>NC_069692.1:0-720000 GCF_023699985.2 Odocoileus virginianus | reverse complement strand
CTTTGAATTAGGGATTTCATTTTTCAGTTCTGAAAAAGTTTCTGAACAGTTTTTCTCACATATTTTTTCCTTTTACTTTCTCTCTATCCTTTTTTCATTGGACCAGTTCTTGGTCTAATCCTCTAGATTTGTTTTTGACTTGGATTGTTTATTCATTTTATTTTTGTTTTTCCTAGGAGATTTCCTCAGCTTTTCTTTTAGCCAATCAATTGAAGTTACATTTCTACTCAAATGTTAGTAGTTTCTATGACTGTTCTCTTAATTGTTCCTGTTGATAGCTCCCAGTCCTCATTTTATATATGATAATATGTAAAATATTTGTATTTTCCTTGTGCCTGCTTTGCCTCTATTTTCTTCTCGTCTTAATTTCCCCATCTGCATTGATCACTGTTTTTCCTAGTTGAGACTTTCCAGTGCCTTGAAGCATAATAACCTGGAAGATGGGCAGATTTAGGGGGCCACCTAATTTGGGGGAGGTGCGCATGCTGCTTGCAGAAGCACTGAGGCAGGGGGCGGCTTGGAGAGCCCTGGAGCTGCTTCAGCTTCCAGGGTTTGGTTGGGAAGGAGTGGAGCTTAGCAAGACATGAACCTGACATGATAGAGAAGGTCAAGTAATGATGGTTCTTGGATGTTTTGTTAAATGCTTGAGTTTCTTCTGTAAGCCTGAGGTCTCGAGGTGTACAATTTAAAATTGCATGCACGATTTTGTCTGTAGGAGCATCTTATTCCTAGGAAGGCACCCATCATTTTCATGTTACCCTGAAATGCTACTGTGATCCCCAAAGTAAAGGACCCCTGGAAAACCACTGAGATTGATTTGCACAGCCCACCCAAATAAATGCCCTTTCATCCAAATTCTACCCCTTTTCAAAACGTGGCTCAAATCTCACTTCACTCATAAAGTCTTTATCAATTTGATCCTGAAATGGGCTCCTCTTTTGAACTCCTATAGCAGTTATTGTCTGTGTACTTCACTTTTCAGTTTGTTGTATGCTGTCTCATTTTACCTTATCTAGTATGGCTTGTATTTTTTAAATGTTTTATTAGACCTGTCAAATATTTTTATTGCAGGCATGAGTAGCTGAAGTTAGCATCCCACAGATGTTGTTTACTAACACTGGCCTTTGAAAGGTAACTTGTTGGGTTCTACATCTATGAAAGGAAGACAGTAGGTGGTTTCCTTACAGGGCTGTTGGGAATTTTCAATGAATAGATACACATGAAGTGCTTATTAGCATGATACCTGGTGCCATGTAGTCTTCTGAGGAAGGGGCCCTATCCTGTTTTCTCCACTATTCCTAATACAATGCTGAGCTCATTTTAGGAGCAGAAGGAAGTATCTTTTTGAATTGAAGAAGACAGTGAAAACAAATGACAGGTTAAACTTTATATACCCCATACATACAAGTACCATCTTCTGTCTTTTGATCAAATTTTTTGTGTTTAAAGCCTAGTGATATGGATGGCCCTAGAGTCTGTCGTACAGAGTGGAAGTCAGAAAGAGAAAGACAAATATCATATATGAATGCATATATACGGAATCCAGTAAAAGGCCCAGGTGAACTTATTTGCAGGGCAGGAAGAGAGGCACAGGCGTGGAGAACGGGCTTGTGGACACAGTGGGGGGAAGGGGAGAATGGGCTGCATCGGGAGTAGCACTGACATGTATACACGACCAGCTGCAAGGCAGATAGCTAGTGGCCCGCGGCTCAACAGCACGGGGTGCTCAGTGGTCTGTGGTGACCTCGGTGGGTGGGATGAGGGCTGGGAGGCTCAAGAGGGAGGAGACGTGTGTATTCATATAGCAATTCACTTTGTTGTACATCAGAAACTAACACAGCATCGTAAAGCAATTATACTCCAGCAATAAAAGCATAAATGAATAAAATAAAACCTTCCTGAGCATCAGCTCTAACTGATCTTGACACCTCCAAGTAACGGCAGGCATCATCTCTGTTGTCACTGACATTGCTTTCAGCAACCACAGCCTCCCATTGACTGATAAGCTTACTAGCAGGTTTCATGGAGTTTTCTATTTTAATTATAGAAAATCTGTGTTAATTAGTAATAACTGTTCGACTGGCATGCTTTCACTTACTCTCTGCGCCCATCCCTTCCTGCTGAGCTGTGTTATGTCCCTGCTGTAGGGTGTGGTAGCTGTTGATTCCCCTAGACTGTCATTTTTGCCTAGATCACCAATGATGTGGCTTTCATGCATTTATAGATAAATCTGAAGATATGTCTCATGAAATCAAATGTCTTTATTCACCAGCATGTGTTTTTTAGTTGTGTCTTAAAGCTCAGTCATGCCACAATCATATCAACTGGTAAAACATATTAATTTTTTAATTCGCTTGTGTTCGGGTAGCAGTATTTGTTTTATCTTTGCCTGCTGAGTTAGGGCATCACTGTAGTAATACAGACTTTTACTCCTGTTCAGACTTTCCAGAAAGCTTTACCTTCTGTTTTTGTTACAGGTCTTCATCAGTTTCTTGAAGTTTGCCTCGTGGATTTTTAATGGTACTCACAATCTGCTTTGTTCTAGGATACTCCTGGGAAACAGAAGTTGTGTCTAAGGTTAAGGCTCCATGCCCCATTGCATCCTTGTGCAGGGTTGTGTTTAAAAGAAAAAATCTGGGCTAATATTCCTGCAGTTGTACTTTAATTTAATAGGCATTTACTGAAACGAGTTGTAACCTAAACTAAAATCTTGATACTCATTTGATCACTGCATAAATCAGACATTCTTTGGGTTTACAAAGAAGTGTTTAACTTGCAGTGCTCATGTAGAGGAAAGAGTAATAGACAGAACAGAACATAGTTTGGTTTACTTTCAAGGTATAGTTTATCTCTTCCTAAGATAATTTAACAGCATTCTGCCTTCATGTTATACTTTGTAGCTTGGGAAGCACTTTCACCAGGAGTTTGTTATCTCTTCTTACAACAACACTGTGTTTATGGTTGTTATTACTGTCTTCAGTTTATAGAGGAAAAAAATTGAAGATAGGCAGGTTAAAGGACTCGTTACTTAATTTACTCAATCAGATACTTAATCAACCAGTCACGGAAGAGCTGAATCTTAGACCTATAGCTGTGACCACAGATTCTTTCCCTCTTTCTACTATATCTTATTTCCATCATTAGTTTAAAAAAATTATCCATACAAAAAGAAGTAAACTGACTTCAGTTTATGGGATAGCAAAAAACTCCATTTGAAATCAAAGACCTTAGCAGTATTTCTCTCAATTTTATAAGAATATTTATTTATAGTTTGCTGGGGTAAGTTTCTGCATTTTATTCTGTGCACAGGTTATATTTATAGAAAGGAAAATAAAGCTACTGCTTTGTGTTATGATATAAGGTCACTGTTCCTTTGTTTTCTCTTTATTGGCTATAAATAACACTCTGTTGGAGACTGTATAATAGCATATTGAGTCTTACAGCACTAGTTTCTAATTGAATATAAACTATGTGGTTTTGCTTGTGTCTGCATAAAAATGAAAATGTCTTCCTTCCTGTTTTAATAATTTGTATGAAGTACATTTATATTTTGATGTTTATAAGTTTTATAAATAGGAATTTGACGTTATCTTTTTCTTTTTTTTTTTTTTTTTTGGTGTATTTTTCCCATTGAGTTCCAAATCTGCATCAAGTACCCATCGCACTTAGTTATCAATCTTTTAAGGGTTGGGAAAGCTTAAATCAAAGCTCTCAAATATGAGACTTGGAAAAATCAAACAATCCCGAGAACGTTAAGATTGCTTTCTCATTGTTTATAAGCAACAATGATTTTGAAGCAGAACATTTTACTTTGAGCATATAATTAACCATTAATCCATTTACTTGTTTTTCCCATGGTATTTTTCATGTGCAGGGCCTATAATATGAAAAATGGTACCCCTCCCATGGGCTGGGTTCTGTCAGAGATACTGGATGTCCTGTGCTTGACTAACGAGACACAGTCTCAGACTTGAAAGTGAAAGTAGCTAATAATCTAGATAGCTATAGAGTAACGTGGCTTCCCACGTGGTGCTAGTGGTAAAGAACCCACCTGCCAGTGCAGAAGACGTAAGAGAGGCAGGTTCGATCCCTGGGTCAGGAAGATCCCCTGGAGAAGGGCATGGCAGCCCACTCCAGTGTTCTTGCCTGGGAAGTCCCATGGACAGTGGAGCCTTGCATGGGGTCTCAGAGGTGGACGCGTCTGAAGTGACTCAGCACACACACATAAAATAACGGCTGTATAAAAAGAAATGACAAGGGTAAATGGGAGAGAATAAAAGAAAAGACTTAATTTAAATTGGTGAGATATGCAAGGCCTCCTGGAGGAAGTAGCTTTTAAATAGAATTAGAGGGAGTTTGGAGTAAGGACTTCGATGCCAGTGGTCATGGTGTGTCCCTGAGACAGGGTGGGTGTGTGATTGGAAGGAGGCAGGTGCTCCAGTTGAGAGCGGGGAGGGCAGGGTTGTGTAATAAGTTTGGGAAAGTATGGACTGGAAGGCATTTGGAGGTTACATCTTGTATTCGTTTCTGGGGGCTGCTGAAACAAATGATCACAGTCTCGATGGCTTAACATTGGAAATTTATTCTGTCACAGTGTCGGTGGCCAGAAATCTGAAAAAAGGTGTCTTCCTGTGGAGGTGTAGGGGAGGATGTGTTCCTTGCCTCTTGCAAATCCTGGTGGCATCCGGCTCTGTTCCATCTTCACTGTATGTCCGAGCTTCCTGTGCCTCTTACTTCTGAGGATAATGGTGATGGCATTTAGGGGCTTCCTAAACAATCCAGGATGCTCTCTTCATTTCAAGATCCTTTAATCAATCACCATCACAATGACCTTATCATCATTATTATTTTTTTTTGTAAATAAAACGGCGATGTCCACAGATTACAGGGACTTGAAAGATATCATTTGAGGGCCTGCCACACCTACCTGGAGTTTATTTCCGCTCTTACCCTTTGACCTTATTAAAATATCTTTCTTTGTCTACATGCTGGCCATGCATGTGTTATGCATGCGTCGCTCCTTAACCAGGGATGCTTCTCATCTCATCCCCCTTGCCCGGAATAGGCATATAGGCACTTTCAGCCCATTGAGGTCCCAGGAGAGGCTTTCTCTGGGCTTCTGGGGAAGTGTCTTCTCATTCTCTGAAAGATTCCTAAAAGCGAGTCTATCCTTTCCTCTGGCTACTGTCTTGTGAAGATGCAAAGCTGAGACTCACAGTCATTGTGCTCTCATCTGAAGGACAGAACAGATAGCTAAAGGAGGGTAAACTCCAGAGAATCACAGGGAATCCAACCAGAACTGGTCAGCCCTTCACAGAGCCTTCACTGTCTCTGGATTTCCATTCATAGAAGTCAGTGCATTTCATTAGCATTTAAAGAGGTTTGAGTTGGGGTTTGTGCAGCTTGGGAGCCCACAGCATCTCTTGGATGGGCTGTGGCAAGGAATTTGGATTTTATTTGCTATGAAATGGAAGTCTTTGATTTAGGTTTCAAAGCCTCACTGAATACCATTGGGGTGACTGATTAGAAGGGACAGGAGGTGGAGGAGAGAAGCCTTTGAAGTCATGTTGCAGTCCAGGTGACTGGTTGGGGGTTTACACTAGGGTGGTAAAGGTAGAAATGAGAACAGTTGTACAGATTTAAATTATCTTCGACAAAGGAGGCAAGGATATACAATGGAAAAAAGACAACCTCTTTAACAGGTGGTGCTGGGAAAACTGGTCAACCACCTGTAAAAGAATGAAACTAGAACACTTTCTAACACCATACACAAAAATAAACTCAAAATGGAGTAAAGATCTAAATGTAAGACCAGAAACTATCAAACTCCTAGAGGAGAACATAGGCAAAACACTGTCCGACATAAATCACAGCAGGATCCTCTATGACCCACATCCCAGAATTTCAGAAATAAAAGCAAAAATAAACAAATGGGACCTAATGAAACTTAAAAGCTTTTGCACAACCAAGGAAACTATAAGCAAGGTGAAAAGACAGCCCTCAGATTGGGAGAAAATAATAGCAAACGAAGCAACAGACAAAGGATTAATCTTAAAAATATACAAGCAACTCCTCCAGCTCAACTCCAGAAAAATAAATGACCCAATCAAAAAATGGGCCAAAGAACTCAACAGACATTTCTCCAAGGAAGACATACAGATGGCTAACAAACACATGAAAAGATGCTCAACATCACTCATTATCAGAGAAATGCAAATCAAAACCACAATGAGGTACCATTATACGCCAGTCAGGATGGCTGCTATCCAAAAGTCTACAAGCAATAAATGCTGGAGAGGGTGTGGAGAAAAGGGAACCCTCTTACACTGTTGGTGGGAATGCAAATTAGTACAGCCACTATGGAAAACAGTGTGGAGATTTCTTAAAAAGCTGGAAATAGAACTGCCATATGACCCAGCAATCCCACTTCTGGGCATACACACCAAGGAAACCAGATCTGAAAGAGACACGTGCACCCCAATGTTCATCGCAGCACTGTTTATAATAGCCAGGACATGGAAGCAACCCAGATGCCCATCAGCAGACGAATGGATGAGGAAGCTGTGGTACATATACACCATGGAATATTACTCAGCCATTAAAAAGAATTCATTTGAATCAGTTCTAATGAGATGGATGAAACTGGAGCCCATTATACAGAGTGAAGTAAGCCAGAAAGATAAAGACCATTACAGTATACTAACACATATATATGGACTTTAGAAAGATGATAACGATAACCCTATATGCAAAACAGAAAAAGAGACTCAGATGTCTAGAACAGACTTGTGGACTCTGGGAGAAGGCGAGGGTGGGATGTTTCAAAAGAACAGCATTGAAACATGTATATTATCTAGGGTGAAACAGATAACCAGCTCAGGTTGGGTACATGAGACAAGTGCTCGGGCCTGGTGCACTGGGAAGACCCAGAGGGATCGGGTGGAGAGGGAGGTGGGAGGGGGGACTGGGATGGGGAATACATGTAAATCCATGGCTAATTCATTTCAATGTATAACAAAAACTACTGTAATGATGTAAAGTGATTAGCCTCCAACTAATAAAAATAAAAAAAAATAAATTAAAAAATAAAAAAGAAAAAAAAAAAACAAACTATATACTGAAGACAAACGTATGTACTGCAGGATTTCTCATTAAAGTTGGTAGACTGGGGACAGATATCTAATTGGCTTCTACCCTGATGAAAACAATCGTAAAGGACTTTTTTTTTTAAAGGCGTAATCATACGGGGGATATGGGAAACCAGACAATAGCAACTAACTATTAAAAGCTGGAAAGGACTTGGAACAATTGGTAAATGCCTTAGCAGATCTGAGAAAACAGAATGGTGAGGACCTTGTGAGAAAGCTATTATCCAAACTAATTTTCACAGTAGCCTTGCCAAAGACCTAGAAATTAGCTTTGTTAGTTACCTCTGGAAGAGGAAATGGAGGCCAGGTGCTGGAAGGTAAAATAAGGAGGTTTGGTCAGAAGTGTACTCGGGAAGCATTAGGGTCCAAGAGCAAGGACAGCGCCCCCTGCACACCTCCCGTGGCAGGGATGTGCCAGTCCCACCGCTGGAGGAAGCCTGGAGATTTACTCTCTGCAAATAGTAGCAGTAGTAGTAATAATAATAAGACATCTTACTGGTAAAATTAGAATTGAGGGTACACGTGCTGTATTTTTTAAATGGGAATTAAATAAACACACGTACAGTTGTTGGTACCTCCCTAGCTTTCTTATCCCATTTGACTCCAGAACACTCGCAACAAGACCTTCAACTCTCGGACAGCAGATGAGACATTTTTCTGGGAACCCTGGACATCCTAGAGGAAACACATGGGTGTGCTGAGATCAGTTTCCCTAAAGGAAACAGCACCAGAGCACTCTGTACTCAGGCCTGGTGCACTGGCCCTGCCCACACACCAGAGCCTCTGTCAGCTTTCAGTCCTGGCACTAAGACGCAGGATTACCAGATTTCTGAGGGAAGTGTCTAATACGAAAGTTAGATCCTGAAAATAATTGGGTGAATTCAGAGAGCAGACAGAGAGGCAGGGGAGATCTTCTAGAACGTACGGGAAATAAGTAATAGAAAATCAGTGAGCAAAAGAAAACCGGAGGGCTGATTTTTGGAGTTGAACATTTGAATAATGGAGTTCCAGAAAGAGGGAAGAAGAAAATAAGAAAAATTCATTGAAGATACAATTTAAGAAATTTCCCCAAAGTGAAAAACCTGCATTTCTAGATCATCAGCCTACCAAGTACCCTGTACTTGGAGGAAAATAAACTTAAACTGAGGCTGACACCATGAAATTTCAGAATACTAGTTCAAAGAAATGATATGCTTCCAGAGAGAAGAGGAAAAAATTTTAAAGTTTACAAGTCAAATACCAGGAATATGCATATTTCAGATTTTTTCAAAAGCAAAAACAACAGAAGAATTGAAGACAGTGAAATCTTATCAGATATTTTCCAGGAAATTTATTTCAAGCTCAGGATTCTGTACTTGATCAAACTATCAATCACGTGTAAGAATAAATGAAGGTATTTTCAGGCATATTAGGTCTAAAATTATACCTGCCATGTATGTACTCTTTCTCAAGGCACTGTTAGATGATATTTTCTCACAAAATGAGCTGGTGAACCAAGAATAGAAGGCAGGAAATACAGGAAACTGAAGAACAACACACAGCAGGAGGTACTGATGGTGAGGGAAATTTCAGGATGACTGTACCGCACAGGGCTTAGAGAGCAACCTCATGGACCGAAGTCAGAGATGCTAGCAGAGAGCCTTTAAGAAAGTAAGACTGACAGAATACACAGTGTAGGAATATCTTCAGAGCGAATTAAGACAGTTGTAGAAGAATTTGGGGTGGAATTTTATTGTATGTGTAAAAATTAACCAATGAATAAAAACAATTATTAATTTCAGGTAAATGTGCATCAAAAGGAAAAATATATAGTGATCTCTGTGGCTCGGCTATGCGTAGTGTTTACATAGTTACTATGATATAAACACAGAGTAAATATCAGTCCAAAATCATGGGTGAAAAGTATATGTATGTGAGAGAGAGAGAGAAAGAGAGAGAGGAGGAGGTTGAGAACGGAGATGAATGCAGGGCAAAGACAGACAGTCCCTTTCATGGAAGGGAAAACCATTGTTTAAGAAGTATGTTATTTATAATAATGAAGGTAAGTACCAAAAGAATCAACTAGGAGAGTTTCAACTGAGAGTGGCGTTAGAGGGTGATAGAGTCCTACGCTCTTTGGATGCTGTGCAGCTGTCATAGACAATATATGCTTGACACGCTTTAATAAAAGTAAAACCCATGTAAGTGTATTAGAGGGAGACTCCACTGGATTTGGTTATGGTCTTGATGTGGGGGGTGAGGGAGAAGTAGACCTCAAACAGTATCCCTGGGTCCTCAAGAAGCCCGTGAACAGAAGTGCCGTTCACAGGTTGACGGACAGACAGACGGAAGGAGGGACAGACGGAGACTGGGACGGTGAGGGTGGGATGGGGGTGAGGAGACCAGGCTCCTTTGGGGACAAAGTGGGTTTTACATTAACTGTAGAATGATGTGCTTAGCAAGGAGGTTGGCTTTATCAGTCTGGACCACAGGAGAGAACTGACCTGGGCACTGTCAAGTCTTCATCGGGCTACAGAGGTTGTTTCAGGCTGCGGGAAGACAGGTCACAGGCAGAAATGGAGGAGGGCCCAGCAGGCGCCCTGCGTGTTCAGTCTTCTGGCAGCGAGGAAGCAGCCCGCAAGGGAGAGAAGTCAGAGGACCGAGAGGTGGGAGAGAAGTTGGCAAGCGTTGTCATGAAGTGAAGAGAAGAGGGTCTTTCACAGAGAGGGGCCCGGTCTTCTTGCTGCGGGGCACTCAGAGCCCTGCGTACGTAACTGAGGTTCTGTAGAACATGGTGCTATCTCCATACATTTACTGAGGATGCCCTTAATCTTAGCACACTGGTGGCCATGTTATTACTTACACACAAACACCTTCATATTTGAGTTAATGCTAGGGAAACATAGTGTAGATAATTCAAAATAATAATTGAAAATTATATATTCTTTTAAAGTATGCTGTCACATTGGATTTAACTTTGATTGGAACCCATCGATTGCCCTAACCATGATTGGTCTGTATGGAAAGATGTTGCAACATTTACCAGAAATGTCTTTTATTTTGTTCATAATTTGTCATTTCCCTAGACTTCCATCTCTCAATTCTCTCTGTCAAATGTTATTTTCATCCCCTCCAACCCCGCCTAGTTCTATGCTTTAATGCTTTAGTTCTACACTTTTATTCAGAAGCTCTTCGAAAAAGTGGAAGAGCATGGCTTTGAGTTGGCTGTAGTTGTTCATTTTCACGTGAAGAGTTCTGATCACTTGCAAATAGAAGGTGTCATGTCCTAATGGAGAAGCTCCTGTGACCATTTGGGGATGGCATGGTGGTTACTTCAGGTTCCTTGGAAATGTTGTGAGTCTGAGTATTGAGTAGTAGTCACCTTAATAGGGATGTGTCCTGGAAAATAACAGCCATTCTTGGGAGATTGCAAAGCGTGAAGACTCTTTCAGCTCAACCTAAGGAAGAGCAGGTTACAATAAGGATGAATGCAGACTGGCCGTGGAACGCTGGTCACATGGTGTCTCTTTTTAGGTTATATGGACGTGAGTCTCTTGACCTGCTTCTCTAGCTGACTTGTAATTTTGGCTTCCTGTCCTATATCTTTTCTCTGTGTTATGGCCTTTCAGTTCTCCTGTGCTTGAAACTAAGGCCAAGTCCAGCCCCTGCCGTATTAAAGCCTAATTAAATTAAATAATTCTAATTCTAATATAGTCTTACTGAACAGAATAATTGAATTAATGAGTAAGTAGCTAATGTTCCTTCTATTAAAAGTATATGTGGCGATCAGCATGCCAGAATCACCAGATGTACTCAAATAAGCCTCACAAAGGAAGATTAATACTTATATGTAGAATGTCCTTTTATGGTGAACCTTGGTAAAGTAGACTGATTTTCTGCCACATGATAATTAAAGATAGTTTTTATAGAGCTGGGCAGATACCGTCTTCCCTTTTCTGTGTTGATAAATGCAAAAATCTTAGCACCCCTCCCACTGAAATCAGATTCTGCATTTTAACAAGATCCCTAGGTAATTCATATACATATTAAAGTTTGAGGTGCCCTGAATTAAAAGGTAAATTTTGATTCTAATTCTTCAGTAATGAAGGGCCTGTATTTATTGAATTCTCATTAAGTTCTTTGCAGAGATTATTTTACTTAATCCTTATAACAACCCAGGAAAGATATTTTTTATTATCCTTATTTTGCAGATGGAGAAATTGCGCCATAAGGAGTTCTAAAACCTTTTCCATAGACATAGCTGGCCAGACTGGATCTGGTCCAGGCAGTCCTGCTCAGCAGGCTGTGTTCTTCAACAAGACAGCCCCTGCGTTCCCAGAGCTCTGGTTCATTACTCCCAGCTCCCAGGCACTCAGCACCCTGTGCTCCCCTGGTGTGGTGTCTGTCATCTAAGCTCAGAGAATCTCTCTCCTCTGCACCTTCTGCCTGCCCTGGAGGACGTTCACCTTGTCTCTGCCCTGGTTACCGGAGGGTTTTGGAGCTGTGTGCATGGGTGGTGTGCCCGCTGTGTGTCCACCACGAGGAGGCAGACAGGATGGAGCAGGGGCAATGCTATGAACATGGTCTGGATTCTGGCATTTGAAAATCTCTTAGGGAATTGTCGGTTATGACTGAGGGAAAGATGAGAGCAGAGACTCTGAGTCCCTCTGGGCCTATGCTGTGTGCTTAGTAGCTCAGTTGTGTCCGATTCTTTGTGACCCCATGGACTATAGCCCACCAGGCTCCTCTGTCCGTGGGGATTCTCCAGGCAAGAATACTGGAGTGAGTTGCCATGCCCCCCCTCCAGGGTATCTTCGCAACCCAGGGATCAAACCCAGGTCTCCCGCATTGCAGGTGGATTTTTTACTGTTTGAGCCACCAGGGAACGCAACATATCCTAAAACCATGGAAGTAGATGAATCTTTCGTATCCTCCTAAGACATAATTTTACACATAAGGGAAAGAATTTCCATTTCAGAAAAATATCCTAATCTACTCAAGTTTTTAAAGAAGTTTCACAGAATTACGAGCGACACATACTTAAAATACACAGTTTGATAAATTTTCATTTATTTGTCTGCAGCTGTTTTCACAGGAGACAAACGTTGTTACACTACAAAATAGGAAAATGGAAGTATGTGGAAAGTTTACAGCCTAGTGGTTGAGATCTTGGCCAAGCAGTTGAATCTTTCTGTTTTGATAAGGGAAGGAGTCTAGAAGAGAGAAGTCACAGGCTGACTGCAAGCGGAAATGAACAGGGTGCACCTGAGATTGGAATAAAGGAATATTGGGGCCATTTCCCTAGTTTGACAGGTTGTAGCTCATTTATTACCATGTGTGTAAACAAAAGCGTTGTTGTATGTAGCCGTGGCTGAACCAGAAGCATGGCCATCATTGCTCATCTCTGCTTTGCGTATTAAAGTAACAGGTCATGAGTTTTGAGTGAATATGTATTGAGCATATGTAAAATGGGCTTCCCAAGTGGCTTAGTGATAAAGAATCTGCCTGCCAGTTCAGGAGATGCAGGAGATATGGGTTCAGTCCCTGGGTTGTAAAGATCCCCTGGAGAAGGAAATGGCAACTCACTCCAGTATTCTTGTCTGGAGAATCCCATGGACACAGGAGCCTAGTGGGCTGCAGGCCATGAAGTCATGAAGAATCAGACCTGACTGAGCATGCACGCACACCCATATGTAAAATCACTTACTATGTTTCATCAAAGGCCTTCAAATTCATGTATAGTAACTTCCAATTCATATCAGCCTATTGCTGATTAAATATAGCATATATAGTAGTAAACCTCCATCTTATCTGACTTTTATTTCTCTTTAGGGCATTTACCTGAAACTCAGAAAGAGTCATTGTATTTCTTTGTAAATCTGTTGTTTTCCCCCACTCCTGTGTTGTTGTCCGTTGCAGCTTTGCACTTTCAGAGGAAACCATGGTATGCCTTTGTCTGGGAAAGAGAAGACTTGAGCTTTCTGTACATTCCAGGGGTCACTGTCTAAAAGATGGGGGCTCTTCTCCAAACTATTGCCTAACAATCAGAAGGCAGTATAGACTCGTCTAAGAGGAGTATAGTTGGATGAATTGGAGTGCAGATGAGCGTATATGTGGTAATATATACTTAGTCTGTGAGATGTATATACCTAAGGGTATAAAAGGGGAAAATGGCAAAATAATTTTAAAAACACACCTCCCTTCTTGATGAACAGCTTATTTTACTTTTCAGATGTGTTCCATTTTTTTCCCATGAGTCTTAATAAAAACCATGAAAAGATCTAATAAAGCTAATCTCTCAACATAGTTTCAGATGCTATGGCAAACAGAAAATATAACAATACAGTGAACTCCATTCTTGGATTTGTAAATAATTGAAACCAGAGAAGGCTTAGAAAGGTCTCTTCATTTCCTTCACCAGGAGTTTTACCTTGGCTTGTAGAAGATAGTTATTCTAAAATATGACGTTAATTTTTGTCCAAAGTAAGATTTTCTTTTATGTTAGCCATTTTCATGAATATTTCTGTTATTTTATGAGAAGCACTTTTTTTAAAAAAAGAACACAAAATTAAGGAAAATACTAAAAAGTAAATGTCGTCAATCTGATCTTTTTTTTTCGTTGCTTCAGAGTAAAATCAAATAATAAAATAAGAACACTTAAACACTAATTGAAGGCTTCCCTGGTGGTTCAGAGGGTAAAGAATTTTCCTGCAATGCAGGAGACCCAGGTTTGATCCCTGAGTCAGGAAGATCCCCTGGAGAAGTAAATGGCAACCCGCTCCAATATTCTTGCCTGGAGAATTCATGCACAGAGGAACCTCGTGGGCTATAGTCCATGGGGGTCACAAAGAGTCGGACATGACTGAGCGACTTTTTACAAATGCTAATTACGGTATGTTTAAATAAAGACATACATAGTTACTTATAAATATATTTACCTATGCTTAGTTTCAGCCTTTTGCCAAGAGACGAGTTCCTTAGAAAACAATACTGAAACTTCCTTTTTTTTAGCAAACTAATCTTAAATAAGTTGGGCAGAACTGTAGAGAATTTGAGTGTAGAATTCATCTTCACATAATTGCTACTAACTGACACAAAGTGGATAATAGTCCTTAACCTGTCTTTTTAAAAAAGATACTGGTGCCTGAATCTCATGCCAAACCCATTAAGATGGAATTTAGGGGCAACTGATGTCTTTACAAGTTTCATATTGATTCTGATACTCAGTATCATGGAGAACCACTGAGCTAGAGAGGTGTTCTATTTAAAAAATGAATTGTACATGCATGTGTATAAGCAAACACACACACATACCATTTAGTAGCTGATCAGATACATTTTTTATATGCTTTGGTGTTAAGTTTTGGAAGTTTTCAGGTGCTGAAATGAACACTTGATCTCTCAGTGTTGTGTTTGCGTGTTGGCTAGTTAAAGCACCCACTGTTAGCCATCTCTTGTGGTCTGTTTTTGGCAGCTATTTGGTTGACATGACCTGACCTAGCAACCAGGAAATATTTTCTGTTCATGGGCAACTGCTATTTAAAAATAGATGAATGTATCTCCTTAATGCATTTCAAGTCTACAAACATAAGGCTTCATTCTCCATGAATTAATTAAATACAAAGGAAAGTAATACTGAAGAAATATTGTACATTCTTAGGTGCAGGAGTGTCAGTTAAAGCTGGCAGAATAACAGTTCAATCATAGAAGTTATTAAGAAGTTCTTTTAAAACTTGCAGTCTGGTGAGTAACAGCAAATGACTGGATGCTGAGCGTTGTTAAATGTAAGTGTCACATTAAATTGACTTGCCTGAGGTTGTTTTATCAGAGTACCATATTTACATGCATTATTTCTCCCTTTGTACCCCATGATAAATAGAAGAGGAAATACAACCAACCATCTGGGTCCTGTTTAGTTGCCATCCTAGGAAACTCTCATAAATCCTACTTCTTCCTTTTACTTTCTAGTGAGCTAATTATCCAGAATTTCCAAGAAATCAGTGACAAGTCATATTGCTGACTCAGGATTGAGGCTTGTTAGAAAGTGTCCATACTTTTTCCTGTTATCCCAGTTACCTTTATGAATAATATACTCTCCCTACAATTTGGCGCTTCCCTTGTGGCTCAGCTGGTAAAGAATCTGCCTGCGATGCGGGAGACCTGGGTTCGATCCCTGGATTGGGAAGATCTCCTGGAGAAGGGAAAGGCTACCCACTCTAGTATTCTGGCCTAGAGAATTCCATGGACTGTATAGTCCATGGGGGTCACGAAGTGTCAGACAGGACTCAGTGACTTTGACATACCCCACAATTTATCCATCAGATAAACATTTGGGTAAAGGTACTATAGAATATAGGAAATCACTCGGGATTTGGAGTGGGAAGTGAGAGGGTTTTTCACTTACCAGTAAGTCATGTAACCTCTGTGTATTAGCATTTTATCATTTGAAAATGGATTAGGGAAGGATAAAATGGTGTTTGTAGGAGGCACTTTGTAAATTTTTGAAGCCTTATGGAAATTCTGTTATTTTATTATTAATGCAGCTCTCTCTAGAGAGAGATGTCACATAAAAGCCAATTCAAAATTAAAAATTCTGGTGAGGATTTGTCTCAAAGCAAATCAGAACTGTGGACCACAGCTTGTTGGTAATAGGTCTGGGTCTCTGTCTAGTTCAATTCAATTGCTCAGTTGCATCCAACTCTTTGTGACCCCATGGACTGCAGCACACCAGGCCGCCCTGTCTATTGCCAACTCCCTTAATTTGCTCAAATTCATGTCCATTGAGTTGGTGATGCCATCCAACCATCTCATACTCTGTCATCCCCTTCTCCTCCTGCCTTCAGTCTTTCCCAGCATCAGGGTCTTTTCAGATGAGTCATTTCTTCCCATCAGGTGGCCAAAGTATTGGAGTTTCAGCTTCAGCATCAGTCCTTCCAATGAATATTTAGGACTGATCTCCTTTAGGATGGACTGGTTGGATCTCCTTGCAGTCCAAGGGCCCCTCAAGAGTCTTCTCCAACACGGTTCAAAAGCCTCAGTTCTTTGGCACTCAGTTTTCTTTATAGTCCAACTCTCACATCCATACATGACCACTGGCAAAACTATAGCTTTGACTAGACAGACCTTTGTTGGCAAAGTAATGTCTTTGCTTTTTAATATAATGTCTAGATTGGTCACAACTTTTCTTCCAAGGAGCAGTAGTCTTTTAATTTCATGGCTGCTGTCACCATCGCAGTGATTTTGAAGCCCCCAAAAATAAAGTCAGCCACTGTTTCCACTGTTTCCCAATCTATTTGCCATGAAGTGATGGGACCACGTGCCATGGTCATAGTTTTCTGAATGTTGAGCTTTAAGCCAACTTTTTCACTCTCCTCTTTCACTTTCATCAAGAGGCTCTTTAGTTCCTCTTCACTTTCCACCATAAGGGTGGTGTTATCTCCATATCTGAGATTATTGATATTTCTCCCAGCAATCTTGATTCTAGATTGTGCTTCATGCAGTCCAGCATTTCTCATGATGTACTCTGCATATAAGGTAAATAAGCAGGGTGACAATATACAGCCTTGACATACTTCTTTTCCTGTTTGGAACCAGTCTGTTTTTCCACGTCCAGTTCTAAGTTGCTTCCTGACCTGCATACAGGCTTCTCAAGAGGCAGGTCAGGTGGTCTGGTATTCCCATCTCTTTAAGAATTTTTCACAGTTTGTTGTGATCCACACAGTCAAAGGCTTTGTCATAGTCAATAAAGCAGAAGTAGATGTTTTTCTGGAACTGTCTTGCTTTTTCTTTCGATGATCCAGCGGATGTTGGCAATTCGTTCTCTGGTTCCTCTGCCTTTTCTAAAACCAGCTTGAACATTTGGAGTTTCACGGTTCACGTGCTATTGAAGCCTGGCTTGGAGAATTTTTAGCATTACTTTTCTAGTGTGTGAGATGAGTGCAGTCATGCAGTAGATTGAGCGTTCTTTGTCCAGAGGAGTCATAAGGGCTTCCCTGTAGCTCAAGCAGTTAAGAATCCACCTTCAGTGAAGATCAAGATTTGATCTTTGGGTGGGAAGATCCCCTGGAGAAGGGAAAGGCCACCCACTCCAGTATTCTTGCCTTGAGACTCTCACGGACAGAGAAGCCTTGTGGGCTACAGTCCATGGGGTCACAAAGAGTTGGATATGACTGAGCGACTAGCATGTAACGCATAACACAGAGGTATCATGGTTTAATAAACTAGGGAGTGAGGGAAGGCCTAGCAAATAGAGTAAGAGGTCATGGAGGAAAAAACAGCAGGACACAGAATAGAAACTAACTTCTCATGTGTCAGTGTTCTTCTCTCCATTCTACTCAGACTCTTTACATGATTCTTTAAAGAGAGGTAAAAGGGACAAGCAAAAGCAAGATGTGTAGGAGACAGTGTATGCATGTATTACTGGACATTGGCTAGTTTATTTTTGCGAGACTATGGGAGAAATTACTAGTTTTGTGTTTTTGGAAGCAGGGGAGGTAAGTAGAATTTTCAGTTTAGTTTTCTTTATAAGAAACGCCTTTTACCCTAGGATAAGAATAGCATAGCAAATGCAGCTTGGAGGAAATGGATTAGGAAAAAGTGGAGAAATAAGAAGCTAGATAGAAAGCAAGCAGCTGTCCTTCTTCCTCTAGTTGATGTAAGTTGCCATCAGTTTTGTTGATTTTGTCCCAGATCCCCAGTTCTCACTGGACCTCAGAATTGCCCTCATAGTTCTCATCAGATTTGCACTTTTTGAAGCTCAGTATCTGTGGCATATTTAGTTTTATTTAGTTTTGAATAAGAGGCGCGAAAACATTTGGTGCACAACCAGTGTTTCATTCTGTTTCTGCCTTTGGCATCTCTTGTTTAACAAACTGAAATGTCTCTTTAAGCATTCACTATTTCTGTTTCAGAGCAGAAAAAAAGCAAAAAAGTATAACTTGGGAATTATTTGGTTAAACTTTTCCCTTAATTTTTTAAGTTGAAACAGTTTGGGAAAGTTCACTAAAGGGAGAAATAGTGAAGAGCTTTTTATGAGGAATATATAAGTCATTAACCAAATTTTGAATAACTGTCACAATGACAGCTAATATTGTATTTGTGCCTGATTGCTTAATTATCAGCAAACCCTCACTAAGAGAAAATTGTAATAATGGTAACTTTGATTGCAGAATATCCATAATAATATATATTGAATAAATTATAAGCATCTTTCTTTAGAGGCTATACTAGTGAATCCGCTATATCAATTAATGCTCTAACATTGCTCTAAAGTAGAGCTGTTGGATAATCATTTTCAAACAATCCTGTTTTAAAATAAGAAATAGTATAGAGATGCCCAGTATTACTCCTTCTAGACATCATTTTACTGGAGGTACTAGGTGATATTTCATTACCTAGGAAAGGAAATACATATTAAGGATTGGAAAAGAAGAGATAAAACTGTCCATATTTGTAGTTAGTTTGATTAATTGATGCAGTAAATCCAAGAAAACATACAGATTAGGAACGTAAGAATTTAACAAGGTTCTTAGATGTAAAGTCAGAATTTAAGAAGAGTCTTAGCTGTAAAGTCATTATTCAAATTCAAAGCTTCTCATACTAGTAATGACAGATTAACAAATTGGATAGGTAAAAAAGTCCACTTACACTGGCAACATAAAACATACATGAAGAAACCCAGAAGATTTATGTAAGATCTCTATGGGAAAAAAATAAAAGGATGTAAAATAATTAAATGGACAGCTGTATCAATAGCTTACTTGGTATGGTAAGGATGTCAGTTCTCTCCAGTTGATCTGTAAATATATATATTTGGTGAAATTTTGCATTCTGTGAACTAGATTCATCAAGTTATAAATGATTCCAGTTAACATTTGGGGAGTCACTTCTTAATTCTGGTAATGGAGGCTTTCTGGAAAAAAACAAATCTAAATTTGATGAAAAAAAGAAAACTATTCACTGACACTTTGAAAAGAATCAGTGAAGCTCAAATAGGATAAATACAGATACACACACACAGAAACACAATATAGTCAAACTATTGGTAGCAAAGAGAAACATATTTAAAGCAGCAAGAGATGACACAATGACATGATAAACATCTGTTTTTTCATCAAAAGCAAGAGGCAAGAAGGCAATGGGAGGCTTCCCTGGTGGCCTAGTGATTAAGACTCTTGACTGCCAGTGCAGGGGACATGGGTTTGATCCCTGGTCCAAGAAGATCCCACGTGGTATGGAGAAACATAGGCCACACACCACAACTACTGAGCCAGACACTAGAGCCCACAAGTTGTGACTGCTGAGTGCATGTGCCGTAACTACCGAAGCCCACACATCTAGGCCTGTGGGATCATCCCAGACCAGGGGTCAAATCCATGTCACATCCAACTCTTTGCAACCCTATGGACTGTAGCCTGCCAGGCTCCTCTGTCCATGGAATTTTCCAGGCAAGAATACTGGAAGTAGTTGCCATTTCCTAGTCCAGGGGATCCTGACCTGGGGATTGAATCTGCATCTCCTGCATTGGCAGGCAGACTCTTTACCTCTGAGCCACCTGGGAAGCTCCATTTGCAGATGGCATGATACTATACATAAAAGATACTAAAGATGCTGCCAGAATACTACTTGAGCTCATCAATGAATTTGGTAAAGTTATAAAGTTATAAAATTAATACACAGAAATCTGTTGTAAATCCATACACTAATAATGAAAGATCAAAAAGAGAGATTCAGGAGACAGTTCTGTTTGTCATTACACCAAAAAGAATAAAATACCTGAGAATAAATCTACCTGAGGAGATAAAAGACCTGTACTAAGAAAACTATAAGATGCTAATGAAAGAAATCTAAGAAGATGGAAACAGATGGAAAGACATACCATGTTCTTGGATTGGAAGAATCAATATTGTCAAAATGACTGTACTGCCAAAGGCAATCTACAGATTCAGTGTAATCCCTAACAAATTACCAATGGCATTTTTCACAGAAATAGAACAAAAATAATCTTAAAATTTGTGTGGAGACACAAAAGACCCCCAAATAGCTAAAGCAATCTTGAGAAAGGAAAATGAAGCTAGAGGAATCAGGCTTCCTGACTTCAGAATATACTATAAAGCTACAGTTATCAAAACAGTATGGTACTGGCACAAACATAGAAATATAGATCGTTAGAACAGTATGGATAGTCCAGAAATAAACCCAGTCACCTATGGTGAATTACTTTATGACAAAGTAGGTAAGACTACACATGTTGTAAAGAGAGTCTCTTCAGCAGATGGTGCTAGGAAAAAAGGACAGCTAAAAAAAATTAGATCACCCTTTAACACCATGAAAAAAAAACAAGCTCACAATGGGTTAAAGATTTAAATATGAGACTGAACACTATAAAACTCTGAGAGGAAAACATAGGCAGAACATTCTGTGACATAAATTGCCACAGTATTTTTTGTATCTGTCTCCTGAATAATGGAAATAAAGCAAAAATAATCAAATAGAACCTACTTAAACTCAAAAGCTTTTGCACTGCAAATGGAAACAATAAACAAAATGAAAAGACACCCCATAGATTGGGAGAAAATAGTTAACTATGATGTGACTGACAAGAAATTAGTCTCCAAAATTTGTGAACATCTCATGCAGCTCAATATTCAAAAAACAAAGAACCAATTAAAAAATGGGCTGAAGACCTAAATAGACATTTCTCCAAAGAATACATACAGATGGCCACAAGTACATGAGAAGATGTCCAGCATTGCTAATTATTAGAGAAATGCACCTCAAAATTGCAATGAGATATTACTTCACACATCAAAAAAGTCTATAAACAATAAATACCAGTGAGGATGTGGGAAAAGGGAACCCTCCTACACTGCTGGGCTTCTCAGGTGGTGCTAGTGGTAAGGAATCTGCCTGCCAGTGCAGGAGATAACAAGAGACACAGGTTCTATCCCTCAGTCGGGAAAATCCCCTGGAGTAGGAGATGGCACCCCATTCCAGTGTTCTTGCGTGGAAAGTTCCCTGGGCAGAGGAGGCTGGTGGGCTACAGTCCATGGGGTCTCAGAGTCATACACAACTGAGCGAGGAGGTACAAGGTCCTGTGCTGTTGGCAGGAATGTAAATTCCTTGGGACAGCCAAGTAGAGCTGTCATGTTATTGTTGGTCAGTCACTAACTTGTGTCTGACTCTTTTGCAGCATGTCAGGCCTCACTGTCCTTCACTATCTCCCCAAGTTTGCTCAGAATCATGTCCATTGAGTCAGTGATGCTATCTAATCACCTTATCCTCCACCCGCCTTCTCCTTTTGCCTTCAGTCTTTCCCAGCATCAGAGTCTTTTCCAGTGAATCGGCTCTTCGCATCAGGTGGCCAAAGTTTTGGAGCTTCAGCAACAGCCCTTCAAGTGAATAGTCAAGGTTGATTTCCTTTAAGATTGGCTGGTTTGATCTCTTTACGGTCCAAGGGACTTCTCCAGAAGGTATTTTAATCTTAAATGAGAAAGATAAAAAAAAAAAAAAGGTCTTATGTTGGTAAGGCAAAGAGTAAGTAATGAAGAATAATAAGACCTGGACACAAGTAAGAATTCCTTCCCTCAGTCATTCCTTCACCCTTTTGATTAAAGTGAACCTGGGTGCCTTGAATATGCAAGAAATGGTATTCTGTGAATTATCACCATTCCTGCTATATGTTTTTCACTTTCAAGGTGAATCATTAAAATTTTATGAGCTTTCAAATCTCCTAGTTTAGATAGCACCATTTTTATTTTCAGTGAGATATTGCTATATAAAATGGATAACTGAAGTATCTTCTCAGTTTAGAAAAACTTTGTTGAGGGAACATTATTGCTCAGGGGCTAAGCAAATGATAGGAAGTGAATTTTCAATTCTAATTTTAAAATTCCACTTAAATAATAATTAGAACTGTGCCTTCTGATGAGTAATTCTTATTTTTATAAAAGGTAGGGAAAAAACGCCAGTCTGTATAAGCTATTATTCAGTATTAGTAAGTTAGATGAAAGAATAAATATTTGGAATTATATTTCAAACACTTGCAGTTTGGAAACAGGATTATTGCCTCAAGAAATGAAAATATCTAAAAGGATGAGTGCAGATAGGGAAAATTTTATACAGTTTTTAAACATATTCAGGTCTCTTTCACAAGGTAATGTAAGCTATTTTCTATCTCCCCCAAGAACGGGGCAAGAAAAAATGATTTTATTCTGCAGCATAAGGGACTTAGGAAGATTGTTTTCTGACAGCAAAATTTGTTAAGCATTAGAACAGATTACCAGAGGAGGTTGTAAAATCACTCCCTCCTGAGACTCCTAAAAATAGGATAATGTCTCCTTTTCCTGGTATGTTAGGAATGCTTCTTCCTAAGAGAAGAGGGATGAATAACCTGACTTTTAACTATCCCTTTCATCTGGCCTGTTTCAGCTTGCTGTGTGTAAGAAAATGTGATCGGCAACCTCATTAGGGTCTTGGCCAAAAAAAAAAAAAGAGGAATAAAGGAATGATTTTAGAAAGCTTATACATGAAGTACATATAAGTCATGCTGTTAATTTCCATGGAGTCCTATTTTTACATATTTATTGCTTTGGGCTTTAAGAAAGAGAAATAAGGTTCAATTTTATCCGTATGCTTTGGTTGTCTTTTCCTCAAAGAAGTGCAGTATCTCCTCTTGAGAGACTGAAGTGTAGAGTTCACCATTCTACACTTATTAGTGTTTTAAAGCACCCAGAAATGCCCTCCATAGACCCTTCAATTACAGATTAACAGGGTCAGTAATGATGGTGGGGATAAAAATTGAGAGAATCTATAATATGTGATAAGTACCTTCATGGCATTTTATGTGTAGTACACACATGGGGTGCTATTAACTCTACCAAAATTCAAGGGAACCATAGAATACAGGGAAGACTTCACCTAGAAAGTTATAATTTGTTCTGGGTATTGGAGTATTAATATGTACTCAAGTCAAAGATTTACCAAGTCTGTGGCAACGCAGAAAATGTGGAAGAGCTTCCAGCCTTGGGATTGTAGTAAGAAGTACAAATACAAGGGTGGTTTGTGGTCATAGTCATGGTGTAATTTGAGTTAGTATTTTAAAGGGATTTGTTTGTTTAATAC
This sequence comes from Odocoileus virginianus, assembly GCF_023699985.2. Lineage (NCBI taxonomy): Eukaryota > Metazoa > Chordata > Mammalia > Artiodactyla > Cervidae > Odocoileus > Odocoileus virginianus. The sequence goes on along the minus strand of NC_069692.1, from coordinate 696,751 downwards.
ACAGGTCTGTGTATTAAGTCACTCAGTGGTGTTCAACTCTTTGCAAACCTATCGACCGTAGCCCACCAGGCTCCTCTGTCCATAGAATTATCCAGGCAAGAAGACCGGAGTGGGTTGCCATGCCTTCCCCCAGGGGATCTTCCTGACGCAGGGATTGAACCCAGATCTCCTGCATTACAGGAGGATTCTTGACCATTTGAGCCACCAGGGAAGCCCAGTACAGGTCAGTGGTTATAAAACTGTGCTATTGGGTCAAATCCAGCCTGTCATCTTGTTTTATTGAAACACATCAGCACATTTGTTTATATATTACCTATGGTTGCTTTTATATTATCATGGCAGAATTGGATAGTTGGAAAAGAAACCGTATTGCCTACAAAACCTAATAAATTTATCTGACCTTTTACAGTAAAGGGTTGCCCATCTCTTTCATAGATGATAGTTTTATTTTCATTTTCCTGGGAAATGGCTTGTTCAGATTTAAGACTCACTTTGGCAACATTAAGAGGCTAGTAACTTCTTATATCCTGCTGCTGCTAAGTCACTTCAGTCATGTCCAACTCTGTGCAACCCCATAGACGGCAGCCCACCGGGCTCCCCTGTCCCTGGGATTCTCCAGGTAAGAACACTGGGGTGGGTTGCCATTGCCTTCTCCATCTTGTATCCTAGCTCTTTGCAAATAGATGTGCTGCTTCATAGAGGGATTTTGAAGAATGAATGAGTGAATGAATGAGTATATTCATTACAGGATATCATAATAAAAAGTAAATTCAGATTTCAGATGAGAATTAATAAAAGTCTGAAGTAAGGATAGTGGACAAGAAGGGTAGTAAAGAGAGGGTCTAAATTAAAGTCATTTGCAAAATAGAATTAACTGGACTGGACTTGGTTATTTTAGTAAATCCATCATTTGTTTTTACCAGTGGCTCTTATTCTTTAAGCATTTGGTTATCAAAAAATTTAAATGTATGCAAAAGTAAGGATAGATAGCCATTTAATGAACCCCTGATCTCAAAATAATCAACATTTACCAATCATATTCTATCTTCACTCCTAAAAATATTACTACTATTGCTGAAGTATTCTAGAGGAAAATTGAGCTAAGTGTGTTCAGTAATCTGGTGTACTCAGTATTGTTAAGTCTAATAACACTCTCATTGCAGGTAGGGCTACACAATGGCTCTGACAGTCTCACCTCTTTAGCTTAAAAAGTGGCTGAGGCAGTGCCTGTCATCGACTAGTGCAGTGGATCTCACCCCGGGAAGGTTTTCCACAATGCATATGCCTGGGCCCATCCTAGACATTTTGATTTTGTGGTTCTGGGAAGAGCCTGTTGTCATGCACTTGGAAAATGCCCAGGTGTGTTGTAGAAGAGCACCAAGGCTATGAAGAACCAGCTTAGTTAAATATCACCGCTCCATGAAACATCTTATCTTCATGGCTTTCATTTGCAAAATGTAACCACTGCTTTTTTGACCATTTCTTTATTTGGGACCTAAGTCACTTCCAAGGCTGTGAACATTAAGATATTAAAACTAACTGTAGACACTTTGTAACTTCAGAAAGTTTCAAAGCAATGTAGCGAACATCTTCTACACAGAATGAACATATGTCTCCAAGTGCCTGAGCACTTTCTGGCTACTGTCTGTTGTTCTGGAGTAATTGCTAATAGTACTCTGTGTCTTTCTTAAAGCATCCCAGTTTGAATAATTCTGAATATCTTTGAGTATGAAGCACAAATGTTCACTAATATGAGAAGTGTTCAACCTCCTTTTAGGTAATGGAAAATAATTTGAATTTTTAGCTAAAAATACAATGGAAAGTCACTGAAGCAGAAGAATACTGTGGTTTGATTTATGTCTTTAAAAGATCAGTGGTCAGCATGTGGAGAATTAATTGAAAGGCAGCAAGACTGTCCAGCTTCCAGATGACAGTTCCAAATGGGAATGCCATTCAGATGACAAATGTGAAATCACACGGTACAGATGTGAAGTTTATAAGAGCAGTGTGGATTAGAGATCAGTGCAAAAACGGCTAACATCAAGAAACAATAGAAATGATTGAGATCAACTAAAGAGAAATTTTTAAAAATTTTTTTAAAAGCAAGAGAACCAGGGGGCTTGACTCTGGTAATTCTAGCACCTTAATGTTTATAAGAGGGGAAAAGAGGACTGGCAAGGAATGAAAACTTTCAAAGAGGGAATTTCATCTCTGTTAGATGATGTTGGTTTTTCCACTGGTCATGTATGGATGTGAGAGTTGGACTATAAAGAAAGCTGAGCACCGAAGAATTGATGCCTTTGAAGTGGAATGCTGGAGAAGACTCTTGAGAGTCCCTTGGACTACAGGGAGATCCAACCAGTCCATCCTAAAGGAAATCAGTCCTGAATATTCATTGGAAGGACTGATGCTGAAGCTGAAACTCCAATATTTGGCCACCTGATGTGAAGAACTGACTCATTTGAAAAGACCCTGATGCTGGGAAAGATTCAAGACAGGAGGAGAAGGGGACGGCAGAGAATGAGATGGTTGGATGGCATCACTGCTTCAATGGACATGAGTTTGAATAAACTCTGGGAGTTGGTGATGGACGGGGAGGCCTGGCGTGCTGTGATTCATGGGGTCGCAAAGAGTCGGACACGACTGAGCAACTGAACTGAACTGAACTGAGATGATGTTGTGAGACTATCACTGGTTGAAGTCTCTAGGAAACAAATTCTAGGAAGTTTCATGTGCAGGGTGTTCATGCACGAGGTCTTTGGAGTCAGAATCTGTGGAAGAGACTATCAGTTCAGTTCAGTTCAATCCCTGTCGTCCCCTTTTCCTCCTGCCCCCAATCCCTCCCAGCATCAGGGTCTTTTCCAGTGAGTCAACTCTTCACATGAGGTGGCCGAAGTACTGAAGTTTCAGCTTCAGCATCAGTCCTTCCAGGGAACACCCAGGACTGATCTCCTTTAGGATGGACTGGTTGGATCTCCTTGCAGTCCAAGGGAGTCTTGAGTCTTCTCCAACACCACAGTTCAAAAGCATCAATTCTTCAGCGCTCAGCTTTCTTCACTGTCCAACTCTCACATCCATACATGACCAGTGGAAAAACCATAGCCTTGACCAGATAAACCTTTGTTGGCAGAGTAATGTCTCTGCTTTTTAATATGCTATCTAGGTTGGTCATAACTTTCCTTCCAAGGAGTAAGCGTCTTTTAATTTCATGGCTGAAATCACTATCTGCAGTGATTTTAGAGCCCCCCAAAATAAAGTCTGGCACTGTTTCCACTGTCTCCCCATCTACTTGCCATGAAGTGATGGGACCGGATGACATGATCTTAGTTTTCTGAATGTTGAGCTTTAAGCCAACTTTTTCACTCTCCTCTTTCACTTTCATCAAGAGGCTTTTTAGTTCCTCTTCACTTTCTTCCATAAGGGTGGTGTCATCTGCATATCTGAGGTTATTGATATTTCTCCCAGCAATCTTGATTCCAGCTTGTGCTTCTTCCAGCCCAGCATTTCTCATGATGTACTCTGCATTTAAGTTAAGTAAGCAGGGTTCAGTATACAGCCTTGACGGACTCCTTTTCCTATTTGGAACCAGTCTGTTGTTCCATGTCCAGTTCTAACTGTTGCTTCCTGACCTGCATACAGATTTCTCAAGAGGCAGGTCAGGTGGTCTGGTATTCCCATCTCTTTAAGAATTTTCCACAGTTTGTTGTGATCCACACAGTTGAAGGCTTTGGCATAGTCAATAAAGCAGAAATAGATGTTTTTCTGGAACTCTCTTGCTCTTTCAATGATCCAGCGTATGTTAGCAATTTGATCTCTGGTTCCTCTGCCTTTTCTAAAACCAGCTTGAACATCTGGAAGTTCTTTGTTCACGTATTGCTGAAGCCTGGCTTGGAGAATTTTGAGCATTACTTTACTAGCATGTGAGATGAGTGCAATGGTGCAGTAGTTTGAGCATTCTTTGGGATTGCCTTTCTTAGGGATTGGAATGAAAACGGACCTTTTCCAGTCCTGTGGCCACTGCTGAGTTTTCCAAATTTGCTGGCATATTGAGTGCAGCACTTTCACAGCATCATCTTTCAGGATTTGAAGTAGCCCAACTGGAATTCCGTCACCTCCACTAGCTTTGTTCATAGCGATGCTTTCCAAGGCCCACTTGACTTCACATTCCAGGATGTCTGGCTCTAGGTGAGTGATCACACCATTGTGATACGTGGGTCATGAAGAGGAAGAGAGTATAGCAAGGAGGATTAGCGAGAGAAATGGAGTCGCTATGTGGGCCCCGCAGGAACCTTGGCTGCCCTCTCAGTGGAGCTCTGGAGTTAGGAGGGTCCTTCAGAGTTCTCCTAGGCTGGGCCAAAGGCCAGGTTCCTGTACTTCCACTGGACTGTGGGCCACCCTAAGAAGGGGTGACACTTTGCATAACCTGGCTCCCTGCAGCTGAGACAGTGTCTGAAGGGGCCAGCAGTTGAAGGCTATCTGCCAAGAGCATTTCTAACAGCTGGGGCAACAACTGTTTCATTGGACAGGGATCTGGGTGGCCCACCTTAGTGTCTACTACAGGAGACAGTCTAGATGAGGACCAATTAGTGACCTTTGTTTATTTATCTGGGACTCTCATGTGGCTCAGGAGGTGAAGATCTGCCTGCCAATGCAGGAGACGCAGTTCAATCCTTGAGCCGGAAAGATCCCCTGGAGAAGGGAATGGCTTCCCACTCCAGTATTCTTGCCTGGAGAATTCCATGGATAGAGGAGCCTGGCAAGCTACAGTCCATGGGGTTGCACAGTAGGACACAGCTGAGCATGCATGAGTGTGTGTTTACTTACTGAGTGTATTTATTGAACATGTGCAGTGTGCCAAGCAGTGACCTAAGTGCTGGTGGATAAATATGCAAAATAGTTTTACACATTGTAAGAAGTTATAGTGAAATAAGAGAACAGAATTAAGTATTGAAGACTTCAGTTTGAGATTTACTTATTTAAGGAGGTCCTTGTGATCTTTACAGTAGTAATTTAATGGCATGGTTTCCGAATAGTTTGAGCAATTAATGGGATAGTTTTATTTTCAAACAGATAAGTTGTGATTTGTTTCTATTTGAAAAGATAACATGTCAACTTTTGTTATTGAAAGCATACTGATTAATAATGACTTATAGTTTAAGGTTGTCTTAAATTCAGTTTTTAGAATTCTTTCACTTCTATTCATTTAGTTGATCCTCCTCCCTGTAAGACTGACAGGAAAAGCATCAATCTGTCTATTTTATAAGTAAGGATACTGGAATTCACAGAGAGTGGAGGATATTCTGAGAGTCATTGTATGGGGGAGGTGGAATTAGGCTGAGAATGCCATCTTTTGAGGTACTGTCTCCCAGTCTTTCCATTAAATCAGGCTGACCTACTAATCAGCACGGCTTAAATATCTTTTATCAAATTTAGATAATCATGTTGCATGTAGAGTTACCAAATGAAATACAGTCTTTGGGACATGCTTATACTAAAAATCTATTCCTTCTTTATCTGAAGTTCAAAGTAACTGGATTTCCTATATTAATTTGCTAACTCTGGCAGTTCTGGTTGTATGACACCATGAGATTTGCTGCCTTTATAGTCTGTGCTGAAAAAAAAAGGGAAAGGGAGGGAGGGAGCGAGGGAGGAAGGAAGGAAGGAAAGGCTTTCCCCGTAGCACGTGTGTGTGTTAGTTGCTCAGTCGTGTCCGACTCTTGCAACCCCTTGGACTGTAGCCCCCCAGGCGCCTCTGCCCATAGAATTCTCCAGTAAGAATACTGGAGTGGGTTGCCATTCCCTTCTCCAGAGGATCTTCCTGACCCAGGGATTGAAGCTAGGTCTCCCACTTTGCTGGCAGATTCTTTACTGTTTGAGTCACCAAGTATGCCCTTTGACTAATTTTTAATTTACACCTTGTTTTTTAAAAAATGGTCATTAAGCTCTCAGCTTTAGAGTTTAATGCATAGCATGTGCACATGCAGTTGGTGGCATTACAAATGTAAGACTGCCAAGCAGAAGACCCCTGTTGCTGGGCATGCATCGACATGTACAGGTTCAGTTCGCTCAGTCGTGTCCGACTCTTTGCGACCCCATGGACTGCAGGATAGGTTAGAGTGAGCTAAGTCAGGGCCTGCTGAGCCAGTCCATCTGGTGTATGTTGCCCTCCATCAGACGTGGAATCTCATTAGTGTCCACTGAATGTTCCCAGGTGAGAAGAGATGTGACAGGATGGTTTTCATGAGTGTAGAGGTGTACCTGGCCGATGTTCTAGTATTTTGTGGGTTTTTTTTTTTTGTGTGTGTGCCAAGAAGCAAAACTGCAGTTAACTCTTGAGTAGATCTCCAGATCTCCTCTTGCAGGCCACCTGTTGGCTCTGGCAGCCTTGTTCTGAGTTCAGAACAGTAAATGTTCTGGAAAGAAGGGAATAGGAGCAATGTGTCCCAGTTCACCAGGATTGGACCTTGATCTCTAGGCCAGCAGCTGCCAGAGAAGGCATCTTGGAGAGTATGACCGTAGAAGTACAACTGTTTATGAGCTTGACGAGAGATAAAGAAGGCACTTGCCTCGTGCCAAAGAATAAAAGGTAAAGGCAAGTTAGTCAATACCATTTCACAAGTTTTAACATCACTATTGACTGGAGACATATTAATGCCACAGGTATTAGTTTTGACAAAAATCCCCCAGACAATAATGTGTAAACATAGACAGTAATGTGTTAATCTAACGCTTATACTGAGTGCCAAGGCTATTATTTTTATAATGTAAAAAGTAATTAAAACTCAGATTTTGCAGGCCTTTTTAGTATTTGACCCCATTAATGGAGGATTACTATTAAAGAGAAAATAAAAGTTATAGACACCCTGAATTTTTAAAAATGAAAGTCAATACATAAATAGGTCACAAAATATAGAAAGAAATATTAGAAATGTAATATATTTTTCTAGTACATAAGCATCATAATATATCCTTATTTGACTTTGTTTTTTGTATGTTACAAATGGTTTCCTTTTATTTCACTATCCATAATCTGTCTCCAAATTAATGCATTTGAATATATCTTCTTGATTAGATCTCTTGCTGTGAGCAGGAAGAGAGGGGAAAAATCTATTTACTTAAAATCAGAGCTGCTTATATTGAAGTTGATTGCATGATTGGATATTCAAGAGTATTTAATTAAAGCTCAGTTGTACTCTAATTTTCTTCTAACAATTGATTAAAGCTGTGTAAATAGATGTCAGAGATATCATCCCATTGTTTATAGATGCATCTCCAGTATTGGAAAACAAATTTGTTTAAGCATACACATGTATTTGGTAGGTTGGCATGTAGTTAAAGAAACAGTCTCTTTTTTTTTTTTTAAGATCTTGTTTGTTTTTTTTTTTCCTTTATTATTATTAGTTGGAGGCTAATTACTTTACAGTATTGTAGTGGTTTTTGCCATACATTAACATGAATCAGCCATGGATTTACATGTGTTCCCCATCCCTATCCCCCCTCCTGCCTCCCTCCCCATCCCATCCCTCTGGGTCATCCCAGTGCACCAGCCCTGAGCACTTGTCTCATGCATCCAACCGGGACTGTCTCTTTAATCAGATGTCACATGGTCTGGGCTGAATGCTATCTTCACCATTTGTTTACTGCATGACCTTGGGAAAGTCAGTTCACCCCTCTGAACTTGAGTTCCTTAGTCTTGTAACAGAGGGCAAGTAATCATACCTACTTCACAAGGTTGCCAAGAGGATTGAATGAGTTAATCTACAGAGAACACTCAGAATGCACTGTAGCATAATGAACTCTATAAAGTGTATTTTGATGTATTGTTTATGATAAGCTTTACAGCTTCCATAGATGATGAGGCAATTTCAAAGTATTCTATAGAAGGACATTTAAAGTAATTCATCTTAGGAGCAAACCCCGGAGAAGGAAATGGCAGCCCCCTCCAGTATTCTTCTCTGGAGAATCCTATGGACAGAGGAGTCTGGTAGGCAATAGTCCATGGGGTTGCAAAGAGTCGGACATGACTGAGCAACTAAACAGCAACAGAAGCAAACCTTTAATAATGTATTTTAGCAGTAGGAAGGTATATTTGGTAAAAATGCCTATGTAGTATTTTTAAAATAATGTTTGTTTATGCAACTAAGGATATACAACAATCAGCTATTTTTTGCTAATTTTAGACTACACAATAACTATTTAAAGTGTATACTTGATTTCTAAGATCTTTGTGCAGGCAATTAATAAGCTTTTATACTCTATGAAACTGTATATTTTAGAATCCTGAGAGGTATGTATGGAAATATATCTTATTCCTGTTCAAAAGAGGGTATTGCATAATGGTAACAACCATTTTCTGTGAAGTTAAAGCTAAAGCATATCACTTATAGCTTTTATTTTCTTCCATTTATGTTTTCCCTGAGTAGTTGTGCTTCAGTTTTCGGTTAATGATGAATGATTCTTGGAAAGCACAACACTGGAATATGTAACAGCTGCTGTCAATCTATATGATAACTCTTCTTTGAAGAATCCACAAAGAAATATTTCTTATATTCCTTAATTATCAAAAGTTTAAATATGTAGAATACTTTGTATTATTTTAATTATATAATGCATACTAATTACTGGTTATTAATATGTTAATTTGAGTGAGAAAAAATGGAAGCAGATAGAACTTTTGAAGGAGAAAATAAAAAGACATACTGAAGAATATGCCTGAGGTTTACACTGTTAAAACTTTCAAATATACAATATAGTATTAGTTGTAGCTGCCATGCTGTACATTACACCCTATTGTTTATTTATTTTAAAACTGAAAGTGTGTACCTGTTGACTCCCTACACCCATTTTGCCCACTTCCCACCCTTCATTCAGCTCTGGCAATCAACAGTATGTTCTCTGTACCTATGAGCTTGGGTTTTATCTTGTTTTACTTTCCGATGCCACATATAAGTGAGGTTATATAATATTTGTCCTTTTCTATCTGACTTACTTCAAACCTAGCACAATGCGCTCAAGGTTCATGCATGTTGTCGACAGTGGCAAGATTTCCTTTTTTTTGAGTAGCTAAATGATATGCCTGTGTATATGCATGTATGTATGTGTGTATCACATTTTCTTTATCCATTCACTTACACTTTTCTATAAATTAGCTATTGTAAGTAATGCTGCAGTGAACATGGAGGTGCACGTACCTTTCTGAGATAGTGCTGTTATTTTCTTTGGATAAATACCCAAAAGTGGAATTGCTGAATCATAGGCATTTTCCATTTCTTGAGGAAACTCCATATTCTTTTTCATAGTGACTGCACCAGTTTGTTTTCTCATCTGCAGTGCATAAAAGTTTCCTTTTCTCCACATTCTCACCAACACTTACCATTTCCTGTTTATTTTTTTTAAATGAAAGCTATTCTGGCTAAGTGTGAGGTATTATATCAAAGTGGTTTTTCTTTCCATTTCTGTGATGATTAGTGATATTGAGCATTATTTCATGTGGTATGCTGTTTTTCTGTATTTTTTTGGGGAGAATTTCTATTAAGAGCTTCTGCTCTTATATTTCAGTGAATTTTTTTTTTATATAGAATTGTATGAGTTTTCAATATATTTTGGATATTAAACTCTAATTATGATTTGCAAATGTTTTCTACTATTCGGTAAATTGCCTCTTCATTTTGTTGATAATTGTCCTTTGATTTTGTTGATGATTTCCTTTTCTGTGCAGAGGCTTTTTAGTTTGATTTAGTCCCTTTGTTGATTTTAGCTTTTCTTGCCTTTGTATTTGATGTCAGATCTAAAAAAGTCATCCTCAAGACCAGAGTCAAGATTATCCATTATGTTTTCTTGTAGGAGTTTCATGGTTTCAGATCTTACATTTAAATCTTTAATCCATTTTGAGTCAGATTTCATGTGCAGTGTAAGGTAGTGGTCCAGGTTCATTCTCTTCTGTGTACAGTTTCCCAACACAGTTTATTGAAGAAACTGTCCTTTCCCCATTGTATAGTCTTAGTTTTTGGTCATAAATTAATTGACCATGTATGTGTGGGTTTGTTTTTGGACTGTCTCTTCTGATCCACTTACCTCTGTGTCTGTATTTCTGCTAATGGTATACTCAGAGTTAGTTAATATAACTTTCTAATAGAGGTTGAAATCAGGGAGTGTGATGCCTGCAGCATTGTTCTTCTTTATGATGATGACTTTGGCTGCATGGACTTTTCTGTTCATACAAACTTTAGGATTGTTTGTCTATTTCTGTATAAACTATCATTGTAATTTTGATAAGGATTGCATTGAATCTGGAGACTGTTTTGGGTAGTATGAACATTTTGATAGTATAAATTCTTCCAACCCATGAGCAGAGGCTCTGATTCAAATTATTTGTGTTGTCTTCAATTTCTCTTATCAGTGTTTTAGTTTTTAGTGTTATATTTTTCACTCTCCTTGCTCAAACTTATTCCTAGGTATTTTATTCTTTTTTATATAAGTGTAAATGGAATTGTCTTCTTAATCTCTTTCTGACAGTTTGTTATTAGTGTATAAAAACACAACATGTTTTAACACATTATTGACCAGAGATATATTAATAAGTCTTTTATTATCTGAATATTATTGAATGGAGATGTTATAATATTCACTTACATAACAAATCACTGGTCACAGGTTTCAGCCGAACTCCCCTGGTCAGTAATGTGTTAATATATTGATTTTTTTTAACCTGAGACTTCATCAAATTCATTTATTAGTTTCAACCATGTTTTGGTAGGGTTTTCTGTATATAACACCATGTCATCCAAAAATGGTGACAGTTTTACATTGTTTCCAGTTTAGATGTATTTTATTTATTTTCTTTCCTAATTGCTCTGACTAGGAGTTCCAATACTGTGTTGAATAAAAATGACAAGAGTGGTCATCCTCATCTTGTTTCTTATCTTAGAGGAAAAGCTTTAAAATTTTAATTCATGAGTATAGTGTTAGCTGTGGGCTTGTCAAATGGCCTTTATTATGTTGATGTACATTCTCATATATTATTTTGTAAAGAGTTTTCCTCATAAATGGATGTTGAATTTGTCAGATGCTCTTTTGGGGATTTATTGAGATGATCGTAAGATTTTTAGTCTTCATTTTGACTATATGATTCTTATTCTTCAGTTTGTTAATGTGATGTATCACATTGATTTGTAGACTTTGAACCATCCTTGCATCCATGGAATAAATTCCACACTTTCATGGTGTATGATCCTTTTAATGTACCATTAAATGTATCATCAGTATGTCATTATTGCTAGTATTTTTTGGAGGGTTTTTGCATTTGTGTTCCTCAGGAATGTTGGCTTGTAATTTTCCTCTCTGGTAGTTGTCCTTCTCTGGTTTTGGTAGGAGAGCAGTATTAGCCTCATAAAATGAATTTGGGAGTGTTCCCTTTACTAATATTTTTAGAAGAGTTTGAAAATGATTCATATTAGTTCATCGAATGTTTGGTAGAATTCACCAGTGAAACCATCTGAAGGACTTTTGTTCCTTCAGAGAGTGCTAATTACTGATTCAGTTTCCTTACTAGCAGTCAGTCTATTTAGATTTTCTTCTTTATTGTGTTTCAGTTTTGGAAGATTTTGTATTTCTAAGGATTTATCCATTTTTTTAGGTTGTCCAGCTCATTGGTGTATAGTTGTTCAGAGTAACATGATTGTTTGTATTTCTGTGGTATCAGTGTAACATCATTTCTTTCTAATGTTATTTATCTTTTTAATCTTTTAATTAATGATTAATCTTATTAATCTTTTTAATCTTTTTATCTTGATTGATCTAGCTAAATGTTTATAAATTTTATCTTTTCAAAGAACAAACTCTGACTTTTATGGATCTTTTATACTGTTCTTTTAGTTACATTTTTGCTTTCATATCTGTTATTTTCTTCCTTCTAACATTGTGCTTTGTCCTTCTTGCAGTCCTTGAGGTGTAAATTTAAGTTATTCATTTGATATTTTTCTTGTTTCTAAAGGGAAACATTTAGGCTAAGAATGTTCCTCTTAGGATTGCTTTTGCTGCATATACATTTTGTAGGTTGTGTTTCAATGTTCATTTGTATCAAGATACTTTTTATCATGATTTTAATTTTTTTATAGATCCAAATAGTTTTTTAATTAGTGCCTATTATGAAGTTTTTAGGTTTTCTTTAATTGATTTCTAGTTTTATACCATTGTGGTTTGTAAAGATGCTTTGTAAATGATTTCAGTCTTTTAAAATTTAAGACTTTTTATATGATCTGGGCAGCAACAATAAGGACCTAACATAAGCAGAAGAGATTAAGAAGAGGTGGCAAGAATACACAGAAGAACTATACAAAAATGGTATTCATGACCCAGATAACCTCGACAGTGTGGTTACTCACCTAGAATCAGATATTCTGGAATGTGAATTCAAATGGGCCTTAGGAAGCATCACTACGAACAAAGCTAGAGGAGTTGATGGAATTCCCAGCTGAGCTGTTGTAAATCCTAAAAGATGATGCTGTTAAAATGCTATACTCAGTATGTCAGCAAATTTGAAAAACTGAGCAGTTTTAATTCTAATCCCAAAGAAGGGCAATGCTAAAGAATGTACAAACAAATGTACAGCTATGCTCATTTCGCACGTTAGTGAGGTTATGCTCAAAATCCTTCAAGCTAGGCTTCAGCATCCATGAACTGAGAACTTGAGATGTATTTGCGAGGTTTCAGTGAAGCTGAAGAACCAGATACCAAACTGTTAACATTTATCGTCCAGAAGAACATATATTTCTGCTTCATACCTAGACAGTATATTACAAAGCAGAGATATCACTTGTCCAACAAAAGTCCATGTAATCAAAACTTTTCTCTTTAGAGTAGTTATGTTTGAATGTGAGTTCTTGTTGTTGAGTCACTAAGTTGTGTCTGACTCTTTTCAACCCATGGGCTGCATCACTCCAGGCTTTCCTGTTCTTCAGCATCTCCTGGAGTTTTCCCAACTCATGTCCATTGACTCAGTGATGCTATCCAACCATCTCATCCTCTGTCACCCCTTTCTCCTCTTACCCTTAGTCTCTCCAAACATCGGGGTCTTTTTCAATGAGTTGGCTCTCTGCATCAGGTGGCTAGAGTATTGAACCTTCAGCTTCAGCATCAGTCCTTCCAAAGAATATTCAGGGTTGATTTCTTTTAGAATTGACTGGTTTGATTGCTTACAATCCAAGGAACTCTGAAGAGTTTTCTTCAGCACCACAATTTGAAAACCTCAATTTTTCAATGCTGAGCCTTCTTTATGGTCCAACTCTTGCATCCATAAATGACTAGTGAAAAAACTGTAGCTTTGATGAGACTGACCTTTGTCAGTAAAGTAATGTCTCTACTTTTTAATATGCTGTCTAGGTTGTTCATAGCTTTTCTTCCAAGGAACAAGCATCTTTTATTTTCATAGCTGTCGTCACCATCTGCAGTGATTTTGGAGCCCAAGAAAATAAAGTCTCACTGTTTCCATTGATTCCCCATCTATTTGCCATAAATTGGTAGGGCTGGATTCCATGATCTTGGTTTTTTGAATGTTAAGTTTTAAAAGCTTTTTCACGCTTCTCTTTCACTTTCATCAAGAGGCTCTTTAGTTCCTCTTTGCTTTCTGCCATAAGGATGGTGTCATCTGCATATCTGAGGTTATTGATATCTCTCCCAGCAGTCTTTGATTCTAACTTGTGCTTCATCGAGCCCGGCGTTTCTCATGATGTACTCTGCTTTAAGTTACATAAGCAAGTTTCAGTATACAGCCTTGATGTACTAATTTTCCAATTTGAAATCAGTTCATTGTTCTATGTCTGGTTCTAACTGGTGCTTCTTGATCTGCATACAGATTTCTCAGGAGGCAGGTAAGGTGGTCTGGTATTCCCATCTCTAAGAATTTCCCACAGTTTGTTGTGATGCACACAGTCGAAGGCTCTAGCATAGTCAATGAAGGACAAGCAGATTTTTTTTTCTGGAATTTTCTTTCTCTTTCAGTGTTTCAGTGGATGTTGGAAATTTGATCTCTGATTCCTCTGCCTTTTCTAAATCCAGCTTAAACATGTGCAAGTGCTTGCCCATTCAGGTTCATTTTAGTTCACTGATTCCTGAAATGTCGATATTCACTCTTGCCATCTCCTGTTTGACCACTTCCTGTTTACCTTGATTCATGGACCTAACATTGCAGTTTCTATGCAATATTGTTCTTTACAGCGCCAGACTTTACTACCAACACCAGTCACCTCCACAGCCAGGCATTGTTTTTGCTTTGGCTCAGCCTCTACATTCTCTCTGGAGCTATTTCTCCAGTCTTCTCCAGTAGTATATTGGGCACCTACCAATCTGGGGAGTCCATCTTTCAGTGTCCTCCAAGAGGACTTAGGCCACATGTGGCACCTCCCAGGTGTTCTGCAACCAGAGCCCCTGTCCCTGCAGCAGGCCACTGATGGCCCTTGCCTCCACAGGAGACGCTGCAACACTCAGAGGTAGGTCTGGCTCAGTCTCTGTGGGGTCTCTGGGTCCTGGTGTGTACATGGTTTTGTTTGAGCCCTCCAAGCATCTCTGATGGGCATGTGTTTGATTCTAAACATGATTTCTCCCTCCTGCCATCTTGTTGGGGCTTCCCTTCACCCTTGGATGTGGGGTATCTTATTTTTGGTGGGACCAACATTCTCCTGTCAAATGGTTGTTAGTGGTTGGTTGCAGGTTTGGAGTTCTCACAGGAGAAGATAAGCGCATGTCCTTCTACTCTGCCTCTTGTTGAAGGTGGGACTAATACCACTTATATGTGCAGTCACTGTCTGGGCTCGTATGGACCCCAGGTCCTGCTTTCCAGCCCTGCTGGCCTCATGAGGCCAGGAGGCACTAGGGCGCAAAGTGTCCTCGGAGCCCAGCCACCCCTGGCTTACACAGTTAGTGTTTACTTTTTACAGCATAGCATAGGTAATGTTTACCTTTTATTCTCTTTAGTCCCTAGCCAGCTAACAAGTGGAGTCCTTGATTCTTTGTGGAAAAGATCTTTTATATAAATTATAACCTGATGGGATAAGCAAATATAGTCTTTACAGGATAAATATGATGATAATGGCATTCCAACGATGGCAAGAATTTCATAAAGCAAGTTTGAATTGAACATGAAACAGTAGAGTGTTTCAAACTGGTATTCACAAACACAGTAAGTTTTCAGCTCAGAACATCATTTATAGAATAAACTGTTTAAATGTTTACTTGAAGTCACATTATAGTACTTATATTGACAATCCTTCTTTAACTCTTACCTGATCTGAAGTTTGATTAAGTATTCTTAGCAACATAATGAGGGGCTTCCCTGATAGATCAGTTGGTAAAGATTCCTGAGTCAGAAAGATCTGCTGGAGAAGGGATAGGCCTCCCACTCCAGTATTCTTGGGTTCCCTTGTGGCTCAGCTCGTAAAGAATCCACACGCAGTGTGGGAGACCAGGGTTCAATCCCTGGGTTGGGAAGATCCACTGGAGAAGGGAAAGGCTCCCCACTCCAGTATTCTGGCCTGGAGAATTCCATGGACTGTATAGTCCATGGGATCACAAAGAGTTAGACACGACCAAGCGATTTTCGCTTTCTTTCAATAGCAATCAATTTGGATTAGATTGAATTGGATGTGGTTTATTTACATCTAAAATGATAAATTTTTGGCTCAAGAAATGCCAATAGTAGTTCAGATATTTACTATTAACAATAGTAATTTAAAATATCTATTTAGAAGAGACTGAATATAAAGCCAAAGTCAGGTTGACAGTGTATGAAAACATCTAGGCAAAGTAGTGCTTTAGTTTAATTCATCTACATATATTGTTTTGCAAGTTATATTGTATTGATAGTTATGCACCTATAGAAGGGAGAATAACAGTACACATTTCTGTGCATGAATGAGGAGGAAAAAATAAAACTGCAGTATGTAATGAAGACGGGAAGATAACTTACAGAAATTATAAGATTGAAAAGGGAGTAAGATGTTACTCAAAATAAGTGGAAATCAAGGGCAGAATGAAATGAAGTTTTTGGAAATCAAGGGCAAAATGAAATGAAGTTTTATAAATAAGAAGAAGAGAACTGCTTAGTTTAAAATATCAATAAGAAAAAGAAACAGTAACACTTTTTGGTAATAAAAATATCTTGGTCATAAAATATTAGCTCCATACTTTAAGTGTTCAAAGAAGAGATGTAAAAGGAATTACTGACACTCCCAGCAGGGCTCTGAGCCATCCTGTGTGGTGAGGGGACATTTGGAAATCAGCTTTGACCTCTGGTTGGCAATGGCTGCCTCAGCTCAAGAGAAGTCATCCCACGGACCAAATTAAAGTGAAGACCTAGATGAGGGAAAGAAAGTCACATAAAGCCTCGGGAATCAAAGGGAATCACCCCATGCTTCTCCATGCCCCTGTCTTGAAGAGCTCCCCAGCCGTCTCTGCTGGTTACCTTTGGATACCGGGGAGCCTTTGACCCCAGGCCCTGCCTTTACTGCCTCCCTGATACTTAAAATAAGTTACTCATACTTGATAGAAACCAGCATCACTTTCTCTTGTTAAAACCATTATCACGTTTTCTCTTGTTTTTTCATCTGTAAGAACAAGGGATCAGATACAGGGAGCGCTGATTAAAAAGATAGGTGGCTTCTTGGAAAGGCTCAATTGCAATCCAGCTGTAAACAGCCCTTGTTGCTTCTTTCCTAGTGGGGTGGCAAATGAGCATTGGGGTTGTCTGAGTGAAACCACACCGTGTGCCAAAATTCTAGATTCTCACCATGGGCACAGTCTGTCAGAAGTATTCAAAGAGTATGCACCTAAACTTCAGACCTGAATGTGGTTTTCTGCTTGAGTTTATGAGTCAGAACTTCTCTGTTCTCCTCATTAGAACAGTGCTCGATATCACCTCACAAGAAAACTCAACTATTGAATGTGCTAAAGACCTGGTTCTTTTACCAAGCTTCTTAATGTCTGGTCCTTTCTACTGACTCATATATTCCTGGGCTGAATTTTTGTCATGTACTGTCGAGTTTGCAAGAGTATGATGACTGCATTATTCATTTTTAGGCCTCTTTATAACAATATAAAATTTTAAAAGTGCTTTTTTGCATGCATACTCACACACACATAAGCATTCACATTTTAAAAAAAAATGGTTAGAAGATGAACACCCATGTAGCCACTACACCAGGTCAAGAAATAAAATTCTGCCTAGACCTCTCTCTCTCTCTGGACATAAACGCTTTTCTGACTTTTATACCAGTAACTTCCTCTCTTGAAATAGTTATAACACGTATGTTTGTGTTTCTAAAGAATTTATTATAGTTTAGTTTTGTCTGGTTCTGAAATTTTTGTAAGTAAAATCCTGTAAGTATTCTTTAGTGTCTTGCTTTGCTCTGCTCAATGTTTTGTCATTTGATGTGATTTCATCACATTATTGAGTAAAGTTGTACTTCATCCGTATTTGTTGTTGGAAGACACTGATTTGTTTGTGTAGTTTAAATATTTTTATTTATTTATATTATATATATATATATTTGTGTTCAATATTAATGTGTTTTCTTGTTTGCTTTGTAAAATATTCCTGCTTTCTAGCATTTTTCTGTAGCTCAGTTTTGTTCTCATATGTACATTATCCTTAGTATAACTCAGAAAGAAATTGAAAGAAATAGGCAATAAAAGCCCACCTTTGTGTTAAATTTTCCTTCTTGACAGTCCCCTTCATCCTTCTGAAAGAGGTAGCTTTCTTTGAGGATAGAATGGTAAAGTTCCTTGAAGTGCAAGGAGCATCTTTGAGCTTAGGATCCTTTGATTTCATTTCTAAAGTCCAGTGTGACTTTACCCACCTGATACTGAATCCTCATTGGAGTTGCCTTTCTGTTCATGTCTCTGCAGATCTCAGTTCTGATTTCACTGATGGCCAGCCAGGTTGTCTCTGGACTTGGCCTGCACTCTCTCATTTCCCATAAATCTGTACCATCTTGAAGGAAGTTTTCCATGTACATTCTGCAGCCTGTTCCATATTTCTGTAATCTTACTCTCATTACTCTCAAAATTTTTAGATTCTTCTTGAAAAATGATTTTACTTTTTCCCTCTCCTTTTCTTTTCCTCCCTAATAGAGGACAGAATAATACAGGCAAACTGCTTTTAGGGTACAGGGCTTAGATAATATGGGGAGAGATCTCATGTATCCCAAGGCTTACCAAGTCCTCAGGGCTGCCCCAGGCATGCCCCATCCCTCACTTGGGCAGGGCCCGCTTCCTTCTGCTCAGTGGCCTTGTTATCTTGAACTGGGTTATTCATGGGCAGCAGAGACCTTAGTCAATGTGTAAGAACCTGCTCATCACAGTCTACAAGCCAAGTCATTGAAGCCGACAGAACACGGCTTTTTCAAAGTTTTATTAAGTTGGAGCTCATTTTGTTTTTTTTATTTTAAAAAATATGATTTCTGCCATCTACCCATTAGTCCTGAAAATTTACTTCACTACATAGCATATGTTTCAAGATTGCATTATCTTTTGGTACTTTGTACATTTACTGCTGTAAGTCTTTATTTGAAACTAATGTTTATAATCAGTATCCCTGTAAAAATTTATTTAAATCTAATTTTTCTTTATACCATATCTGGAAAGCATTAGAGGACCTGTCAAAATAGGAGTCTTATTTTGTATATCTTTTCACAAAGTAATAATGTATGTCTCATTAGATATACAATGGTATGAGTTACATTTGTATCAATTTAATTGGTTTCTTAATTTCATGTTGTCTGGAGACTTTTAAACAGAAACATCAACATCATTATGATTCTCAAATTACATTGAATTCATTTTCAGAATTCTTCTCCAGAGCTTAAACTTCATTACTGGTCATTATAAATATACACACATTTAAAAAATCTTTTTATAAAACCATCACTTGGTTGTTTTTTTGTTTCCATTTATTTTTTTTAGTTGAAGGCTAATTACTTTACAATATTGTAGTGCTTTTTGCCATACATTGACATGAATCTGCCATGGATTTACATGTGTTCCCCATCCTGAACCCCCCTCCCCCCTCCCTCCCCATCCCACCCCTCCCTCCTCAGTACACCAGCCCTGAGCACTTGTCTCATGCATCCAACCTGGAATGGCGATCTGTTTCACACTTGATAATATACATGTTTTGATGCTGTTCTCTCAGATCATCCCACCCTCGCCTTTTCCCATAGAGTCCAAAAGTCTGTTCTATACATCTGTGTCTCTTTTTCTGTCATGCATATAGGGTTACCATTACCATCTTTCTAAATTCCATATATATGTGTTAGTATACTGTATTGGTCTTTAACTTTCTGGCTTACTTCACTCTGTATAATGGGCTCCAGTTTCATCCATCTCATTAGAACTGATTCAAATGAATTCTTTTTAATGGCTGAGTAATATTCCATGGTGTATATGTACCACAGCTTCCTTATCCATTGGTCTGCTGATGGGCACCTAGGCTGCTTCCATGTCCTGGCTATTATAAACAGTGCTGCGATGAACATTGGGGTGCATGTGTCTCTTTCAGATCTGGTTTCCTCGGTGTGTATGCCCAGAAGTGGGATTACTGGGTCATATGGCAGTTCCAATTCCAGTTTTTTAAGGAATCTCCACACTGTTCTCCATAGCAGCTGTACTAGTTTGCATTCCCACCAACAGTGTAAGAGGGTTCCCTTTTCTCCACACCCTCTCC
This sequence comes from Odocoileus virginianus, assembly GCF_023699985.2. Taxonomy (NCBI): domain Eukaryota; kingdom Metazoa; phylum Chordata; class Mammalia; order Artiodactyla; family Cervidae; genus Odocoileus; species Odocoileus virginianus. The sequence goes on along the minus strand of NC_069692.1, from coordinate 677,037 downwards.
AGCATTTATTGCTTGTAGACTTTTGGATAGCAGCCATTCTGACTGGCGTGTAATGGTACCTCATTGTGGATTTGATTTGCATTTCTCTGATAATGAGTGATGTTGAGCATCTTTTCATGTGTTTGTTAGCCATCTATATGTCTTCTTTGGAGAAATGTCTGTTTAGATCTTTGGCTCATTTTTTGATTGGGTCATTTATTTTTCTGGAGTTGAGCTGAAGGAGTTGCTTGTAATATTTTTAAGATTAATCCTTTGTTGCTTCATTTGCTATTATTTTCTCCCAATCTGAGGGCTGTCTTTTCACCTTGCTTATAGTTTCCTTTGTTGTGCAAAAACTTTTAAGTTTCATTAGGTCCCATTTGTTTATTTTTGCTTTTATTTCCAATATTCTGGGAGGTGGGTCACAGAGGATCCTGCTGTGATTTATGTCGGAGAGTGTTTTGCCTATGTTCTCCTCTAGGAGTTTTATAGTTTCTGGTCTTACATTTAGATCTTTAAACCATTTTGAGTTTATTTTTGTGTACGGTGTTAGAGAGTGTTCTAGTGTCATTCTTTTACAAGTGGTTGACCAGTTTTCCCAGCACGACTTTTTAAAGAGGTCGTCTTTTTTCCATTGTATATTCTTGCTTCCTTTGTCGAAGATAAGGTGTCCGTAGGTACGTGGATTTATCTCTGGGCTTTCTATTCTGTTCCATTGATCTATATTTCTGTCTTTGTGCCAGTACCATACTTTCTTGATGACTGTGGCTTTGTAGTAGAGCCTGAAGTCAGGCAGGTTGATTCCTCCAGTTCCATTCTTCTTTCTCAAGATTGCTTTGGCTATTTGATTTTTTTTGTATTTCCATACAAGTTGTGAAATTATTTATTGTAGATCTGTGATTGCATTGAATCTATAGATTGCTTTGGGTTGTATACTCATTTTCACAATATTGATTCTTCCAATCCATGAACATGGTATATTTCTCCATCTGTTTGTGTCCTCTTTGATTTCTTTCATCAGTGTTTTATAGTTTTCTATGTATAGGTCTTTTGTTTCTTTAGGTAGATATACTCCTAAGTATTTTATTCTTTTTGTTCCAATGGTGAATGTTATTATTTCCTTAATTTCTCTTTCTGTTTTCTCATTGTTAGTGTATAGGAATGCAAGGGATTTCTGTGTGTTAATTTTATATTCTGAAACTTTACTATATTTGCTGATTAGCTGTAGTAATTTTCTGGTAGAGTCTTTAGGGTTTTCTCTGTAGAAGATCATGTCATGTGCAAACAGTGAGAGTTTCGCTTCTTCTTTTCCTATCTGGATTCCTTTTATTTCTTTTTCTTCTCTGATTGCTGTGGCCAAAACTTCCAAAACTATGTTGAATAGTAGTGGTGAGAGTGGGCACCCTTGTCTTGTTCCTGATTTAGGGTAAATGCTTTCAATTTTTCACCATTGAGGATAATGTTTGCCGTGGGTTTGTCATATATAGCTTTTATTATGTTGAGGTATGTTACTTCTTTTCCTGCTTTCTGGAGAGTTTTTATCAAAAATGGATGTTGAATTTTGTCAAAGGCTTTTTCTGCATCTATTGAGATAATCATATGGTTTTTATCTTTCAATTTGTTAATGTGGTATATTACATTGATTTGCAGATATTAAAGAATCCTTGCATTCCTGGGATAAAGCCCACTTGGTCATGGTGTATGATTTTTTTAATATGTTGTTGGATTCTGTTTGCTAGAATTTTGTTAAGGGTTTTTGGATCTATGTTCATCAGTGATATTGGCCTGTAGTTTTCTTTTTTTGTGGCATCTTTGTCTTTTATACCATTATTTTTTATGTTTTTCTGATGTGTATTATAAGAATTTTGTTTTATTACATAATTTTAATATTTATGATCTTTATTCAGTGGATACAACCTAAGCTTACATGTTCCCACACTGTTGGATGTTTAACTATTTAAAAATACAATTCCAATGTACATATACAGTGTTTCATTCATTCACATTATTTAAATATTATGATCCAATTTAATAGGTATAAGATGATACTTTTAATTTGGTTATTTTGCAATATAGAACATTTTTGTATGTAAATATTTCTTGTTTCCACTTCTGTATGAAATAATTATTCATATTTTTTGCTCTTAATCTTTTGGGTACTGAATAATGTTTTAAGTTTAAGTATTTTTGGTTTAAAATATTATTAATAACACTATTAAAATAAACATTTAAGTATTTTTGACTAGCACCATTAACTTTTTTTTTTACCATTAACTCTTTTATGTCATTTTTGATAGGTTTTTTTCTTGCAATATTTTTTTACTTTTTTTCTACTTAATGTTTTGGTAAGGTACTTTCAACTTCTTACATAAGTGATTTTTTGTCTTAATCACTTTATTGCTCAAAATTAAAACAAAAAATCATTACCTGACCAGAACGTTAATGAATATTAGTATTATTTTTAGGTATTATTCCTAGGATTAAAAAATTACCTGTTAATCTACTTTTAATGTAATATGCTATAATATGATGATTGATTATTGATCACCCAAGATCTTTCTATCCAAAGTTTTCTTTTCTTTGCCCTTTTATTCCTCCATGAGTATATTAAACTATGATGAGGGAAATATTTTTAAGTGATGGTTTAGAACTGGAAATTGGCTGGTAGCTTTCCTTTGTTAATAATACCCAACAACTTCCCTAGGAAATAAGGGCCTTTTTTTTTTAACTGGGTTTAAAAGAATAGCCAGGAGAGATAAGAAAGCCTTCCTCAGTGATCAATGCAAAGAAATAGAGGAAAATAACAATGGGAAAGACTAGAGACTTCCTCAAGAAAATTAGAGATATCAAGGGAACATTTCAGACAAACACAGGTTCGATAAAGGACAGAAATGGTATGAACCTAACAGAAGCAGAAGATATTAAGAAGAGGTAGCAAGAATACACAGAAGAACTGTACAAAAATGATCTTCATGACCCAGATAATCACGATGGTGTGATCACTCACCTAGAGCCAGACATTCTGGAATGTGAAGTCAACTGGGCCTTAGAAAGCATCACTATCCATTTCAATGTATGACAAAAACCACTGCAATGATGTAAAGTAATTAGCCTCCAACTAATAAAAATAAATGGAAAAAATAAATAAATAAATAAAGCATCACTATCAACAAAGCTAGTGGATGTGATGGAATTCCAGTTGAGCTATTTCAAATCCTAAAAGATGATATTGTGAAAGTGCTGCACTCAATATGCCAGCAAATTTGGAAAACTCAGCAGTGGCCACAGAACTGGAAAAGGTCCGTTTTCATTCCAATCCCTAAGAAAGGCAATCCCAAAGAATGCTCCAACTGCCACACAATTGCACTCATCTCACACGCTAGTAAAGTAATGCTCAAAAATCTACAAGCCAGGCTTCAGCAATACGTGAACAAAGAACTTCCAGATGTTCAAGCTGGTTTTAGAAAAGGCAGAGGAACCAGAGATCAAATTGCCAACATCTGCTGTATCATCGAAAAAGCAAGAGAGTTCCAGAAAAACATCTATTTCTGCTTTATTGACTATGCCAAAGCCTTCAACTGTGTGGATCACAATAAACTGTGAAAAATTCTGAAAGAGCTGGGAATACCAGACCACCTGACCTGCCTCTTGAGAAATCTGTATGCAAGTCAGGAAGCAACAGTTAGAACTGGACATGGAACAATAGACTGGTTCCAAATAGGAAAAGGAGTACGTTAAGGCTGTATACTATCACCCTGCTTACTTGACTTAAGTGCAGAGTACATCAGGAGTACATCATGAGAAATGCTGGGCTGGAAGAAGCACAAGCTGGAATCAAGATTGCCAGGAGAAATATCAATAACCTCAGATATGCAGATGACACCACCCTTACAGCAGAGAGTGAAGAAGCACTGAAAAGCTTCCTGATAAAAATGAAAGAGGACAGTCAAAAAAGTTTGCTTAAAGCTCAACATTCAGAAAACTAAGATCATGGCATTTGGTCCCATCACCTCATGGGAAATAGATGGGGAGACAGTGGAAACAGTGTCAGACTTTGTTTTGGGGGGCTCCAAAAGCACTGCGGATGGGGACTGCAGCCATGAAATTAAAAGACACTTACTCCTTGGAAGGAAAGTTATGACCAACCTAGATAGCATATTAAAAAACAGAGACATTACTTTGCCAACAAAGGTCCGTCTGGTCAAGGCTATGGTTTTTCCAGTGGTCATGTATGGATGTGAGAGTTGGACTGTGAAGAAAGCTGAGCACCGAAGAATTGATGCTCTTGAACTATGGTGTTGGAGAAGACTCTTGAGAGTCCCTTGGACTGCAAGGAGATCCAACCAGTCCATCCTGAAGGAGATCAGTCCTGAGTGTTCATTGGAAGGACTGATGCTAAAAGTTGAAACTCCAATACTTTGGCCACCTCATGCGAAGATTTGACTCATTGGAAAAGACCGTGATGCTGGGAGGGATTGGGGGCAGGAGGAGAAAGGGACAACAGAGGATTAGATGACTGGATGGCATCACTGACTCGATGGGCATGAGCTTGAGTAAACTCCGGAAGTTGGTGATAGACAGGGAGGCCTGGAGTGCTGCAATTCATGGGGTCGTAAAGAGTCGGACACGACTGAGCGACTGAACTGAATTGAACGGAATGCTTACAAGATATATCTTGGTGTTGGTTTCAGTATGTTGATTTTGAGAAATGTCTCTCTTTCCTATATCTCAATGCTCCCTAACCTTTTTGGCACCAGGGATCAGTTTTATGGAAGACAGTTTTTCCACAGACTGGGAGTTGGGATGGATTCAGGATGATTGAAGTGCATTATATTTTAGTTTATTTCAGTTCAGTCACTCAGCCATGTCCGACTCTTTGCAACCCCATGAACCACAGCACACCAGGCCTCCCTGTCCATCACCAACTCCCAGAGTTTACACAAAATCATGTCCATTGTGTCAGTGATGCCATCCAACCATCTATCCTCTGTCATCCCCTTCTCCCCCTGCCCTCAATCTTTCCCAGCATCAGGGTCTTTTCAAATGAGTCAGCTCTTCAATTAGGCAGCCAAAGTATTGGAGTTTCAGCTTCAACATCAGTCTTTCCAGTGAACACCCAGGACTGATATCCTTTAGGATGGTCTAGTTTCATCTCCTTGAAGTCCAAGGGACTCTCAAGAGTCTTCTCCAACACCACAGTTCAAAAGCATCAATTTTTCGGCACTCAGCTTTCTTTATAGTCCAACTGTCACATCCATACAAGATTACTGGAAAAACCATAGCCTTGACTAGACGGACCTTTGTTGGCAAAGTAATGTCTCTGTTTTTTAATATAATGTCTAGCTTGGTCATAATTTTCCTTCCAAGAAGTGTCTTTTAATTTCATGGCTACAATCACCATCTGCAGTGATTTTCGAGCCCCAAAAAATAAAGTCAGCCACTGTTTCCCCGTCTATTTGCCATGAAGTGATGGGACAAGATGCCATGATCTTAGTTTCTGAACGTTGAGCTTTACGCCAACTTTTTCACTCTCCTCTTTCACTTTCATCAAGAGGCTCCTTGGTTCTTCTTCACTCTCTGCCGTAAGGGTGGTGTCATCTGCATATCTGAGGTTACTGATATTTTTCCCGGCAGTGTTGATTCCAGCTTGTGCTTCTTCCAGCCCAGCGTTTCTCATGATGTACTCTGCATATAAGTTAAATAAACACAGTGAATACATGCAGCCTTGATGTACTCCTTTTCCTATTTGGAACCAGTCTGTTGTTCCATGTCCAGTTCTAACTGTTGCTTCCTGACCTGCATATCAGTTTCTCAAGAGGCAGATCAGATGGTCTGGTATGCCCATCCCTCTCAGAATTTTCCACAGTTTATTGTGATCCACACAGTCAAAGGCCTTGGCATAGTCAAGAAAGCAGAAATAGATGTTTTTTTGGAAATCTCTTGCGCTTTCGATGATCCAGTGGATGTTAGTAATTTGATCTCTGGTTCCTCTGCCTTTTCTAAAACCAGCTTGAACATCTGGAAGTTCACAGTATGCATTGCTGAATCCTGTCTTGGAGAATTTTGAGCATTACTTTACTAGCGTGTGAGATGAGTGCAGTTGTGCGGTAGTTTGAGCATTCCTTGGCATTACCTTTCTTAGGGATTGCAATGAAAACTGACTTTTTCTAGTCCCATGGCCACTGCTGAATTTTCCAGATTTGCTGGCATATTGAGTGCCGCACTTTCACAGCATCATCTTGTAGGATTTGAAATAGCTCAACTGGTATTCTATCACACCCATTAGTTTTGTTCGTAGTGATGCTTCCTAAGGCCCACTTGACCTCACATTCCAGATTGTCTGGCTCTAGGTGAGTGATCACACCATCGTGATTATCTGGGTCATGAAGATCTTTTTTGTACAGTTCTGTGTATTCTTGCCACCTCTTAATATCTTCTGTTTCTGTTAGATACATATAATTTGTGTCCTTTATTGAACCCATCTTTGCATGAAATGTTCCCTTGGAATCTCTTAATTTTCTTGAGGAGATCTCTAGTCTTTCCCATTCTATTGCTTTCCTCTATTTCTTTGCATTGATTGCTGAGGAGGGCTTTCTTATCTCTCCTTGCTATTCTTTGGACCTCTGCATTCAAATGGGTATATCTTTCCTTTTCTTCTTTGCTTTTCAATTCTCTTCTTTCACAGCTATTTGTAAGGCCTCCTCAGACAGCCATTTTGCTTTTTTGCATTTCTTTTTCTTGATGATGGTCTTGATCCCTGTCTCCTGTACAATGTCATGAACCTCTGTCCATAGTTCATCAGGCACTCTATCAGATCTAGTCCCTTAAATCTCTTTTCCACTTCCACTGTATAGTCATAAGGGATTTGATTTAGGTCATACCTGAATGGTCTAGTTGTTTTCCCCACTTTCTTCAATTTAAGTCTGAGTTTGGCAATAAGGAGTTCATGATCTGAGCCACAGTCCTCTCCCGAACTTGTTTTTGCTGACTGTATAGAGCTTCTCCATCTTTGGCTGCAAAGAATATAATCAGTCTGTTTTCGATGTTGACCATCTAGTGATGTCCATGTGCAGAGTCTTCTCTTGTGTTGTTGAAAGAGGTTGTTTTCTATGAGCAGTGCATCCTCTTGGCAAAACTTTATTAGCCTTTGACCTGCTTCATTCATTTCTCCAAGGCCACATTTGCTTGTTACTCCAGGTGTTTCTTGACTTCCTACTTTTGCATTCCAGTCCCCTATAATGTATTGTGCACTTTATTTCTATTACTATTGCATTGTAATATGTAATAAAATAGTTTTGCAATTAACCATCATGCAGAATCAGTGGCAGTCCTGAGCTTGTTGTCCTGCAGGTAGACGGTCCCATCTTGGGGGGATGGGAGACAGTGACAGCTGCTCCCCTGCACTAGGGTCACCGCCTCAACTCTGCCTCAGGTCGTCAGGCTTTAGACTCTCGTAAAGAGTGCACTACCTGGATGCCTCGCGTGTGCAGTTCACAGTAGAGTTTGCACCTCTAAGAGATTCTAATGCCACTGCGGATTTGTCAGGAGGTGCAGCTAACGTGAGTAATAGGAAGTGGCTGTAAATACAGTGAAGCTTTGCTTGCACCCCTGCTCACCTTACACTGTGTGGCCTGCTTCCTAACAGGCCATAGCCTGGTACTGATCCATGGCCCCGGGGTTGGGGACCCCTTCTGTATCTGATCTTTTGTTTGTTTTAGAAATCTTCTCACAGGATTTCTTTACTTTGAGCTGTGAGGATTTATTCTAATTCATTTGTTCTGTTTTCTTCTTTGAGAATGGTTTATCTAACTGTACGCACCTGCTTTTCTTACCGTCTCCTCTTTATTTATCTCCTCCATGAATTGTTTAAGTTTGAGTTTGCTCTTCAAATGCACTTTCTAAGAGCCTAAACCTTATTTACTTTTCCCCTATTTTATCCCTTTTCTCACTATGCACTTTGTAGTTTTACTAACATATCCAATAAATGTCAGAATCAGGATAAGGTTTCTTTTGATGCAGATTAAAATGAATATAAAAGTATGTCTAAAAACTGCTTTAAAATAAATAGACATAAAAAAGGGAAACAGACCTCTTCCGAGTACCAGAGAGAAAGAGACTCCTGAGACCATTTTCCTTTTGAAGTGTCCAAATTTCAGGGGTCCCTTTAGTATGGTTCTGTAAGTGTTATTTTCTAGGTGTTTTGAAGGTAATACACCAGAGACAGTGACTTTAATTGTTGCTGTTGAGGAATTATGTTACCAGTCTAGGTGTTCTTTTCTGTTGATATGATTATGCTTCTGTTATCTATAAATTCTTGTTGTTCCTTATACCTCGAGAACTTTCTTCCTTTGTATTTTCCTATATTGTTTCTTCTCTAGGTTTCTCTCTTTAAAAAAAAATCAAAACTCTATATAAACATATGTTCTGGTTGGTTTTTTTTTTCCATTTTATTTTCTCTATCTCTTAAGCTATATTCTTGTCTTAAACATCCTGGGGGCTTCCTTGGTAGCTCAGTGGTTAGAACTCTGTGCAGCACTGCAGAGCGCATGGGTTCAGTCTCTGGTCAGGGAGCCACGATCCTGCGTGCCACGTAGTACAGCCTGAACACAGACCCTTGTGTTTTGGATGATTTCTGTACGTCCATTCCCAGCTTACCTACCTTCTCCTTTAGCTGTGACTAATACTGATTCTCACCTTCACTCTGTTTTTAGTTTTTTATGTTTCATTTCTCAGTTCAGTTTCTTTTATTTTTTTTCAAACATCATCTTTTTATTCCTAGTTACTTTTTTTTCCATTTATTTTTATTAGTTGGAGGCTAATTACTTTACAATATTGTAGTGGTTTTTGTCATACATTGACATAAATCAGCCATGGATTTACATGTGCTGCCCATCCTGAACCCTCCTCCCGCCTCCCTCTTCATCCCATCCCTCTGGGTCGTCCCAGCGCGCCAGCCCCGAGCACTTGTCTCATGCTTCCAGCCTGGGCTGGAGATCTGTTTCACCCTAGATAATATACATGTTTCAATGCTGTTCTCTCGAAACATCCCACCCTTGCCTTCTCGCACAGAGTCCAAAAATCTCTTCTGTACATCGGTGTCTCTTTTTCTGTTTTGCAAATAGGGTTATCGTTACCATCTTTTTAAATTCCATATGTATGTGTTAGTATACTGTATTGGTCTTTATCTTTATGGCTTACTTCACTCTGTATAATGGGCTCCAGTTTCGTCCATCTCATTAGAACTGATTCAAATGAATTCTTTTTAATGGCTGAGTAATATTCCATGGTGTATATGTACCACAGCTTCCTTATCCATTTGTCTGCTGATGGGCACCTAGGTTGCTTCCATGTCCTGGCTCTGGTAAACAGTCCTGCGATGAACATTGGGATACACGTGTCTCTTTCAGATCTGGTTTCTTCAGTGTGTATGCCTAGAAGTGGGATTGCTACGTCATATGGCAGTTCTAGTTCCAGTTTTTTAAGAAATCTCCACACTGTTCTCTATAGCGGCTGTACTAGTTTGCATTCCCACCAACAGTGTAAGAGGGTTCCCTTTTCTCCACACCCTCTCCAGCATTTATTGCTTGTAGACTTTTGGATAGCAGCCATCCTGACTGGAGTGTAATGGTACCTCATTGTGGTTTTGATTTGCATTTCTCTGATAATGAGTGATGTTGAGCATCTTTTCATGTGCTTGTTAGCTATCTGTATGTCTTCTTTGAAGAAATGTCTGTTTAGATCTTTGGCCCACTTTTTTTTTTAATTAGTTGGAGGCTAATTACTTTACAATATTGTAGTGGGTTTTGTCAAACATTGACATGAATCAGCCATGGATTTACATGTGTTCCCCATCCCGATCCCCCCTCCCACCTCCCTCTCTGCCCGATCCCTCTGGGTCTTCCCAGTGCACCAGGTCTGAGCACTTGTCTCATACATCCAACCGGGGCTGGTGATCTGTTTCACCCTAGATAATGTACATGTTTTGATGCTGTTCTCTCGAAACATCCCACCCTCGCCTTCTCCCACAGAGTCCAAAATTCTGTTCTATATATCTGTGTCTCTTTTTCTGTTTTGCATATAGGTTTATCGTTACCATCTTTCTAAATTCCATATATATGTGTTAGTATACTGTATTGGTCTTTATCTTTCTGGCTTACTTCACTCTGTATAATGGGCTCCAGTTTCATACATCTCATTAGAACTGATTCAAATGAATTCTTTTTAATGGCTGAGTAATATTCCATAGTGTATATGTACCACAGCTTCCTCATCCATTCATCTGCTGATGGGCATCTAGGTTGCTTCCATGTCCTGGCTATTATAAACAGTGCTGCGATGAACATTGGGGTGCACGTGTCTATTTCAGATCTGGTTTCCTCAGTGTGTATGCCTAGAAGTGGGATTGCTAGGTCATATGGCAGTTCTAGTTCCAGTTTTTTAAGAAATCTCCACACTGTTTTCCATAGCAGCTGTACTAGTTTGCATTCCCATCAACAGTGTAAGAGGGTTCCCTTTTCTCCACACCCGCTCCAGCATTTATTGCTTGTAGACTTTTGGATAGCAGCCATCCTGACTGGAGTGTAATGGTACCTCATTGTGTTTTGCATTTCTCTGATAATGAGTGATGTTGAGCATCTTTTCATGTGTTTTTTAGCCATCAGTATGTCTTCCTTGGAGAAATGTCTGTTGAGTTCTTTGGCCCATTTTTTGATTGGGTCATTTATTTTTCTGGAGTTGAGCTGCGGGAGTTGCTTGTATATTTTTGAGATTAATCCTTTGTCTGTTGCTTCGTTTGCTATTATTTTCTCCCAATCTGAGGGCTGTCTTTTCACCTTGCTTATAGTTTCCTTTGTTGTGCAAAAGCTTTTAAGTTTCATTAGGTCCCATTTGTTTATTTTTGCTTTTGTTTCTAATATTCTGGGATGTGGGTCATAGAGGATCCTGCTGTGATTTGTGTCGGAGAGTGTTTTGCCTATGTTCTCCTCTAGGAGTTTTATAGTTTCTGGTCTTACATTTAGATCTTTAATCCATTTGGAGTTTATTTTTGTGTATGGTGTTAGAAAGTGTTCTAGTTTCATTCTTTTACAGGTGGTTGACCAGTTTTCCCAGCACCACTTGTTAAAGAGGTAGTCTTTTTTCCATTATATATCCTTGCTTTGGCCCACTTTTTGATTGGGTCATTTTTTTTTTCTAGAATTGAGCTTCAGGAGTTGCTTGTATATTTTTAAGATTAATCCTTTGTCTGTTGCTTCGTTTGCTATTATTTTCTCCCATTCTGAAGGCTGTCTTTTCACCTTGCTTATAGTTTCCTTTGTTGTGCAAAAGCTTTTAAGTTTCATTAGGTCCCATTTGTTTATTTTTGCTTTTATTTCCAATATTCTGGGAGGTGGGTCATAGAGGATCCTGCTGTGATTTATGTTGGAGAATGTTTTGCCTATGTTCTCCTCTAGGAGTTTTATAGTTTCTGGTCTTACATTTAGATCTTTAATCCATTTTGAGTTTATTTTTGTGTATGGTGTTAGAATGTGTTCTAGTTTCATTCTTTTACAGGTGGTTGACCAGTTTTCCCAGCACCACTTGTTAAAGAGGTTGTCTTTTTTTCCATTGTATATCCTTGCCTCCTTTGTCGAAGATAAGGTGTCCGTAGGTACGTGGATTTATCTCTGGGCTTTCTATTCTGTTCCATTGATCTATATTTCTGTCTTTGTGCCAGTACCATACTGTCTTGATGACTGTTGCTTTGTAGTATAGTCTGAAGTCAGGTAGGTTGATTCCTCCAGTTCCATTCTTTCTCAAGATTACTTGGCTATTCGAGGTTTTTTTGTATTTCCATACAAATTGTGAAATTATTTGTTCTAGTTCTGTGAAAAATACCGTTCGTAGCTTGATAGGGATTGCATTGAATCTATACCACCCTGAACGCACCCGATCTTGTCACTATTCCTAATTACTTTGTTACTATGTTTGATAGTTAATTTCTGAAGTCTTCAGAGATCCAAATTTGTTGTTATTACTGTTTAATGGATAATGGCTTATTTTCAAGTTTATTTGGTCAGTTTTATTAATAGCCCATGTTTATCTGAATTTAATCTGAGGGTATCTTGAAGAACTAAATTGGAATTGTTTTTCTTGAGAGTAGTCATATAATTGTTTCCCTGGTAAATTCTACCAAACATTTAAAGAAGAATTGATGCCAGTCTATCTCAAAGTCTTTCATTTAATTGAAGAAGATGGAACACCCTCAGACTCATTATATGAGGCCACCATTGCCCTAATACTACAACCAGATATGGACAGCATAGAAAAAGTAACTGCAGGCCAATATCCCTGATAATCGTATGTGTAAAAGTTCTCAATAGAATATTACCAAAATTAGTTCAACAGCACATTAGAAAAATCATATGCTGTGATACAGTGGGATTTATCCTTGGGTTGCAAGCATGGTCAACATGTGCAAATTTAATAAATGTGATATATCGTTTAGTAGAACTAAAAATAAAAATCATACCATTACCTCTGTAGATGCTAAAAAAAGCATCTGACAGAATATATTCTTTCATGATAAAGACTCTCAATAAATTGCATATAGAAGGAACATACCTCAATGTAATAAAGGTCACATGTGAGAAGCCCACAGCCAACATCAGCAGTGAAAAGTTGAAAACATTTCTTCTAAAACTAAGCAATTATACAAAAAAAGAAATAAAAGGCATCCAAATCATAAAAGAAAAATAATTGTTCTCCATTTGCAGATGATACATCTTATATATAAAAAATCCCCAAGACTCTACCAAAACAGAGTTGGAATTTGAATTCAGTAAAGTTACATGATATAAACAGACAGAAATCATTTGTATTCCTATACAGACAATGCAGTACCTGAAAAAAAAAATAAAACAGTGCTATTCCCAAAAGCATCAGAAACAATAAAATACTATAGAATAAATGTGACCAAAGAAGTAAAAGATCTGTACACTGAGAACTATAAGACTTTGATGAAAGAAACTGAAAATACAAATAAATTGAAAAATAATCCAAATGCATGAATCAGGGAAAATAATACTTTTAAAATGCCCATTCTGCCCAAAGCCATTTTTAGATTAAATGAAATCCCTATTAAAATTCTAATGGCATATTTTTCAAAAATAGAAAACACAATCCTCAAATCCATAGGGAATCACAAAAGACCTCAAATAGCCAAAGCAGTCCTGAGAAAGAACAAATCTAGAGGCATAATTTTCAAAGCTGCATTGATTCATTGAGCATGGTTTAATATGAAAGTAGGCACCTAGTCCAATGGAGCAGAATATAGAGATGAGATAAACCCCCATATATATGGTCAACTAGTATTTGACAATGGACAGGGGCACTCAATAGGGAAAGGATAGTCTCTTCAACAAATTGTGTTGGAAAAAATGGATAACTACATGCAGAAAACTGAAATTAGACCCATAATTTACACCAAAGCACAAGCAACAAAGGCAAAATTCAACAAGTAGGACTACATCAAACTGAAATGTTTCTGCACAGCAAATGAAAAAAAAGTCAGCAAAATGAAAAGGCAACCTACAGAATGGGATAAAATTGAAAAAAAACCACAACTCAATAGAAAAATAAAAACTGATTAAAAAATGGGCAGAGGAACTGAACAGACTTTTTTCCCAAAGAAAGCACACATACGGCCAGCAGGTACATGGAAAGATGCTCAACATCACAAATCATAAGGGAAATGCAAAGCAGAAACCACAAGGAGATATCACCTCACACATAAGATATGACACTTAAAACAGCTGTCATTAAAAAAATAAATATAAGAAATAGCAAGTGTTGGTAAGATGTAGAAAAAAGGGAAATCCTGGTGCACTGTTGGTGGGAATGTAAACTACATGGTCAGTATGGAAAACAGTTTGGAGGTTCCTCAAAAAATTAAAAACAGAACTACCATGTGATCTGTTAATTTTACTTCTGAGCACACATCCAAAAGAAAATGGAATCAGGGTCTTGAAGAGATGTTTGTGTTCCTGTGTTCATTTGCACCAATATTCATAAAGGCCAGGATGAAGAAGGAAACACCTAAGGTTATGCCTACAGATAAATGGGTAAAGATGATGTGGCATATGTACATACAATGGAATATTATTCAGTCATAAGAAAGAAGGAACTCCTGCCATTTTTTGACAACATGGATGGACCCAGAGGGCATTATGCTAAGTGAAATAAGTCAGAGAGGAACAAATGCCATATGATACCACTTATAAGCGGATCCTTTAAAAGCTGAAGTCATAGAAACAGAGAGTAGAATGGCGTTTACCAACTTATATGAGGATAGAACTTGGGAGATGTTGGTCAAAGGGTACATGCTTCCAGCCATTAGTTGAACAAGTTCTGGGGATCTAATGTGCAGCATAGTGATTATAGTTAATCATATTGTATTATATGCTTGAAAGATGCTGAGAGAGTATTTTTTTGGCTGTACCATGCTGCTTACGGGATCTTAGTTCCCAAATCAGGGACCAAGGATCAAGCTCATAACCCCTGCAGTGCAAGTGTGGAGTCTTAACCGCTGGATCTCCAGGGAATTCCCTAAGAGAGTTGATCTTAGTTTCTCAATACAAAAAAAAAAATAAAGAAATGGTGATTATGTGAGATGATGGAGGTGTTTACTAACCCTACCGTAGTAATCATTTCACAGTATGCAAGTGCATCAAATAATCAAACTGTACATCTTAAGTGTTTTTATGTTTGCATCTTCTAGTTGCCAGAAGAAATAGCTGTTCTCAGTTTAGTGTTCATGGGATACTCAGTAGTATAATTTTAAAATACAGATCCCATGTAAACATAGTTGACTTTGCACATTCTTACAGGTGACTATTACTAGTCTACCACTAGTATTATTATTACTGATTTGGAAGATTGTCTTGCTAGTAGATGTTCTCCAGACCACCTTTCCTTGGTACTTAAGCCCTGTGAACTTAACCTAGGGAATCGCAGGCTTTCCCACCTGTTAGAAGGGCCCGGGCATTAGTTGAGAATTCTGTGCTGTCAGTACTTGTTTGCTGACAGGTTTGCTGACAGGCCTCCCCACCTTACCCATTTCTAAAAGATAATTCTCTGATTTTGTCTTATTGTTCTGAATTTCTTCTTTTTCTTTTGGCGTCTGAGGATCTCTCTTTCCCTCTTAAGAATTCAACAATGCATTAAAATATATTGCTTTATATAGTGTTAAGATGCATTACCAAAGACTAGAAATAAGGCAAATGATTGGCTGATCATCTCAGTGACATACTAGGGCCTTATCTAACAGGCTACTCACCCAAGGATAATTGAAATGTCTGGGAACGTACTTCATCAGAGCCCTGACTCTGCAAAGCTCCATATTAACACATAGATTGCTATCTAGTATAGATGCAAATGATTTCTTTACAGCTGAACATGTAAGCCGTGCTAGGCATAGCCGTTTGCGTTAAGGCATATATGCATAAAACCTTTCAAAGCTTTTAAAAAAGAAGACAAAATGATTATCTTCGAGGTTAGGATAGGGGTTTGTCCTGTAAGATATTAACCAGTTTTATATCTAATCCAGCAGTCATATTACAGTATTCTTTCTTTAAAGCCAATGCTCAATTTCTCAAATGTTCTCTACCCTCATTAATGATACAAATACACCAGTGACATGTTCACTTCAAAATGTTTTTGAGAAGAATCCTTTCACATTAGAATCAAACCGGACTGCATTTTGAAAGCTTTTAAACTTATCTTGCCAACTGTAAGCAGAAGTAAATACTGAAGCAAAAGTAATCTTATTTTCTTCTTCATTGAATCTAAGTGACAATGGGGACTAGCTCAGTCACTAGCACATGACTACACTCAGTCATTATTTGCTATGAAGAATGAATACATGTGTAACCATTTACTTTTGACTATTAGAACTTAAATTTATTAAAGAAATAGTTTTCTATTGTGCCCTGTTCTTTAGAGTCCAGGCACTTTCATAAATATTCTCCTACCTCATAGGGAATCTTAACACATCCAGTTATTTAAAAACATCATTTTAGGACTTTCCTGGCAGTCTAGTCTAAAAGACTCCACACTTCCAGTGCAGGGGGTACAAATTCAATCCTTGGCTGAGGAGTCAGAATCCTGCATGTTGTGCAGTGCAGCCATAAAGACAAGAAAAGAATCACATTGTTTTAGGTAATTAATTGTAGCCATAACTTTTACTCTAAACTATACAGCAAATTTATTTTTTGTAGTATATATTTTTCCATTTGAGTAAGAACCTTTGAAAATTGTTTACTGTGACTTACTTTAACTGAGTTTGCATTGTTTACCTTCACTCTTGTTACATTGAATTTCTAAGACCTTCGTAAAACAACTTCTGTTCTACTGCACAGGTCTGCACTGTTCAGACCCTGGAGAGCTAGGGCGGTGGCAGGGCCCTCCATGTGTTTTATAAGCCTTGATTAGTTCCAGAGGTCAATTCCCTGGACATTTCTAACTCTAAATTGCTTGACTACTAGGTCACCTCCATCCTGATAATCCAGATTTATATAAATAGTTACAGTCTGTATGGCTGAATATTGGCTTGTTTTGAAAATTTTATAGATGTGCTTGTAACATTTATGGGAAGAGGGTTATCATACCTGTTTATTTTCCTAGATTTCCTAGAGTAACGTTATATATGTATGTATGTATATATACATATAACATATTCTATATATATACCTGTATGTCTATGTATTTGTTCTAAACAGACTTTGGTTTCTTGCTTTATATAATTACTGCATATTATCTATAGAAAAATAGGGAAGTAAAGGGGTGAAGTTTTCCAAATTTGCTGACATTTTGAGTGCAGCACTTAACAGCATCATCTTTGTAATTTGAAATAACTCAGCTGAAGTTCCATCACCTCCACTCGCTTTGTTCATAGTAATGCTTCCTAAGGCCCACGTGACTACACACTCCTGGATGTCTGGCTGTAGGTGCATGACCACACCATTGTGGTTATCTGGGTCATTAATAGCTTTTTTTGTACATTTCTGTGTATTCTTGCCACTTCTTCTTAATCTCTTCTGCTTTAGGTTCTTGCCGTTTTTGTCCTTTATTGTGCCCATGTTTGCATGAAATGTTTCCTTGGTATCTCCTAATACCACCTGATGCCACCTGATGTGAAGAGCCAGTTCATTGGAAAAAGACCCTGCTGCTGGGAGAGACTGAAGGCAGGAGGAGAAGGGGGTGGCAGAGGATGAGATGGTTGGTTGGCATCACTGACTCTGGACGTGAGTTTGAGCAAGCTCCGGGAGATAGTGAAGGACAGGAAAGCCTGGCGTGCTGCAGTCCATGGGGTCACAGAGAGTCAGACACAACTTTGCTACTGAACAATGCAAACAGCACAAGGTGAAGCATAATGTTACTTGCTTCAGAGAGTAGGAAAGGGTTCATTCTCCACCCAGATTTAAGGAGGATACCGTCTGTACCTGTGCATTCGGGTCTTTTTACCTCACAGTTCAGCTTGCTTCCAGCTTCGGTCTGTTAACAAAAGTTGGTGGTGCACAGGACAGCAGTGGTCTCCTTAATTCAGTGTGGTAATCACATTCGTATGAAAATGTGGCAAGCGATTGAACATTCTGCATGAATGCTCTTGGGGTCTTTCACATCCATTATGTCTCCATAGTAGCTTTAGGCATACGGTGGTTAATAGCACAAGAGAATTCTGGTTCTTAGGATACATATCTAACTTTGAACAAATTACTCTCTCTCAACTGAGACCCTCTTATTTCGATTAAGATTATACCTCCTAGGGGTGTTTTGAAGATTAAATGATGTATAAACACTAAGTGTTGTACATAAAGCAACATAAAAGCTTAATAAATTGTAAGGTAGTTTTACTGGTATTATTTTCTGTTATTCTGTTACTGTGCTATCCTGTAAGGTTTATTACTGGCAGCAACAATAAAAGGCATTCAGGTTTTTAAAAACTCTGAATTTAGTACTAGACTCTGCCACTCACCATGTCATCTTAACATTTCTGAGTCTTAATTGCTTTATTTTTCAAATACTGTTAAAAATGGGGAATGCCACTATCAATGTTATTGGGTTCTTGGATGGAGTATCCCAACTCTTTTGTCAAAATTCCTAGGCAAATTAGAAGAATTTACTAAGAAGCATATTCTTTTAAGAATATGCTTAGAAGAAACCAACATAGTTCTTGTTCTGATAAACGTTTTTAGTTGGTTTAACTTAGTTTCCTTCATTATTAGGGTTATGCAAATAGATATCATGGAAATAGAAGGCATGGTTCAGCAACCTAATGCCTATGCAGGGCAATCCTTCCATAAAACCAATCTCTGCCACTTGTTCGGTTATTCAGTGATAATTATATACCTTTGATCTCAAACTGTTTTCTTCAGAATTTGTTTCACAGGATTCAGTTGTGAACGTATTCGCACCCACCCGTTGGCTGTGTACCTCTTATTAGCAGTGTGTGTACATTTTTAAAAACATGTCAACAACTCAAGGATACAAACCAGCTGATTAAATGAGAAGGCAGATGATTTCCGCAGCCCCCTCAGATCATTTTCAGCATGTAAAATGCCGTGTTTTTTTAATTATTATTTACTTTGACTTCCATTCAAATGTCACACAGCTCCCAATGATAAGGAAATGAAAATTTGTTCGGTTAATCTGCTGCCATTGAGAAGTTGGTCATAAATAAGCAAGATCCGCTCTGCATATAGGCAGATGGCTATTCTAAAGTTTATAGGGTAGGGCCCCAGAGCTTTCCAGACTTATCAGTCACATTGGCTTGAACAAAATGACAAAATCTAACTGAAACTATTGCCTGTCCCATGTCCAAGCCTACAAAAGAAACCTGGGAAATATAATGAATTTTTTGAAGGCGCCACTGTTCCCTTTGGGGGGTGCTTTTGGATTTTTCTGGACATTAATTGTCCTTAGCTGCATCCTGGATAAGTTCTTAGCATGTTAAAACAAGATATGTTCAGTATCTATAATTGCAGTTCTTGTTTTCAGCAGGCTAGGAATTTAAATAAACATAACTTCATATATATCCATATTAAATTTCACTTAGGACTAGTGATTATAGCTTAGGGAGTTCATTTTTATTTATTATTATTATCATTTTTGCTTTACTTTATTTTGCTACTACAGCACCAGCTCTCTTGCCTAGTATTACCTGGCTTAAATTTTGATTTGCAATATTTTGTTGAAATTATTAATTAAAAACATGACTAAAGGGTCGAATGGTGTAGCATGATGTTAGAGGAGGCCCTGCAGTTACGATCCAGTCATACAGTTCATACGCAGTTCATTCACCCAGCCTGAAACTCATGTGGCCCCTATTGTGTCTGCAAGAAATCCTAAAGGCTTGCTCAGAGCCTTTGTTGAAATCAATGCATTTTATGTCTGGGCCTTCTTTTGATTGCATATAGCAACTTTATCTTAATAGGATAGGAGTTAAGGTAGTATCAGTTCAGTTCAGTCACTCAGTCATGTCCAACTCTTTGCGACCCTATGGACTGCAGCATGCCAGTCTTCTTGTCCAACACCAGCTCCCGGAGCATGCTTATATCAGGGTAGTATACTTGATATTTATTAATTGATGTACTTTCCTCCTGGACTCTGTATGCTTCTCTTAGTTATCAAAAATGTTCTGCATAGTAATGTCCTAGAATTGTCCCAGCATCCACATATATATTATTCTATGAGTTGAGACATCTACTTCCATATTTTTTTGAAACCCATGTATCACTTGCTCATTTCTATTCCATTAGGGCCTTTATCTGACTTCTCAGCAGTTATCATGAATATATTATCAATTAACCTTCAAGTGCTTTGTATACTTTAGGATAAAATTCATTAAACATTGACTTTAGTTCAGTTAGTTCAATTCTCACAGTATTTTTGCATCCTATCTGCAGTTTTACAAAGGACTTAACATCTTCTCTACCCCAATAATCACTGAATTTGAACTTCTAATTGTTTCATATTATCTCCTATTTTTATTATTGTTTATTATTTCCAAATTGAAGATCATCCCTTTCAATGGAAAAAATGGAAAGTATGATAAATACATGATTTTTTGTCATCTGTTAGCTCTGTACCACCATTTTTTCACAGTAAAACTGCCCCTTTGGCCTCATTGCTCTAACCCTAATCAGATAATTGCCTGCCTTTTGATTTTTTTTAGAAGCCTCGCTTCATTTTGAAACTCCATGATACACGCAGTACTCGAGTGTCATCACATGGTTGGGCTTTGGCCCTTCTGCCTGTTTTCCCAGCAGTCACCTGACCCGCATCTGTGTGCCCAGCTCTCCCTCAAGCCCTGGGCTCCCAGCGTCCTATGGCAAGGATTTGAGGAGCCCTGGATAATTCCATTTCAGTCAGCCGTGTTTGTAGAACTGATAACCTCACATTCCAGTTCAGTAAACACATGTTGGGCCTTGCCTCTTTGTGGCAGGAATGGGAACTGAGTCCTGTCTCACTTCCCTCTGCTTGGTTCCCTGCATTGTCAGCCTTCCCTGTGTCTTAGTTTATCCTCAGAACTGAGCTCCTGCAGTCTACAGCTGGATCACGGGTCTTCAAACCATGACCTCTCCTGAGATCCTCCTTTCATGTGTTGAACTTGCTTGCCAGAGTGCCTGTTATTTCTTGCTGTTCTTCTGACAAGGTCTGAACTTGTCTACTATTACTGTCTTTTTTAAACACACTTCATTGGTCTTATAAGCCTCACCTCCCACCCTGACCAGTGTTATCAAAGCTAGGTCTCCCCTTTGGAAACTTGTCAAGCTCTAGCTTATAGATTTTCACTTAGTGGTACCTCTGAGGTTTCCAGAATTTTGTTGATAGACTATGCACAGTCTTTAGAGCAAAAATCCTACTATGATGGAGGCTTATGTGGAAGTTTCTGTTAAAGGGTTGGGATGTACCTCTGTCAGACATATGTGCACACCTCTGGCCAAAAATAGAGCTTGATCTTGGTGTCCTTGGCCATACCTTGTTTCTCCTAACATCACCCTTCCCTGCCCTCTTTTTTGTGTTTTGTTTTGTAAACTGAGTACTCCTCTTAGGAGATAGACACCTCTGAGAGTGTCTTACCACTGTAATCACAAAGAGATGAAGTTCCCTGGGATCTCAAGCCGAAGAAGCAGGTCCTGTATGCCTTTCTCCAGCCCGCTCCTTCTTTGGCCCATCTGTCGGGAACCCAGTCATGCCTGCGCTTCTCCTCGAGAGAAGTAATGGGATAGAAGAGATGTAAGGGCTTCATCAAGCTGCAACTGGGATCTTTTTAAGGCATTTTTATACTTCCATTTTTTAAAAATTATTAGGGTATAGTTGATTTACACTGTGTATTAGCTTCAGGTGCACAAAGTGAATCAGTTATACATATACATATATCCACCTTTTTAAGATTGTTTTCCCCATATAGGCCATTACACAGCATGGAGTAGCATTCCATGTGGTATGGCTTAGAAGGTAAAGAATTTGCCTTCAATGCAGGAGACCCAGGTTCCACCTCTGTCTCAGAAAGATCCCCTGGAGAAGGGAATGGGAACCCACTGCAGTATTCTTGCTTGGGGAATCACTATGGACAGAGGAGCATGGTGGGCTATAGTCCATGGGGTCTCAAAGAGTCAGACACGACTAAGCACAGTATGCACAGTATATAGTAGGTCATTATTAATGATCTATTTTATATATAGTAGTGTGTTCACGTCAGTCCTAATCTTGCAATTTGTTCCTCCCACCCTTCCCCCTTGGGAACTATAAGTTTGTTTTGTCTATCTGTGACTCTGTGTTGTAGATAAGTTCTTACATACTTCCATTTTGTTATCTTTTCTTGATGTTGAAAATAGCTAACATTCATTGGGCATTACTATGTGCCAAGCACTGTTACAAGTCCTATGTATTAACTCATCTATTTTTCAAACCAAGCCTATGAAATTGTAACTCTTCTTAACCTCCTTTTACAGATGAGAAAACTGAGGTAAAGAGAAGTGTGGTTACTTCGCAGTGGTCACATAGGGAACAGTTTGCAGAGTTACGTTTTGAACAGGAGTCTAGATCCAGCATCTGAACTCTAAATGACTAGATGATCTCACCTCTCTGAGGTGGAAATTGTAGTAGTAAGAGTTATAAGTGTCATATAGTAACAGCAGCAGAGAGAAACAAGCTCCGCTAAGTTATAGAAGCATCCTGAGAGGCTCTGTGATGGGAATTTTAGAGAACATACAGGTGATTACGGAATCCATAGTGTGTCCCAAATGTTCATGAAAATGCTACATAGTTGTATCACTTTAATAATGATAATTTTAGTACATATTTTATTTAAAATCTTTAACAGCTGATTTTTTTTTAAGGAAAAAGGAAATCAAAGAAGATGTATGTAATTTTCTTTTACTTCCCACCCACAATTCTTAGGTTTGTTGATTTATCTTATTTACTCTAGGAGGAATGTATTGATAATTCAGTTGTTTCTAATCCAAGTTCTTGCACATGTTTAAGAAAAAATACATATTCAGAAAAGTTATATATTAAATACATACTTAAAAAGTGATTGCGTCTAAAATGAAATTAAAATAATTTACTTGTATTAGCATAAAAATAACAAAATAATAAATTTTCAAGAAAAGTACAAGATATCTTTGCTTAAAAACAGAAAATATTAAGAAATTAAAGAAAACAAAAGAAATTAAAGAGAACATATTTCATGTTCATGGATATTATTAAGATGGGAAGTCCACAGTTATTTGTAATGTTATGTTCCCTGTAAAGGGTCATTTTTCTCTGATTGCTCTCAAGTTTGTCTCTCTATCCACGGTTTTCAGGATTTGGCCCTGATATGCCTAGGCTTTTTTTTTTAATACTAATTGCTTTAAGTTAATGAGATTCTTGAATGTGTACATTTAATGTACATTTAATCTGTCTTTCACCAGATTCAGAGTTTTCAGCAATTGTTTCTTCAAACATCTTCTGCCTGTCCTGCCCCTTTTTTCCTTCTGAATCCCAGTTACACTTAAAATGGAGCTGTGACTATTGTCTCACGTGTCCCTGAGATGCTGTTCATTCTTCAAGTTGCATAAATTCTACTGACCTGTATTCAAGTATATCAACTCTTTACTCATTCATCTTCATTGTCCTCCTGAGCTCATCCACCTTGAGTTTTTATGTCACACATTCTTGAATCTTTACTTGGTTCTTTTTAATGTTTCTTTTTCTTTACTGAATATGTATCTTTTGGGTTAGTACTAGCATTAAGCCCAGTTTTAATACTTGTCTTAAAATCCCTTCTTGTAAAACACACCCACAGAATCAGTCCTGCTGCTTCTTTTTCCCTGATGGAGGCAGCATAGAGACAGAAGTCTCCAAAACTGCTGGTCCCAAATGATAGAGATTTATCATCAGGAATCTCCTGATTCAGGAAGAATTCTTCCAGCTGTTCCAGAATGCTGCTATACCTTCTAGGAAACTATCATCATTCAAAAGGGATACCCTACACCCTGCCTTTCTCCTCAAGTATTAATAATTCTCCACGATGTCTTAAATAAAATGTACTAATTACAAACATTTAAATTATATCCAGAACCATCTCTGAAGGAGAGTATTAACCTTTTTAGTGCATGAAGTGTGCTTGAAGAATATCTGAGTGGTGATTCCAGTCTATCAGCTGTGGACCACTCCTCTTAATTATTCAACATTCATATACTCCATTTTCCCATATTCGAACTTCCCTCAAACCTCAATATGTGTTATGAAAACATAATGTACCAGCTCTGTGGAAACAAAAATCTGTAGACCTCTCCTCAGAAGGAAGGATTCAAAGTTCGGTCCTTTCATGTCATGTGATGTGATGTGATGGTAATCATCCTCATGCTAGTTCAGACATAATTCTAGTTTGAGACTTTGTAATTCATGGACTAAATTATGAAATACATGCACACAGTCACACACACACACACGTGCACACACACAAGCACAGAGGAAGAAAAAAGTAACCCATCATGGCCTTAAGTTCTACAGCTGGTTATGAGTCTGTGATTTGTATTGACTTTCTTTTCTACTGCCAATCACATTCCCCTTCGTCCTCAGCCAGAACCTTAGTTGATTTATACAGTTTCATCTCTGAAGGGTCTGACCTCATGAAGCTGGCTCTAGTATTCTTTTTACTTCTGCCACTCGGATGTGTCAGTCCTACAGGGCAGTCCCTGGCTTCCAGGTATAATCTTCCCTGCTATATCACATTGTAAATCCCAGGTATAATCTTCCCTGCTCCATCATATTGTAAATCCCAGGTATAATCTCCCCTGTTCCATCACATTGTAAATCTCAGGTATACTCTCCCCTGCTCCATCACATTGTAAATTTCAGGTATAATCTCCCCTGCTCCATCATACTGTAAATCCCAGGTATAATCTCCCCTGCTCCATCATATTGTAAATCCCAGGTATAATCTCCCCTGCTCCATCACATTGTAAATCTCAGGTATACTCTCCACTGCTCCATCACATTGTAAATCCCAGGTATAATCTTCCCTGCTCCATCACATTGTAAATCCCTGTTTTCCTTCACACTGAAGTCAGCTGCACCAGGAACCTCTCTTTTGCCAATGGCGTTGTAGCATGAAAAAATCTACGTGGCCAGGTGGAAACCTCAACTTCCAGTTTGTGAAACTACTGCTGGGTCAGTCAGTAGGAAGCATTTTCACTTGCTTATGTAGACCTCTAGGGAGAAATCCAGTGCCACAAGGATGGGAATAATACTTTGCCCATAAATCATTAGATGTCTCTTGAGAGTTCCTAGCCTCACTTTCATACATTGATTCCTGAACCTCTGTATTCTGGATGTGGGGGACGGAACGTTGTATATTGGTCACTGGTTTAGAGCATGTTTCCTACTATTCAACCTTTTATGAAGTGGTATTCTAGTTGGAACTAACTGCCCAAGGAAACTTTACCCATGGTTTCCGTTCCTACTTGATCCCTATTTTGATCTATTACAACTACTTAATGATGAAATTGCAGCCATGAAATTAAAAGACGCTTGCTCCTTGGAAAGAAAGTTATGACCAACCTAGACAGCATATTAAAAAGCAGAGACATTACTTTGCCAACACAGGTTCGTCTAGTCAAGGCTATGGTTTTTCCAGTAGTCATGTATGGGTGTGAGAGTTGGACTCTAAAGAAAGCTGAACATCGAAGAATTGATGCTTTTGAACTGTGGTGTTGCAGAAGACTCTTGAGAGTCCCCTAGACTGCAAGGAGATCCAACCAGTCCTTCCTAAAGGAGATCAGTCCTGGGTGTTCATTGGAGGGACTGATGTTGAAGCTGAAACTCTAGTACTTTGGCCACCTGATGCGGAGAGTTGACTCATTTGAAAAGACTCTGATGCTGGGAAAGATTGAGGGCAGGAGGAGAAGGGGACGATAGAGAATGAGATGGTTGGATGGCATCACCGACTCAATGGACATGGGTTTGGGTGGACTGGGAGCTGGCGATGGACAGGGAGGCCTGGCATGCTGCAGTTCATGGGGTCGCAAAGAGTCAGACATGGCTAAGTGACTGAACTGAACTGAACTGAATGATGGAACTGTGCCATGTATGCCTGACTTTAGATAACACCCAATTGAGATGAGTAGCTCTGGGCATACTGTCACTTGGTGTCTACAGTCAGGAACTCATTCAGTCTTTACTGGGGCCAAATAGCATAAGCAAGTGGTTTTTTTTTTCTATAAAGGATAAAATTTACTTGTCAAGAAAGGTATGACTTTCTCCCCAAACCTACATGCCCTCCTTTGTAATTATCTGATTAGGGTCACGTCTGCAGAATTCACAGAATATATTGATTAGCTCCAGGGATATTGGCTCTTATTGGTCATGAGATCCATTCTTGTTCGTCACCTAGAGGAACAAACTTCTTCCTCAGCTTCTAGAGATCTTTCTATGCTCTTCTGGGCCCCTCTTGAAATTCACAGCCTTGTGATTTCTCAATCTGTACATCTAAGTAAAAAAACCAAAGGGATATATGTTGCCTCAGATATCCAGAGGCACATCAAGTATTGTATCTTTTTATTAGTGATGGGAGCTACATCTAAAGCAACATGTTTTGCATTTGGGGAGTGTATTCCAACATGTGTCAGACCCCGAAATTTGCCAAGTGCACCAGGCATCTGAATTTCTGGGGTTCATTCTCTGAAATGCATGTGTGTTTACTGGGGTGCTCAGAGCCCTGCCAAATCAGCATGCGTCCAGTGCACTGGCATGCTGTCGTTGGACCAGTTCAGTAATCAGAATCCTGTGAACTTAATGATGGCATGGAGCCAGCAAGTTGCCACAGCCTGGACAGGACAGGAGAAGCACACTGCAGTATCCTAGGTAAATGCAAACTCCCCCGGTCAGGACCTGCTTTCCCAAGTGTCAGAGGCAGGGAGCTGCATCTGGAACCGTCATTAGCACTGTGTAAGTAGAAACACCGCCTGACTAATTTTATAATAATTCACTGGCGTTCTCCAAGATCCTTCAATTTCCTGTGCAGGTCAAATAGGCAAATTTATTGGGCACGTGGGTAGGCATTTCCACTCCTGGATAATCCAGTACTTCAATGTGGCACTGAGGTCTGTGAATCCTCTAGGTGAATATATAGATCCAAGCACCTTGGGGAAACCTTGAGCTAATAGGAATGACTCCCTAAGCCAGTGGGTCACCAAAATAGTATCCTGCTGCTTCTACTGAGTTTAAGAACCTGGAGATGAAGGAGTCCTCTGAGCCGGCTGCAGGATAAGCCAGAATCACACCACCTCTGCCACAGACTGCGCCCTGCTTCTCTTATTCTAAAATGCACTGCTGCATCCAGTTCCCAAATGAATGCTCTACCTGGCAGAGCTCAGATCACATCCCGAATCCTAACTGCAGAGGAATCTGCAAAATTTCTTTCCAGCCCTCCTGTCCCTGAAATACAGATAAGAGGCGCTATAGAGTAGAAAAGGGTGGTGGAGGTGTTGCCAAGCCCTTTTCTGGTTTCCACTGCAGTCACCTCATACGTGATAAAAGCCCAGGCTCCAGCTCAGCCTCTCTCAAAGTTCCCTGCAATTTACAAAAGGGCAAATGTCAATTAAAATGAAAGGAAGAATAGAGACCATTTTATAATAACATTCACAGAATTTTAAATCATCCTAATGGCTATATACTTAGTCTCTGCTCTCATATGGATCTCAGTCACATTGGAGAACAGTCTTACTTCACAGCCATACAGTGGAAAAACGCTTTGTGATGAACTTTCCTTCTCAGCGGTGTCCTCTAAAAGGACTGTATTAACTCTAGACAAATGATTTTATTTCTAGTATTTAACATCTCAAGGGTCAATGAATTAAACATAACCTTTAATGCCTTTATATTACTATCCTACATTGTAACATTTAACACTTAAGGGACACTTACTGGGGGCCTGGCCCTATGTTAATCATTTTTGCTGTCTTAACTTCACATGTAGGACTCTATGTAGGTGCTGCTGTCCAGTCACTGTTTTGCAGAAGTGTAAGCTGAGACATATAAGGTTTAGTAAGTTGTTAGTACAAGTTGATAAGCGTGGAGCTGGGATTTGACTTAGGCAAGTGTTGGGCCCTAGAGTCTGCAGTTTGTCACACCTTCACTTCATCCCCCCTGTGTAAAGTCCATTTTATTGTGAAATTTATCTTGTCTTTAAGCTATCCCCTAAAGATTAGATATTAAGGAAAAATGGTAAGTAAACAACTGCATCATCTGTGAAATACTCAATAGAAGTTTTTCAGAACTTAGCTAAGAGCACTCTTTATTTCAGGTACAAAGAAAAATGTTATAAAAAATGGGACATATAATAAATGGTATTAAAGAGTTACAAAAGATGGGAGTCTTAGCTACTTATCTTATTAGGAAATAACTGATAAATAACTGATTTGCTATGATAATAAATTGTGTGGTTTTAGTTGTAAATTTGGTAAGTTGATTTAGAAAATTATTATTAACAGCTAGTTATACACATCTGGATTTATAATAGACATTTTTTGAAGTCTATAATCTATTCAGTTTTTTAGTGTCATTGATTAGCTTTTAAAGCATATCATTAAAATATCAGTTTGGAAATATCTATATTAAGTGTCCATCCTAAAGGACACAGATGGCATTTCTTAGTGTCATATGGTATTAGTTATTTAGCATTGTCATTTAAATATTTTATATAGAAAAGCAGTGTCTCCCCAATATGATTTTAAGCTCATAGAGTGCAATGGCAAGGTAGATGCTGTTTTTGTGTTTTGAGATACTCCTTGAAGCCTCCTTTCTCCCAGATATATTAAAGCTAAGATTTAATGAAAACTGAGGTATGAGTTATATGTACCTTAATGGGAATGATAATCAAGTGGCATTTCTCCTAATAACTATAAGGGATATGGTTTATTGTCTCCCACTGTCCTTTGGAATTTATTGAATGATAAGTTCTTTTGCTACCTCTAGATGAAAAATCAGAGTCCCACATTTTTTTCTCCTCGCACTAAATGATCTCTCTTTTGATTTGTGCAGAATAGGCACCCACACCCGTCCCTCTGCAGCGTGGAGGTGGGCCTCTCCCCAAAGACATCTTCAAACCTTTTCCTCTTTCCTTTTTATCATCTCTACCTCTACAGCTCCATATCTATATTTAATGGTTAAGGGTCTAAGAGTCTGGTTTTGTCATCCCCTTGATTCATTTTGTATGTAGTCTATCATCTAAACGATATGATCTTTTGGTCCTTCAGCTAAAACTTCCATTTTAGAACCTTGTCACACATTTCAAAATATTAACTGCTATAAAATTTCATTGCTTCTATCATGATAATCTGTCTACTTCACAGTTTTGCTTGAGACTGACCCAGAATTATGTTGACACTTTCTGTGCTCCCCGCAGCAGGGAGCTCAGTAGTAAATCTTAGAAAATGCCCATTAAATATTTTCTGACCTGGCTTGACAGAAAGTAGAAGCCTACTTATCTTGATCTGTAGTTTCAGGTGCAGCGTTATGTCTCGCAGAGTCTGGTAACCCTGGGAAGTTGCAGCTTGTTGAGAAGATCTATAATATCTCTGCTTCTGTCAGAAGTAAACAGCTTTGCTGATGATCTGGGTGCCATCGACCAGGTACATACAACTTGAAACTGTAACTTTCTTTTATAGTTAATTAATGCAGCTGTAAACTTGTTTTCCCTTTTCTTCCTCTCTCGTTTTGCCAGGCAGATCTTTTCATCACTACCTTCTTTCTGGTAATACATGAATATTGTTACTGCCTGCTGAAATTACAGAAAAATATTTTCATAAAATAGTTTTCAAAATAATGCCATTTTATCACCCTTACTGGTATCAAAGGTGTTACTAGTAATGACAAAGGAGTGGCCTTAAGCCTCTCCAACCAAGTAGTGTATTCCTAAAGTGAGAGGAAAGTGAACAAGAGTGGATGCTGAGAGGAGAATAACCTCTGACCAACGGTTCTTATTTCTAATTGCTCATAAGACTCATCTGACTGACTTTAAATATCTAGTTGCCAAGGCATATGCCAGTGGAATTAAATGGAAGTCTCTGGGGTTAAGACGCAGGTACCATAGTTCAGTTCAGTCACTCAGTTGTGTCCGACTCTTTGCGACCACATGGACTGTAGCACACCAGGCCTCCCTGTCCATCACCAACTCCCAGAGCTTACTCAGACTCATGTTCATTGAGTCAGTGATGCCATCCAACCATCTCATCCTCTGTCATCCCCTTCTCCTCCCACCTTCAATCTTCCCCAGCATCAGGGTCTTTTCAAATGAGTCAGTTCTTCACATCAGGTAGCCAAAGGATTGGAGTTTCAGCTTCAGCATCAGTCCTTCCAATGAATATTCAGGACTGATTTCCTTTAAGATTGACTGGTTGGATCTCCGTGCAGTCCAAGGGACTTTCAAGAGTCTTCTCCAACACCACAGTTCAAAGCATCAATTCTTTGGTGCTCAGCTTTCTTCATGGTCCAACTCTCACATCCATACATGACCACTGGAAAAACCATAGCTTTGACTCAACAGACCATTGTCGGGAAAGTAACGTCTCTGCTTTTTAGCATGCTGACACATTACCCTAAGTCCCCTACATAGAAGCAAGTTCCATTCTGAGCGCATGTTCGTAAGTCCAGTTTGTTTCTCAGTCCAAAAAAGTTAGCCTAGGTAGCCATCTAACACAATTGGCTTGGCTATACAGTACTGTACAGTAATACATTCATAACACTTTTCACACAAATAATACATACTTAAAAAGCAAACACAAAAAGTGAAACATTCTAAATCTTATTGTACAATACCTTGAAAAGTACAGTAGTGCCAGCTACTTCACCCCTGCTTTTACACTTGCTTTTGGACACCCTGGGCTTGAAGTAAAGATACCATACTCTGTGTTCAGTGCAGTAGTGTACAATAATGTACACAGAAGCACAACCACCTGAAGAGGATGCATGCATGTGACAGTGTACACCAGGCATGTGAACTCACTTATGTCATTGGACATGCGAGCTCGAAGTTTCACATGTAGGGGACTTACTGTATCGATATTGTTAAAGTTCACCAGGTGATTCCATTATGCAGCCAAGTTTGAAAACGATTCTCTAAGCCCTTTTATCTGTGAGTCTTATGTCACTGCTAACAAATGTATCTGAGGAACAGAAGTCATTCTCATGTTTTAATGTTGACAGTGACATATTTTCTGTGTTCATTTTGTCAGTTCATCTAATATTATTATTGTTTCTATGGTAGAAGTAAGCACAATCAAAGGAAATTAGAGACAGAAATGTTTTGGTAAAGAGAAAAAAATTAATATTAAGAAAATTGTGTATATATAATATTAAACACTTAACCAAACTCATACATCTAAGTTCTCTACATTTAATGACAAAATATTGTGTAATCTAATTGATTTCAATCCATGACATGGTAAATCATCTAGTCAGTAGATTTTCAAGTCACTGTTAAATGGAGAAGTCTTGTAAGAACTCTGTTAGATTTTTTTTTAATTAGTTACTAATGATCTGAAAGAGCAAAAAATCCTTTTGAGAAAGAAATAAGGCACATTTACTAATGGAAAAAACAGTGTTGTGTTAAAACGCATGGTGCTGTTTGTAGGAGCTTTCAAGACCAAGAAAATGATCAAGGTAGATTACAGGTCCTTGAAAAGATTGCATGAAAAAGGAACAGCTTGAAAATGGATTTGAATTGAAAAACATAGAATATATAATGTCAGGATACTGAGTGTTATTTTTAAAAGGTGTGCCCAGAGCTCTGAGGAAACAGGTTGAGCTCGTGGCATTAAAGCAGGAATCAATGTGGGAAATTAGTTTGATGGAATCAGATTTGTGTGGAGAATAACAAAGTACAGGAAAAAAAAAACTATTAACATAGTCTCATTAATTTGTGGGCTTCCCTTGCCAAACTACATGAAGTAGTTTTGCTTTTTACCTAGTTTATAGATAAAGAAATCAAACCATAGAAAAGTTAAGCAGCTTGACCAAGCTAGCAGAAAGAACATACGCTACAAGCCATGATTCAAACCCAGGCATTCTGATTATTAAGCAACTTTAAAACAAGAGTAAAAACAGAAAAACAAGAGTTAGTTTTTGGCAGATAATATGTCTTAACATGCTTTACATGAATTGTCCCATTCAATTATTTTAATAACCTTTCAAGATATTAGTATTACGGTTTAAAGACAAGAAAACTACTCATCAGCATTCTTACCAATGGATGACAGAATTTACTCCAATCAATTTTAAGGAGAAGGAAAAAAATGCATGAAGAGCTATGGAACTGTTGAAGAAAAACCTAGGTCCCTTCCGTAACTTTATTTCCTTCGGCTCCAAAATCACTGTGGACAGTGACTGCAGTTATGAAATTAAAAGATGCTTGCTTCTTGGAAGAAAAGCTATGACAAACTTAGACAGCATATTAAAAAGCAGATTCGTCTCTTTACCAGCAGAAGTCTGTATAGTCAAAGCTATGGTTTTTCCAGTAGTCTCGTACAAAAATGAGAGTTGGACCATAAGGAAGGGTGAGTGCCAAAGAATTGGTCCTTTCTAACTATGTTGCTAGAGAAGACTCTTGGAAGTCCCTGAGACAGCAAGGAGATCAAACCAATCAATCCTAAAGGAAATCCACCCTGAATATTCATTGGAAGGATGGATACTGAAGATCCAATACTTTATTGGCCACCTGATGTGAAAAGCCAACTCACTGGAAAAGACTCTGATGCTGGGAAAGATTGAGGGCAGGAGAAAAAGAGGGCAACAAATGGTTGGATGGCACAGTCAACTCAATGAACATGAGTTTGATCAAGCTCCGGGAGACAGTGAAGGTCAGGGAAGCCTGGTGTGCTGCAGTCCATGGGGTTGCAGAGTCAGACACAACTGGGTGACTGAACAACCCCCTCCCACAATCACTGAGCAAAATCTGGTTTCAGAGGAATTGCTGCCTTCACCATCATGATCATGAAGCCGCTTGCTGACTCCAGGAGCTCCTACTATAGACACAGGGTCCATAAAAGAGCCCTGAATCTCACTGTGTGATTCAGTTTCAGCTAATACAGTTTTTCTGTGTGCATTTATTTCTAAACTTAACAGCATATTCAGAACCAGAGCAGCAAGGAAATATAGAAAATTTACTTTTATGCTTTTCCAGATTTTTTTTTTTTTACTATAAAAGGGTATATAATGATTAACGATTAGTCAGTTCAAGGTGTCTACTACATGTAAGGCTCAGAAATTCAGTAAAACAGTGGTAAGAGATGGAGTTAGAGTAGAAGGGAATATAAGGGGCATGAATGTAAGGAAGCTGTATATTTGGGACACTCAATGCAATAAATCTTCTATAAGCAGCAATAGAAATACTCACTTGTATACAGGAGGTATTGTACAAAGGACTCAGGAAACATTTAATGTGAAGGAGAGAGGACAATCAGTGTAAAAATTAATATTATAAAATTAATATTATAAAGGGAGGTGGGAGGGGGGACTGGGATGGGGAATACATGTAAATCCATAGCTAATTCATTTCAATGTATAACAAAAACTACTGTAATGATGTAAAGTAATTAGCCTCCAACTAATAAAAATAAATGGAAAAAAAAAAAAAAAACTAAGAGGAAAAATGAATGTCACCAAGTAGAATTACGAAAATGGAAAGAAGTGGCTTCTTGGAGAACAGAAAAAGTTTATTTTGTATATATTGAATATGTGGAAACATTGAAGTTGTCAAACATAGAAATGTGAAATTAAAACTTGAGACAAAGAGGGACATACATAAAAATTAGGGGACTATCACTATATGGCAATCATGAAATCATAGTCAGAAAGAGAACAGGGACTTAGAAAAGTGCTGTGGAGTGGGAGAGTTAGCAAGGAAAAACCAGCTTTATTTTACTATTAGATGTTAGATGAATATTATAAATGTCAATCAGTCTGATTTCATTATTGACCATTCGGTGATGTCCATGTGTAGAGTTGTCTCTCAGGTTGTTGGAAAAGGGTGTTTGCAATAACCAGCATATTCTTTGACAAAACTCTGGTAGCCTTTGCTCTGCTTCATTTGGTACTCCGAGGCCAAAGTGAAAATCCCTCAGTTTTGTGACTCCTTGTGACCGCGTGGACTATGTAGTCCATGGAGTTCTCCAGGCCAGAATACTGGAGTGAGTAGCTATTGTCTTCTCCAGGGTGTCTTCCTGCATTAAAGGCAGGGATTTAACCTGAGTCTCCCGCATTGCAGGCAGATTCTTTACCAGCTGAGGCACCAGCGTAGCCCGAGGTGCTTGTCTGTTATTGCAGGTATCTGGAATAGCAAACATGTCTGTTACTCCAGGTACCTCTTGACTTACTAGTTTTGCATTCAGGTCCCTATGATGAAAAGGACATCTTTTTTTCTTGGTGTTTGTTCTAGAAAGTCTCGTCAGTCTTCATAGAACTAGTCAGCTTCTGCTTCTTTGACATTAGTGGTGGGGCCTAGACCTAAATTACCGTGATGTGGAAGGGAAACGAACCGAGATCATTCTGTCGTTTTTGAGACTGCACTTTTGGACTCTTGTTAACTGTAAGGGTGTGTTGCTGATCCTGTTCATGGCACTGGTTGTCTTGCTGTTCGCACTGTTTGCTGAACCCAGCGTAGGCAAGGTGTGAGTTAAGAGGCTGGACAGAGACTTGAGGAGCCATAGGAACTGCAGGCATCCCCTTGTGGGCATGGCGGCCATAACACAGCTTCTCTCCGCTTGTGGCTGGCCCAGTGGACACAGCCGTGATGCAGCAGTGATGCTGCCGCTTTCTAGGTGGAGCTCACACACATGTGCCACACCAAGTGAGCACCTCTCGACGTGCATGCACAGTGCTACGAATGATCTGTTGCATAATCATTATTTACAACACATGGGGTAAGAGAGCCTGAACACGCCAATTTGCTCTCTCCCCACAGAGGGCTATGCCGTTTCTTCTAAGGGATTCTTGCCCACATTGGTAAATGTAATGGTCACTTGAATTAAATTTGTCCAAAGCCCGATCATTTTAGTTCACTGATTCCTAAGATTTCAATGTTCACTCTTGACCACAAGCTAACTCCTGCTTGACTACATCCAATTTACCTTGATTCATGGACTGAACATTCCAGGTTCCTATGCAGTATTGTTATTTATGGCATGAGACTTTACTTTCACCATTGGACACATCCACAGTGGAGTGTCATTTCCACTTTGGCCCAGCTGTTTCATTCTTTCTGGAGCAGTTAGCAATTGCCCTCTGCGCTTCCCCAGTAGCACGTTGGAAACCTTCTGACCTTGGGGGACTCATCTTCCAGTGTCATATCTTTCTGACTTTTCATACTATTCCTGGGATTCTCGTGGCAGGAATACTGAGCTGGTTTGCCATTTCTTCCTCCAGTATACCACATTTTGTGAACTCTTCACTGTGACCCCTCTGTCTTAGGTGGCCCTACAAGGCATGTCTTGTAGCTTCACTGAGTTATGCAAGCTCCTTTGATGCAATTCTTATTGGAGATTTGCATCTCAAATTTGCATATTAAGCTGAATTTTTGGGAAAAGTGTAACAAATTGTCTTTTTAAAATAAAATTTCTTCAACGTAGTAAAAAGAGTATTAGACATACAGAGTACCCTTCCCACGGTAAATAGCTAAAACTCTGGACAGATACACGAATTAGTGAATTTTAGACAATAAGCAATACAGAGTTGTGATTCTTAAGATAAGTAAACAATGTAGCCCATGATTGCCTTGACTTTTGGCCTGGAGGCCCACCAGTCCCAGCACTCTCACTGAACTGGTGGGTCACAGTCTGGAGTTCCAGAGAACTGATGTAGGGGAATTCTGGGTCAGGGTCATGGAGAGAAGAAAACTCTGAAAAGGAAGAGTTCAAGTAATTTCTGCAGAGGTTTTCTTGATTTCTTGTTGACTACTAAGCTGCACATATATAGGAGGACACTTCACAAGCCCAAATAAAGGAAAACTACTCATAAAAGAAATACTACAAAGAGTTTGAGCTGAACAATAGCCAGACCTCACACAGTGCCTGGGATAATCCAGATTCTATCCAACTATAAAACCAAGACCTTGTTTAATAAGGCATTCAGTGGAGACCCTAAAATGTTGGACCTTAGCACTATAGTGCTTTATAGTTCTAGGATAAAGACTATTTTAGACGTATTCTAACAGAGCATGGCAACACACCACAAAGAGAACTGGTTGATTCACGGGTAAAGTAGCTGGCTGCTGGAAGAACATTATTGCTGCTGTTCAGTTACTATGTTGCATCCACCTGTTTGTGACCCCATGGACTGCAGCATGCCAGGCTTCCCTGTCTTTCACTATCTCCGGAAGTTTGCTCAAATTGATGTCCATTTAGTCTGTGATGCTGTTTAACCATTTCATCCTCTACTGCACGCTCTCCTTTTGCCTTCAATCTTTCCCAGCATCAAGGTCTTTTCCAGTGAGTCAAGTCTTTGTATCAGGTGACCAAAGTTTTGGAGCTTCAGCTTCAGCATCAGTCCTTCCTATGAATATTCAGGGTGTGAATGCTAAGTGGAAATTGATCCTTTCAAATTGTGATGTTAGAAAAGATTCTTGAGAATCCCTTGGACTGAAAGGAAATAAAACCAGTCCATCCTAAAGGAAATCAATCCTGAATATATATATATATATAAAATACAGAATGTATATAAGGAGTTATACAGCTCAACATCAAAAATAGCTGATTAACTCATGGGCACATGAAAAGATGCTCAACATCACTAATCATCAAGCAAATGTAAATCAAAGTCACAGTGGGATGTCATCTCACACCTCTCAGAATGGTAGTCATCATAAAATACACAAATAACAGGTGTTAGCAAGGATGTGGAGAAATGCAAACCCTTGTACACAGTTTGGCAGGAATGTAAATTGGTACTGCCACTGTGGAAAACAGTATGGAAGTTTCTCATTAAGCTGAAAATAGAACTACCATATGACTCAGCAATTCCACTTTCAGGGTATATAAATCCAAAAAATAGTAATTAAAAGATATATGTGCCTCAATGTTCATAGCAGCATTATTTATGATTGCCAAGTTATAGAAGCAACCTCAATGTCCATGAGAGATGAATAGATACAGATGTGACTGCACACACACACAGAGATGCCTACTGGAATACTACTCAGCAATAACAAAAAGAATAAAATCTTGCCATTTGTAGCAACATGGATAGACTTGGAGAACCTTATATTAAATGAGGTAAGACAGAGAAAGACAAATACATATATATGGAATGTAAAAAAATATAACAAACTAGTGAATTCAGCAAAAAAAGAAACAAACTCACAGATGAAGAGAAGCTCATAGTTACCAGTGGGGAGAAGGTGGGGGGAGGGACAATACAGGGGTAGGAGGGAAAAGTGGCTATTACAGGATTACTTAAAATCATGTGTGTGAAACTTGTGAAAGTTGTAAAGCACTATAGAATTTAAGGAAGCTTTCATTCAATTAGAAAAAGAAAGCATGAATAAGAAGGAGACGAACAGGAAATTTCAAC
Organism: Odocoileus virginianus; assembly: GCF_023699985.2. Classification (NCBI taxonomy): domain Eukaryota; kingdom Metazoa; phylum Chordata; class Mammalia; order Artiodactyla; family Cervidae; genus Odocoileus; species Odocoileus virginianus. The sequence goes on along the minus strand of NC_069692.1, from coordinate 639,969 downwards.
ATAAATATAAATGCAGTATATACCAAGAAAGCTGTGAAAATAAAATAAGTAAATATAAATATGAAAAAATCTTTGGCAGTATTCTCAACAATATAGACTAAATGCACACATTCCTTGAAAGCTGAAAATTACCAAAACTGACTCAAGAAAAAGTAGAAAACCTAAATTACACTGATTAAATAAAGTGTATTTAAAATTATGAACTTCTCTACAAGAATACTCTGGGGCCAAATATATTATGCATTTAAGCAAGAAACTACCCAAACTCTCTTTAGAGACTGAAGAATAAGAAACATTTCTTGCTCATTTCCTGAGACTATCATTACTTTATGTCAAAACTAGACAGACGTTGCAGGAAAACAAAGCAAAACTGAAAACAAACTCACACTCTCTCACATGAACACAGAAGTAAAATCCTACTGTGAATTTGAAATAGAACCCAGAAACATACAAAAAAATAGTACATGATGTTCACGTGAGATTTATCTCAGGAATGAAAAGCTGTTTTCACATTCATAAAACAATCTGTATAATTCACAATATTAACAGAAAGACCCACTTTATCTGAGTATATGCAGAAAAATCAGTTGCCAAGATTCACCGCCCATTCATGATTTTTTCGAGAAAATACAAAAGTAAGAACAGAAGGAAAATTTCTCAGCACAATAAATTTTGTTTTCTGTGAAAACCTTAGGGATATACCATGGTGAGAAACTGAACGCTGTTCACCAAAGGGAAGGAGCAAGGAAAGAATGCTCTGTCTCCTCACTTGGAGTTCTCCTTGTACAAGCCCGCCTTGCCCCTGCAATGAGACTGCTGTACTTTGAGAGAGGAAGCAGTAAAACTGTATTTAGAGTCATCGTGTTTAGAAACAGAGAAGATCCTAGAGTTTACCGAAAAGCTACCAAGTAGATAAGCCTGAAATACAGTACACACTTATGGCCTATTGATTTTAGACATATCTTAAGACAAGTTGATCAGGAAAGAACGGATCAACGACTCAATGTAAATAATGAGCAAAATATTTAAACGCATGAAAGAATACATACTGCTGGTGGTTTAGTCGCTAAGTCGTATGTGACTCTTTCAACCCCGTGGGCTGTAGCGCACCAGGGTCCTCTGTCCATGGGATTCTCCAGGCAAAAATACTGGAGTGGGTTTCCATTTCCTCCTAAAGGGGATCTTCGTGACCCAGAATCAAACCCGGGTCTCCTGCATTGCAGGCAGATTCTTTACCAACTAAGCTACAAGGGAATGGACAGTAAATACCTGAATAAAGTGCGATTTGATTAGTTGGCAGAGAAATGCAATGGACAGTGACAAGAATGGCTAAATGTAAAAAAGATTAATGTGGCTAAGCTTTAAAGAGGTTCTGGGAAGTCATAAATTGCTCAGTTCACTCAGTAAGTTGTGTCCAACTCATTGCACCCCATGGACTGCAGGATGCCAGGCTTCCCTGTCAATCACCTACTACAGAGTTTGCTCAAACTCATGTCCATCGAGGTGGTGATGCCATCCAACCATCTCATCCTCTGTTGTCCCCTTCTCCTCCCGCCTTCAATCTTTCCCAGCATCTGGGTCTTTTCAAATAAGTCAGCTCTTCACATCAGGTGTCCAAAGTATTGGAGCTTTAGTTTCAGCATTGGTCCTTCCAATGAATATTCAGGACCGATTTCCTTTAGCATGAACTGGTTTGATCTCCTTGCAGTTCAATGGACTCTTAAGAGTCTTCAACGTCGCAGTTCAAAAGCAACAGTTCTTCGGTGCTCACCTTTCTTTATAGTCCAACTCTCACATCCATACATGACCACTGGAAAAACCATAGCTTTAACTAGACGGACAATTGTCAGCAAAGTAATGTCTCTACTTTTTATTATGCTGTCTAGGTTGGTCATAACTTTTTTTCCAAAGAGCAGGCGTCTTTTAATTTCATGGCTACAATCACCATCTGAAGTGATTTTGGAGCCCAAAAAGTAAGTCTCTCATGTTTCCATTGTTTCCCCGTCTATCTGCCATGAAGTGTTGGGACCGGATGCCAGAACCTTAGTTTTCTGAATGTTGAGCTTTAAGCCAACTTTTTCACTCTCCTCTTTCACTTTCATCAAGAGGCTCTTTAGCTCTTGGCTTTCTGCATAAGAGTGGTGTCATCTGCGTATCTGAGGTTATTGATAATTCTGCTGGCAATCTTGATTCCAGCTTATGCTTCATACAGCCCAGCATTTTGCATGATGTACTCTGCATATGAGTTAAACAAACAGGGTGACAAACAGCCTTGACAAACGCCTTCCTCAATTTGGAACCAGTTTCTCCAGGTCTGTTGTAACTGTTGCTTCTTGACTTGCATACAGATTTCTCAGGAGGCAGGTACGTTGGTCCGGTGTTCCCATCTCTTTAAGAATTTTCCACAGTTTGTTGTCATCCACACAGTCAAACACTTTGGTGTAGTCAGTAGAACAGAAGATGTTTTTTCTGGAACTCTCTTGCTTTTTCAATGATCCAGTGGATGTTGGCAATTTGATCTCTGGTTCCTTTGCCTTTTGTAAATCTAGCTTGAACATCTGAAAGTTTACGGTTCATATACTGTTGAAGCCTGGCTTGGAGAATTTTGAATATTACTTTGTTAGCATGTGAGATGAGTGCAGTTGTGCTGTAAATTAAACCTTATTTGGCATTGCCGTTCTTTGGGAGTGGGATGAAAACTGACCTTTTCCAGTCCTGTGGCCACTGCTGAGTTCTCCAAATTTTCTGCCATATTGAGTGCAGCACTTTCAAAGCATCATCTTTTAGGATTTGAAGTAGCTCAAAAGGAATTCCATCACTTCCACTAGCTTTGTTCCCCACTTGACTTTGCATTCCAGGATGTCTGGCTCTAGGTGAGTGATTACACCATTGTGGTTATCTGGGTCATGAAGATCTTTTTTGTATAGTTGTTCTGTGTATTCTTGCCACCTCTTCTTAGTATCTTCTGCTGCTTTTAGGTCCATGCCATTTCTGTTCTTTATCATGCCCATCTTTGCGTGAAATGCTCCCTTGGTATCTCTAATTTTCTTGAAGAAATCTCTGGTCTTTCACATTTTATTGTTTTCTTCTATTTCTTTGCACTGATCACTGAGGAAGGCTTTCTTATCTCTCCTTGCTGTTCTTTGGAACTCTGCATTCAGATGGTTATGTCTTTCCTTTTCTCCTTTGCCTTTTGCTTCTCTTCTTTTTTCAACTATTTGTAAGGCCTCCTCAGATAACCCATTTGCCTTTTTGCGTTTCTTTTTCTTGGGGATGGTCTTGATCCCTGTCTCCTGTACAGTGTCACGAACCTCCATCCATAATTCTTCAGGCACTCTGTCTGTCAAATCTAATCCCTTGAATCTATTTGTTACTTCCACTGTATAATTGTAAGTGGTTTCACTTAGGTCATACCTGAATGATCTAGTGGTTTTCCCTACTCTCTTCAATTTATGTCTGAATTTGGCAATAAGCAGCTCATGATCGGAGCCATAGTCAGCTCCTACTTCTGTTTTTGCTGACTGTATAGAACTTCTCCATCTTTGGCTGCAAAGAATATAATCAATCTGATTTCAGTGTTGACCACCTGGTGATGTCCACGTGTAGAGTCTTCTCTTGCTAGTGAGAATATAAAACAGACTAACAGTTCCTTGGAAAATCAGTTATGTACTTACCATATGGCCAAACAGTTCAGCAGCTATGTTGACAAGAAAAATTATCTGTAAATGTTCATAGTATCTTTAATTTTAAGAGTGTTAAATCTGAAAACAACTCCATTCCCCTGACAGGAGGATCAATAAGTAAATCAGAATATTTAGTTGAGTATTGTTCAACCATATAATGTATTGAGTCAACAGCACACAATAGCATGGATAAATCTAAGTATACAAGGCTGAGAAAAGTAAACCAGGCCTAAAAGGTTTCTGAAATAATTAGTGAAGCTGGTGCTGAATAAGGCCTCTCTGATTCACAGGATTCAACCTGAAGTCCGATCATGAGTGTGCTCACAGTGTGGACAGCAATTCTAACCCTCACTGAATCTCCATACTGCCTATTTCTGGACTCCTTCTATCGGATTTTACTTGACACATCATAGAAAAGGTCTATCGATTGATTTCAGTTTCTTTAAAAAATACTGTCTTTGCCACTTTCCTACTTATTCTCACCTCAAGGCAACTGGTAGGTTTACAGGGCTCTGATGGGTAGTCAGGATTGGTGTAGGATTCTTTAACAACCATATAAAGTATAAACTAAACAGTTATGCCTCTTTTTCCATGTTGCCTTTCTAATGCCTTTCTATTAACAAAGCACTCCACTCTTGCTAAAATTTAGAAATGAAATATACCGATAAACCAACTTTCAGTAGTAGAAAATTTTCATAATGCCTGGTAAGAAGGATGATTCTGTGAAAATCAAGGGCACAGGTGAAGCAGAAAGAGATGTGGGGCATTCTATACATTTCCTAAGATCCTTATTGTGAGACATGTCTCTCTAGCCCCGAACAGTAGATTGTGTGGGGGTCTCATGCACAGGGAGCTTTATGTTGTTAAACGGCTCCATTTTATAACTTGGAGAATTTTACAGCTCATATGGCTGCCTTCAGGGAGCTGTGTCTCATAGATTCTGAGTCCGTTTAGCTAAGTAACATTTTGCTAGGAACTCCCCACTAAGGACGTTCACTAGATAAAATTTTCTTCTGATAACAGTTGTCAGGAGATCCACTTGAGGAGGAGACAGGCCTGGTCATCAATCTATTTTCTTTCTCTCAGGGCATATCCCTAGTAAGTACCAGCAGCTTTATCTTCTTCCTCCCAGCTGGCTGTCAAGTTCCTGGAGCCTGTCTGTGCTAGAATTGTTTATGGAACAGAGTCAACTGAGAAAGAAAAAATTTTTATAAAGGTATATTTCAGTTATTTGCAAGTAAACAGGGTTATGGTATTTCATTGAAAGAATCTGTACAGTTTATAATTATAATTATATAATTTTACATATTATACGATAAACTACATTCCAATAGGAAGAGGTAAGTAATTCAGTAGAAAGGAAATGTGAGCTAACAATATGAAAAGGCAGTTTAGTAGAAGAAGAAACACGGAAGGAAAAATAACATGAATGAATGATGTTCGACCTCAGCAGTGCCAGGAAATGCATGTCTAGAAAACAGCAATATGTTTCATATTGATTTCTATTGACATTAACTTAAAAAACTTAATTTGACAACAGTATCAGGTGTTAGTGATTGTGTGGGGAAGTGGAGCACATCACCTGGTAAAGTCACACACACACACACACACACACACACACACACACACATGTATCTTAACTCTAAGATACTGTGTATATTGCCCACAGACACTGTGCAGGGATGGGCGTGTTAGCATTTTTGTCATAGCTGGAAACTGGAAATAATAGTGTCCATTGTCAAAGATGGCTGGGTGTGGTAGGGCTAACAGGAGTATTCTCTGGCAGGTAAAATGAAAAAGTCTTCAAGTATTAACACTGATATGCTTTGAAGCATAATTTTGATTTGCAGGGAAGAAGGAAGTATCCAAGAAGTGAAGAGACCCAAATATACCAGACTTCACAATTTTATTTACAAGACTTTAACACACACCACATATAGAAAACGTGTCTCCAGTATATTTATACTTCTAAATTTTCTTTTAAAAATACAGAATCTGAAATAAATGTAAGAAAATGTTAATGAGTATTGAAAACATAATAATTTGTGTACTCCAGAGCTATGCTTTTTGCATTCTGAAATAGTTTTATGTTGAAAAAATATTTCAGAACTAAAAGTATAAAATAGATTCTAAAATAAAAAGTCTCCTTGGGTATCAGAACTGTATTCATTTCAAATGAAACCTCAGTTTTTAATGGCTTTTTTACAGAAATGTTTTCTCCTTTAGTATATTAATAGTTCATAACTTTCAGCATGTTTTGGGGTATAGTGACCAAGCTATTAAAAATGACTATGCTTTCAGAATAGTGATAAGTTTGGGGTGAAATCTGAATTTAGAATATTATATGCATACTCATGTTAAATACTTTTTAAGTCTAATGTTTACAAAGTAAATGAAATTTCTGCATTAAAATAGATTTTTTAATTGGAAGTAAATCCTGTTAGCAGAAGTAAAGCTTATTAACAGAAGAAAAGTAAAAACTCAGTTGCTTACATCAGAAGGCATTTTTACATTTCAGATGTCTATTTAACTTGTTAAATAAAATAAAAGCTAAGCAACTCATTTATAAAAATAGAACATACAAATTAAAGATTCTGAATATGGAATGAGTTTATGCATACTTTCTTCAAAGTAAACTAGTTTTTTACATCAGTGCAAGATGTAGCAACAAAATAAGCGTTTTTAATAAAATAAAAAGAAAACATAATCATAGCTCAGAGCAAGAAACAGCTGACCTATTTCAATTGAGAGAGGAACCATATTATTTTCTGCAATTATGCATATTTTGAGATCTAAGATCTGGGAAGCCTGGTGCAGTCAGCAGTCAGTCCATCAGAGAAAATAGATTTTGCATCAAATTATGCTCAAGTGGACATTGTAGGGATTATGGTTCCTTAGTATGGCTTTTCCCTTTTAATTTTGAATTGATTAACAAGGACTTAGAAACTCCCAACCATGAGCTCTATTTCAGATCAGGGCAGTTTTTTCTTTACCAGTGTTGTTGATGCAAGTAGTTATTTAATTACTCGGTAAGGATGAAATAAGGCTTAAAGGTTATCAGAATGTACTATTGGCCTAAACATCTCCACATCACTGAATGCGCTTTTATAGCTATTTTTTTAAAAATTAATGAATTATTTTATTTTTAGTTGGAGGATGGATAATTGCTTTACAATATTGTGTTGGTTTCTGCCGTGTATCAACATGCATCAGCCATAAGTATTTCTCTGTCCCCTCCCTGTTGAGCCTCCCTCCCACCTCCCATTCCGTCTCTCCCCTCTAGGTTATCACAGAGCACAGATTTGAGCTTCCTGCGTCATACAGTAAATTCCCACTGGCTGTTTTATATATGGTAACATATTCGTTTCAGTGCTACTTCTTATTAAGATAGAACGTCTATCTGTGAGCTCAGCTGACAACAGAGATGAAAGTTAGCTTGAGCATTTGCCACGTGGAGGCTCGATTTTTTTAGGAGATGTCTCCAAGGGCCAGCTCAGTCATTTGGCTGAGAGCCTCACTTCGGGATCAGATGCCTGGTTAAGACGCCGTGTGACTCCGTCATCATCTTGTGCTCCTGCTCGGCTGTGTCCGACTCTGGAACCCTTTCGACTGTAGCCCACCAGGCTCCTCTGCCCATGGGATTTTTCAAGCAAGAATACTGGAGTGGGTTGCCATGCCCTCCTCCAGGGGATCTTCTTGATCCAGGGATCAAACCCAAGTCTCCTGAGTCTCCTACATTGGCGGGCAGATTCTTTACCCACTGAGCCAGCAGAGGAGCCCCATTTTAGCTGCCCTGCATATGGGTTCCTCCATGCCATGGGGCGGAAGGTGGGTGGGAGGTTCAAGAGCAAGGGGACAAGCATATACCTGTGACTGATTCATGTTGATATATAGCAGAAACCAACAGAATATTGTAAAGCAATTATCTTCCAGTTAAAATTTTTTTTTTACTTAAATGCCATATGACTTCTGGAATAGTCTGTCTTATCAACAAATTTGAAGGCTCTATAATGAATTACAAACTTACAGGCAGTGCAGAGGATTTTTAAGTTAACCATGAGGATGTCTTTAGTAAAAACTCTAGACTGTGTAGGAAGAACAACTCATTTTCTTCAGCAAATAGATTGTATTATGGTGAGAAGAGGTGGGGTGGGGAAAAAGAGAGGAAGGAGGAGGCTGTGTTTTAGGACAGCATCTTCCCAGAAGCTTGGGGAGAAACAACTTCCTCCAGCTAGCAGACTGAGAGCAGGCCCTTGAGGAGCTGGAGACCGTGGAAGGAGTCCTGGAGGTGTCTGTTTTTGCATCTGCTTTCTCTCCAGAACCTTCCATCGTGGTCACGGTCATGTCAGCATGTGCTGATAGCATGAATGGTTAAAACTGAAGGGAGCCCAGTCTGTGTGCAGAAAGCAGTGCGAAGAGAGCCTAGGAGAGGGAGAGGATGGCCATGGGGACTGCTGAGAGGGGCAGTGACGTGCTGATCGCCTCTGGGAGACACGTTAGGTATCATGTGATGCCTTCTCTGTTTCCAAGATTGGTTTTACAGATTGGACTGTTGTAAGTTTGTGGGATGGTGGGGGTGTTGATGCTGATTTTAAAAATATTTACTTAGCCTTTTAGAAAGCTGGTGAAGTTTTGGACACCGTGCTTACTTCAAATGCATGCTTTATGGTTGCATAGTATGTAGATAGTGACATTTTAAAATAAAACATAGTTACAATATTTCTGTGGAGTACACCTTCGACTCAGATGATATACTGAGAAGTTAACACTGGATAAATAAGTGGCTTTTTTGTTTTATTTTTGCCTAAAAGTAAAATTTCTTCTGGTCTATGTATAAGGTGTCTTATTTTAAATCTGTTAACCAAAATAGTCTCAAAGTGTTTGGTAATTTTAATTGCACCTTTATTCTATTTAAATTTTGAGTTATAGGCCTGGTGAGAAAAAACAACCAAGGGGAAAGCTATAAAGATGTAGGCAGACTTTTTTAACCTATTAAAGAAAACATTATTCAAAATAAGCACTTGAATTTCTGTCTAGTTCATGCTAGAGAGCATAATCAATGTACAATAAAAGACCAGGATGATTGATTGCTTATGATGTCCTCTCAAAATATGGAAATGAGTTTTTCTTAGAAGTGATGCACTGATGTTTTAAAATAATTGTGAATTTACTCACAGTCTGATCATGTATGAAGACAGAGATCTGATAGAATTGTCAAAATCTGGCGACAGAGAGCAGAGTGCTGGTGGGGAGCCCTTTTCCATTTTGACTTCCATCATTAACTAGTTCAGTGGCTTTGGAAAATCCACTCTTCCAAGCCTGATTCTAAAATCAGATGCAGTTGCTGTTTGGTGAGAAGATTTTTGTGTTTTTTTTTTGTCCTCAGTCAGTCGTATCAGGGTCTGAAGAGTGGCAGCCAGCCCACCATGTGGTTTATGGGTACTCTTCAGATAGACTGTGTCATAATCGCTCCACTTTTCTGGCCCTTTTTCCATTTTAGCTTGGAGAGCCTCTCAAGGCTTTAAAGCGCAGATGCCCACACAAAGTGCAGCTAAGTGCCGATGCTCGTTAGAATGGCTCATGAATCTATTTGTGCTTGTCTTTTTCTTGACACAGTCATGGCCCATAGCTTTTTAAATCACGGTATGAAAAATTCTTTGGGGCTTCCCTGGTGCCTCAGTGGCAAAGAAGCCACCTGCCAATGCCGGAGACCCCGGTTTGATCCCTGGGTCAAGAAGATTCCCCTGAAGAAGGAAATGGCAGCCCACTCCAGTATTTGTGCCTGGGAAATCCCATGGACAGACTGAACAACAACAAATGAGTGTGGGAGGGAGAATGTGTTTATTTAATACTTTTAGGTATTCATTGCATGAGGGTAAATTTGGTCACCTGGTCCATCATATTGTTGGAAATTGATTCATCTTTTACCTTGGTTTTCTATATTTATTTAGTATATTTGGAAAATATATTGATGCATGGAGCAAATTGAGGCTCTAAGTGGAAAAGAATTCGACTTCCCTGTCATGTGTTGAATAAGGCTAGGGCCTTTCCTGTGGTTTGTGATGCTTCCTTTAGTATATACTTTATTTTCACATATAGAGTTTATTCATTAATCTCACCTGTGGGTTCCCACACTACTAATACACTAATTTAATTACTGTAGTTTTAGTACATATTTTAATATACAGTTGTTACAATTACTTTTTATTAGTTATTCTTCCTGTTCATACTCCTAAATGGCCTTGACAATAACTTTTTCAAGTTCAAAAATAAAACTGTGTAGATTTTCATTGAGAATTTTTTGAGGAAATGTTTTTAAAAATTATGTCTTCAAAAAGACCAATCATTGTAGTTTATAGCTGACGTCCTCTATATGTATCATATTTTCTTATTTTAATATCTCTGTCCTTGCCCTTGATATCTCAACTGAAAATTCTCAAGTTCTTCCTTCATCATTTATTTGATTTTTCTGTAATAGCATTTGTTAGGTTTACTGTCTTCAATGTGGATTTCAGATTTCCTTTTGGAATTTCAACTCCCATAAATTTGCTGCATGTCACCACATTCCATTTTTATTTCATTTTTATATGCTCCCTATAATTAAATCCTCTTGCCTTCTCATCTTCTCTTGGCTTCCGCCTTTCATAACTGGCTTGCGTCCTTTCCCACCACTGAGCGTGTCCTTCCTTTCTCAGAGCTTCCCTCTGAGAAATGCTGGTCTCCTCAGAAAGTCTTTTTCTTCATGTTCTTCCTCCTTGTGTTAATATTTGGGTTCTTTGCCTTTTCTTGTGTCTCCTGTCAGTGTTTCTCATGGAATCTGTATTTTGGTTTGTTTGCATTTTTCCTCATCTTCTTATGAGAAAGTTGTAACTGGATCTGCCTGAGATTTTCCCACAGTTGTCTCTGTCATTTGTCCATGGCTCGGGCCCTCACTCGGGTGACAGGAGAAGCCGCTCTCCCAGCCCTGTCCAGGGGAGCAGATGGTGGCACCCGTGTCCATTGCTTTTCTGCTGACCCAACATGGACCCTGGTGTCCTAGGCCACTGTGCTTCGGTGAGTTTACCAGAAAGCAGGACCGGCGTGCCAGGCATTGACCACGTCCATAGCTTCTGCACATCTCACCGTGCACATGGACCCTGGTATCCCAGGCCACTGTGCTTCGGTGAGTTTACCGAAAGCAGGACCGGCGTGCCAAGCCCTGACCGCGTCTGTGGCCTCTGCACATCTCGCCAGGCACCAGTGCTCCTGACCCCCAGCCTGTCGTTCGGCATGCACAGAAAGATTTGCGGGAAGGTTATGGATTATGTTTCTCTCTTCAGCTTCATCAGCGTCTCACTTAAGCATTTGTTTTCCCTCACAGATTCATTAGTACCAAATTGGTGGACTCTTAGGGGAAGTCATTTGTAGCAAGAATCCCTATCACCTTTTAAGGGTTCTGTGCCTTTACTAGGAATTGAAAGAGGGAGGGAACATTTCCTTATGAGTTAATTTTTTAAAAATTCACTGTGCATAAATAAAAGAATTGGTGTTCTGAGCCAGTGTATAGAGTCCTTCATCTCACACAGGAGCAAGCGGTGGTGGGGGACCAGGGGTAGAGTGGCCGTCACAGCTCTGTGCCTTAAGGCATAATTCATTCAAGAGGTTTCAAGTAAGTCTAGAAAATAAAGCCAGTTATTTCTGCTGTATTTGGCTACACTGGCAATAAAATGTCAATTAAATATGATTAATTCTTACTTCTTTTCTGTAAGTGAGAGAACGTATTGCTGCCACGGCTGTAAGATTGAGGTCTGTCAGTACTAAAAAGGGATTATCAGAGTCATTTCAGTGTCATGAGAAAATCTGAGTTATATCTCAATAATGGATCCTTTCCTGATTTTTTTTTTTGTTCCCTCTGGCAAGAAAAATTTTATTTGTTCTGAACAATTTTGTCATGCAGTTGAAACCTAACATCTTCTTAGAAGTCTTGTTTGATCACCACAAGCAAAGGCACCCAAATCCTTCCCACTCCTGTCTCTGTATGATAAATATTAACATGTTTTGTTGGAAATAACTATAATTAAGTATCACTTACGTGTCTTTTTTTCCTAATGCACTGAAGTTAGCAAAAATGTCTTATCCATTGTTTTCTCTCTGTATCTCACCTATGGAAAAAAAATATGTTGCTCAAATCAGGATTTTTTCACTTTAAGTAGAGAGAAATCAGCTACTCTCACTGACCTTAAAACACACTACTTTCTAAACTCTAAGTCACTCAAAATTAAAAAGGAAAGAAAAGAATATTAGGAGCTAGATCTCCTCAATTTGTGCAGCAATCCTTTGAATACCTAAAAAGAATGATTTCAGGTGAAAGACTGATCTATGGTTCTCTGTATTTTTCTTTGAAGCACATATTTGGTATTTTATAAAGTACCTATTGAAGAAATAGAAAGAAATGAATTTGACATCAAAAACAGAAACAATAAAATTAAAAATAAACTGATACTACACCAAATTAGCAAGCTTCCTACATAGAAAACATCAGGAAAAAGAAAAGGCAACTCTTGGAATGGGAGAAGATATTTGTACATCATATTTCTGATAACGGGTTAATATCCAAAATATATAAAGAATTAATGTAATAGAAAAAAGATCTGCTTTGAAAAATGGGCAGAAGGTGTAAGTAGACATTTTCCCAAAGAAAATCTATGGGCCAATGCATACATGGAGAGGTACTCAGCATCACTCATCATCATAGAAATGCAAAACAAAACTGCAGTGAGATATCACCACCCACACACACACCTGTTCGAGTGACTGTCGTCCGAAAGACAGGAGACAGGTTCCATCAAGGATGTGGAGAAAATATCCACTATTGGTGGGAGCATAAATCGCTGCAGCTACTGTGGAAAACATTTCAGAGGTTCCTCAAAAAGTTAAAAATAGAACCACTGTACAAGCTAGCAGTTCCTCTTCTGGAATAAATCTAAAGGAAGTGAAGTCAGGATCTCAGAGGGATATTTGTGCTCCTGTGTTTACTGCAGCCATGTTTGACAGCAGCCAATATATGGAAACAGCTGCCTGTCCCTGGATGAGTGAATTTTAAAAAAACAGGATATAGATACAGTGTGCATATACATACAATGGGATATATACACACAATAAGGTATTATTCAACCATAAAAAGAAAGAAATTTTGCCACTGTTGACAACATGGTTGGGCATTGAAGGCATTATACCAAATGAAATAAGTCAGAGAAGGACAAATATCATATTATCTCATGGAGACTTGGAGGAGTGAGTGAGGTGAACAGAAGATGCAAACTTCCAGTTAAAAGATAAGTGAGTTCTAGAATGTAATATAAAGCATGGTGACTGTAGTTAACAATACTTCATTATATATTTAGTTGCTTGGAGAGTATTCCTTTAAAGTTCTTATCATAAGAGGAAAACTTTGTCTCTATGTGAGGTGATGGATGTTAACTAAACTTATTGTGGTAATCATTTCACAATAAATTAAAAAAATATCAAATCAATAAGCAGAACACCTAAACTAATCCAGTTATAAGTCAATTATATCACAATAATACAAAAAAAAAAAAGGAAACTAAAAGGTACCATGGTAAAGAGGTGTTTTGGATGGCCTGGGATGTCAAGTGTAAAATCTAGAAAATAAAAAAACAACAACAAAAAAAGGAAAGCTGTGTTCTGCATGTGGAAGTTTATATGTCAATACTTTAGAATTGGGATAGTCACTTCTAGCTACTGGTTATGGAGCAGGTGGTGATGTTTAATGCATTTAACAGACCAAGAAATTATTCATGGGGGATCTTAGATAGTTCATTCAGTGAGCATAGGGACCAGACGACAATAAAGCTTAAGGAAAGGGCCTAGGAGACAGGAGCCTAACCCTGATCAGAGCCTGCAGGAGTGCTGGGTACATGTTAGTTCAATACATGAAAGAATGAAAACTCCTTGGATAAAAAGTGGAGAAGAAAGGGCAATGAGGGTGCGTTGTGAAGGTCCCTGCTGTGGGCGTCGGACTCAGCTATGCCAGCATCTCTGGGAAGGTAGCTCGGCGGTTGTGAGTCTGCAGGTCCCCTCTGCTATATTGTCCTGCCCCTTGTCCCTGTCTAAGCTCCCTCTCCAGGAAACTGAACCACTGCTAGTTCAGAGCCAGGTTTCTCTGGAGTGGCAGAGAAAGAGATACAGCTATTCCTTGATTTATGATGGGTTGTCATAAGTTGAAAATATTATAAGTTGAAAATGCATTTCATACACCTGCCCTGTGGAGTATCAGAGCTTAGTCCAGCCTGCCTACAATGTGCTCAGAGCGCTTAACTAGCCTACAGGTGGTAGAATCATCCAACACAAAACCTCTTTTATCACAGACTATTGAATATCTCATGTGTAATTTGTTGAATACCGTACTGAAAGTGAAAAGTAGAATGGCCATATGGACGCAGAATGGTTTTAAATGTGATTGTTTATCCTTGTGATTGTGTGGCCAAATGTAGCAGCAACTACAGAGCATCACAAGAGTGTTGTAGCACATATCACTAGCCCAGGGAAAGATCAGTGTTCACAGTTCAAAATATGTGTAAAGAATATATATATATAACAATTTTGTATGCTTTGATTCCTATTTTAAAGTTGCCTGATTTTTTTAAAAAAGCTATTTATAATTGAAGGATAATTGCTTTACATTATTGATTTCATTTCTGCCATGCATCATGAATTAGTCATAGGTGTTTTTTTAATGACTATATCGTTACATACATACTCACAGAATTTACACAGCTTATGTCACAACCATAACAAACTGGTACATCACATGCAGAACAGTTTAGCAGTCTGCTCACAATGTTACAATCCACCATCAACAAAAAAAGAATCAAGATGGGATACAAATAATTGCACAGACTTTTAAAAAATACAGCAAATAAATAATTTAAAAATCTTCATGTTTATAAACTATGGACACGGAGAAGGTGAATTTTTCCTTGTGCTTCAACCAATCAAGTAGGCATTCAAAGGGCTTGGTCTTCCTGAGCAGTGAAGTGTATGCAGGCATATACTGAGATACAGACAGACGTGGAACTTAGAGGCTTCAGGTGATTGGTGCTCTTGTTGTGGAGAATGAGACCACGGGAGACCAGGCTGCCATGGGAGGTTCTCAGGTGCAGAGTGTGCAGGATGCAGTTCTCTCCTCCGAGAAGAAAGTGCATTCTGTGAAACTGTGAATCCCCAATACCTTATGGGAAATGGGCAACAGGTACTTGTTTTTCTTAAGGGAGGTGAGATTTGAAAGATTTGGCTTGTAGTATATTTTTGTTATATGTAACAAAAATGCATACATGCTTTTTAGTGCTTCTAAATCTTATGCAAGATTTTATAGACCTTCAAGAATGAGAATAATGAGACACTGAAAAATGAGAGAAAATTGTAGGAACGAGGAAGCACATGAGCAATAAAGATGAGAAACACCACATATGTTTGTTCTGGGCATCAACTGATTTGAAGTCACAACAGTGAGCTTTTCATCACTAATCTTTAGATCCACTTGAACTTTGAATAGATCTTTCACCCATGCATGAATTATTTGGAAAATATTGGGTCACCAAGTTCTGTATCTTCTAAATGTTGACACATTTCATTACACAGTACTAAAAAAAAATTATATCTGTTCATATTACCACTGATCATCAGAAGTGTCTTAACTACTAGAAAACCTTCCAGCCCACTGTGGTGAATACGTGTTTTTTAAATGTCTAATTTTTGCTTGAAAACTTGAATTTAGCATCAGTTACAAATACTGTCATTTGTTTTCTTTGAAATGATGGTTTAATATCAATCATAGTTTTCTGATAGCCATTTTTCCAAGTGAAAATGTTGTTCCATCTAAAAGAAGCTAGTTCAACTTGCAACTCAGACAATCACCCCTCACTTTTCTTGTGAAAACCATCATACTTAGGCACAGCAGAAGTGCTTTATGCTTACTTCCAATTTTGTCATATAGACGATTAAAGAGATGCACATTCAAGAATGGCTGTTTAAAAAAATAATTTTTACTGCTCCATCAAGGACGTTCTTGAATCTAGCATTTGTTGGTTTTTGTTTGTTCTGTTTTTACTTCTGTTTGTATTGCCAGATGATGAAGAAAACAGTAGCTGCTTAGATAGTTTGATACCACTGCTTGATTTGGTGCTGAGGGGCTCATAATTTGACCCATTATCACTTTTTTTAATCATAACTATATATTTTTTTAATTTTTATTGGAGTAGAGTTACTTTACAGTGTTGTATTGGTTTCTGCTCTGCAGTAGAGTCAGTCAGTATAGATCCACTTTTTGGGGTTCCTTCCCATCTTGGTCCCCATAGAACATTAAGTAGAGTTCCCGGCACTGTACAGTAGATCCTCGTCGGTTCTCTGTTCTATACATTGTAGTGTATATACGTCAACCCCGGTCTCTCAGTCCATCTCACCCCCTCTCTGCTTTGGTATCCACACGTTTATGTTACCACAGTGAAAAAGGTGAGTTCTTAGTTTTATTCTGACGGTTTGAAAATCACAGACTCTGGGAAGGGGTATTCAGCCCCCCAAGAGTCTGTGAACCACACTTTGAGAGGAAGAGATCAATAAAGCCAATACGATGAGTTAATTTCAGCACAGTAAGGTTTCCTGTTACTTACTAAGTGTTAGGGCCTAAGAGCATTGTGCGCCAGAGGGTCATAACTCATAGAATAGTAGAGCTGGGTGGGAGAGGAAAGATCGTCCAGACTGATCCCTGTATTTTACTAGTAAAAGGACTCCAGTGAGGTTCTGTGACTTGCTCAAGGTTGTTTATTCTCACAGTAGCCAAAACAAGGATGCTGTGCAAACTTGGCAGATTCAGTGTTTGGGCCCATAGGAAAAAAGTCATTTAATACCTCTGAATCTCTGTTTCTTTTCTATAAATCAGAGTTAACAGTATCTACACCACATACTTAAATGGTCATGAAAAGCCTATGAAACAGTGTGTATCTGAGTGCTTTGAAAACTGTATTGAAACTCTGACCGATCAAGGTCTGCAGGATCCATAGATTCTCTGTCAAAGTACTGAGCTCAGTCTCTGTGGAAGAGTTAAATTCAAAGCCCTGCCTGAGTCCTTGCAAATGTGTCTCGCATATTTTCTGTATCGGGATCTAAATTAGGTTCTGTTAAGGAATTCTCTGGCCATCCAGTGGTTAGGACTCTGTGCTTCCACTGCAGAGGGCATGCATTCCATCCCTGGTCAGAGAACTAAGATCCGGCAAGCTAAAAAAAAAAAAGCAGTCAAAAAGGTAGTCAATCAATTAGATTCTGTTAAAAAATTCACAAATAAATTAGAGCCTTAGAAAGTACCATCTAAAAGGTAACTATGTTGAGAACACCCATTTTTGTTGACTCTCATTCTTCAAAAACTGTAATATTTTATTGGAATATCCAGGTAATGGACTATCTTTGTTAATTGGGTTTTTTGTTTTTTCTTTTGTTTTTTTTTTTTTACATCGCCGTTTTTTTTTTTTTTTACATTAATTGGGTTTTATATTTAACTAAGAATAAGTTCAACATAACTACATATTTTCCAGATAGTTTTGAAGAGTGATGCTGGAGAATGTCGCTTGCCTTGGGCTTCAGCTGAACTAAAGAGACTGTGTTAATAGTAATTCTATTGACCATGAACTTCTCTTAAAAATAAATTATGCTTTTTCTTATTCTTATTTTCATATTTCTCCTAAAAGCACAACGTTGAGTTAGGGGAACAAGTTAAGTTAATTGAGGATTCTAAATCATTTGGATTCTGGTTAAGGTTTTTATTTCAGAATTTGCTCTGTTAAAGACATGCTAGTTAATTTACCCTTGAAGTCTAAACAAGAGATGGAAACACCCCAAAATTTTGCTTCAGTGTTTGAGATTAAGGCATTGGCCACGGGGCTCAATATAAGACTTGGGTCAAGAAATATTCTTTTTAAAAAAAGAAATACAGAAGCAAATAAAAAGAAACTGAATAACAATACAGTGTTAATATCAGCAGTAATTGTAGAGTGGTAGATTAATGGTTTTTATTTATTCTTTGTTAATCTACATTGTCTTAATTCCCATTATACCATACATGTCTTTTTTTTATTAGCTTTTTTTTTTAATTAGTCGGAGGCTAATTACTTCACAACATTGTAGTGGTCTTTGTCATACATTGACATGAATCAGCCATGGATTTACATGTATTCCCCATCCCGACCCCCACTCCCACCTCCCTCTTCACCCGATCCCTCTGGGTCTTCCCAGTGCACCAGGCCCGAGCACTTGTCTCATGCATCCAACCTGGGCTGGTGATCTGTTTCACCCTAGATAATATACATGTTTCGATGCTGTTCTCTCGAAACATCCCACCCTCGCCTTCTCCCACAGAGTCCAAAAGTCTGTTCTATTCATCTGTGTCTCTTTCTGTTTTGCATATAGGGTTATCGTTACCATCTTTCTAAATTCCATATATATGTGTTAGTATACTGTGATGGTCTTTATCTTTCTGGCTTACTTCACTCTGTATAATGAGCTCCAGTTTCATCCATCTCATTAGAACTGATTCAAATGAATTCTTTTTAATGGCTGAGTAATATTCCATGGTGTATATGTACCACAGCTTCCTCATCCATTTGTCTGCTGATGGGCATCTAGGTTGCTTCCATGTCCTGGCTATGATAAACAGTGCTGCGATGAACATTGGGGTGCACGTGTCTCTTTCAGATTTGGTTTCCTCGGTGTGTATGCCCAGAAGTGGGATTGCTGGGTCATATGGCAGTTCTAGTTCCAGTTTTTTAAGAAATCTCCACAGTGTTCTCCATAGCGGCTATACTAGTTTGCATTCCCACCAACAGTGTAAGAGGGTTCCCTTTTCTCCACACCCTCTCCAGTATTTATTGCTTGTAGACTTTTGGATAGCAGCCATCCTGACTGGAGTGTAATGGTACCTCATTGTGGTTTTGATTTGCATTTCTCTGTTAATGAGTGATGTTGAACATCTTTTCATGTGTTTTTTTGCCATCTGTATATCTTCCTTGGAGAAATGTCTGTTTAGTTCTTTGGCCCATTTTTTGATTGGGTCATTTATTTTTCTGGAATTGAGCTGGAGGAGTTGCTTGTATATTTTTGAGATTAATCCTTTGTCTCTTGCTTCATTTGCTGTTATTTTCTCCCAGTCTGAGGGCTGTCTTTTCACCTTGCTTATAGTTTCCTTTGTTGTGCAAAAGCTTTTAAGTTTCATTAGGCCCCATTTGTTTATTTTTGCTTTTGTTTCTAATATTCTGGGATGTGGGTCACAGAGGATCCTGCTGTGATTTATGTCGGAGAGTGTTTTGCCTATGTTCTCCTCTAGGAGTTTTATAGTTTCTTGTCTTACATTTAGATCTTTAATCCATTTTGAGTTTATTTTTGTGTATGGTGTTAGAGAGTGTTCTAGTGTCATTCTTTTACAAGTGGTTGACCAGTTTTCCCAGCACCACTTGTTAAAGAGGTTGTCTTTTTTCCATTGTATATCCTTGCCTCCTTTGTCGAAGATAAGGTGACCATAGGTACGTGGATTTATCTCTGGGCTTTCTATTCTGTTCCATTGATCTATATTTCTGTCTTTGTGCCAGTACCATACTGTCTTGATGACTGTGGCTTTGTAGTATAGTCCTGAAGTCAGGCAGGTTGATTCCTCCAGTTCCATTCTTCTTTCTCAAGATTGCTTTGGCTATTTGAGTTTTTTTGTATTTCCATACAAATTGCGAAATTATTTGTTCTAGTTCTGTGAAAAATACCGTTGGTAGCTTGATAGGGATTGCATTGAATCTATAGATTGCTTTGGGTAGTATTGCCATTTTGACAATATTGATTCTTCCAATCCATGAACATGGTATATTTCTCCATCTGTTTGTGTCCTCTTTGATTTCTTTCATCAGTGATTTATAGTTTTCTATGTATAGGTCTTTTGTTTCTTTAGGTAGATATACTCCTAAGTATTTTATTCTTTTTGTTGCAATGGTGAATGGTATTGTTTCCTTAATTTCTCTTTCTGTTTTCTCATTGTTAGTGTATAGGAATGCAAGAGATTTCTGTGTGTTAATTTTATATCCTGCGACTTTACTATATTCATTGATGAGCTCTAGTAATTTTCTGGTAGAGTCTTTAGGGTTTTGTATGTAGAGGATCATGTCATCTGCAAACAGCGAGAGTTTCACTTCTTCTTTTCCTATCTGGATTCCTTTTACTTCTTTTTCTGCCCTGATTGCTGTGGCCAACACTTCCAAAACTATGTTGAATAGGAGTGGTGAGAGTGGGCACCCTTGTCTTGTTCCTGATTTCAGGGGAAATGCTTTCAATTTTTCACCATTGAGGGTAATGCTTGTCTTTTTTAATAGGCTTTCTTTTTAGAGCAGTTGTACATTCACTGCAAGATTGAGGTGAATACAGAGATTTCCCATGTCCCCTCTTGTTTCCATTCATGCATATCCTCCCCAGTTGTCAATATTCCGCACCATAGTAGTACATTTGTTACAGCTGATGAAAGTACATTGAAATGTCATGATTACCCAGAGTCCATAGTTTACATTAGGATTTACTCTTGGTTTTGTGTATTATATAGGTTTAGAGAAATGTATAATGACATGTATCCACCATTGTGTTAACAGCATCATAAAATGTAGTTTCATGACCTTAAAATTATAAGTATGCTGCCACTTTATCCCTTCCCCTTCCCCAAACCACTGCCATCCACTGATATTTTTACTGTCTCCATAATCTTGGCTTGTCCAGAATGTCATACAGTTGGAATTACACAATATTTAGCCTTTTCAAATTGAGCTTCTTCACTTAGTAATTTGCATTTAGGTTCCTCCACATCTGTTCATGCCTGGCTAGATAGTTTCTTTTTCAGTTCAGTTCAGTCGCATGGTCATGTCTGACTCTTTGCAACCCCATGAATCGCAGCACACCAGGCCTCCCTGTTCATCACCAACTCCCGGTAGTGATGAATAATATTCCATAGTCTAGATGTTCCAGTTTATTTGTCCACTCACTCACTAAAGGACATCTTGGATGATTACAGGTTTGGGCTATTATGAATAAAGCTGCACTAAATATCTGTTTACAGGTTTTTGTGTAGATACATTTTTAACTCCATTGGGTAAATGGCAAGGAGCACAATTGCTGGATCATGTGATAGGGATATGCTTAGTTTTCTAAGAAACCACCAAACTGTCTTTCAAAGTAGCTGTACCACTGTTCACCAGTAATGAATGAGAATTTCCATTGCTCCGCATCCTCACAAGCACTTGGTGTTGTCGTATTCTGGATTTTAGCCATTTTTCTAGAGGCATAGTGATCTCTTGTTGTCTTCTTCATTTTCCTCATGACAGAGGATGGTGATTATCTTTTCATGTACTTACCTGGTCACCTGTGTACCTTCTTTGGTCAGGTGTCTGTTAACATCTTTGGCCCTTTTTTTTTTTTAATTGAATTGTTTCCTACCTGGTGAGTTTTAAGAGTTCTTTGTATATCTTGGGTAATAGTCCTTTATCAGATGTGTCTATTGTAAATATTTTCTCCACCTCTGTGGCCTGACTTCTTTTCTTGAGAGTGTCTTTCATAGAGCAGAGGTTTTCATTTTAATAAAGTCTAGCTTATCAATTATTTAGCTCATTTGTCACATGGTATATCTTTTTTAAGAAGGAAAAAAAGAAGTATCACTTTTATTTGAAGGCCAAAACACGATTGTTGTAAACAAAGATAAGGAAGAAAGTAATTTAAGTTAAAATATATGTTTGCATATTTTAGTAGCTTATGTGAAGACTTTATACATGTGAAGACTGACATTTGTGTCTGGCCTGTTACACTCATAACTGAGCCCAGGAGTGGTTACTGACATTGACGGGGCATAGTGGTCGTGGTAGTGACTGCAGTGTTGTAAACATGCCCTGACAGCTTGCTGAATGCCAACCCAGAGATACACACTTGACTTACATTGTCTCATTTAATCCTCAGAACACCTCTGGTGAAGGTACCATTTTTTTGTTCAATTATGTAGATAAGATGGCAGATAATTTTTGGGATCAGAAACTGGTATCTGAGCTGGAACTCAAACCTTACTGGTTACAGAGCCCTGTGATTTTAAGTATCAATCTGTGCTGCCATAATGATCATGATGATTATGGCTGCTATTAATATTATTTTTGAGCCCTTTCTATTCGTGGAACCTATGCTAGATACTTGTGAAAATTACTGCATTTAAACTTTACAACCCCATTAAGATACATATTATTTTTACATTACCACTCTGAGAGGGGGGATAAACTGCTCTAGGTCACGTGGTTACTAAAGGCTCAAGTCTGTCTGACTTCAGACTCTAGGCCATTAAATAATATGCTCTATTCTTTGAAGAGGAACAAAGCACGTAGATTTAAAAGACTTTGCTGAAATACAGTGGAGAACTCTGCCATTAAAAGGTAGTTTCAGAAAAGTTGCCACATTCCAAGAGAAACCGCATTATCAAGGAAAGAAAACTGTGATGGTGTATTCATCTCAGTAGAATCGGGAGTTGTAACTGAATCAGTTAGCTTACTAGAACTTCAACAAAGAGCTCAAGATAGGTGCTGTGCATTCTTGTAAGAAGGATTTGCTGTTTTTCTCCTAATAGGATTTCCTTGAAAGTTGAAGTTGCTCAGTTGTGTCCAACTCTTTGTGACCCCATAGACTGTACAGTCCATGGAATTCTCCAAGCCAGAATACTGGAGTGAGAAGCCTTTCCCTTCTCCAGGGGATCTTCCCACAACCCAGTGATCGAACCCAGGTCTCCCACGTTGCAGGCAGATTCTTTACCAGCTGAGCTGATGATCTGACCCCGAGCATCAGTTCTTCACCCAGCTTCCACAGGGCTCTGTCAGCAGTGCTTATCTTCCATCTGCATCCATTCCGCAGCACCTCTTTGGTTCCAAGGCTAAATCCAAGGTCCGTTGTGTGATACACAAGCTGCTGTATGAACTGGCCCCATCTGCCCTTCCAGCCTCATTTGGCACAGGGTGTCCAGGCAGAAAGCAAGTCTTTCTAATGTGCTTGCCTTGGTTGATACTCCCTCACTAGGAGATTATCATTCCCTGACCCCCGCCTTCTTTCTCTTTACTGACTCCTCATTGTTCATTTCAGGTGCCTGCCTGACTCTCTCTCTCTGTTGGGTATCCCTGTCTTGTGTTACCATGAAATCCCGTCTGTGTATGCCATTGTACACTTGAAAGTTTGCTGAAATATATCAGGAAGGACAGGCTTCATGAAATTAACCTTGGCAACTATTTGAGAAATGGAGACATGGAGAAGGGAAGCGGACTCATGATAACCCATTTAGGGACTTGGGCTCCGGAGCGTGTCACGTGCTTGCAGGAATGTCCTTCTGTCTCCAGCCATGCATCAGGGTCTCCTTTGGTCTCCTCAGGGCTGCGGCGTGTGGAGTGCAAGAGCTAAGCCTGTGGCACAGCCGCTTAGATCTGGGCAGACTAAACTTTGGGACTGTGGGTTTATCTATGAAGTAGGATGATACTAATGTACCTATTGCACACGTATGTTAAAATCAGGTATGTGAAAAAAAAAACACTGGAAACTCTGCAGTATGACTCAGATGAAGGTCATTATGTATTAAGGAGAAAATACCTGACAAATAGCAAAAATTCAGGAAATTAATGGACGTATTACTAGGTTATATAGAATTCAAAGAAAGTACTAATTTTTATATTTTTAGAATACCTAAAAATTTTAACTTCTACTACCAATTGGTAGTAATTGCTTTTATAGAGTAAAGTTGTCTCAAACTGAATCCTAAATGGTGTGTGGCCTCTTCAATACAGCTGATTTGCCATGTATCCGATGCATAGCATGAGGCTTTGTAGCACTCTGCATTTGTGTGAATATGGTTCTTTTTTTATTTTACTTATCCTTTTATTAATAACTTTGATTTTCTCTTCCTAGTGAACTTTACAACCAACTTTGTGAGATCATTAAAGTATCCTCTTAGGATTTTCACTGGTACTGCAGTGATTCTCTAGTTTAATATAAAAATAATCCATTCTTACAGAATTTTCTTTTCTTCCTGCCACACACCATGTATCTTTATTTCCAAGTAGTTTGAATTTGTTGTGGGCATTGTTGGTATGCTTTTCTTTTTAAATTCAAACTTAATTGCATTATGGTCTAGCACGGCCTTTATGACTTATACATTTTGGTGTGTTTTGTAATTTCTTTGTAACCTAATACATGGCTTAAAAACACTGTTTCAGGATTATTTCAAAAGAATGTATCTTTTGAATATATTCAGTATCCACGGGGGCTGATTCCAGGGCCCTTCCCCCCACCCCAGATACTAACATCCACAGGTGCTCAGCTCCTTCATATGAAAGGGTGCAGTACATCTGGCCTTCCACATCTGCCAGCTCCGTGCATACAGCAGATTAAACCAACAGCTGGCTGAATCCACAGATGTGGCGCCCATGCAGGCGAGGACTGACTTTGCTTTCTCTGTTTGGTAACAAGTGCCATTTGTGATAATTATCTGGTCAAATTATTTATAGGCTTACTTATGTTTTGCCTTCATCTTTCACGACCTTAGAAATGTTAAATTATTCTACTATGGTTGTAGACGCATATGTTGCTTCTATTTTTGGCAGGTTTTATTGTTTGGTCATTTATTGCAGCTATATTGGTAAATGACCAATATATCATTGTAGTGAATTACAATTTTTCTCAATACAAAAAAAAATATTTTTGTGTGTTATTCAGTACTTTTCATCTTGGCTCTGTTTTATCTATTGTATGTCCATGCTTGCTTGATTTTTATTAGCATTGTCCCATTGTATCTGTGTTCCAACCAGGTTTTTTTGTACTTTTCTTTGCTTAGTTTGATTTCATGCTTATCTAAGTAGCATATACCACTATGCAAGTTACTAAGGATATATTAGTGAATAAAAAGGTGTGAATTTGTTCCCTTGAGGCACTTACATTCTAGTGGAACATGGTGACGGAGACCCTGAAGAATAAAGAATAAAATAATAACAACATTTTGATAAGCCTCATGAAGAAAGCAATTGGGGATCTAACTGGAGATCAGGTTAAATAAGGTAAACAATGATGTGTTGTGTCTTGTGCCTCACCGTTAGGTACAGACAGACCTCAGAGATACTGCAGGTTCAATTCCAGACCACCAGAGTGAAGCCAGACACACAGAGTTTTTGATTTCCCAGTGCATATAACAGTTGTGCTTGTACTATACTGTGGTCTATTAAGTGTACAATAGCATTAGGTCTAAAAAACAATGTACATACCCTAATTAAAAATATTTGATTGCTGAAAAGTACTGTCATCTGAACCTTGCTTGAGTTGTAGTGGTAGTATCAAGGACCACAGATCACCCTACCAAATAAAACAATGAAAAAGGATTAATGTGAAAACATTCCAAAATGTGACAAAAACACAAAGTGAGCACATGCTGTTATAAAAATGACTCTAACAGAACTCACTTCATGCAGGGTTACCACAAACTTGATTTGTTAAAACACACACACAATGTCTGCAAAATGTGCTAAGGGGAAGAGTTTAAAGCTGCCATCTTTTAACTTTTTCTGTTTACCATCATAATTTGCTATTTATTTTTGTTATCCCTTTCTTGTTTATTTAATAACACATAGAGGGTATATTTCCTTCTACTAGTGTTGAAATTATACATTCTATTTATAAATATATTGAATTGTATCATTTTTGAGTCAGTGTCTAGTTAATCATTTCCCCCAAACGAAAAAGGGCCTAAGCATTCACATTCTTCCTACCTGCTTCTACCTTGAGCACATTACTATTACCCTCCATATTGAACCCAAATAAGATCTTAGTTCCATGTATTTAGTACTTTTGCATCATATATTTTAATTGTTTGGACTAAATATTTCATTGTGCTGTTCTCCTTATTTGATTGGTTGGTTGTTTATATAAATGTCTGAGTGTGTGTGTATTCTGTTTTTATATCTACATTTTTTTAAATCCTTTTTTCCATTTGGTAAAGCACATCATCAAGCAATTCTTTTAGATTCTCATGAGCAGAAATTTCAGATTATATTGTGATAATTTGGGACATCTATATATTTCAAAATTATAATACAGTGATTCATTTTCAAGACAGAATTTCTCATTTTGGTAATCATTGACTTCATAAAAGACTTACAGAGGCAAATATTTTAAAAATAGGGATACATTTTAATGTTGGTTGCTATTTAGCATTTGGAAGAAAGGAACAAAAAGTTGTCACTGATGAATTGATTGGACAAAGAGCATTGTTCAAAGGAGTAGGATATTGACTTCACCATAGAATGATTCCTGTTGATTTGATACAAATTATCTGATTTCACAGACACTAATTTGAAGGTAGTCTTGAGGATTCCCTAGAAATTGCAATTTTGAAGATTCCATGACATAGAACTTTTTTGTTTGTTGTTTGTTGCCTATTTTTCCCCCCTTTAAAACAAAGTCATGTGTTTAGATGAGTTGTGACGGAATTAGCCCTCCTCATGGATTGCCTGGTTTTAATCTGTCCTCTGGCCCATCTGACCTTGTCACATTTGGCATTGAGGCCACTTTGACCACATAATCCAGAATGCTCATGCCAGATGCAAAATTTACTAGTCTGAATTGCCTCAAGTTCCTTTTTAAAGTTTTTGAATCAGGTTTTTTTTTTTTCCCCCTCTCCATAAAATAATTTTACCAATTGAAGTTCTTTTCTAAAATGATATGAAAATGCTACAGTTGGTAAAGAATTTCTTCGCTTTTAAAATACAAAATTCCTTTTGATGTAACCGTGTTTTAGCCATATTTAGAGGGAACACTGTGCAGAGATGTTCAAAACAGTGCTAATAAGAGTCCCTGCTAAATAAATTACATAAGGAACAATGGCCTTTTTATATGTATTTTTTAGGAATTTGTGCAATACAGAAATGCCATATTTCAATATTAGTAAATAATGCCTAAAATTATGGAAAGAATCACTTTCAAGTATACTTTTATTAGTCATGTAGACAGTGCATGATTGTTTCTGTCTAAAATGATAAAACTGCTTTAGTTAGCTAACAGAGCAGTCTAGGAGTTTTTATTTAATCAATTGTAAAGAAATGTTCTTGTGTAAGAAATGATGAGACTGGTTTCCATTGTTACATTTGGAAAAAAGATTGAGACTTTTTTTAGCCATCAAAATACATTAAAAGTTTGTCACCTAATACATGCACTTGATCTTAGATACACATTAACACTTTCCCAAAAATGAATATAGTTACTAATGGTCAGAGGCATATTCAGTTGTCCAGAACAGTTTAAATTAATATGCATTTTAACAATATTGATTGCAAAAATAACTCTAATGCCCAAATGATCAAGTATTAAAAGTGAATTTAATTTATTTGCTATAGCTATTTAAAACAATAAATTACATATTACATATTACATATCACCAGAAACTTTTCTCCTTCTTTTAGTTAAAATGATCCCGCTAGATCAGGTTTCCATAACATTAATTGGCTAATTACAGTGTTCAAAAACAACAGTTGCCTTTTTAAAGAAATTTAAGAAAGCTTTTAAGGAACTACAGTTAGGAAGACATGTTTACTGAATATGAGAATCTTAAAAAGTCTACATAGATCTCAGAAAGAAGTAACATCTCTGGCTAGCTAGAACAGTTTGGACTGCAGCATAGTTAGTTATTTTTAAATCCCCTCTATATATTTCCATTGTATGTTAGTTTTGAGTTTCTGATAGTATCTTTCTTCCTGCCTGCTGGAAAAGAATTACCTATAATTCTTATGAATGGATACAGTTTAAACAGGATAGATTTTAAGTTTCTGATAATCTCTTTTAATCAAGTGTTCTGAATTCTTAAATACTTCTAATGGGAAATAAGTAGGATTTTAGAAGGAAGAATTTTTATTGACACAACCCACACAACTCAATGAACATGAGTCTGAGCAAATTCTGAGAAAGAGTGATGGACAGGGAAGCCTGGCGTGCTGCATGTTCATGGACACGATTTATCAGTTGAACAATATGAAAATTAAATCATGGAGAAAACAATCTCTTAGTTTCAGCTGAGGTTTTGGTTTCATGTACTCAGAGATCCACTTGAATCTCTGTGCAAGATTTAGAGAACCCCACATCGACACTTTAGAGATGAAGGCCTTTTGGCCTATCAGTGTGTTAGCAATAGTGCACTTCTGATCCAGACTGATCATTCCATCATAAACCTGCTGTTCTTAAGAATCCAGTGCAAATTATCTGAACATTCTGAATTGACTCTATGAACTTTTGTTTCATTTGATATCACATTGCATTACTGAATTCATGTACTTCTGAGAACTATAAATTATTATAAAATAACCAAATCTTACATATTAAAATTTCCAAAATTTCTTTCACATCACTTAACTAATTTGCTTCTCATGATAATACTGCAACATGCACAATGGGTATTGGGGTTGTCATTTTGCAGATAAATAAACTGAGGCTTAGCATTCCTTATCAGTTATCAGCAGAGATGATTTTATTCCCCTGTTGTCTACACAGGAACCCCAGACCCTTTTGGCACCAGGGACTGGTTTCATGGAAGATAGTTTTTCCACAGAGTGAGATGGTGGGATCTGTCAATTCTCCTCTTCTGATTTCATTCAAATTTCATGTCACAGATTTTTCACAGTCACTTTCAGAGAAGCATGTCTTATATTTAGTAAATAAAGCAGGAGTTCACCAACTTCTGGGATCTAATGCCTGATCTGAAGTAGAGCTGATGAAATAATAATAGTAATAAAGTACACAATAAATATAATGCCCTTGAATCATCCTGAAACCACCCCACCACCTAGATCTTTGGAAAACTGATCAAAGCTGCTAAGTGTACCTAAGCCTGTTATTTAGCTGGTTTAGGATTCCAGTGGAAAAAGGAGCCATAACATAGTTTAGAAAGATTCAGGAAGCATTTTGGTCAGTGTATTTAACTAGAAGATCGGTTCACACTCAAAGAGGTATTAACAGGAATCATCAACATGGATTGAAATGCTGTAGAATGATTTTATTTCGGTATCTTTTCATTATTAATAAACCTCATCTATCTGCCCAACCTCCCTCAGTTTCTTTTATTACATTTTGTTTCATTATATCAAACCCCTTCTAGAAGAGTTTTTACTTTGTATTTTCTTATGCCTCCCTGATCATATTGAGTAAAATAAATATATGTGTGTGTACAATACATGTGCAATATATATAACATATTACATATGTATATTGAATGCCACCACCTACAAAAGACGATTCACAACTTTCCACATGTCACCATCTCCCCCATTACCACCATCTGTCACTTGGATGACCAACATTGCCTCTCCAAAATGATCTCATCCCCTTCCCCGTCTTCACTATTATTATTTTGTTTTGTCTTTTTTTTCTATTTCTTGTGCATGTTCCTTGCATTCCTGCCTCCGGGTATTTTTCCAGGTTATTCTCTTTGTTATTCCCTTGAATGCAGCTCTCTGCCTGTCTTATCACATCTAGCTACTTCTAGCCTGTCACATCATTGCTGCCATAACAATGTCACATTCTCAGAGAGGGCTGGCAGTCACATCTGAAGCAGAATTCCTCTCTACCCCATCAAACTCATAGAACTTATCTGAAGTTGTCATTCTTCATGGTAAGAGTTAGTTTATCATCTGCTTCACCCTTTGAATACCATCCCCGTTTGTCTGTCTTGGTCTCTAGTGCCCTTTTGGTGGATTGCAAAGGTTTACATGTTAATGGAATTATCTCTTCTTAAAGCTTGATGACATTTACCTATAAAATAATCTAGACCTGTTCTTTCATTGAAAGGTTTTTGCTTTATTTTAAAACAGCAGTGCCAATTTTTTTATGGTTATGCATTTTTAAATGAAATCTTATATCAACTTGGATCAATTCCATTTTTCAGGTAAAATCAGTCATTTAATAGAGATTTTAACTTCTATGCCACAAAATTTATCCTAACATTCTCTAATAAATTGTAATATTCTTCACTTATTTTGTTACATGTACTTTCTTATTCTTAATTTTAGATGTTTGTTTACATGTACAATATAATCATACAAGTTTTGGTTCTGGAATCAAGAGGGCATGAGTTCAAAACCTGATGCAGACACTTAGTAATGGGGTGACTTAAACAAGTTAATTAAATTCTCTGAGACTCAGTTCCCTTATAATTTGAGTATTGCTACAGTGTTGATCAAGCTTCCTAGGTGGTTCAGTGGTATAGAATCTGCCTGCGGTGCAGGAGACACAGGAGATATGTGTTTGATCCCGGGGTCAGGAAGGTCCCCTGGAGAAGGAAATGGCAACCCACTCCAGTATCCTTGTTTGGAGAATCCCACAGACAGAGGCGTCTGGCAGACTGCAGTCCACGGCATCACAAGGAGTCAGACATGACTGAGCAACTAAGCAAGCATGTAGGGTATTTGTTAGGAAAGTTTATTGTGAGGATTAATTGATGTAGTACAAATTGAAGTGCTTACCTCAGTGCCTGGCACATAGTAAATTCTGCATAACAACAGGCTGTTATATTGTTATTGCTCTTCCTAGTAGAAGCGATATTGCTAATTATATTTTTTATTAGACTGTAGGGTCATTTGTTATTATTGTGCACACCTCAAAAAAAACTGTGAATCTTGAGAGCTTGTTTGGAGGTTCTAGCCGGGGAGCGCAGCTAGTCCTATACCCTTGACCGAAGACGGGTCCTCCTCTATTGGGGGTGGTCGTGCTCTTTGACCTAGCGCACAGCCTCGGGAGGACGCGCATGGGGTGGTAAGGAGGGAAGGAACATGTACCTAACCAGCCAGATCAGAGAATCCACCCTGGCAATCTGGGGGGTAACAGGTGTCACAGCCAGATTGCCCTCATGAGGTCTGACAGAAAACAAGGTTCTGTAAAGCAATTATCCTTCAATTAAAAAATAAATTAAAAATAAGTAAATAATGTGAATCTTTAGTGTATTTATTGGTTATCTATCATTAATCATTAATTTCTACTTTCACTTCATTGAAGTTTTTCTTCTTTCATGAATTGCCTTTTTTTAAAAAAAAACTGCATTTTAAAGTTTCATTCTGAGAAATAAAATTTCTTTTCCAAGAGTTTGAGAGGCAGTGCAGAATAGTAGTTAAACTGAAAGTTTGGACAGACGACTTCTTGAATTTCAGTGCTGATTTCACCTCTAATTAGCTGAACAAGCCATGCATCTTTTTAAAGCTCCATCTGTAATATGTAGACAATCTAAATACTTCAAGGGGTGTTTGACAGCATTAAATTAGCAAAAACACATAAAATGCCCAAGGCAGTATTTGTCCTCTTTAGTTAATCTTAAGTATTATATTTTGGTTATTATTCATATTTTTATTATTAATTACAGCATCTCTTGTTCTGGTTAGATCATGTGGGCTGTGTCTTTTCATGTTTACTGTGTACATTGAATTGCCTAAATATGATCCCCTTTTGTGAATATTTGATTGACAGTTGGATATTGTATTTTCTATAAGACTTGACATTTCAATACTGTTATAATGGTCACAGTATTCTCTGTAGCTTGCTTTGCTTGGGCCCTTTGGTTTTGGCCCTGCGGTCTGCCGCACCCTTTTCTGACCTTCCACAGTCCCTCTTCATGGTTCATCGGGAAGTGCATTTGAGTGAGGTTTTGAACTATGTACTTTTTTGTGTTACTGTATTGGCATTGCTTAAAAAAGACTGTCCATATGCCTGTGGTGTACTTACAGCTATACTTTGTAGGTGAAACTTTTCTTTATAGTTGGTGTGTTTCATGGCCAAATATATAACAGACGGGGGAGAGAGATTTCTTGACTGATTCCCAGGAGGTGCATGTCAGTTTTAAAGATTTTTCCATGAACACTTAGTAGTGGGTTTTCTTTCTATATCAAGCATTAGACTAGTGATGCCTAACCATTACCTCATTTGTCTTATCATCATCCCCATTTTACAGATGCTAAGGCTGAGGCTTAATGGGAATAAATAACTTACCCCAGAGTAAACAGTTGTGTGTATCAGATGGGAATTAGAAACAGGTCTGTTTAATTCCAGTCTCATGCACCGAATCTATGTACCAGACGGTCCATCGAGAAGGGTATAGACGGAAGCGGTGAGAGTTGAGACGATACTGTCTGGCTCTCTCTCCCTTTTAGAGAGCTCTGCTCCCGTTGCTGCCGCTCCTGCCTCGGTAAGCCTGGGAAGCCCGGTCTGCGGCATCTACACACATGTTTTGTGTGGTTCCAGTTTCTTCTTTCACCAAATATTTCTGGGATAGTTTGTAAGTGCCAGGGATCCTCAGGGTTAAACATCATTCCGTAATCACAAGTATCTTTTGTTTTCCTTTGAAGCGATAGCTCTAAAATAGAGCCCATGTTTCATACTTTTCAAAATCTTTCAGTATCCTTCAGAGTTTCCAAGGCATCCAGCAGTGGTTTCAATGCTGGCTGCATATGAAATCACTGTGATGTTTAAAATACAAAAAAAAGGGGGGGCCTACTCCAGAATATTGATATTATATGCTTTTGGCGATTAAACATCAGGGACTCTATGAACACAGAATCAATACAGATACTTGAAAGGAAGATCTTGGGTATGTTAAGTCATTATACACCAACAATAATATATTAATATTTGTAAATAAAATAAGTCTTCCATGCCAGAAAAGATATATAGAACCTTTTTTTTTTTAATTTTGCAAAATTAAACAAGCTATTAAAGACAAAGTATACAGCATTGTGCATTGCCTCCTGAGTTGATGCTGTGTGCGTCTGTGGGCATTTTTTAAAAGCTCCAGGTTATGCAGAAGCACAGTTTAGGTTGAGAACCTCTGGCTTAAAGGATAAATTCAATATGCCTAATAGGCAAAGCCCTCCATGATCATACTAAGCCTTACCTATCCCTACACTAATTCTCACTTCACACCTCACCTCTTTTCTTTTCTCCCTGGGTTCTAGAGAAGGCAGGGAAATCTGAAGATTGTTATAAATTAAGTTGTGTTTGCACATAAGGTGTCACATATATTAAATAACCCTCCCCCCAGTTACTCCTCCAGTTCCTCCAGACACACACACGCACACAATCCTATATCCCTCATATCTGGATCAGTTCCCTAATTCTTCCTGGTTCAGCCCAGTTATCCACTGAGCTTGAGTTCAGTGTTCCTCCACATCCTTAGCAGTCCTCAAGGGTAGTTAATCAGTCTCTCAGCCTTCCATCCTGGGAACCAAGCACAGAGTCTGCTACATAGTCGACCTGGGAAAAGATGATTATTGGAAGGAAGGGCAGGGAAGATGCAGGCAGGAATGCAGGGTAATCCCCTAGGAGTAGGTTTGCAGTGGGCTCTGAGTGATGGGCAGTGTCATCACAGAGGTGGAGACTTGGGAGAAGGAAAGGTGGGGAATGATGACAAAAGAGGAGTATGATCCAAAGGACTGGACGCTAGCATTTCCCCAGTCATTGTCTCACTAGCTCTTACTCTGTGAACAAGACATTCAAAATGAAGGTATAGGAAACGTTGGCTTAAATAAATGTATTCATATGTATTCACTGCAAAACCTATTAGGTCCTTTACTATGAATATTTCTGAACTTACTGACCATGAAGTCTTTTTATGAAACATCTTTTCATCAAACACAGTTTGGGAAACACCACTCTGACAGGTTCTGTGGCCAGTGAGTTTCAGAAGCTGAGGTACATGTGCAGGAAAAAAGTTAAAGAGATAAGTGTGAATAGCAGGAAAGATAAGCAATTGATAAGTAGAAGAAGCATTTTTCTGGTTACAGATCTTATACTGATATCATTAATTATACAAGTAAATACAGTAGTTTAAAGTTTTTAGATTGTATAAGAAAGCTCAGGATATAGAATGTATATTAGTTTGCTTTGCTTCCCTGGCGTGTGTTCAGACTGATGTTATGTGCTTTTGTCAGTTAGACTACTGGGTCTCTCTGAATGAATCAGCAGTACATATACTTAAAAAGAAAGGAAAAAATGTGGGTATTTTAAGCCGTTATACACCAGCAGTAATATACATGTAAATAAAATCTTCCATGCGTATATATATATATTTGAAGCCATAGTTTTTTACTTTGCAACATTAAACAAGCAAGCCTTATTAAAAGCACAGTCTAGAGCACTGTGCAATAAAGTCTTCTCTCCATGCCCTCTTGTTTCTCCTAAAGAATCGTTATGTGATTTCTGTTTGAAAGTAGAAAAAGTACAGATGTTGACGGTAATGAGAAAGAAAGGAAGGTAAGAGCCTACCTCTTGCCTGCACAACCCGCCCCCGGTCTTTGAAGTCAGAAGACAGGAAAAGCTGCTGAACAGACACTCTAGAGAATGAATATAAGACTGGGAAAGCATCTTGGCTATATGTGGAGTAGGGGGTCACAGGGCGGAGTCTTTGATCACCCCAGATCCCCAGCAGGAGTCCCCAGATGAAGCGCAGCATGCCCACCCCCAGCCCCCTGGGGTGGAAAGGCCGGGATTTGCTGCTGAAGAGCAAGTCCTATGCTTAGCACAGCTGTGTCCTTGTTTGGGGTCTGCTCCCCCCTGCTGTTGGAATGTGGCTTCGTCTTGGCTGTATCCCCCTCTTGGCCCAGCCCAGTGCCTTCAGCAGAGGAGATCCTCAGAAAAGTCACTCACTCATTCAGCATTTATATACTGAATGATGACTCCGTGCCCGAGACCGGCGTACATGGTGGGAACACGCAGTGAGCCAAACGAAGTACTTCCTGGACCTTACATACTGGTGGAGGAAACCAGAAAAAAAAAGAGAAAAGATACATATAGAAAATGTCAAGTAATAAGTGCTATGAAGGAAAGTAAGTTGCAGTGAGCAGGTGGCACAGAATGGGCCATGACCTTAGGAAGGGTAGACATCTCCGCAGATGTGACATTTGAACACCAGCCAGGGAGGGAGTGGGCTCCGAATACCTGGTGATGGGAGGGTCCCGGAGGAGGGCAGCAAGCCCAAGAGGCCGCGTGGCTGCAAGCGCTGGGGACGAGGATGTGGTGAGTCCGTGAGCGGCTGATCTCATGGGTGGACATGGGTACACGGCACATGCTTGTTGCACCGGGAGGTACGGGCTGGGTGGAGCGCCCAC
Source organism: Odocoileus virginianus (assembly GCF_023699985.2). Classification (NCBI taxonomy): domain Eukaryota; kingdom Metazoa; phylum Chordata; class Mammalia; order Artiodactyla; family Cervidae; genus Odocoileus; species Odocoileus virginianus. The sequence goes on along the minus strand of NC_069692.1, from coordinate 605,084 downwards.
CCACTCTCCCCACGCTGGGCACTCCATCGGCTCAGGGCTCCGGAGGTCAGGCTGGACAGTGTGAGGCTTCTGAGGGCGAGTCCACATCCGCTGGAGAGCACGTGGGCAGGACTGTGGTGTGTGCCCCACTTCAGGCAGAAAAGCAGATGGGGTGAGGGGGTACAGAAAGGACACGGCCCGAGTGGTTCCCTTCACGTGTAAGCATTTCAGTGATGCATGATAAACGCACGTTTAGAATGCCAACGGGGGTGAACAAGAGAACCACCAGTTAAGTGTAGAGTGAGATCTGCTGAATAGCACTTTACTTCATAAAGCAGTATGTCCAAACTGTAAAGTTAAATGGAGATAGCCTTAATATGACTTTCTTTAATTTCAGAACTTTTTATTTTTTAACATTAACAGAGAGGTTCACGGAGAGTTTTAGGAGAAAACAGCTAATTACATGCTACCCAGGCTGTCTAGGAACCTGAATGTTACACAGCCAGCAAAACTATAATTATACTCTGAGGGAAGCTGTGATATGCTAGTTTTCATCAGGTAGTTGCATTATTAAAGTTCTTTTTTACAACAGAGGAGTGTAGTTTCTAAAATGTGACCTAAATTTGTAGTGAATATCTGTTTAGCATAATGCTTTCTGCTAATAAATTATTAAAACTAGTTCTTCCTTTTAAATTAACTACCGAGATACCATTGTTTTAGATTAGCTTTAAAACTGTAGGTTTCCTTTGAAGGAGATTCATTTAGTTAATGTAACATGAATCATGTTTAAAGAAGACTTCTATACCAAGAATAATACATTTCCCACACATATTTTCTTATTTGTAGACTTAGTGCCATGAGTTGGATTTTTTAATGTTCAGATAGAGCCTTACCTTATTTTTGATCACCATAGAATTTTACAGCTAAAGATGGTTAAAGTACTTAGGTACTTCACAACCAGCCCTTCTTTTAACAAATGAAGAGATAAGACTCAGGGGAGAGTGAGGACTTTTCCAGAGCAAGTGACAAAGCTTTTGACATCCAGTGCTCTGTTGTCCTATTCAGAAAAAGGAAAAAAAAAGAAAACAAGAAAGAACCATAAGTCCATAAAAGAAACTTGTGAAATTATAATCATGCTGCAGGATATTCATTTTAAATTCAGTTTAATTTTGTAGATTTAGATACACATGGTACACTACAACATAAAAAGTTCCATTCAGGAGAGATGTTTATATAGAGGGGTAAAATTGTCTCTTGTGAGCCCTGAGGAAACCAGGGAGGTACCTGTTTTGTTTGTTTCCTGTAAATGCTCATGACTGAAGGGTGGAGGCTCAGCTTGTGGAGGCTGTACATGGACCCCGTCACTCAGCCCAGTTCATCTTACTGGAGGGCTCTGCCTGCTTCCTTTCCAAAGGCGTCCCCTCCACAGTCTCTCTTCCCCTGCTGGTCCCATCATGGGAAACCCCTCATCTCCTGAGTTCATCTGCATAACATGCTGTTTGTTTTCCACTTTTTCCCCTTCTTTTTGCCATGAAGTGATGGAACTGGATGCCATGGTCTTGGTTTTTTGAATGTTGAGTTTTAAGCCAGCTTTTTCACTCCTCTTTTACTTTCATCAGGAGGCTCTTTAGTTCTTCCTCACTTTCTGCCATTAGAGTGGTATCATCTGCCTATCTGAGGCTGTTGACCTTTCTCCTGGCAATGTTGATTCCATGTTGCGATTCATCCAGCCTGGCATTTCGCATGATGTACTCTGCATAGAAATTAAATAAGTCAGGTGACAATATACAGTCTTGACATACACCTTTCCCAGTTTTGAGCCAGGCAATTGCTCCGTGTAAGCTTCTTGACCTGCCTACAGGTTTCTCAGAAGACAACTAAGGTGGTCTGTATTCCCATCTCTTAAGAATTTTCCACAGTTTGTTGTGATCAACACAGTCAAAGGCTTTAGCATAGTCAAGTGAAGCAAAAGTAGATGTTTTTGTGGAATTCCCTTGCTTTCTCTATGATCCTACAAATGTTGGCAATTTGATCTCTGGTTCCTCTGCCTTTTCTATTTTTTTTTCCCATTTATTTTTATTAGTTGGAGGCTAATTACTTTACAACATTGCAGTGGTTTTTGTCATACATTGAAATGAATTAGCCATGGATTTACATGTATTCCCCATCCCGGTCCCCCCTCCCACCTCCCTCTCCACCCCATCCCTCTGGGTCTTCCCAGTGCACCAGGCCCGAGCACTTGTCTCATGCATCCAACCTGGGCTGGTGATCTGTTTCACCCTAGATAATATACATGTTTCGATGCTGTTCTCTTGAAACATCCCACCCTCGCCTTCTCCCACAGAGTCCACAATTCTGTTCTATACATCTGAGTCTCTTTTTCTGTTTTGCATATAGGGTTATCGTTACCATCTTTCTAAATTCCATATATATGTGTTAGTATACTGTAATGGTCTTTATCTTTCTGGCTTACTTCACTCTGTATAATGGGCTCCAGTTTCATCCATCTCATTAGAACTGATTCAAATGAATTCTTTTTAATGGCTGAGTAATATTCCATAGTGTATATGTACCACAGCTTCCTCATCCATTCGTCTGCTGATGGGCATCTAGGTTGCTTCCCTGTCCTGGCTATTATAAACAGTGCTGCGATGAACATTGGGGTGCACGTGTCTCTTTCAGATCTGGTTTCCTCAGTGTGTATGCCCAGAAGTGGGATTGCTGGGTCGTATGGCAGTTCTATTTCCAGCTTTTTAAGAAATCTCCACACTGTTTTCCATAGTGGCTGTACTAATTTGCATTCCCACCAACAGTGGGAAAGGGTTCCCTTTTCTCCACACCCTCTCCAGCATTTATTGCTTGTAGACTTTTGGATAGCAGCCATCCTGACTGGCGTGTAATGGTACTTCATTGTGGTTTTGATTTGCATTTCTCTGATAATGAGTGATGTTGAGCATCGTTTCATGTGTTTTTTAGCCATCTGTATGTCTTCCTTGGAGAAATGTCTGTTTAGTTCTTTGGCCCATTTTTTGATTGGGTCATTTATTTTTCTGGAGTTGAGCTGCAGGAGTTGCTTGTATATTTTTGAGATTAATCCTTTGTCTGTTGCTTCGTTTGCTATTATTTTCTCCCAATCTGCGGGCTGTCTTTTCACCTTGCTTATAGTTTCCTTTGTTGTGCAAAAGTTTTTTAAGTTTCATTAGGTCCCATTTGTTTATTTTTGCTTTTATTTCTAAAATTCTGGGATGTGGGTCATAGAGGATCCTGCTGTGATTTATGTCGGAGAGTGTTTTGCCTATGTTCTCCTCTAGGAGTTTTATAGTTTCTGGTCTTACATTTAGATCTTTAATCCATTTTGAGTTTATTTTTGTGTATGGTGTTAGAAAGTGTTCTAGTTTCATTCTTTTACAGGTGGTTGACCAGTTTTCCCAGCACCACTTGTTAAAGAGGTTGTCTTTTTTCCATTGTATATCCTTGCCTCCTTTGTCGAAGATAAGGTGACCATAGGTACGTGGATTTTTCTCTGGGCTTTCTGTTCTGTTCCATTGATCTATATTTCTGTCTTTGTGCCAGTACCATACTGTCTTGATGACTGTGGCTTTGTAGTATAGTCTGAAGTCAGGCAGGTTGATTCCTCCAGTTCCATTCTTCTTTCTCAAGGTTACTTTCCTCTGCCTTTTCTAAACCCAGCTTGTACATCTGGAGGATCTCAGTTCATGTGTGCTAAAGTCTAGTTTGAAGGATTTTGAGCATAACCTTACTAGTGTTCGAAATGAATACAATTGTTTGGTATTTTGTACATTCTTTGGCACTGCCCTTCTTTGAGTTTGAAATGAAAACTGACCTTTTCCAGTTCTGCGGCCACTGCTGTTTTTTCCAAATTTGCTGGCATATTGAGTGCAGCTCTCTTACAGAATCATCTTTCAGGATTTAAAATAGCTTAGCTAGAATTCCATCACCTCCACTAGCTTTGTTTGCAGTGACACTTCCTAAGACCCACTTGACTTCACATTCCAGGATGTCTGGCTGTAAGTGAGTGATCATACCACCATGGTTACCTGGGTCATTAAGACCTTTTTGTACAGTTCTTCTGTGTGTTCTTGCCACCTCTTTTTAATCTCTTCTGCTGCTGTTAGGTCCTTACCTTTTGTGTCCTTTATCATGCTCATCCTTGCATGAAACCTTCCCTTGGTATCTGTTAATATTCTTGAAGAGATCTCTAGTCTTTCCCATTATATAATCACATTATATAGCTCTGAAATTGTGAAACAAGCCTTGAAAAGGGTCTGCAGACTGGACAGAGCACAGTTTTAGCCATTGTCAGTGTCTTTAATTTATTTTTTTTTTTAATTTTTTTTTGTCAGTGTCTTTTAATAGGTCAGAAATTCAGTCTGGGAATGGGGTTTCCATATTAAATGGCATGCACTGAGTTAATACTCATCCATATTATTTTATACTGAACAAATGTCTTAAAACTATTCTGTGGGAACAGAATTTAACAGATCTTAAGACTGTGCAAAGAATTAAGAATTGCATTGAAATACTATTTCATGGCAAAATACCAAGCATACAGCACAAGAGATGCATATGCCATATAATTGGGCCACTTTTCAGAAGTTTTCAAACCACAGTGTTCAAGGGATAATTGAAAAATGACCAATCCTCAATTTTTGACCATTTGTAATCCAGTGAGATTAGGTAATTTATCTACTTCAAATCTCTTTTCTGAAATGTGATGATAAAGGTCATGGTCACACAGTGAGATACTGGAATTTAAGATAGAAGAGAATACAGGCTTCAGAGCCATAGAGACCTGATGATGACCGAGGTCAACTTCACTGTTTCTCGATCTATAAAATAGATTTCCTACCTAACCCACTGTGGTTTAAATAAAACTTCGTATGTCAGGTTGCTAGCCTGACAATGAATCTGCCTTCTTCTGAATATGACCTCTCCTCGTAATATGCCCAGTAGTAGCAACCCCATGTTGTTGCTGCCAAGGCAATCTGTTTATTGATCAGTTAAAGCCATTAAAAATATAAATCATCTTGACTTAGCAAAATATGAGGCAACAGACCATAACAATTTCAATGACAAGCTGTCTCAGACAGTACTTCTTAAATTAGAAAGAGAAATAGTAGAAAAAAAAGTTAACCTAGAGAGAAGAAGAGAAGAGAAAGAGGAGAAAGAAAAGGAAAGGCACAATGAAATTTTCAAATATTAGGCTCATATTAGGCTCCGTTAATACAAGGGTTCTGTTAATCTTTTGTAGAGTGAATACCACTTATGAAGCAGCCACAGATTTAAGGCTTAGGATGGAATGTGGAACATTTATTAAACATTAAGAAAAAATGGACTTTTAAAGTACATTCTGATGAAAATCCTAGAAATACCCACTTTGAATTTAACTGCTTAACAAGAAATTTTATATATATATATATATATATATATATATACATATATAACTCTTAATTATATATATACATATATAACTCTTCTGCTACAGCAGAAGATAGATTCCTTATCCTTCCCAGGTGTGTTGATAAGATTCAATTCACCAATGCCACTGTTCAGATTTCCATGGCCAAATATTTCAGAAGATAATCTTTTGACAGCTGAAATGCCAGCATTCAAAAGGAAGAGAAATCATGCCATTTTCCCTAAGTGTCATCCAGTTGATGGCTGACGAGGGAAGATTCCCTCACACACTGAGATCTGTCAGCCTTTTTAATTCACATACACACTCAAGTAGATGGCTTATAGGTCGGACTTGAATAACCATCTTAAATATTGATTATCAGAAATGTCAAATCTAGCCACTTGAAAAATGAGTATTTTGAAAATACCACTTTCTGTGACTGAGGGACAGATTGACTCAATTTGTCCCCTGGCTGGTTTTGATTTGGAGGCAAAAAAGTGATGCTCCAGAAACTGAGTAGTCAATTCCCTTTTCTGGAAAGCTCACTGGGTAAGGAGCACTGGAAGAGGCACTGAAAAATGTGACAGTGGTTCTCCCTTCTCTCAAAGGTCTCTTATTCCTATTGAAACACAATTGAAAACAAAAAAATTTAAGTGAGAATCGAAAAAAGATAATGCATGGTATGAGTTTTTTGAAAACTGCATTACTGTTGATATTTTCCATGGTGAAACAGAGGCGGTAAAATCAGAATATGTTGAACCTGATGAAAGTAAGTGGGAAGAGAGTATTTAATGATGTTCCATCTTTAATTATTAAAATTTAATATAGCAAATTAGCAATAAAATGCAGCAAGCAAGCAATTTTTTTGCTGTGACCACTTTTGAAAGACTTCTTGCGCCAAGCCCTGAAGGTCATCAGGGCAGTAGTGTCTGTACCACTCAGTGGGAAAGAGGTGATCCACTGGGCTTCTGCCTGTGTTCTGTCATTTATAGTTCTCTCTCCCCACCCCCCCAACACATATGCATACTTCTGGAATAAATAAATATCCCGCTGGTTTGAAAGCCTGACTACCTGTAGCTGACAAATAAAAAAGAATTCATTATTAAGTACCATTGATTGTCAGTCTTCCAAACTTGAAGTGTTCAACAGTAAATAATCCGCTCAGGACTTTGCCTAATGAATATTGTAAATGATATGAAATAGGTTTTTAGCTAAAGTGCACAATTAATAGATCGAAGATGAGTGTGTAAGTCTTCAGAAAAGATAAGCATTATAATGCATTTTTAAGAGACATGGTGAAATCTTTAGATGTGCTTAGTCACTCAGTCATGTCCAACTCTTTGCAACCCCATGGATTGTATCCTGCCAGACCCCTCTGTCCATGGGGATTCTCCAGACAAGAATACTGGAGTGGATAGCCTTTCCCTTCTCCAGGGGATATTCCCAACCCAGGGATCGAACCCAGGTCTCCCACATTGCAGGCGGATTCTTTACCATCTAAGCCAACAGGGAAGCCTGAAATCTTTAGATAGCAATCTTTTTAAAGGTTGTGGGACTTCTCTAGCTGTGCAATGGTTAAGACTTCTCCAAGCAGGGTGTGTGAGTTCGATCCCTGTTCAGAGAGCTAAGATCACATAAAACTTGCGGTCAAAAAAAAACAAAATATAAAACAGAAACAATATTGTAATAAATTTTTAAAAACTTTAAAAATAGTCTACATTTAAAAAAAACTTAGAAAATGTTGCAATTGATGGTTGACCATTAGCTAGCCAAGTCATAAATACCCACTTTATAATGGATGATTTGATTTCAAATGACCTACAGATACTTGTTCAGAGGTTTGTTGTTTTGTTCTATTTCATATTGTTTTTAATCAAATAAACCATTAAAGTAAATTTTATTTACTGATATAAAGATACATATAGTATTACATTGAACCATATAAAGTTTCTGGTTTGTGGATCACAACAGTCAAATACAGAAAATTTGATATGTTTTAACCTTGTACAACAGGGATCTAGGTCTTGGTATGGACTTCCTAAAAGTTAGGTTATACTCCAGGTTTTTGTGTAAAAACATGTATGATGTGATAATATATAGACACTTAAGGTGGAAAACATTTGAAGTCTCCTGAGCATCTTATAGTCAGTGACCCAAGTATCTGTTCTACAATTGTCAACACTTAAAAACAATCAGAATCCAAGTTTATTCAATGATACTGAGAGCAGAATTGTTCAGGAGACTGGATATTTCTTTGGTATGGCAAAGCTATGATGTCTCTCTAAACCTAAGTAACCTGTTAAAACAAATGAACCAAAATGAGTAAAGAAACACACACAAAATATTTTCTTTTGAATTTAAGATAAAACTGTGTATATGGCATTTCCTCATATAAATATTTTACACAAAATGTAATGCCGTTTTATATTTATGGGCTATAAAAGTTTTCAGAGTGTCAGTACAAAGTGTCTACTTTTGTGTCTCTAAAACTGAGTCAGGCAGTTATTAGAATTGGAAAATGATGACATGAAAGGTAAACGGAATTACAAGACATTGGAATTAACTTGCATTTTATGTAGAAAATACCAGGCACATCAACAAATTAAAGCACCAAATCACAAGGCTTAAATTCAGCCAAACTAGAAATTAATTATGTGTTTTATTCCCTCTTTAAATAGAGCTTTTAGGTATTCTCTGAAGCTATACAAAAGGCTGAATTTAGAGCACATTAGAACACACAAACTTACATCTCTGATTTCACAGCCATCATATAGCAGCCAGCATCCTTGTCCCATATAAAGGTTGGGAAGTCCTTGTCTGCATTCTGCAGCTGCCCCATGACTGGGCTGGAGAAGAATCCCCTGCTACCAGTGACCTGTGAAGCCGTCTGCAGTGTAGACTTGTGCTGCTGCTTTAGAAGCACAATTCAGTTCCATCTGTACAGTGAGGACATGCCATGATAGGCGTGATCTGCAGGAGTACATGAGAGTCAGGGCCACAGTCCGTTTTAACAAATAGGCTTCCAGGTTGTCTAGTGGTAAAGAACCTGCCTGCCAGTGCAGCAGACTTGAGAGACATAGGTTCTATCCCTGGGTCGGGAAGATCTCCTGGAGAAGGCCTTGGCAACCCACTCCATTCTTCTGGCCTGGAGAATCCTGTGAACAGAGGAGCTTGGCAGGCTATAGTCATAGGGTCGCACAGAGTCAGACACGACTGAAGTGGCTTAGCACGCACGCACACTTCCCTCACTAGTTGAGACTTCACATTCTGTCATTCCAAATCCAAATTTGGTCCCTGACGTGTCTAGAGCAAACCCAGAGCAAGGAGAACAAATGCTATTCAGTGTACTTCAGCTCTCTCAGAATAGTCTATTCTGGAGGGGCAGTTGTGCCTTAGAATGACATAGATTTTATTATTGATGGAAAACCAAGAAACTGCTGAGAAGCAGAACAACAGACAGACATAAATATTGTAGAAACAAGTGGAGGTCTTTCAGTTTCCGAGAACTACATTTTTCCATTGCAACACTGAACACAATTGGAATGATAAATTCTTGAGGTAATCCCTCATTAAATCTCTGTGTCTACTTTGCTAGAGTACAATGACTATCATGGCAAGAACTGTGTGTCTTTCTCTTGTGGACATTATTGCGGATGTTCATTTTAAAATTATTTATACAACTTTGTATTTCTGCCATTTTTTCATGAAGAATGTGTTTTAATAATTATAACTTGGGGGGGATTAATAGGAGAAAATTTCCACACTTCTGGAAGACTTATATTAAAGATAAAAAGTATGAACAAAAAGAAAAGCATACCACTTCTCTTTTTGCTTACTTTGAAAGAATCTGCAAAGAACTTAGCAGAGTGCTCTTGACCTTCTGGGTGACACTACTTACGAAGAAGACACCACCCATCCCCCTCTATACACTTTATAACCAGGCTGGCATTGGGGGAATGTCAATGTCTTTTTGAAACATAAAGAAAATGCTTGAAAACTTACAAATGGATTTCTCTTAAAAATAAAAAAAAAAACAATTCTAGGAAAATGGATAGATATTTTCCTTTCTGAGTTGTTCACTTTAGTGAAGAGGCCTTTTAGCTCTGCGCTAGAAAGTACTTGGAGAAGAAAATGGCTAGATTCTAGTCTTAGAAAATCAAATTGATTGTAGGTGAAGTTTTTCATTAAAATTACATATGCAGCCTGTGGTAATGATTTCTCAGTTTTTGGAATGAATGTATTTATGATATTATTAGATGATCATCAGTATGATCCCATATTTTCAACATTTGAAAAAATTTTTTTTTCCTGTGATTCCATTTACTGTCTTTTAAAGATTGGACATTTATTGTTGTTTAGCATTGTCAACAGTATTTTCTGCAGAATGCTTATTCTCCATGAATAGATTTTAAAATGTTCTATGCTCAAAATGCTTTATTAAACTGATTAATTTGCTGAAACTTTCTGAAAATGTCAATATGAATTGGGGAGGAGAATTGCAATATGTACTATTTTCCAAATTCTCCAATCATAGAACTCTTTCTGGGTCTAGTGTTTAGCAAAAGACACTTGAGACATAAACTAATTTTTTAAATTTATTTTATTGTCTAAAATCATGGCAAATGGAAATTAAAATTTTTCTTTCTAATGACTTCTAACTCATTGAATACATTGAGTGATAGCTTAGATCAAAATTTATAGAAACACACTGCTAATTTGATTTCTCCACATTGGGAGCTTTATGGGGTGGCATTTATGCCTTGGTTTTAATAGGAACAGCAAGTAAATCTTCTTAAGGGTAGTCTTGATCTGCTAGTTTTGTCTTTCCATTCCTAACTCCTTTGTTAGTTATATTTACCTTTTGTATTGTGTATGCCATAGTTTGTTCAAATTGAAGGATTTTTTGAGCAGAAGGAAGAAACATCTAAGTGATATGAAAGGATTTTATAAAGCAAGGGGCATCTAATTAAATTGTATTGTGTGAGGTCACTAGAGTATGAGATATGAGGGAAAGTTTTTGGAAAATATATGTATTCTTATCAGTTCAATTGCTCAGTTGTGTCTGACTCTTTGCGACCCCATGATTCGCGGCACATCAGGCCTCCCTGTCCATCACCAACTCCCGGAGTTTACTCAGACCTATGTCCATCAAGTTGGTGATGCCATCCAGCCATCTCATCCTCTGTCATCCCCTTCTTCTGCCCCCAATCCCTCCCAGCATCAGGGTCTTTTCCAGTGAATCAACTCTTCGCATGAGGTGGCCAAAGTATTGGAGTTTCAGCTTCAGCATCAGTCCTTCCAGTGAACACCCAGGACTAATCTCCTTTAGGATGGACTGGTTGGATCTCCTTGCAGTCCAAGGGACTCTCAAGAGTCTTCTCCAACACCACAGTTCAAAAGCATCAATTTTTCGGAGCTCAGCTTTCTTCACAGTCCAACTCTCATATCCATACATGACCACTGGAAAAACCATAGCCTTGACCAGATGGACCTTTGTTGGCAAAGTAATGTCTCTGCTTTTTAATATGCTATCTAAGTTGGTCATAACTTTCCTTCCAAGGAGTAAGCATCTTTAATTTCATGGCTGCAATCACCATATGAAGTGATTTTGGAGTCCAAAAAAATAAAGTCTGACACTGTTTCCGCTGTTGACCCATCTATTTCCCATGAAGCAGTGGGACCAGATGCCATGATCTTAGTTTTCTTAATGTTAAGCTTTAAACAAACTTTTTCACTCTCCTCTTTCACTTTCATCAAGAGGCTTTTTAGTTCCTCTTCACTTTCTGCCATAAGGGTGGTGGCATCTGCATATCTGAGGTTATTGATATTTCTCCTGACAATCTTGATTCCAGCTTGTGCTTCTTCCAGCCCAGGGTTTCTCATGATGTACTCTGCATATATGGTGTATTCTTATAACTTAGAACAAAAACTAGCCCAGTATTCCTGATTAGCACTGATCCAGAAATTCTCAATAAAATATTAGCAAACAATCCAATAGTACATTAAAAGGCTCAAACAACATGATCAAGTGGAATTTACTCCAGGGATACAGGGATGGTTCAATGTCTGCCAACCAGTCTTCGTAATCAATCAAATTAGCAAAATAAAGAATAAAAATCATCTCAATAAATGCAAAAAAAGGCTGTGAGAAAATTCAGCATCCATTTGTCATAGCAACCATTAACAAGCTGGGCATAGAGGAAATATATCTCAACAAAGTAAAAAACATACATGAAAAACCAATAGCTAACATCATACTCAATGGTGAAAAGCTGAAAGCCTTTCCTCTGAGATCAGAAACAAGACAAGGATGCCCACTTCCATCACTTTTATTCATTATAGTTTTGGAAGTCTTAGCTACAGTAATTATGTAAGAAAAAGGATTAAATGGCATCCAGATCAGAAAAGAAGAAGTAAAACTCTCACTATTTGAAGGTGACATGAATCTACACCACCCGAAAACTATTAGAGCTAATAAATTAATTCAGAAAAGTCACAGGATATGAAGTCTACATATAGAAATCATTGTGTTTCTGTACACTAACAATGAACTATCAGAATGAAAAATTAAGAAAATTTAATTTATAATGGCATCAAAAGAATATGAAACCTAGAAAATAAATTTAACCAAGGAAATGAAAGAACTGTATATTGAAAATAAGACACTAATGAAAAAAAGTGAAGAAGACACAAGTAGATGGAAAAATATTCCATATTCTTGGATTAGAAGAATTAATACTTTTAAAATGTTGCCCATACTACCCAAAGCAATCCACAGATTCAGTTGAATCCCCATCAAAATTCCAGTGGTGCATTTCACAGAACTAGAACAAGTAATCCTGAAATTCATATGGAACCACAAAAGACCCTGGATAGCCAAAACAATCTTGAGAAAAAGAACAAAACTGGAGGTATAGCACCACATGATTTTAAAGTAACACAAAGATATGGTAATAAAAACAGCATTGTGCTGGTGCCAAAAAAAGACACACAGATTAATGGGACAGAGTAGAGAGCCCAGAAATAAACCCACGCATATATGAACAGTTAATATATGACCAAAGAGCATACAATGACGAAAGGAGAATCTCATCAGTAGATGTTGGGAAAATTGATGGACACACTTATGAGAGTGAAACTAGACCACTATCTTACACTATCCATAAGAATTAAAATTGATTAGAAACTTAAGTGTGAGATCAGAAACTGTAGAATTTCTAGAGGAAAATATAGGCAGTAACCCATTTATATAGTTTTAGCGATGTTTCTGTGGATCTAGCTCCAAACCTAAGGGGAAAAAAGCAAAAACATACAAATGGGATCCCGTCAAACTAACAGGCTACTGCACAGTGAAAGAAACCAGAATTAAAGTTAAAAGCCAATGACTCAATCAGAAATATTTGCAAATTTTTTATCCTCTAAGGGATTAGTATCCAAAATACATAGAATTTATACAACACAATAAAAACAACCTGGTTTAAAAGAGCAAAGGATCAGAATAGACTTTTTTTTTTTCAAAACATGTATACACATGGCCAGCAGGTACATGAAAAGATGCCCAACATCACCAATTATTGGGAAAATACAAATCAAAACTACAGTGAGATTACTTCATATTTGCTAGAATGACTATCATCAAGAAGATAAGAAATTACAAATGTTGGTGACGGAGTGGATAAAAGGGAATCGTGCATTTTGGAAGGACTATAAATTGATACATCAACTATAGAAAAGAGTGTGGCAGTTCCTCAAAAAATTAAGAATGATCTAGTTGCTCTACTTCTGTCAATTGAGTCAGTGATGCCATTCATCCATCTTATCCTCTGCGCACTCCCCCTTCTCTTCTTGCCTGCAGTCTTTCCCAGCATCAGAGTCTTTTCAAGTGAGTTAGCTGTTCACATCAGGTGGTCAAAGTATTGGAGTTTCAACTGCAGCATCAGTCCTTCCAATGAATATTCAAGGTTTATTTCCTTCAGGATTGACTGGTTTGATCTTCTTGCCATCCACGGGATTCCCAAGAGTCTTCTTCAGCACCAAAATTTGAAAGCATCAGTTCCATGGCACTTAGCCTTCTTTATGGTCCAGCTCTCACATCAGTTCATCAGTTCAGTTCAGTAACTCAGTCGTGTCCGACTTTTTTACATCCCATGGACTGCAGCATGCCAGACTTCCCTGTCCATCACCAACTTCCGGAACTTACTTAAACTCATGTCCATTGACTCGGTGATGCCATCCAACCATCTCATCCTCTGTTGTCCCCTTTTCCTCCCACCTTCCATCTTTCCCAGCATCAGGGTCTTTTTCAGTGAGTCAGTTCTTCACATCAGGTGGACAGAGTATTGGAGTTTTAGCTTCAGCATCAGTCCTTACAGTGAATATTGAGGACTGATTTCCTTTAGGATGAACTGGTTGGATCTCCTTGCAGTCCAAGGGACTCTCAAGAGTCTTCTCCAACACCACAGTTCAAAATCATCAATTCTTCAGCACTCAGCTTTCTTGATAGCCCAACTCTCACATCCATACATGACTACTGGAAAAACCATAGCCTTGACTAGATGGACGTTTGTTGGCAAAGTAATGTCTTTGCTTTTTAATATGCTGTATACATTGGTCATAACTTTCCTTCCAAGGAGCAAGCGTCTTATAATTTCTTGACAGCAGTCACCATCTGCAGTGATTTTGGAGCCCCCAGAAGTAAAGTCTGTCACTGTTTCCACTGTTTCCCCATCTATTTGCCATGAAGTGGTGGGACCAGATGCCATGATCTTAGTTTTTTGAATGTTGAGTTTTAATCCAGCTTTTTCACTCTCCTCTTTCACTTTCATCAAGAGGCTCTTTAGTTCCTCTTCACTTTCTGCCGTAAGGGTGGTGTCATCTGCATATCTGAGGCTATTGATATTTCTCCCGGCAATCTTGGTTCCAGCTTGTGCTTCATCCAGCCCAGCGTTTCTCATGATGTACTCTGCATATAAGTTAAATAAGCAGGGTGACAATATACAGCCTTGACGTACTTCTTTCCCAATTTGGAACCAATCTATTGTTCCATGTCTGGTTCTAACTGTTGTTTGTTGATCTGCATACAGATTTCTCAGGAGGCAGGTCCGGTGGTCTGGTATTACTATTTCTGTTTTCCACAGTTTATTGTGATCCACACAGTCAAAGGCTTTAGTATAGTCAATAAATCTGACGTAGATGTTTTTCTGGAACTCTTGCTTTTTCGATGATCCAACGGATGTTGTCAATTTGGTCTGTGGTTCCTCTGCCTTTTCTAAATCCAACTTGAACATCTGGAAGTTCACGGTTCACATACTGTTGAAGCCTAGCTTGGAGAATTTTGAGCATTATTTTGCTAGCGTGTGTGTGTGTGTGTGTGTGTGTGTGCATGCATTAGTTACTCAGTCATGTCCAGCTCTGCAACACCATGGACTGTAGCCCACCAGGCTCCTTTGTCAGTGGAATTCTCCAGGCAAGAATACTGGAGTGGGTTGCCATGTCCTTCTCCATGCTAGCATGTGAGATGAGTGCAACTGTGCAGTAGTTTGAACATTCTTTGGCATTGCCCTTCTTTGGGATTGGAATGAAAACTGACCTTTTCCAGTCCTGTGGCCACTGCTGAGTTTTCCAAACTTGCTGGCATACTGAGTGCAGCATTTTCACAGCATCACCTTTTAGGATTTGAAATAGCTTAACTGAAATTCCATCACCTCCACTAGCTTTGTTCGTAGTGATGCTTCCTGAGGCCCACTTGTCTTCTCATTCCAGGATGTCTGGCTATAGGTCAGTGACCACACCATCATGGTTATCAGGGTCATGAAGGTCTTTTTTGTATAGTTCTGTATATTCTTGCCACTTCTTCTTAATATCTTCTGCTTCTGTTAGGTCCATACCATTTCTGTCATTTATTGAGCCCATCTTTGCATGAAATGTTCCCTTGGTATCTAATTTTCTTGAACAGATCTCTAGTCTTTCCCATTCTGTTGTTTTCCTCTATTTCTAACATCAGTTCATGACTGGTGGGAAAACCATAGCTGACTATACAGACTGTTTTTGACAAAGTGATGTCTCTGCTTTTTAATATGCTGTCTAGGTTTGTTATAGCTTTCCTTCCAAGGTGCAAGCATATTTTAATTTCATGGCTGCAGTCACCATCCACGGTGATCTTGGAGCCCAAGAAAGTAAAATCTGGCACTGCTTCCACTTTTTCCCATGTATTTTCCTTAAAGTGATGAGACCAGATGCCATGATCTAAAGCTTTTTCAATGTTGAGTTTTAAGTCAGCTTTTTCACTCCTCTCTTTCACCCTCGTCAAGAGGCTCTTTAGTTCCTCTTCACTTTCTGCCGTTAAAATAGTATCATCTGCGTGTCTGAGGTTGTTTATGTTTCTCCCAGCAATCTTGACTCAAGCTTGTGCGTCATCCAGCCTGGCATTTCACATGATGTACTCTGCATATGTAAGTTAAAGGTATTATATTAAGTGCAGTATGTCACATGGAGAAAGAAAGACGAATACTGTATAATTTCATTGTGTCTGGAATCAAAACACACACACACACACACACACACACAAAAGCAGATCAGATGAGTGGTTATCAGAGGGCAATGAGACTAGAAGTGGTCCAGATGTGTAGAGGGGATCAGGTCCGTGGTGATGGATGTGACCAAGAAGAAGCAGACAGAAAAAGCAGGCTCATAGATATCACAGGTCAGGGGAATGGGGTGGGCGATATTGATTAAGGTGGTCAACAGGTCCAGACTTTCAGTTACAAAATACCTAAGTCATGAGGATGTAATATACAGCATGGTAACTAGTTAATAATAGCTGCATCGTGTGTTTTAAATTTGCTAAGACAATAAATGCTAAAAGTCCTCATCACAAGAAAAAATATTTGTAACTCTGTGGTGGTGATGAATGTTAATTAGACTTATTATGGTGACCATTTCCCAAACTTACAGATATTGAATCATTATGTTGTATAACTAAAACTAATAAAACGTTGTATGTTATTCTACCTCAGTAAAAACAAGTGTGAAAGATGAGGGGGACATCTTGTGAAGTTTCACATTTTTATGATTCCTTAGATCTTTTGAATACTTTTGTGTAATTTGCCTCTACTTCAGGACAGATTAGTGGGTTCCAGTTCAGTTCAGTTCTGATGCCAGTTACCAGGACTTAGTGCAGATCCTACAGTGTCAAGGTGTGGTCTCCAGTAAGACTGCCCTCACTTCCCATGCCAGCCACCACGGGGGTGAGGGTCTGTGCCTCTGACTAACTCGATACAAATGTGGGGGAGGGGAGCCTTCCTGCTAACTCCTTTGGGTTTCATAATTTACTAGAATGAGTCACAGAATTCATGAAAGTATTATACTTATTTTATTGTAACATACAGATCAGAATCAGCCAAATGGAGGGAGATACAGTGGGAGGTTCAAGGGAGTCCTAAGCATAGAACTTGTACAACCTCCTCTCCTGGGATCAGGATGCAGCATCCTCAGGGTGTATCAGTGCGTCCACCAACCAGAAAGTTCTACACAGCATCATTTGCCAGAGTTTTCATTGGAGTTTCCTATGTAGAGGTGATTGAGTGAACGAATGAGCACATGATTGAACTCAGTCTCCAGCCCCCACCTTCCCCGAGGTCAGGCTGACTCAGTCCTCGGTCTTCTAATTTCATGGTTGGTGTTGCAGATGACCACTGCCTACACTCACTCATCTCATGTAGGAGCCAAGGACCCCACCATGAATCACAAAGACACTCCTTTCACTCAGGAAATTCCAAGGACAAAGATGAGGCAAATGCTTCATTATACAGTATGTGCTTACTGAATTTCTTTTTCCTACACTTTTATGAAAAATAATACACCTTTAAACCAGAGTTCTTATTTCGTGGAAGGCTGTGCAGGTTTTTCCATAACTGATTCAAGACTATGTATATACAGCATTATTGTTGCTGAAATATTATATGCATACTCATGAATCCTAAAAGTAAGTAATTATGTCCATATTAATTATGTACAGTTGTATACACAGATATACATATGTGTGTGTGTGTGTGTGTGTATCTGTATATGTGTATATACCTTTTTCTAAAATAAGTTGTGTATCTAGTTTGGGTACTTTTTCTCTAAGTTTTCTTAAAACATGATGTATATTTGAAAAGACACTACTACTAAACTTTCTAGTGTACTTGCCAAGAGTAACTATTTTGTAGTAATTTTCTATGGATAATGTCCAGGGACTTATTAGTTATGCTAAAATAAATAATGTTTCTGATGGTACATCGTACCTTCTAAGATCACTGCAAAAATTAACTATTCTGCATTAGAAAATTTTCCACGTGAGTCAATAAATAAGTGAAGTCACTCAGTCGTGTCCAACTCTTTGCGACCCCGTGGACTATAGCCCACCAGACTTCTCTGTCCATGGGATTCTCCAGGCAAGAATACTGGAGTGGTTTGCCATTTCCTTCTCCAGTGGATCTTCCCAACCCAGGGATTGAACCCGGGTCTCCTGTGTTGCAGGCAGACACTTTACCCTCTGACCACCAGGGAAGCATGCACACATGAGTGAGACACTTTTTAAACTTGAACATGTTATTGGAATGCCATAGTAAATTCAGTTTATTAAGCTAAATGTATCAAGTGTCATTATACATTTTTCAGAACTAGCATCTGCTGTTGGTCTGTGCTGCCTCTTATGTCCTTGAGGCACGCTGAGGCATCTGGAGCTCCTGTTCCATTCTGGAAGGCCCAGTCTGAGTCTGCTAAGCTTTCCTTTGCTGTCCATTCTCACTTCTCCTCTCGTGGAGCAGCACTCTCTACTCTGTCCTTGTTACCAGCAGAATGAGTTCGTGACAGGAGTTCAGAGCATCTAACTGAGAACCACATACATAGTCTTTGTCCTTAGTTACCCCCAGTGACCCTCCTGCAGAGTCACGCGTACAGTCCACCAGAAACAGTCTCCTGGGGGCCATTCCTGTCTCAGGGTCTGCAAATTCCAAAGATAGTTGATGTCTGAAGGTTAGTCATCCAGAGAAGTGGGCTTTATTCCCCCAAGGTGCAGCATTTTACAAGAAACTGCTTCATTTCTTTACATTTTGAATTCAAGTATGAAAAAGTTTTTGAATAAGATCTTCATTTTTTTTTCATTGCTGAAACCGCTTCCTTGAAGTATTTGGAGAGTTTTTTACTAATGAATATATCTTTTTAAAGCTTTTAATGTCATTTTTATATCAGATCCAGATATTACATCTTGGGGTTGAATTTCAATAAATAATCAATTATCTTTCTAATGTTAGCAGCATAGTTTAGTTTCTAAACAAAGGTAAAATATATTGTAATTTCAGACTGAAATTAAGAAACAAATATAGGTACATTTAAAATGTGGTCAGTGTTTATTTTAAACATTTCTTTGAAATTAACCAATGATAATCAACTTATTTGGGAACATTATTTTTTTTCTGAAAATAATTGTTTATAAACATATAACCAAGTGCATATAGTGCTGGTTAAATGAACTAACTGATATGTTTTACAAATGTGAGTACTCCTCAGAACACTTGATTTTTTTTTTTTTTTGTTTTTATTAGTTGGAGGCTAATTACTTTACAATATTGTAGTGGTTTTTGTCATACATTGACAAGAATCAGCCATGGTTTTACATGTATTCCCCATCCCGATCCCTCTCCCACCTCCCTCTCCACCCAATCCCTCTGGGTCTTCCCAGTGCACCAGGCCCGAGCACTTGTCTCATGCATCCAACCTGGGCTGGTGATCTGTTTCACCCTAGATAATATACATGTTTTGATGCTGTTCTCTTGAAACATCCCACCCTCGCCTTCTCCCACAGAGTCCAAAAGTCTGTTCTATACATCTGTGTCTCTTTTTCTGTTTTGCATATAGGTTTATCGTTACCATCTTTCTAAATTCCATATATATGTGTTAGTATACTGTAATGGTCTTTATCTTTCTGGCTTACTTCACTCTGTATAATGGGCTCCAGTTTCATCCATCTCATTAGGACTGATTCAAATGAATTCTTTTTAACAGCTCAGTAATATTCCATGGTGTATATGTACCACAGCTTCCTCATCCATTCGTCTGCTGATGGGCATCTAGGTTGCTTCCATGTCTTGGCTATTATAAACAGTGCTGCGATGAACATTGGGGTGCACGTGTCTCTTTCAGATCTGATTTCCTCAGTGTGTATGCCCAGAAGTGGGATTGCTGGGTCATATGGCAGTTCTAGTTCCAGTTTTTTAAGAAATCTCCACACTGTTTTCCATAGCAGCTGTACTAATTTGCATTCCCACCAACAGTGTAAGAGGGTTCCCTTTTCTCCACGCCCTCTCCAGCATTTACTGCTTGTAGACTTTTGGATAGCAGCCATCCTGACTGGAGTGTAATGGTACCTTATTGTGGTTTTGATTTGCATTTCTCTGTTAATGAGTGATGTTGAGCATCTTTTCATGTGTTTTTTAGCCATCTGTATGTCTTCTTTGGAGAAATGTCTGTTTAGTTCTTTGGCCCATTTTTTGATTGGGTCATTTATTTTTCTGGAGTTGAGCTGGAGGAGTTGCTTGTATATTTTTGAGATTAATCCTTTGTCTGTTGCTTCGTTTGCTATTATTTTCTCCCAATCTGAGGGCTGTCTTTTCACCTAGCTTATAGTTTCCTTTGTTGTGCAAAAGCTTTTAAGTTTCATTAGGTCCCATTTGTTTATTTTTGCTTTTGTTTCTAAAATTCTGGGATGTGGGTCGTAGAGGATCCTGCTGTGATTTATGTCGGAGAGTGTTTTGCCTATGTTCTCCTCTAGGAGTTTTATAGTTTCTTGTCTTACATTTAGATCTTTAATCCATTTTGAGTTTATTTTTGTGTATGGTGTTAGAAAGTAGAACACTTGATTTTTTTGTTTTGCAATGCATATCTTAAAAAGATGAGAAGCACTTTTATAACCTGTGTATTAGTATATGTATACAGAGTTGTTCTCCTGCTTTTTGATATTCAATGCATTTAAATTAACTTCATTTCCCATAATATATTTGATTTTCCTTATAAGCCATTGCTAGTTTAAAACAGAGGTACTCAGCATTCTCCACTGAGATTATGTACTGAGCACAATCCTCATGTTTTTTATTGTAACTCATCCAGGAGCAATGCCAATACGATAACACTCTTACAGTATAAATACATCCCATTGTACTGTGATTATTCACATATGTAATTCCACCTTGAACCTGTGACGCTTAAAGTATAGTGAAGCCATGTGCTCAGTCGCTAATTGTGCCCAACTCTTTGAAACCCCATGGACTGTAGCCCACCAGCCTCCTCTGTTCACAGGTTTTCCCAGGCAGAATACTGGAGTGGGTTGCCATTTCCTTTTCCAGTACATGCTTCTTGTCATTGTTGTACAGTTTCCATCTCAGCATGCAGCTGGCAATATCTACTGAGATGTTCTTTGAAGGAGAGAATGGAAGGCTAGATCCTCTGTTTCTGTACTCCTTTCTTTATATTTGTCATCAGGTAGAGACTTTCATCAGCTCGACATACCAAAGCTTTCCTCAGGACCACTTAGCACTTTTGTAATAGATGCATTTCCCCAACAGCTTCCCAGCATGAAGGTAATGAAAAAAGTCAAACCAGATTAACTTTTTCATAGTTTGAAGTCTAACTCCTTCTTCTAAATTTTCTGCATTCCATATGGATCTTTCATTTTTTAAAAAAGAGTACCTTCAGGTAAAAATTATAATTATTATAATCATAGTTACAGTTATACACAAGTATTTCATGGAGTAGTAAAAAAAAAAAACCCCACTAAATGTTATACATATATTTAATAAAAAATCAACTAGAAGGCAGCAAGACATTTAAAATGTTGTTAAAGAATATCACATGATTATAGCATTATTGCTTTTTCTTTTATTCAACGATTATTTCTATTATGCCATTTCCTTATTCTTAAAAGTAACTTTTCCAATAGTCATGTATGGATGTGAGAGTTGGACTATAAAGAAAGCTGAGCACCAAAGAATTGATGCTTTTTTGAACTGTGGTGTTGGAAAAGACTCTTGAGAGTGCCTTGGACTGCAAGGAGATCCAGCCATTCCATCCTAAAGGAAATCAGTCCTGAATGTTCATTGGAAGGACTGATGTTGAAGCTGAAACTCCAGTACTTTGGCATCACCAAATCCATGGACATGAGTTTGAGCAAGCTCTGGGAGTTGGTGATGGACAGGGAAGCCTAGCATGCTGCAGTCCATGGTGTCACAAAGAGTCAGACACGACTGAGTGAATGAAATGAACTGATCTGAACTGATAGCACATAATGGCACATACTCTGCATTGCCATTATTTTATACTTCTTTGTCTGTGTGTGTGTGTGTGTGTGTGTGTCACTCAGTCATGTCTTTGTCTCCCTAGATGCATACAAAGAGTTCTCCTCGTATAGATAGGATCCAGTCCTATTCTTTGAATTCCCATACTTAGTGGGGTCTGGCACATGAAGGTACCCAGTCCATGTTTGCAGTAGGATTGAAGGGCGAGAAGTGGAATGTGAGGCAGACAGAAACGTAATGTTGCAAAGTGCTAAGTGTTCCTGCTTTTATTCCTGTCTGTGAGCCCTGTTCTCTTACTTAATGCATTCTTGTGGTAATAACAGTCATCTGGCTTTTACTGCTTTGTCAAGAACTACTGTGATGAAAGTCCAGACAAATAAATCATCTATTTGCTTCTCAAAATGCTTGGAAGGCGTTTCCAGCCTGAGACTGAGTTTAACACTGTGGCATAAAGTAGTGAAAAAGCCTCTCTGAGTGGAATGGTGTTCGTTGTTCAGTCTCTCAGTCGTTTACGGCTCTCTGCGACTCCGTGAACTCTAGCAGGCCAGGTACCTCTGTCCTTCACTGTCTCCCAGAGTTTACTCAGATTCCTATACATTGAGTCAGTGATGTTACCTAACCATCCAATCCTCTGCCACCCCTTTCTCCTGTTGCCTTCAGCCTTTCCCAGCCTCAGGGTCTTTTAAAATGAGTCAGCTGTTTGCAACAGTAAGGAGCTTAAGCTTCAGCATCAGTACTTCCAATGAATATTCAGGACTGATTCCCTTTAGGATTGACTGGTTTGATCTCCTTGCTGTCCAGGGGACTCTCAAGAGTCTTCTCCAGCACCACAATTTGAAAGCATGAATTTTTTGGCTCTCAGCTTGCTTTATGGTCTGACTCTCACATCCATACATGACTACTGCAAAAACTATACCTTTGACTATATGGACCTTTGTGACAAAGTGATGTCTCTGCTTTTTAACGCACTGCCTAGATCTGTCATAGCTTTCTTTCTAACAAGCAAGCCTGTTTTAATTTCATGACTGCAGTCACTGTTCCCGGTGATTTTGGAGCCCAGGAAAATAAAATCTGTCACTGCTTCCACTTTCTCCCCATCTGTTTGCCGTGAAGTGATGAGACTGGATGCCATGATCTTAGTTTTTTGAATGTTGAGTTTTAAGCCAGCTTTTTCACTCTCTTCTTTCACCTTACCACCTATGGTTTTTTCCAGTAGTCATGTATGGATGTGAGAGTTGGACTGTAAAGAAGGTTGAGCACAAAAATTTATGCTTTTGAACTGTGGTGCTGGAAAGATTCTTGAGAGTCCCTTGGACTGCAAGGAGATCAAGGAGATCAAGGACTCAATCTGAAAGGAAATCAATCCTGAAAATTCACTGAAAGGACTGATGCTGAAGCTGAGGCTCCAATCCTTTGGCCACCTGATGCAAAGAGCAGACTCATTGGAAAGGACCCTGATGCTGGGAAAGATTGAGGGTGGGAGGAGAGGGAGACGACAGAGGATGAGATGGTTGGATGGCATCACCAACTCAATGGGCATGAGTTTAATCAAACTCCTGGAGGTAGTAAAGGACAGTGAAGCCTGGCGTGCTGATGAGTTCGCAAGAGCCAGACACCTCTTAGTGACTGAACAACAACAAGACTTGGACAGTTTGATCCATCTCACCCAAGTCAAATAACTGGGCATTTTTTATATTTCCTTTAGAATACTGTGTTTAACCCAAACATACTCCTCTTCCCCAGGCCTTCTGATATCAGAAAGATGTTAATTGTCTTACATTTAGGTTTCTTGTTATGGACGTGACTAAGTGACTAACACTTGTGATGCTTCTGCACTAAAAGGAATTGTCTGCTGGCTGACTGCCATCTATGAAGGGTTTTCTTGCTAAAGGAAAGAAGCTAAAAGTGCATCCTCAGGTTCTACACACCTCTATAGGAATAGTTCACAGGGAGCTTGAAATGCTCCCAACAGTCGACCACGGTACGGTACTTGAGTAATACCAGTAGCTTTCCTCTAGCTTCAGAGACCCTTATGGATAAGGTGATATTTTTTTCACTTTGAGTAAAAACATAGTGATGATGATGATGATAGGTAATACATATTTGAAAGTTTGTGATCCTGTGCTGTGTCTTTATATTGAGCCTCAAAAAACAGATTTCAGAAAAGTAGGTAAAGTTGGTTAATGAGAAAAGCATCATTTTTTTTAAACAAAGCTAATTAAGACAGATTTTTAATTCTATCATATATACCTCTTTAATTGATATTTTTATGTATACATGTTTCACACTTATTAAATTACTTCCTATTGGAAATATGGCAAAATGTCAATATCCCAGATGCTAGCCCTTTTAATAGTTAGAACTTTTAGTCTAAGTTACCCACAAATTAGACATAAACTCCTTGGAACCAGTCTCTGGAATGCAGTGTTTTAGGCAGATTAACTTTGTCATTATCTGGATAAAACAAGATGGATTAATGTCCATTGAATCCTTTTTATTCTTTTTGACTTGGTACTTTGATCAAAAGGTCACTGACCAGTGTACACCCTTCACTCCCTCTGGCTTGGCTCACAGTTCATCTCTAAGAAATCCTCCCTAATTAACTACTTGGCTCTGGTCAGCCTTTGCCTTCTATTCCCTCAGTATGGGCCTGGCACCAAGGTTGTAGGATTCTGTTGCAAACATAAGTTCATTGATTGTGTGTGTGTGTGTGGTGTGTGTATGTGCATTATGCATGTGGTGCTTCTTTGTTCTCAGGCACTGTTGCTAGCTGGGCCACATGCAGTATTGTGCTGGCCTCCCTCACTGCCTTTTCCTGGGCGTCAGAAGCTAAAGCTGCATAGTAAGTAGCTGATAGAGAGTTAACTTCATCCTCCTTAGCTCCTTGACTGAAATCTACTGCCTTCTAGTAGTTAAAAAAGGCTGAGTTACTAAAACTTAGGGGTATGTTTTTCACTTAATCATCACAATGACAACTGACCTTTTCCTTTATAGTATTGTGTTGAATTCATTCTCTTAGAAACTACTAATTATAGTTATATCTTACTTATTGCCTCTGTCTAATAAAATCTGGCATGTGGGATACAGAGCCAGGGCATATTATATTCCATGAACATTTAATGTAACATTTAGATTAGGCACCTAGACTCTTTGATTTGGCTTCTGCCCTGTAATGATCCAATTTTCTTCTTCATCTCTTGTATTTGTAGCAATTAGAATAATGTCATGTTGTGTTTTCATCCCTTCCGTAGCTGCATGCTTATTTCTGAAAGTGTCAGACTGTACGTCTGCATGCTCTTGGCTAGCCCACATAAATTATCAAACTGTTGAACATAATGAACTGTTACATTCTCCGTTTTCAGCAGTAAACTGTGAGCCACACCTCAGTGTACAGTAACTTTTATGGTCGGCTGCCAAGGAATGCCTAGCTTTGTCCCTTTAGACATCTCTGTTCTTCTGTGTCAGAGACAGCAGGCAGCAGCTTTCTAAGACAAAGGAAATTTAATTTCCTTCCTGCCTACATGAAGTCTCACGGTTATGATTTTAAAAGACCAAATCAGAAAAAGTGAACCCCAGCACAGTGCAGCAAGATACAGTCATCCCTCGTGGGTAAATGGAGCTGCACAGTGCTTTCTAGAATCTGGCCTTTTCTGCTGATCCATGGCAGCCTTCATCCTCATGCTCACAAGAAGGCTGCTGGACCTCCAAGTATTGCACCTTTCCTTCCAAGTGGTGAAGAGAGAAGGAAAAAGGGCATTCCACTGGGTTTTGCCTGCTATTAAAGAGCTTATATTTACATCTGTTTGACCAGAATTAGCCTTGAGAGACTGGAAAATAGACATTTTTAATTGATCCATTTTCATTCTGAACAAAACTGAGGTTCTGTTGATGAAAAAGGAGGGAGAAATGGGAAGAGGGTAAGCAAGTAGATATATCTGCTTCAAAGATAATAAATCTTTACAAAAATGTCAAGTTAAGCTAGACTGAATTTCAACTGAAAAAACAATTAGGAAACAGGCACCACTTGTCTATAGCATGAATTTCATAATGTAAGTGATGATATTTTACTTCTGTTGGGGATTTTCCTGCACTAGTGTGGTTCAGTCTAATTTGACACTAAAAATGTAAAAATTACCCCAAAATACAGTAGAAGGGTATCAACTGTCATGTTAGTACCATTTATTTTACCTTTTATTCAGCTTGTGCACTAATCCAGAAAGCTTCTGAACATATGATTAGGCAGAGTGGGCAGCTGCCAGTGTGATGAAACTTGGGAATTATAGGAGAGATCTCCCCCTACAGACATGCCATCTTAGTCATGGTGAGCAGGAGGGCTACTGACGCTTGTAAGTTAAATGTATACTGTCTCCAAAGAGGAGAGTTAATTTCAAGTTAATGTTTTTTGAGATATAAATATCTTGGAGCAAAGGAGTTCATCCATTTAATTATCACAAGAATGAGCATTTAGGATAAACGTGGAACCCAAAGCAGATAAATTCTGGTAAAAGTAAAGTCCACAACAGCATGGAAAAGTGGGACACTTCAGGGGACCCCAGCCCACTTGAAGCAGAGCTAACTGTGCCCAAAGAGAGATTCTCAAAGCAAGTAGAAAGAAACCAAGACACACTCTGCCTGCTTTACACCCTTAAAACTCCTGGAAGAAACATAGGAAGTGAGCTCCCTGACATTAGTCTTGGCAGTCATTTTCTGAGGTTCATACCAAAAGCAGAAATCATCATGTGACAAGCTTCAGCAAAGCAAAGAAGATCAACAAAGTGAAAAGGCAACTTACTGAATGCAGGAGAAAATGTTTGCCAATCATATTGTTGTTGTTGTTCAGTCGTTAAGTCGTGTCTGACTCCTTGTGAACCCATGTACTGTAGCACGCCAGGCTTCTCTGTCCTTCACTATTTCCCAGAGTTTGCTCAAGCTCATGTCCATCGAGTCAGTGATGCCATCCATCCATCTCATCCTCTGTCACCCCCTTCTCTTCCTGCCCCCAATCTTTCCCAGCATCAGGGTCCTTTCCAGTGAGTTGACTCTTCACATCGGGTGGCTGAAGTATTGGAGCTTCAGCTTCAGTCCTTCCAATGAATATACCTGTTAAGAGGCCAATATCCAAAATACATAAAGAATTTATATACCTCAGTAGCAAAAAAACAGTTCAATTAAAAACTAGGAGAAGAGCTGAATAGACATTTTTCCAAAGACGTAAACATGGCCACCAGGTACATGAGAAGATACTCAACATCACTAATCATCAGAAAAATGAAACTTAAAACCATAGTGAGCTATCACCTTACACTTGTTAGAATGGTTATTCAGTTCAGTTCAGTTCAGTCACTCAGTCCTGTCTGACTCTTTGCAATCCCATGAACCACAGCACACCAGGCCTCCCTGTCCATCACCAACTCCCAAAGTATCGAAAGACAAATGATGGTGAGGATGTGGAGAAGAAGGGAACCTTTGTGCACTAATGGTGTGAATCTAAACTGGTGCAGCCACTATAGAAAACAATGTGGAGTTTCCTCAAGTTAAAAATAGAACTATTATATGATCCAGCAATTCCCACTCCTGAGTATTAGTATCAACTCACTTGAAATACTAATTAGAAAGGATACGTGCACCCCTATGTCCATTGCAGCATTATTTACAATAGCCAAATAGCCAAGACATGGAAACAACCTAAATGCCATCCATGGATGAATAAATTTAAAAAAAAATTGGGTGTATATACATGTATGGAATAGACTATTATTTAGCCATAAAAAAGAATGGAATTGTTCCATTTACAGCACCATAGATGGACCTTGAGGCATTATGCTAAGTGAAATAAGTCAAATAGTAAAAGATAAACACTGTATGGTCCCTTTTATATGTAGAACCAACAAACAGACAAACAACTGAACTCTGAACAAAGAACAGATTTGTGGTTTCCTCAAGTGAACAGATACCCCAGATCCAAGGTAAGAGAAACCCAAGTAAGACGGTAGGTGCTGAGAGAGGGCATCAGAGGGCAGACAGACTGAAACCACAATCACAGAAAACTAGCCAGTCTGATCACATGGACCACAGCCTTGTCTAACTCAGTGAAACTAAGCCATGCCAAGCCATGCCAAGACAGACGGGTCATGGTGGAGAGGTCTGACAGAATGTGGCTCACTGGAGAAGGGAATGGCAAACTACTTCTGTATTCTTGCCTTGAGAACCCCATGAACACTATGAAAAGGCAAAATGATAGGATACTGAAAAAGGAAATCCCAGGTCGGTAGGTGCCCAATATGCTACTGGAGATCAGTGGAGAAATAACTCCAGAGAGAGTGAAGGGATGGAGCTAAAGCAACAACACCACCCAGCTGTGGATGTGACTGGTGATGGAAGCAAGGTCCGATGCTGTAAGAGCAATATTGCATAGGAACCCGGAATGTTAGGTCCATGAGTCAAGGCAAACTGGAAGTGGTCAAACAGGAGATGGAAAGAGTGAACGTCGACATTCTAGGAATCAGCGAACTAAAATGGACTGGAATGGGTCAATTTAACTGAGATGACCATTATATCTACTACTGTGGGCAGGAATCCCTTAGAAGAAATGGAGTAGCCATCATAATCAACAAAAGAGTCCAAAATGCAGTACATGGATGCAGTCTCAAGAACAACAGAATGATCTCTGTTCATTTCCAAAGCAAACCATTCAATATCACGGTAATCCAAGCCTATGCCCCAACCAGTAATGCTGAAGAAGCCGAAGTTGAACGGTTCTATGAAGACCTACAAGACCTTTTAGAACTAACACCCAAAAAGATGTCCTTTTCATTATAGGGGACTGGAATGCAAAAGTAGGAAGTCAAGAAACACCTGGAGTAACAGGCAAATGTGGCCTTGGAGTACAGAATGAAGCAGGGCAAAGGCTAACAGAGTTTTGCCAAGAGAACGCACTGGTCATAGCAAGCACCCTCTTCCAACAACACAAGAGAAGACTCTACACATGGACATTACCAGATGGTCAACAGTGAAATCAGATTGATCATATTCTTTGCAGCCAAAGATGGAGAAGCTCTATACAGTCAGCAAAAACAAGACCAGGAGATGACTGTGGCTCAGATCAAGAACTCCTTATTGCCAAATTCAGACTTACACTGAAGAAAGTAGTAAAACCACTATACCATTCAGGTATGACCTAAATCAAATCCCTTATGACTATACAGTGGAAGTGAGAAGTAGATTTAAGGGACAAGATCTGATAGAGTGCCTGATGAACTATGGACAGAGGTTTGGGATATTGTACAGGAGACAGGGATCAAGACCATCCCCATGGAAAAGAAGTGCAAAAAGGCAAAATGGTTGTCAGGGATTCCAGTTGGGCTATTTCAAATGCTAAAAGATGATGCTGTGAAAGTGCTGCACTGAATATGCCAGAAAATTTGGAAAACTCAGCAGAGGCCATAGGACTGGAAAAGGTCAGTTTTCATTCCAATCCCAAAGAAAGGCAATCCCAAGGAATGCTCAAACTGCCACACAATTGTACGTATCTTACATGCTAGTAAAGTAATTCTCAAAATTCTCCAAGCCAGGCTTCAGCAGTACATGAACCATGAACTTCAGATGTTCAAGCTGGTTTTAGAAAAGGCAGAGGAACCAGAGATCAAATTGCCAACATCTGCTGGATCATTGAAAAAGCAAGAGTTCCAGAGAAACATCTATTTCTGCTTTATTGACTATGCCAAAGCCTTTGACTGTGTGGATCACAATAAACTGTGGAAAATTCTGAAAGAGAAAGGAATACCAGAGCAACTCACCTGCCTCTTGAGAAACCTGTATGCAGGTCAGGAAGCAACAGTTAGAACTGGACATGGAAAGACAGACTGGTTCCAAATAGGAAAAGGAGTACATCAAGGCTGTATATTGTCACCGTGCTTATTTAACTTATATGCAGAGTATATCATGAGAAACGCTGGGCTGGAAGAAGCACAAGCTGAAATCAAGATTGCTGGGAGAAATATCAATATCCTCAGATATGCAAATGACAGAACTCTTATGGCAGAAAGTGAAGAGGAACTGAAGAGCCTCTTGATTGATGAAAGTGAAAGAAGAGAGTGAAAAAGTTGGCTTAAAGCTCAACATTCAGAAAACTAAGATCATGGCATCTGGTCCCGTCACTTAATGGCAAATAGATGGGGATACAGTGGAAACAGTAGCTGACTTTATTTTTCTGGACTCCAAAATCACTGCAGATGGTGATTGCAGCCATGAAATTAAAAGACGCTTACTCCTTGGAAGGAAAGTTATGACCACCTAGACAGAATATTAAAAAGCAGAGACATTACTTTGCCTGCAAAGGTCCATTTAATCAAGGCTGTGGTTTTTCCAGTAGTCATGTGTGGATGTTAGAGTTGGACTGTAAAGAAGGCTGAACGCCAAAGAATTGGTGCTTTTGAACTTCGGTGTTTGAGAAGACTCTTGAGAGTCACTTGGACTGCAAGGATATCCAACCAGTCCACCCTACAGGAGATCATTGGAAGGACTGATGCTGAAGCTGAAACTCCAATACTTTGGCCACCTGATGTGAAGAGCTGATTCATTTGAAAAGACCCTGATACTGGACAAGATTGAGGGCAGGAGAAGAAGGGGACGATAGAGGATGAGATGGTTGGATTGCATCACCTACTCAATGGACATGAGTTTGGCTGGACTCCAGGAGTTGGTGATGGACAGGGAGGCCTGGGAGGCCTGGCGTGCTGCACTTCATGGGGTTGCAAAGAGTCAGACACGACTGAGTGACTGAATTGAACTGAACTGAGGTGAGGGTCTGGTGCAGAATGGGTTAAGGGAGTCAAAAGGTGCAAATTTCTAGTTGAAAACTGAAAAGGTTGAATGCAGGTGTACAGCATGGTGACTATAGTTAATAACCCCATATTGCATATTTTAAAGGGGCTACTAAAATCAATCTTGAAATTTTTTAGCACAAGAAAATTTTGTAACTGTATGCTGGTGTTAACTGGACTTCCTGTGGAAATCATTTTGCAGTATGTACAAATATTGAATCAGTACATTGTATACATGAAAGTAATATGATGTTATGTCAATTATACCTCAGTTAAAAATCAAAATTATCATTTATCTGTATATACTTGTTTCTTTATCAGACAACCTTGTTGACGATACATTCCTCTGAGCTCTAAAAGAATGTTTCTTCACTTATGTATTACTATAGTGGATAAATTTGGTGAATGTTTCCAGCATATTTCTTAATAAACAAATGAGAAAGCCAGTTTATATCGTCACATGCTTCTTGTATTCCCTTATGTTCTGTTTTCCTTTGTGCACTTTTTAGGGCTTCCTTTGATTTATCTCACTTTAAGCCATCTAAGCCAAATAATAATTTTTACAAGAAACATACACATTTTTTCTCATGACCATGTATCTGATTCAAATTTAATCATACTCCCTCCTGGCTTGTATAGCCTCAGGATGAGATTACATCTGGTTGCTTATTGGTCATAACCCGAAGTGCTTTAGAACTGTGTTATATTGATATTTTGAAACATGTTCCTAGAATCCAGCCCACAAAGATCCTTATATTATCTTTGACAGAAGTATCGGGCTTTGGAAGCCCTTGGGGAAAGGTTGAATTCAACACACAAGACTTGGGATGCGTAAGACTCTTTGCCAAGTGTCCACAAATTCATCTGAGTAACAAATTATAGCAACAGTGTAGAGAAAGGTCTGGAACTTTGCAAAGGTAAGGAAAGAAACTCATGCCCAAAATCATAAAGTTTTTGGAAAAAATGTTCTCTTTTTTCCTTTCTCTCCCAACCCCAGTCAAAGAAACAGGAAGATAGAAGGTGTGAAATAAGTCAAGTGTTTTACTTTTTGTTAAAAACATTTGATCTCTGTATTTGGCTTTTTCTGAGCTAAGCTACTGCAATATTTTTTTAAAGGAGTTTGTTGTTTTTCTGTAGGTACAAGCCAATTATGATGTGGCACGCTATGAAAATATTTTCTCTGTGCTCTGGGTTCTGGAGCAACTTCTCCAAAAGGAAAACAAAGAAGACAACAGTTCGAGAATGGGGCATGAGGATCAGGAAATCAAGACATTTCTTCAGAAGCATGATGAAACTGTTTTCAAACTCTCTGATGCATTTCCTTTATTTACTTTTTATTTGTGGAGACTGGGCATTCTCTTGAACTCAGTAGAAATAGGAACTGTTGGAAATAACTCACTTCCTTAGCAGTTTGCCAAATAATCAGAAGCATACTAAAGTTTAATATATGAAGATCTTGTGCTTAAATGTTTTCAAGAATTTTTTTTTTCAAGAATATTTTTAAATGAGCATTTTAAATGGATCCCTAAAGACAATCATTAATTGAATTCAATAATCTTAATTGAATTCAATAATCTTAAACTATGTATAAAAAGATTATGAGTCGTATTTCTGTACTAAAATCAGCCAGTTTCAGTTGAGAATGCCCCGCCTTAGTCCTATGGAACTGTGTGTTGCAATATGTTACTCAATGCAGTCTAGTTCTGTTACTCTCTAAAATGGACCATAAATTGTCTTTCTTATTAAAAAATTGCATTTTAAAAGATTTTCATTTACTAGATGCTAAAAGGTAACAGAAGATATCTTATGTTTTGTTACTTTACCAACTCAGCATTTAAAATAAGTGGTTATAAATAAGATTCTTTCAAAATTTTTTCTTAGTGTCACTTACTCTCTATTGTCTTAGATGGGATTCATGTAGAAACAGAAAAGTTCTTAGCATTTGTAAAGCTAATGGCCTTTAATTTCATATAATCAACATATTGTCAAGTCGTTTTGAAAGTACTAATCATTTTAAATGTCCCATTTGTTTTTCAACAAATGTTTGTTTTGATTCTGTTGATTATATAAAATATTCCTGTTACTGTTCAAATGTAGTTATTACATGTAGCTAAGTCATTAAGGATATTTTCACAAATTCCAGCATCAGTCTAGAAATATACTTTATGTTTATTAAAGGTATATTTATACTTATTGAAAGTATTGGGTGGATTTCTCAGTTACACACTTTCATTGACATTGTCAGTTATTAAAATGATAACCAACTAACTTAATTAGCATATGTTATATGCTTTCCTGTAGTGCAATTTAGCAAATACAGATTTGCTTTATTAATTATATGTGAAATTGTTTCACAAGTTAATTACCTTTCCTGAATGTCATTGGTATTTTAAAAAATCATTACCTGACACATATTTGTGGAGTTATTTCTATCTTTCTACAAAAGATAAAACCTTTTTTATGTAATACTGAAACAAAATCTATCAGTCAACTTTGTTATATAACACAGAACCACTAAGTCTTAATGGTATACAGCAATAAATGTTGCTTTCTCGATGTCTGTGGGTCACGTGAGGATCAATTCATCTGCACCTGCTGAAAACCCCGCGCCCTCAGCAGATCCCACCGGGCTAGGCTCTGTGTTGTATACAGGGCTTTTTTTTCGTCCACATGTGCTTAGCCTGGGTCCCAGGTGGAAGGAGAGAGGAGCAACTGCTCAGGAAGATCTGCTGTGGCGGTGGCAGGTAGGTGAGAGGAAAAGGGCGAGGCTGAGAAACTGCGCATGTTACTTCCGCCCACATGTATGGACCAGTTCCATCAAAGGGTCAGGCCCGGAGGAAGACAGACGAGTACCCTCCACCTCGACTAGGGAGATTTGCAAAGTTACATGGCAGTGGGCACTGGATCCATGAGAGGATGGAGAATTGGGGCAAATAATGTGTTCCACCTTACATACTAGTTGAACGTAAGAGGGATATTTTAGATCCTAAATTAGAAGGAATTTCGTTTGTATTGAATTCCTGGGAACACCTCTGAAGATCTGTATAAATCCTATGACATCACCCCATCCTCTCTCTTCCGTAATAACTAGAAGATGTTGGTAAATACAGGAGCAAGGGCAGTGGCCCTTCCCCCACTGCAGTCAGCCAGCATGAGTTACAGGGAAGAACAAAAATCTGACTCCCTGCTGAGATGTTTCTCTTACTCTAACCTTTCCTTCCTGTTGCTTTTGTTCCATAAAAGGATGCTGTGTATACATAATGGCCTGCCTCAGTGAACCCTGCCCTTCTGTCTGAATATTAAGCCAAAAGTGCCTTTGTTTCAGGAAACATCCTGACCCTGTCCACTTGTGGATGGCTTGGGAAGAAATTAACACATCCATCCCCTCTCTGAGGCTGGCCATTCCAGGAGATATTTCCAAGACTTGTGTGACCTTTTTACTTCCTCACCCCCCTCTCTCTCTGACTCTATAAAAGAACCTGACATCCAGACCCCAATAAGATGTTTATGCTGAGACATTAGACTGCCATCTTCTTGGTCTGCCCGCTTTCCCAATAAAGTCATTATTCCTTTCCCCAACACCTCATCTCCAACTTATTGGCCTGTCCTGTGGCAAGCAAAGTGAGCTTAAACTCAGTAACATAATGACCCTAAGAATAATTCCAGTAGTCTTCAAAGCTTCATAGTCTGAAAATTAGCTTTAAAAAGTATGTTTATTACAAAAGAAGAGATAAGATTTGGGGGTCATCATCAATGTACCGTATGGAGGTACATTTCATTTCCATTTGGTATTGGGCTCCCCTGGTGGCTCAGTTGGTAAAGAGTCTGCCTGCAAGGTGGGAGACCTATGTTCAGTCCCTGGGTTGGGAAGATCCCATAGAGAAGGGAATGGCGACCCACTCCAGTATTGGTGCCTGGAGAATCCCATGCTCAGAGGAGCCTGGTGGGTTAGACTTCATGGGGTCAAAAAGAGTTGGACACAACTGAGTGACTAACACCTTTCACTTTTATGTAAACACAACTTCAGTCATTTATACAATACTTAACCCTTCATTATCCTGTGTTTCCATCTGTAACACTTAGTTGTGCAGTATATTTAGTATTGAGGTCTAAATCTCTTGCTAGTGAAAAGATGATCAAATGAGCCACATAGCTGTTTCAATAAAATGGTAAAAAAGAATGAATGATGTAAGCTAGAATTAACAGTATTTAGGAATGTTGTAGCAATGAAGACTTGGCAGTCACCTTTGGGCACCAATGAAATTGGATGTAGGATAGGATGTAAAATAAAGAGGATAGGGAAGACTCCTAAAAATGGAGAAAATCATAAAAGTGTTAAGTGTTACACTCATATAGTGTTATATATAAAATACATATATTTATAATAAACATACACTGATCTAAGCATTTTACTTATATTTACTCACTTGATTCTCCCAACAACCCTATGTGAGAGGTAATGTTATTCTCTCCATTTTAGAGACAAGGAACTCAGACAAACCAGGAAGTAACCTTTTGGGTTTTGCCCCCAGGAATTTAGTCTTTGCAGTCCACTCTCCTTAACAGCTGTCCTGGCAATTCATGAAACACAAATACCTTTGTAATTGTCGTTGAAGCTTGATAAGCCTTCTTCTAGGATGGTGGTTCTCTGTTAGCTTATTTTGGATTCTTAAACCTGTACTGAGCAGCTGTCCTTCTCCGGATTATAACATTTTACTATAGTTAAGACTCCTTAGATGTGTTATAGAGCATCTTTCAAGAATCATGTTCTAAAACTGCAAATCTCTCTCTAAAGACAGAGTAAGTAGGTGGACCATTAGCATGCTGAGCTCAGCTCAGTGAGGAGAGAAAACACATCTGATTGTTTTGTTCTTGGACCTATAAAGAGATGCAGTTCTTTCACAAGCTGTTGTACTTTTTAATCATGTTTGTTGTCATCCTATAACAAGGGCAGTATATTCCTAAAGAGGCAAACAAAAAAGCCTTTCATATTTCCAGATTTTTGTGTATATTTGCAGATTTTTTAAAACACTGACAGCTGTGATCTGTGAAAATGTGGTTTCATTTATTCAACAACTATTAAGCACCAACTTTGTGAAAATGAATTACTTGTACATATGAAAACTAAGCATACTAAATTGTATCTTTTATCATATTTATAAAACAAATTTCTTTTAATAGTATAATAACCCAACAGCATCAATAGTTTGTCTTTGGTGAAGGAGATTATTAGGATGATGATATTTACCTAATACTGAAAAATAGATAGGATTTTTATTATTTTTAAAGTCAATTCATTATTTTAAAATTATTTATAGGATTGGACAACACTAACTTTATCTGGCCAATAAATGGGCTACTCTTTTAAAAATTGTCTAACTATTATAGAATATGATTGGTACATAGGAAATAATCTCAGTCTCTTGTCTTTCATTTAATATAAATGTGCCCTATGTTGTTTTAAGAGTCAACTACTAATAAGAAGTAAAATTTGGAAAAAAAAAAATTAGTCTAACATTCAAGACATCAAAATTGATTTTATAATGATACATGTTCTGAATTTGTAATATTTTGTTTTGATATTTTAATCTAATTTATGTTGTAGCTCCCTAATCAGTTGGTGAACTTCTGATGTATTTTAGTCCATAGTTGTATTCCGTGTGTGTGTGTGTGTGTGTGTGTGTGTGTGTGCCCATGCACACACACACCCATGCTCAGTCATATCCTATTCTTTAGGACCCCATGACGACACTCTGCCAGGCTCCTCTGTCCATGGAATTTTCTAGGAGAGACTACTGGAGTGGGTTACCATTTCCCTCTCATAGTGAATCCATTTTAGCATCAAGATTTACAGAGATAACAGTAACCCGAGTTATTTCCGGCATAAAGCAGTGGTTCTCAAATGTGGGCCCCAGGCCAGCAGCATCAGCAACACCTGGGAACCTGTTAGGAATACAAGTTCTAGGGCCCCACCCCAGACTTACTTTAGGAACAGCATGTCTAGGGCGGAGCCCCAAAATCTGTATTTGATCATGCCCCCCCCCCCCCCCGGCATTGTTTAAGAACCACTGCTGTAATCACTGTCTTTACTGAACAGGAGGGCTTGTT
Source organism: Odocoileus virginianus (assembly GCF_023699985.2). Taxonomy (NCBI): domain Eukaryota; kingdom Metazoa; phylum Chordata; class Mammalia; order Artiodactyla; family Cervidae; genus Odocoileus; species Odocoileus virginianus. The sequence goes on along the minus strand of NC_069692.1, from coordinate 568,425 downwards.
ACATATAATATCATTCAGAAAGTAGAAATTCAGTCATCCCAAATGACTGAATTTTTAAACTTCCCTAATGAGTGCCTTAAAATTCCAAAGGAGTATTTGGGAAAACTAATTTATTCATGATTTACTTAAAATGAGTAGCAGTTTTATAAACATCAACCTGAATAGCACTTTTAAAATGAACATCTTTACACTTAGCTTTTAGTTCCTTTACTAAAATAATTACTCTCTGTTGGTGGTATTTTAAAAAATTATAATCTGAGCTTAGATATAAACTAATTATAGCTTTCTGTATTAGTCTTAGTATGGAGTAAGAATCAGGCAGAGATGCTGACAGGATGTTACTTGTAAGGTGAGATATTAAGCATCGAAAATAGTATCAGAATATTCCTCTTATTCCAGGAAATCTGTTTTTATACATACAATAAGCATAGCTTAGTTATATGATTCTGTTTCTCAACCCTGGAGTTGAAATTCTATCTTTCAATCCTTCTGGAATATAGAGTTATAAATAAATAATTGGTGAACAATGGCCTGTTTGTAACTGTTGGGCTTAATTTATTTTCACCACTTTCTGTGTCTTTATCACGTTACTGTGATCTCCAGAATGACCTAAGGACAGCACCCCTGATGTGATGAGGGAACAGAACCGTCACTGCTTTTAGCTTTAAGGACTTGCTAAGACATTTTCATGAATGGTTAATCATTTCAGGAACACTCAAAACCCCAGACACTCCACCAGCACAGAAGAGGATGTATTTGTTCTCCTTTCCCTTTCATACTCACACTCAACTTCAACATTCCTTCCATAAAAAGAGATCCAAACCTCTTGAAACTGTCTCTCATTTGACGAAACATACCTCGTCGTCCTTAAGTGTTGAAAGCTAATTTGCACTGAGGGCAGAGTGCAGTTTCTAGAGGACTCCAGAGCGAGGTCACTCTCCTGGGAAGAGTAACCACGGTCCATTAACACGTGTGGTTTGTCCGTTTCCACAGCAGCGCATGAGCAAGTAGTTGACTTGCCGCGGCTGACGAGGCATCTCATCAAGCAACTTGACAAAGTCTAGGAAAGCGCTCCAGAGACCAGCAGAGAAAATATAGGAATTCTGATTATACCAAAAAAAAGAAGAGCTAGATGTAATTATAGAAATCTGAGAATGTCTCTAGCTCCAAATGAATGTATTGATATTATTTCCATGTGAAAAGTTAAAAATAATTTCTGAGGCTAGTACGAGCTTGGCTTATGACCTACTTTCCTTTTAAATAGAGTCTCTTCCACAGGTAACATCTAATCCATGGGCCTTTGCACCAGCATTAAGTCTGGTCATAATACTCAGCATTTAGTATGGTATGTACTAGACACTTCACTCAGTTCTTGACCTTTATTATTTTGCTTAAGCCTTCTAACAACCTTATGAGAGAAGTATTATCGTGCCCAGTTGGATGAGGAAGCAAGCCCAGAGCATGTAAGTGATTAGCTCATGGCCACAAGGCTGGAAACAAAAATCAGAGGCAAGATCCAAATAGGCAATGAACAACTGAGTCAAGAGTCTGCACTCAAAAGAGAAACACAGACATGGAGAACAAACATGGACATCAAGGAGGGGAAAGAGGTTGAAGTGACTTGGGATGTGAAATTGACATATACCCTATGATATATAAAATAGATAACTAATGAGAACCTACCATATAGCCCAGGGAGCTCTAGTCAATGTTCTGTGGTGAAATAAATGGGAAGGAAATCCAAAAAAAGAGGGAATAGAAGTGCATGTATAACTGATTCGCTTTGCTATGCAGCAGAAACTAACACAACATTGTGAAGCAACTAAACCTGAGTTTAAAAAAACACAAAGCTGCACTCCGAGCACTTAGCTACTTATAGCTGCCATGTCCTAACTCTGCAAAAGTAGAAACTTAAGTCTACAGAATAAAGTTACCCTGACAGTAAAACTCCAGTGTATACTTTTTTTGAGGAATTAATTTTAGACACATCCAGCACATGTTTGTGACAATTACAGTGGTGGGAAATTTACACTCCATTTAAGTAAAATGGGGATGATGAAAATAGCCCTTTGTAGTTGGAAGAATAAAAGAACTTCAGTAAGACCCCAGAGATATCCAGTTGGTGGCATTTATGTAAACGCAGTTGGAGAAGGGAATGGCAGTCTACTCCAGTATTCTTACCTAGAAAATTCCATGGACAAGGGGCCTGGTGGGCTTCAGTCTACAGGGTTGCAAAGAGTCGGACACGACTGAGCACACAGTCCATTTAAATGAAATAGACATAAAAGTTCTTTTCTGTATCTGATGTTGTGTAAGCCAGTGTGAATAACACTTTCTGAGGATAAAGGAAGTTAAATCTTTCAAAATGTGAGGATCAAGATCAGACAACCGTATACAGATTACAGTTAATTCCTAAGTCTTACACAGGGAAGGCATAATATATGTGAAGCACAGTTTCTCTATATTGGCTCTACAATCATGTTTTTCTGTTGTAAGTATAGAAAAAAATGTCTCTATTTCATGTTTGTGGTTTGTGGATATGATCCAGTTGACATTTCTAAACTATCTTATGAGGTAGAGAGAAAATGTCTTCATACCTCATTACATCATGGGAAAAAGACATAAAAAATAATTTAAAGCACCTCAGTGGCATGTTCCCCCCAAAAGTTTAGGTAGCTCTTGTTGACTCATTTTTCTTTGATCTGGGAAAAGAGATGAAAAGACCTTGACTGGCACTCGATCCTGTCAATCAGCTCGCATTGCATCAGGTTTCATTTGAGAGCTTTCTGTTTTTCTCATATGAGACAACAGTGAAGCTCAGAAGGGAAGACACTGCGGATTCACAGATGGGAGGGGAGGTGGGCTGTGGGCGGATGGAAGGACAGAGAACAGAGGGGCCATCAGTGGCCCCACCATCTCATGACTCAGGACAAGTTATTTATCGCTCTGAATTTCTCTCTGTAACGTAGAGCATCTGTGTTTCAGTTTTAAAATGGAGAGAACAAAGAGTATTTCTGCTTGGGAAATGTATTTCTTCTGAATGTTTGCATAAATGATTAGACTAAAATTGTTCAGTGTTACTACTCCTTATTAATAAATTGACTGCCCAGCAGCAGAAGTTTTGTCTCCTTCCTGTCTTCATGGAGGTCTTCCTGTGATATGTATTTTAACACCAGTAATGAAGTCTAGTACATGGACTTAAAAGATGAGGGCATGGCTCTATCCTTTCATATAAATGAAAATGCCATTTCTTCATTGTTAATTTTTTTAAAGGACCATCTCACCATAGGATTGTTTGTGTGAATGAAATGAAATAACATCTGTGAAAAGTACTTTGTGACTGTGAAGTTAAAATAATAGCCCTAAGAAGCACATGAGCTAAGACATATATCTTGCTTATTATGCACCACGCACTTTATATATATTTGCTCATTTAACCCTCATAGCAACCTCTAAAACAGGTCAATACTACTACTTCTATTAGCCCCATTTTACAAATGAAGAAACAGACACAGAGTTTAAGAACTTTCCAGAGTCACACAGAATGTGACAGATAGTATTGAACAAACTTTATATTCCTGTCTCTTTTTATTCCATATATTCCACATAAATTCTAAGTGGACTCATAGCTGAGCCATCATGAAACTTACTGCCTGAATGTCTTCCAGTTATATTAATGATAATTAATAAATATTAGCCATAATTTAAGCATGCTGGAAACTGCATCATGCTTTATTATATTCTCTAATTTGCTGACCTGCCATAAATAAATCAGTCTTTCAGGAGTCTGAAGTCAGTGACATTCCAAAATAGTGGATTATTTAGGAGATCACTTTCCTGTCAACCAGGGACTCCGGGTTTCACACGCCTACAACCTGGACAGACAATTCTTTGTGTGTGGTTCACACGCCAGGCTTCCTGCACTGACTCCTGATTGTCATTCCAGTATCCTATTGAATCTGAATCCTGGTCCTAAATGCTATCAAGAAAGTGGACATTAATTCCCCTGCTTTTGGAAAGAACATCATTTCCTTTTGTGAATTTCTTTGTTCCATTGTGTACAGTCTTTATTGAATACTGAAAAACCAAGAAGCCTTTTTTACTAGCTGAAAGGAGTTTGCATGACACAAGCCGAGCCACGTGGAAAACCCCTCTCTAAACCTGAATCCCATGCAGGCTCGCTGAAACCAGCTGTAGCTCATTTATCAACGGCTGCAGCGCAGGGATGAGGTGAAGGAACAGTTCTCGCTACTAGATTCCCACGGCTGCCTGCTTTCTGTTTTTTCTAAAACTGATCTTCAGCTTCCCAGTTTGGTCTGGGACCTACCAGATGTTCTTCAGTGGCATTAATTTGCTGTTTATGTTACCCAGAGACAACTTCTGTAGCTTAGAACTGCTAATCCCTTACTAATAAGCCCACGGGTTGCAGTCCTATTGCTTGTCTTGTGAGCGCCCTCTAGAATGTGGCAGGATCACACATGCAATATTTCCTCCTACAGTTCTGCGAGCATCCAGCAGCACTTGAGCTGCCACTTGCACAAACCACACCAGAATCCGTGTGCCCTGTAACCTGACCAGTGATGTTACGCTAAAAGACCAGGACTCCTATTTGCATAATCTACCATGATCCACCATCTCCCAGTCTGCCTGGATGGAGCTTAAATTCTCCGTGCCCCCGGGCCCTTGTGATTCCAAATGCTGACAGCTTAACTGGAAGTTCACTCCTCTTCTGTGAATAGGTATCAGGCACACTGCCTCACACCCAGGAATCTTGCAATCTAATAATAAATCTAATAACATGTAAGAGCTTATGACAGAAATGCACCATTCACTTCAAGGAGCCACCATTCATACCTTTGTGAGTATTTTTAAATGTCCAAATATTTTTAATTTTAAAAGGACTTCAGTATCATTTAGTTCATTGCCTTCATTTTATATATGACAAAACATATGCCAAAAAACTAAGCAGCAAGCCCAAGTCACACAATTAGTCGACTGGCTGAGCTAAAACCACTGATTTTTTTTTTTTTTAATTAATGTAGGTAGGCTTGATATTGTCTTCTATACTTTGAACACTTCAGAAGAGTCTAAACTTAGATCCTGATGTTTAGCAATTATATACTATACATGGTAATTTGTCAATAATTAGTGACTATATTATTGTATTAATTTATAAATGAACAATCATTTCCTCATTCCCATACATTAGAGTTAGAAGGTTTGGAGCATATTCTGCAATGGCGATCCATTTCTCAAATTATGAAGGATTTACACACAAGTAGGTGGGTGACTATATAACCAAGGCACCCACAGCCTAGACAGCTGTTCTTTCCTTCACTTTCAGAGATGGTAACCTAATACAGGTCTGCAAATCTAGAAGTGGAGCAGATATATTCTATTCTGTAGAAATCTTGTTTCTAAATGCTACTCGCTAGGTAGAGAATGAGCTGAATTTCAGAAAGTGAGCTCCGCAGGGGAAAAAGGAATAGTACCGATTGTGAATAATTACAGGTCAACTCACAGTACAAAGTACACTAGGTGAATCTTAGAGTAAGTTGACTTTGGGTCCTGATGAAAAATCTTATCTCAATATATAATAGAATTTTCATGTAAAATATATTCCACTTTCCAGTTAGCCTCTTTATAAATGAACTTTTGTGTCCCAACTCATTTGAGGTACAGACTGCCAGGATGTTACATATAGACTGTCAATAGAAACTTCAAAACTTTTCCTATCTTGACAACCATGAGTTTTTATTGTTTTTAACTAGATTACTAAAGAACAGGTTTGCACTCAACATGGAAGCAACCTAAGTGTCCATCAATGGAGGAATGGATAAAGAAGATGTAGTACATATGTGCAATGGAGTATTACTCAGCCTTGAAAAAGAAAAAAATAATGTCATTTGCAGCAACAAGAATGACCTAGAGACTGTCATACTGAGTGAAATAAGTCATAAAAAGAGAGATATCATATGATATTACTTATATGTGGAATCTAAAAAATGGTACAATAAACTTATTTATGAGACAGAAATAAAGTCACAGGTTTAGAAAACAAATTTATGGTTAACAAGGGGGAAAGGGTAGGGGAAAAAATAAATTGGGAAATTGGAATTGGCGTATACACAGTAAGTGAGTGAAAGTCACTCACTCACGTCTGACTCTTTGAAACCACAAGGACTACAGCCTGCCAGTCTCCTCTGAATTCTCCAGGCAAGAATACTGGAGTGGATAGCTGTTCCCTTCTCCAGGGGGTCTTCCCAGCCCAGGAATTGAACCAGGTCTCCCACATTTCAGGCAGATTCTTTACCCTCTGAGCCACCATGGAGGCCCAAGAATATTGGAGTGGGTAGCCTATACCTTCCCCAGGGGATCTTCACAACCCAGGAATTGAACCAGGGTCTCCTACATTGCAGGCAGATTCTTTACCAGCTGAGCTACCAGGGAAGCCCCATATACACAGTAATATATATTAGATAATTAATAAGAGCCCCGTATAGCTCAGGGAACTCAATACTCTGTAATGACCTATATGGGAATAGAATCTAAAAAGTTAATATGTGTATATTAGTTAATATGTATAATTGATTCATGTTGCTGTACATCAGAAGCTAATACAGCATTAAAAATCAAGTATATTCCAATAAAAATTAATAAAAAGAACAGTTGTACATCAAGAGTTATACAACCATCAGTGACCAAAGTGTCATATTTATTTACCTTTATGTCTAAAAGAAAATACCATCTAGAGAATATCTTATCTTAAAGGAATTTATGTGTATTGTTCAAACATAGTGGAAAGAAGGACCTAGGATTTTCATATTGGGTTCATAATATTGTGATGGACTTGAATAAATGAATGAACAAATATTATGGGCTTTTGTTCATTATTTTCTATTGCTTTTAAAATATTTTATAGCATTATCATTCTTATTGATTTTGGTTATAGGAAAGAAGGACCAGGCAGCCAGTGCACCCCAGCATAGGTTGCTACATTATTCTACACTTTGGAAACTAACTACATGAGGGCCCTCTTGCCAGCTCAAGAGAAAGAAGAGGATACCAAAGTGGGGATGAAAATCAGAAGTTTGAAAGAAGGGCTTAGTTTACTTTTCTTCACTTCTTATAATCGCTGTTTACTGTGGCTGCTTTAAACCTTTAATCATTCAAAGAACAGATAATTCCTTTCTTGCTCCTGGATACTTCTGCTGACAGTACAAAGGGTAATTCATAGCAAATGTTAATGTGCATTCAACAGGATTATATGAAAAAATATTTTATCTCTATTTTCTTCTCAAAATGGGGCAAAGGAAGCATAGTTGTAAATGTGATCGATTATGGCAGAATGATGGCAGGATTTATTAATAGTCTGAAGGACCCTCATCAAGTCAAGCTGCTGCTCAGAGGGAATATGGAAAATCCATTAGAATGTCAAAAGGCATCTATTGTAAAGGCAGTGTTTACAAGCATGTCTGAACAGGCAATTACATAACAGGTATTAGCTTGGATCCCCACTGCAAGAAGATTCAACAGAATTTGACTTTCACCAGCTTCATGTTTGATATAAAGTTACTGGCATCCTAGCTATTGTAGAAATGATTAAGCAGGTAGAGATAATGCAGAAGCATTTAGTATATCACATTTTAGAAAAATACTGAAAATGTAAAATGCTAAAATAAATGAGGTAAGAAGTGGTACAGTAATGGTTACAGAGATCTTTTCTGAAAACTGTTCTTTACAATAGAGTAAATATTTTAAATATTTCCAGGTATAATTGTTCCTTGCCTGTCTTCTTACCTGTCATATACCTGCAGAATGTTGGGTTATAACTTTGTCATATGGTACTGGATTTATAATTAAGGTGAATTTCTTCTCAGTGGCTACAAAGAAACAAAGAGCATCATGACCAAATGAGCTTCTCAAAGTACAAGTAAGCCCATCCATAATTTTTCTATGTTCATTTACTGTTGAAATCTTTCAAGTCAAATAAAGATCATATATTTTCAAAGCACCATTGAGGAAGAAATGGTCTTCCTATTTCTTCATTGTCTTATTTTAGCTCAGTTTAGTTTTAAATCCTAAAAACTAAAGCCTTACAAATACTCAGAGCAATTATAAACAAATATCCTCTGATAAAGCAGTTGCTCTTCTAAGTCCATATACAGAAGAGACCTCTCCACATGTGCAAAAGGGAATATTTCTTAATTCAAGAGTGTTCGTATCATCACTGCTTGTAATATCAAATCCCAAATGCTCATAATTAGAAAGTGGGTGAGTAAATTATATCTTCAGAATAAATTATATCTTCTCTCAATAGAACATTGTCCATCAATTAAAACAAAGGAACTATAATGATATTTAGCAGCATGAATGAAAGTAAAAATTAACCAATCCCAAAGACTACATACAGCATGAAAACTTTTTTTACAGAATTAAAAATAAGTTTAAAAATATTTTCATGAATGCATATAGATATTATGAACTATATAAAGGAAAATTTAGTGAAAAATTAAAAAGGATTTAGAATGATGCTAACTTCAAGTTAGCACAAGGCTGAGGCCTGTGCTCTTTGTATGGTGTCCCCACCTCCCTGACAATTCCATAACCTTCTCTTTCATTGCCTTTGATTCCTCCACACAATGAGTCCATGTGAAGATCCTCGGAGGTCTACTCTCAGGATTTCTTTTTGCTTCGTACAGTCTCTCTCTAGGAGAAACATTTGTCACCATGGTTTCAGTGACTGTAATTTTGCTCTATGAGTCAGAGGACCTAATTGAAAACAGCTTCACATCAACTATCTTCAGAAGTAAAGGAATTTATTCATGTTAGAATGCTCACAAAATCAGAGAGACAGGCTGTAAAGCTAATCCCAGAAAGACTACCCCCACTAGAAAGATGTGTTAGTGAAAACGCTAGTGCCACCTCTGAAGAATTGGATAGCTCTGTCCCTAAGCTTCCCCCTACACAGCAACCTCTTCCCATTTCTCACATATGTATCCAAGTCTCTCAAATTGTGTCTGATCAGGGAAACTTAGATCACACGTCTGTGGCTGTCCCCACTCAGACTGCAAAGAGTCAACAAATTCGAGGGTTTTTTGTTTTGTTTTGTTCTGTTTTTGCTGGATAGGATTCAGAGTATGGAGATTATAGAAAATAAGGAGAGTGTTCTAAGACATTAGGTGACCAGAAATGGCAAAGACAGTCCACGCTTACTGACCTGACATTAATATCCTTCTTTCAAAATTAATCTTCCAAATGCAACATGCCACCACTTGTCCCATTGCAACTACCCATAAACAAATATATTGTCACCTTCTTGAGAAGGGAGAAAACATTTCATCAATCATAGTATCCATAGGACCAGTGAGTCTCATGACAGTTGGCCCACTGATTTATTACTTTTACTGAAAAATGAGTTTGCAAAAAGGCAGAACTGCTGTGTGAGAAATCTGAACAGTAAGCATGACATTCCATAAACTCTGTGAACGGTGGTGCTGGAGGAAGGAGAATGAGCAGGGAGGCAAAAATAAATTCGAATTAAACATTTATCCTACTAACGACAGATTTCTATGCCATAGTGGGAACAGCCCTGTGTAATTAAGTTACCACCAAAAACTGGATGAGTTTCTTTGGAGTATAGAACCCTAGTGGGACTTAGGTTGTTTCCTGCTGCAGATAAATCAGGTAATCAGCAGCTGTGGAGTCTGGAGCAGCCTTGTTGTGTGGAAATATATCGAAATACACTGTCCTTGGCACCATGGCCACTTTATCATGAGTGTACTGGGCAGATTCTAGGGTGGCTGTGAAGGGGTCAGACTTTCATCCACCAGGCAGGTCATTCTGTCCAGCTGATTACTGAGAGTCGGTTCCATGATGTGGACTTTTCAGAGAGTATTCACTAGGGATACATGTGAGAAATAAGTCCATAAATCTAACCCCAAATCTCCTTTTAACCAAAACTTCAAGTTCCTTCCATCAAACATCAGGCCAGCTAGTCAAATTATTGCTTATTACTCATGAGTCAGCACAGAGCCAACCTTTACCATCTCTCTCTCTAGACTGAGACTTCCCTTGTGGCTCAGCTGGTTAAGAATCTGCCGGCGATTCAGGTGACCTGGGTTCAAACGCTGGGTTGGGAAGATCCCCTGGAAAAGGAAAAGGTTACCCATTCCAGTGTCTGGCCTGGAGAATTCCATGGACTGCATAGTCCATGGGGTCGCAAAGAGTCAGACACGACAGAGCAACTTTCACTTTCACTTTTTCTTTCTCTAGACTGAGCAGAACACAAAATATGTCACTTGAACTTCTGTATTTGGAGAGGATATTCCTTTTCATCATGGCCACCTCTGAATGGGTTTAATGTGACAGCGGTCCCATTCTGATTAGTACCAGCAAGTCCACGCCACGTGAACGAGGCTCAAATCATTTCCTTCTCAATCTAGTCATTACAGCAGCAGTTCCCAAACTTTTTGGTAGCAGGGACTGGTTTCATGGAAGACAGTTTTTCCATTGGATTGGGGTGGGGGTGTGGTTTCAGGGTGATTCTCATCAGGAGTGAGCAACTAGATCCCTCTCATGCACAGTTCACAGTAGGGTTCACCAGTCTATGAGAATCTAACACCGCAGCTGATCTGACAGGAAGCAGAGCTCAGGCATTAATGCTAGTGACGGGGAGGGACTGTAAATACAGATGACGCTTCACTCAGGTGCCCACCACCCACCTCCAGCTGTGTGACCCAGTTCCTAACAGGCTGGTACCAGTTTGCGAACCAGGGGGGTGGGGACTTATATAGTAGGAACTCCTCATGAGTTATGAAAGTAAATTTATTGGGGAATAATAGGAGAAAATCAGTAGGGCACAGGAATTATGAAGTTAAAAATGTTCTTTCCTCAACCAAAATCTGATTGGCCTCCTCTGATACCTCTCCTTGACAAAGCCTCAACTTTAGCCAAAAGGACTACAGACTCCAAGCACACACATTTGTTTGTCTAATTATTTGTCTCCTACACACACACACACACACACACACACACACACAGAGTAAAAGACTTGAGAAGCACTAGCATAATTTGAAACAACTCAGCACTCATCCTAAGGATGACCCTAACCCCTAGGATGAAAGAAAATTCCAGGCTGCCTAAAGAATATACTGTTTGTTCTAGCCAATACCACATCAGGTTGACCTTTGACCTTTCTTTCTTAGCACGCGTTTGTGCTCAGTAGTGTCCGACTCTTTACAACTCTGTGGACCGTAGCCTGCCAGGCTCCTCTGTCCATGGTATTCTCCAAGCAAGAATACTGGAATGGGTTGTCATTTCCTTCTCCATGGCATCTTCTCGACCCAGGGATCAAGCCTGCATCTCTTATGACTTCTGCGTTGGTACACAGGTTCTTTACCCACTGAGCCACTGAGTAGATGCCTTTCTTAGAGTATGTACTAAAAAATGTGTATACAATGGTGAATCCTTCCCTTATTCCTTTGAGATAGACCGGTATCTCCTACAACTCAGGAATGTCTTCTCAAGGTCCTGAAATTTCCCTCCTTTGAAGTCTAATCATCATTAGGAACGATGGTGCCACTGTCAACCAATCTCTGTGGTAGGAAAGAATCCTGACTTTAATAATTGCCAGCTAACAGACACAGCTGGCCTAAGTGCATGTATATGACCAGATCTCTGTAATTTTTTCACTTCCCTGCTTTGCTTAAGCCTTCTTCAGGCCCCCACTGCACTCCCTCATTCTGTTCTTCTGCCTAGTCACATTTGTAAAAATTGAAGTTGAGTTTAGTTTCCCTTGAACCTCCTTCCCTAGTGCAATAATTATGCTGAACTATACGGTGTATTGCTTTAAAACGGTCTTTTTCACTTTATTGTCCAGTTTTGTTTATTTTTTGTCTTTTTGTGGCTATATTTGATACCCTTTCTAAAATAAAATAATTGACTTTTTTTTTTTAGTTATGTGAAAAATGCCACTGGTATTTTGATAGGGATTGCTCTCCAGTATGCAAGTCACTGGGCCTTCAAGGTCAAACATTCGGAGGACTCAACTTCCTGGTGCAGGCCCCCATGCTGGGAAGCTCAGACCCCTCACTCATTGTGATTATGTTACCATTTGTAGGTTATCTACACTGGGTAGTGTGTAGTTGTTTTTTGTCCAGTATTTTAGATTCTGTTACAGTATAGGTCATTACAGAGAAATGAATGGAGTTCCCTGTGCTATATGGTAGGTTCTTATTATTTATCTATTTTATTTATTTATGTAAAAAGAACTTTTTATTTTATATTGGAGTATAGTTGATTAGCAATGTTGTGTTAGTTTCAGGTTATAGCAAAGTGATTTGATTTAGGTATACATAAACATGTATCTATTATTTTTTAAATTATTTTTCCCATTTAGGTTGTTACATAATATTGATCAGAATTCCTGTGCTATATAGTAGGTCCTCATTGGTTGTCCATTTTTTAAATGTATTTATTGGAGTGCAATTGCTTACAATGTTGTGTTGGTTTCTGCTATACGACAAAGTGAATCATGTATGGATGTGAGAGTTGAACTGTGAAGAAAGCTGAGTGCTGAAAAACTTATGCTTTTGAACTGTGGTGTTGGAGAAGACTCTTGAGAGTCCCTTGGACTGCAAGGAGATCCAACTAGTCCATCCTGAAGGAGATCAGTCCTGGGTTTTCATTGGAAGGACTGATGCTGAAGCTGAAACTCCAATACTTTGGCCACCTCATGTGAAGAGTTGACTCGTTGGAAAAGACCCTGATGCTGGGAGGGGTTGGGGGCAGGAGGAGAAGGGGATGACAGAGGATGAGATGGCTGGATGGCATCACCAACTCGATGGACATGGGTTTAGGTGGACTCTGGGAATTGGTGATGGACAGGGAGGCCTGGAGAGCTGTGATTCATGGGATGGCAAAGAGTCGGACATGACTGAGCGACTGAACTGAATCCATCTTTTGTGGTTTCTTCTTTATATTAATACCTTCAGTTGTGGAACATCTTTTCTGCTCTTGTCATTCTCATAGATAGTTGCTCTGTAAATAGTTGTAATTTTGGTATATTCATGGAAGGAGGTAAGGTCAGGGAATTCCTACTCTGCCATCTTGGTCACACCTCAATTTCTAGATTCTTTTATTTTTGATTGACAAATTTTCTTATGCAACTTATTCATCTTTTGGGACCTGCTTGAGGTCAAACATGTATATGTGATTTCTAATTTATGGGCTACTGCTGGGCATAATCAATTATATAGCTTGGACTATTAGGTAAGTGAAAGAGGAGAGTGAAAAAGTTGGCTTAAAGCTGAACATTCAGAAAACTAAGATCATGGCATTTGGTCCCATCACCTCATGGGAAATAGATGGGGAGACAATGGAAACAGTGTTAGACTTTATTTTTTTGGGCTCCAAAATCACTGCAGATGGTGACTGCAGCCATGAAATAAAAAGACACTTACTCCTTGGAAGGAAAGTTATGACCAACTTAGACAGCATATTGAAAAGCAAAGACATTATTTTGCCAACAAAGGTCCATCTGGTCAGGGCTATGGTTTTTCCAGTGGTCATGTATGGATGTGAGAGTTGGACTGTGAAGAAAACTGAGTGCTGAAAAATTGATGCTTTTGAACTGTGGTGTTGGAGAAGACTCTTGAGAGTCCCTTGGACTGCAAGGACATCCAACTAGTCCATCCTAAAGGAGATCAGTCCTGGGTGTTCATTGGAAGGACTGATGCTGAAGCTGAAACTCCAGTACTTTGGCCAACTCATGCGAAGAGTTGACTCATTGGAAAAGATTCTGATTCTGGGAGGGATTGGGGGCAGGAGGAGGAGGGAACAACAGAGGATGAGATGGCTGGATGGCATCACTGACTCGATGGGCATGAGTTTGAGTCAACCCCAGGAGTTGGTTGTGGACAGGGAGGCCTGGCATGCTGCAATTCATGGGGTCGCAAAGAGTCAGACATGACTGAGCAACTGAACTGAACTGAACTGAATTAGGTAACCCCAAATTCATGAACCTAAGAGTAGGTCATTTGGTGCTCTGTAGCTAGGTATTCTGTACCTACCATAATCTTGTTTCTATTAGAAGGCCAGAAATGGTTAATCGTAAGGAAAGAGTTACTTGCAAAGAGGTCTAAAATTTTGCTTCATAATCTTGGGCGCTTATACTATGATTCTCCTATTAGGAGGCTTTATACAACATCTCTTTCTGCCACAGATACTTTGGGCAAATTGGATTAGTTCTCCTTGGGCTCACCAGCAGGTTGCTTTCATTGGGTCTGGTCCAACTAAAAAGCCTTCTTTTGGTGCTGTTGTTGTTCAGTCTCCCAGTCGTGTCTGACTCTGTGCAACCCCATGGACTGCAGAACTCCAGACCTCCCTGTCCCTTACCATCTCCCAAAGTTTGACCAAGTTCATGCCCATTGCATCGGTGATGCCATCCAGCCATCTCATCCTCTGACACCCTCTTCTCCTTCTGCCCTCAATCTTTCCCAGCATCAGGGGCTTTTCCAATGAGTCAGCTGTTAGAATCAGATGACCAAAATACTGGAACTTCACCTTCAGCATCAGTCCTTCCAATGAGTAATCAAGGTGAATTTCCCTCAAGATTGACTGGTTTGATCTTGCTGTACAAGGGGCTCTCAGGAGTCTTCTCCAGCACCATAGTTCAAAGGCATCTATTCTTTGGCCCTCTGCCTTTTTCAAAGTCCAGCTCTCACATCCATTCATGACCACTGGGAAGACCATAGCCTTGACTATATGGACCTTTGTTAGCAAAGTAATGTCTCTGCTTTTCAACACACTGTCTAGGTTTGTCATAGCTTTCCTGCCAAGAAGCAATCATCTTCTGATTCCATGACTGCTGTCACCATCCCTAGTGATGTTAGAGCCCAAGAAGATGAAATCTTTCACTACTTCCACTTTTCACCCCTCTATTTGCCATGAAGTAATGGGGCTGGATGCCATGATCTTAGTTTTTTCAGTATTTAGGTTTAAGCTGGCTCTTTCACTCTTTTCCTTCACTCTCATCAAGAGGCTCTTTAGTTCCTCTTCACTTTCTGCCATTAGAGTGATACCATCTGCATATCTGAGCTTGTTAATGTTTCTCCTGCCTATCTTGATTCCAGCTTGTAACTCCTCCAGCCAGGCATTTCTCATGATGTACTCAGCATACAGATTAAATAAATAGACATCCCTGTCATACTCCTTTCAAATTCCTTTTCTCATGATGCTGTCAATAGAGTGAACTTGGTTGATACTCTCTAACATTATGAGAATATCAAGTTCCCCCTAGAGTAAATTATGGTATAGAGGCATAGATGTAATGTAGTTTTGAGACAAGATAGTAAAGGCGTACTTCTGTTTGCACCACGTGAAAGCAAACTGTTTCTGTTGCTCTCTACCATGTTTATTGCTTCATTCCTGGTGCTATTCTCAGCCTGTTTTCTAATTTTCCACACTAAATAAGACTGCATTTAGAAGATCAGTTGAAATTAGAATTAACACCTAATTAAATGTAGGAAAGTTTCATGTCAACTACTCTTTTGGTGGGAATATAAATCCTTTAATTACACCTGAGACATGATACCACTTTGGTTTTTAGATTTAAAGACAAAGAAAAGATCCAGTAACTTCCATTTAGCCTGTCAGAGTAGAGTTTGCTCTATTAGTTATGAATGCAATCTGTGGCTCATGCCAGTTACTGACTGTAGCTATTCCAACTCTCAGAAGGAACTACAAAAATAGCAACAGGATGTTTGCAAGCCCACAGGGTCTACTTTGAAATATTTTCATGGAAAACCTCCCTTGTGATGGATTTTGTCCATAAATTGGAACCTTAAACCCCAGCGTGATGGTATTTGGAGGTGGAGGCTTTGGGAGTGAATTATGTTCAGATGAGATCATGAGAGAGGACTGACTATACTAGTGTCTTGGTCTTGAACAGCCCAACCTCCAGAGCTGTGAGAACAGAATCTGTTTAAGCCACTCAGTCAGTGGTATTTTGTTATAATAGACCATGGACTGCCCCGGTGGCTCAGATAGTGAAGAATCTGCCTGCAATATAGGAGATGAGAGTTTTATCCCTGAGTCCGGAAGATCCCATGGAGAAGGAAATGGCAAGTCACTCCAGTATCCTTGCCTGGAGAATTCCATGGACAGAGGAACCTGGCTGGCTATAAACCATGGGGTTGCAAAGTCGGACATGACTAAGCGACTAACACTTTCACTTTTAGACCAAGCTGCCTAAGATACCCGTTAGTCAGGTGACATCCAATAAGCCCTCTTTTTTAGTGAATTACAGAAGTGGCTCAGCCAGTAGTATACACTTGAAGTTGGTGATGTCCAAAACTCAACAAAATGGATATTTCTCTTTGTTTCGTATGGTTTGCCTCATAAATGGTGCAGATCCTTTGATGGAAGAGTAGCAATAGCCAAGGTTTGTGCTTGTGCTAAGTCACTTCAGTCGAATCTGATTCTGTGTGGCCCTATGGACTGTATCCCACCAGGCTCCTCTGTCCATGTGATTATCCAGGCAAGAATACTGGAGTGGGTTGCCATGCCCTCCTC
The DNA here is from genome assembly GCF_023699985.2 of Odocoileus virginianus. Classification (NCBI taxonomy): domain Eukaryota; kingdom Metazoa; phylum Chordata; class Mammalia; order Artiodactyla; family Cervidae; genus Odocoileus; species Odocoileus virginianus. Next base: position 551,850 of record NC_069692.1, on the reverse strand, counting down.
CAGGGGATCTTCTCGGCTCAGGGACTGAACCCTCATCTCTTAGGTCTCCTGTGTTGGCTGGCAGGTTCTTTACCACTAGCGCCACCTGAGAACCCCTGCTAAGGTTTATTGATTGCTTAATTTGTGCAAGACACTTTTCTAAGTGCTTTTCATTTATCAACTTATTTAATTGCTTGCTCCATTGAACTCAGGAGCTCATTTCAAAAGGCGTGTCCCAAAGGACTTTGAAGACTACCGAAAACAACCACCACCCAACTTTTCAGTGATACTGAGTCTCTCCTTCCCAGTGCATTTCTACCACTAGCTGCATTGCAGTCTTCGGGGTCCTCTCAGGAAACTAATTTGGGAATTAGAGTCACCCATGATAAATTCACTCCAAAAATGTCCATAGTTTATCAGATTGATCTTCTGCTTTAACTCACAGAATTTTATACTCTCTTTACTTCATTTAGCACAGGTTACCCTTATAAACAACCAAATGAGGAAGCAATTAAAATTTCTGATTGACTCTAGCTATAGACTACAGGTAATAAGGAGTGACAAGAAGTTGCATATGGAAAATTGGCCCCACTTGCAAGACTCTTATCTTAGGAGTCCTGAAGCCTAAAGAGACTGGAAAAGAGGTCCTGTTTTGCCTGCAAGACAATCCATAAGGTCTGGGTGTTTAGGATTCTCCCAAATACCTTCTTTATGACTCTGGTGTCCGACTCTTTTTCCATTCAATATGCTACTACTAAAGAATCTGACAAAGAGGTGAATTCGAGCTAATCTGATATTCAGCCACCCAGAGCATCAGGCCTGATGTTTTATCCTTAGCTACGTCAATTTTGCTGTTGCAAAAAAAATGCTTTTGACAGACACAGCGAGTCCCCAATTTTCTTTCTCTGCCTTGAGCCAAGAATGTAAAACTTTGATCTTATCATTTTCTTTCAAGCTCCGCAATACAGCTAGAAGCAGTCAGTCTTCCTTATAATCCTTAATCCTCTCTACCTACTCATTCTTTATCAATAGCTATATGTTTTTCCAAAGTCTTGTCTTCCAGAGGCATTTCATTGTGGAGGAGAAAGTAATTCTTTCACATTCTCTGCCATTAGCCACTGGAGTTCCTAGTTCCCTACTAACTAGATCTTCAATGCCTGAAAACCTAACCAGGTTAAATAACCCTTTCACTGATTCCCATTTCCTTGAGGGCTTGTTGCCTTTCCTGGGATCAAATACCATATTGATCTGGTTTATACTTGCAAACTTTATAAAATATTCTGATTTATGTAAAGAGAAAAATAATTTTTAAAGGGGTATCATAGAGCTCATGTAAATTACGGAACAGTCAGAGGGTCATATTCTGAAGCTACTCATCAAGAAGCGATGACCTAAGTCCAAGGGGCTCCTCTGGAGGAGATACCATGGCCATGCCACTGGAGACTGACGGCCCTCACGACTGGATGCCTGCTGTCCCACTGCCTTCCTCCCCTCCTCACCCGGAAAGAACCAAAGTTTCTGTCATCACATGTGTCAGAGTCTGTATTCTTCCTTTCACGGTCACCTCTTCACAATTCTTACTTTCTAAGGCAAATCTCAAGTGGGTGCGAAAGACTGGAGAAATCTAGTCTCATGCCTTCATGTAAAACTGCAAGAGAGCCTAGAATATAAATATTCTGTCCTTTGTCTTGGAAAGACAGATTAACATTGTGAGGAGTGACCAAAATTTAGGGAATATATTGGGGCATCACACATGATAAGCACTCACCACAAGGGCCATATGTTAAGATCAACTGAAACGATGTTATCCATTCTGTGGTGGATATTACTAGCACTTAAATAAAAAGAAAAAATGTATGGATCGCTTCCTCTTCCTTGAAAATAATTGGAAACTGCAGCAGGGGTCATGTAATTTGCCTTGGCTGATGTAATGCAAACGGGAATGACAAGTGTCACAAGGTCAGGACATTGTTGAGCTGATGTGCCTGCTACATACTCTCTTGCCTTGCCGTGGTCAACACTGAAGCCCCCAGTAAAGGTGGCAGCATCAGAACCAAGTAAGACTTCAATCAGCCTGGGTGTCTGAGTAAATAATCTGAAAAAGCTCCCTTCTCGAACACCAATGGATGTGTATCAAAAGCAAGAAACAAAACTTGTTTTAATTTCCTGAAATTTTGCTGTGACACAATCCAGCTCATGCTGGCTGACAGAAGCCCAGACCTCTTTTGACTGCACCTTTTATACTATATGCACCTAACATCTTGCAAGTCATGACACGGGACTGTCATATAACACTTCAAATCCAACATGTCCAAAATAGAATTCATGCACTCTTGCATAAGTTCTTCTTCCTCCAGTGTTTCCTGCCTCAATAAATCCTCTAACAACCACGTGAAATGTGTGAAAGTCACTCAGTCGTGTCTGACTCTTTGGACTGTAGCCTTCCAGGCTCCTTGGTCATTGGAATTCTCCAGGCAAGAATGCTGGAGTAGGTAACCTTTCCCTTTTCCAGGGAATCTTCCCAACCCAGGGATCAAACCCAGGTCTCCTGCATTGCAGATGGATTTTTTACCATCTGAGCCACCAGGGGAGCCCCTAACAACCATGTATTTGCTGAATTTAAAAACGTAAGGATCTTTCCTGATTCTTCCTATCTCCTATTACTCACATGCTATCAATGTCCAGGTGCTGTGGTTTTCACTTCCTCTATGTTTCTCTGGTCCTGAACCGCTTCCAGTAGCCTAGTCCAAAAAGCCACCATCTCTTACATAAATAGCCTCATACATGGTACCCACATTGATCACTGCCTAACAACCCAGCTCCATGCTACTGCCAACATGTTTCTTTTGTTGATTTGTTTGGTTTTAAGTATAGACTTAAAGTGAGTGTGAGTGTTAGTTGCTCAGTCGTGTCTGACTCTTTGCGATCCCATGGAGTGTAGCCCACCAGAATCCTCTGTCCATGAAATTCTCCAGGCAAGAGTACTGGAGTGGATTGCCATTCCCTTCTCCAGGGGATATTCCTGAACCAGGGATAGAACCTGGATCTCCTGTATTGCAGGCAGATTCCTTACCATCTGAGCCACCAGGAAAGCCCAGATTTAAAACCTCTTCACTGAAACCCATCCACGCCTTCTCATTTCTCTCAGTGTAAAGCTGAGATTCCTGACTGAGAACTTCAAGGTTCTGCCTGTGTCTTGTGACATCACTCACTCTCTAATGCCCTTGCACACTCTACATGCACGCATGTGTACTTAGTCACTCAGTCATGTCTGGCTCTTGCGACCCCATGGACTGTAGCCTATCAGGCTCCTCTGTCCATGGAATTCTCCAGGAAAGAATCCTGGAGTGGGTAGCCATTTCCTTCTCCAGGGGATCTTCCTGACCCAAGGATCAAACCCGAGTCTCTTGCATTGCAGGAGGATTCTTTACTGTCTGAGTCACCAAGGAAACCCTGTACCCTATACACCTCTGCTTAAGCACTATCGTCTCAGGAAATAAGCCTTCATCCCTTGATCCTCCAGAGCAGTTATGTTCTTCTAAAGTAGTTTATACTTAATGTTCACTCATGCTCTCCTTTTGTTGTATCTTATCTGGCATTTGTCTTCTCAAAATAGTCTTTACATTCCATGATGAAGAAATCATTGGCTTGTTTGTTTTCTTCAACGTCTAACACAACAAGGCCATCAGTAGTACCATTTTGAATGAGAGTTTGTAGTTGAAAAATGAATGAATAACACTTAGAAGATGCTTTATCTTCTTCTGGTTTTTTGTTGTTCTACCTAAATATGTTCAGCTTTTATTTAGCTTTGCAGTTTTAAAAATTACTCTATTGTTTGTTATGTGCCTCATGTTGTTTGCCCATCTGTTCTTTACTTTGTTTTATTTTTCTACTTAAATTCAGCTTGTTATTTGCATGGAATCATTTTACTTTAAATCTTCTAAATTGTTTGGAAACGCAGGGTTGGTTTGTTTAAGCCTCATACCTCATGCACGGAATGCTGACAACTCTTTTGGATTCAAGCATTCAGAGAAACTATTAAATACCTTTCATATCAGGGGAGATAGAGAAAATTCTGATACTTTGATACTTTGAACTTTTTCTCCTCCAAATGAAAGAGAAACTATTTTACAATAAAAATATTCATAGTTTGATCCATGTGAATGCCCTAACCCCTACATCCAGAAACCATTTTAGCAACTCACTCAAATATTAAAGCCTAGATTTGAAATAAGATCTATCTGAAAATCGTTTTTAGAATTTAATAGGACTGACAATATCTTGTTAAATAAAGCCTGTTGTTTAAATATATTCCAGCTACATAATCTTTTTATAAAACAATATAAGTAATGAGATAGGAAGAACAGATAAATTTTCACATAGATTAAATCAGGTGCATATGTGTCATAATCCATTGGTGGGATATAGGAGAGGGGTTTAAAAGCCCATTTAAAGAGTAATTTATGAGTCCTCCAGGATATTTGGTCTGCAATCAATAAATCATGAGCCAATGGGGTTTCTTAATGAGCATCATGTCTCCCATAGCTAGCAGCAATCTGGCAGGTCCTTCACCTGATTTTTTCAAGTGGCTCCAGGTCATTCACAGACCTCTCTTAGTTTCCAATGCAGTGTTTCTTTAGGGGTGCTTGGGAGCTGTCATAATGTGTTCCTCCATACCGTTTAAAGAATTGAGAAAAGCTGCTATACAAATGCAAATTTAAGGGCATTAATGGATTTTCTCTTGAAGCTGCCTGGATATTGTTCAGTGAAATAAAGAAATACCAAGCAGCTCAGCAAACGGCAAGGGGGAGGACTTAAAATGCTGTTGCAGTGTGGTCTCTTGGAACATTTTTAAAGAGCACTTTGGTGTAATTAAAGTATGAGCTACAACAACTATTTTTCTATATGAAGAGATTTTTAGAAGACATACAACTTTTACGTGCAAATATGAGTCAGAAATTGCTTAGACCTTTATTGTGGACAAAACTGTGTGTCTGGACTTCCCAGGTGGCAGAGTGGTAAAGAATCTGCCTGCCAATAGAGGAGACACAAGAGACAGGACTTTGATCCCTGGGTGGGGAAGATCCCCTGGAATAGGAAATGGCAACCCACTTCAGTATTCATGCCTGGAAAATTCCATGGACAGAGGAGTCAGTCCACAAGGTCGCAAAGAGTCAGACATGACTGAGCACACACACAGGCACATACTAAGTGTCTACCATCATGAGTGGGTCAAAGATCCTTTTGAGGATTTCAAATGGAGAGGTTTGCAGCCTGGCCAGTTCCAAGGTAGTATAATTATAATCTGAAACCTTGGAAAATCTCTCTTGTGATGAAATGTAATCAAACCTAATCCATGCATCTGTTTTGCTTATCATGGTTCATACTCCGGGAGGATCCACTTCATATTTTTTCTGCTGGGAGTTCTCAGATGTGTGTCACTATGCCCAGGAGACAGTCTTTTGGAGATAGACATATACCTCAGTGTCTATATTTACCATGTGTCTCTGAATCTCTGATCCCTTGCTCTGGTTCTTTGCTGATCCCTAAGAGACTGCTCTTGCCCAGGCTAGCCAATTCCTCAAGGTAGGGAAGTACTGGGCTGAGTGCACAGCCTTCATATATAAACCAACTGATCCAGAGCCCACATCCCAACACTTCATGGGCTCTCCCAGGCCTCTCACATTCTGGGTACCATCCACCTACCCTAATCACTCCAGGGCCAGGTGCCGGCTAAGTAGGAATAGTCCCTGGACCCCAGAGGCTGCTGAAATGATCCAAACCAGCCAAGCCTGAACACGCTTCCTCTGCTCACCCATTCTGTCCTTTGGAAACCACAGGAAAGGCTATTGTCCTTGTATTTCCCTTTCCCTTAGCCTCCTATCCAACCCCACTTCTTCCCCACATGTCTCCCCTGTGATGGCATGCCTCTCTCCTCTGTGACTTTAATTATAGTTATTTTCAAGGGCAAACATCCTCTGATCTGCTGGCTTCCTCTTTAACAACAAGCCCTACATTTATCCCAGGTTGCAGTGTTCCCAAGGATACTAATGGTCATTCATTTGGTCCAAGTAGGTATTTCCATTCTAGGTGGTTTGAAAAGTGTCAACCAGTTTTCTAAATCAAAACTACCTGTGCTCAACCTCCTCAAATATATACTAGTCATTTTAACTGTGACATTGTTTGAGGATGGTAATAATCCTTCCTTAGCCATATCTCATGAGAAAATTATCTCAACCCTTAGGCACCTAGCAAAACACAAGAGATAAAGAATAGATTGTAGTGTGTACATTTCCATAAGTGTGAGGAAGATGGAGGTATTCTGGATGCAAGCCCTGGGCAGCCAGGAGGCTACCTGGAAAAGGGGTGAGCATGAAAAAAGAGGGCACAGGAGCTCCAGGGAAACTTTGACAGTTTCACAATTGTAAATAAGGCCCTACCTTGGCATTGCATTATCTCCAGATGTGTTTTCATTCACAACTGGATATTTTTCTAAAATCATTCTCCTTTCATAACACAACCATCTGTTTTCCTTAGAAGAGAGCATGTACAATTAGTACATTTTAATTCGCTAATCAGTGATGTGTCTTGCCCACACTCAAAGGCAAAACATGTAAAGTAAAAAAATGTATGAAGTGACACTTGCCAGGATTCAGCTTTCAGGAGAGGAAGCTCAGGATAGGTTAAAGGCTTTGGTGATTTGAAAGGGCAAGCAACTAAGTGTCCAGCCAACTAAAGTTAAAGGAGTTCTGGAACTCAGGAGCCTATAAAAAGCCTCCTATCATGCTCAGTCCGTTTCCCATCTCTGGTGAAGAAGTGGCTTGATCAGCATCCCATGAACACCTCCTATTCTAAGTCCTGCCTCACCCACCTACACCTGCTCCTCAATGCAAAAGCCAGAGTAATCTTGTAAGTCAAGTAATGTCATTCTGCTCAAAATCCTCTGGTGACCCAGATAGACTCTAATAAGCGTCAGAATCCTTGCATCCCCTACAAGATGCTCTACTTTTTGAAAGCCCATTGTCTGTCTGATCTGGTTCCTTTCCTTCTCCTCCCTACGTCCTCTGCTGCAGCCACTCAGCCCTCCTTGTTGTTCTAGAACATTCCAGCCATACCCTCACCTCAGGTCTCCTCTAACTTGTTGCTTTCCATAACTGGAGAAGTCTCTCTCTAAATAACCATCCGTATCAAGGCAGCTGAAAATGGCTAGAGACAAGCATTCAACCTCACATTCTTTTTTTTTTTTTTTGGCCGCTCAGGCTTCTCTCTAGTTTCAATGTGCAGGCTCAGCTGCTCCACAGCGTGGGCAGAGGGGCCTGGCAGGCTGCAATTCAGGGGGTGCAAAGAGTTGGACACGACTGAGCGACAAAGCACAGCACATGTGGGATCTTAGTTCCCGGACTAGGGATCGAACCCACATCCCCTGCATTGGAAGGAGGACTCTTAAACACTGGACCACCAGGGAAGTCCTTAACCTCACTTTCTTGTGGTCTATTCATAAGTGAATGCCGTCTTGTCTCTGAGGCTGCTCAGACCCTATATTAACTCGCAAGCTTCTGCTTGACAACATCACTAACTTTCTTCCATGCTTTAATATTCTAAATATTTATCAACTTCTCATACACCACATATGTTATTAATTTTTTTAAGTCCTACATCCACTAGGACATAAAACACTAGAGGTTTTGTCTTTTGGTTCATTGTCTTGCACCCTAAATAAAGCACAACAAACAGTGCCTAACTTACATAGACCTCAGAAATAAGTGTTAACTGAATAAGTGAAAGATAGTTAGATGTGTTAGATACTAGAGATATAGTTAATCACGAATAGCTATTCCCACCCTTGAGGAACTCCAAGTATGGGTGGGTGGCAGAAGAAATATCAATAACACACACTTATAAATCTCAGTTCTTAGAAAAAGTTGGGTGACTTGTACCAAAGTGGGGCTGAGGAATCTTAGAGCTCCAGGGGTTGAAAACAAAACACCCCTCTTAGAGGAGATGGCCTCTCTCCTGGTCACTGAAGGACAGCAGTGACTGGAAGCCACTATGAACATGATGACTAGCCATTTGGACCGGTCAGAAACAGGCCCCTTTTAAATACTTCCAGCAATGGATAATTCAGATGGATAAATGAAAATGGTTATTCCTTTTACAAAAGCACTGTAGAGATGTGCTAAGTAGTGCTCCTGATTCACTTAAAATATTTATATTTGAAATAAAAAATTTAGAACTTCTCTAGTTATTACCTACTGAGCTCCTAGTCATGTGTCAGGCACTGTGCTTGGAGCTAGGAGGGAGGGAAAGATAAAGAGGATGTAATTTCAAGCCTGCAGGAACAGAGAGTACACCTGTCTGTTTATGGATAATTTTAATAAAAGAATGGCAAAGCCTCATTCCTTAAAAACCACTAATGACCATAAACTCATTAAAGTTGAATGCAAATTCTTCATGGAAATATTTGTCACCAATAAGAAGTTTAGAGGAAAGGACAGATTATTTTAAAGCAAGGCGTTATCCAGAGTTAGAATCTCTCTTGGTTTTCCCTGAAGCTTAACCTCAGAGAAACTCCACTCTTCTAAATCACTTCTATAACAGAAATGACCACCATGTTGGTATCGTCTACATATACAATTTCCCCCAAGCACACCATGCCTTGGGTTAATTGAATTCATCACATCATTGCTTTGTACACATATATTTTTCTTAAAAATGTCCTTTCTTTCCTTCCCCCTCAATCAAATCCTGCTCATCTTTTATATCTTATTCACATGTTATTTCAGTGAATTACTGCCTGAATTCTCTAGCTTGCCGCTCATGCCACCTACCCATCTGTGCTTCCATAATTTGTGAAGTCATTTACCTAGTATTAGTTCAGTGCTTCTATGTCAGGCCTATTTCTAAAAGCTAAGAATATAAACACAAACAAAACAGAAAGAAAATTCCTTCCTACATGACACTTAAAATCTGGAATGTGGATTATGCCATAAAGAAACATTTTGTCAAGAGGTGATAAATGGTATTTAAAATAAAGTGGTGCAATATCATTAGAATCCTTCCCTGATTTTTATACAGAAAGGACTTGGGTAGTCAGTGAAGGATGTGGAGGAGATGGCATTTGAGCAGATACTTGAAGGCATAGTTTGCATGCAGAAACACGTGCAAAGGCCCTGTGGTGGGAACATGTTTGGGAGCTCTAAAATGAGCAAGTAGGTCAGTGTGTTCTGAGCAACTTGATGGTGGGGGAGGCAGTCAGAGAGATAGCTGAGCCAAGTCATGTGTGACCTCACTAAGGGCTTCAGAATTTAAGTGTGACGAGAGGCCAAAGAAAGTTCCTGAACATGAGAATTACACCACCTCATCTTTCTTTGCTTGATTAATGTGGCTGTTACATAGAGAAGAGTCTGGAGTCTGTGGAAGTAGCAAGTTCATAGGGAGATCAGTCCTGCTGAGAAACAGCGTCACTTATTTTGTATTCAGTTGCTTATCTTTTTTCTTTTCTTTTTTTTTTTACTGTAAACTGTTTAAAGGCAGACCCTGATTTATTCATTTTTTATTGTGAGAATCCAGCAAATGCCTCACATTTATTAGATGTTTAATAAATGCTTACAGAAGGAAGGAAGGAGTGAGGGAAGGATTGAGTAAATAAATAATGAATATGATGATTCTGGAATCTAGTTAAAAGAAACTCAGATGGGAAATTCCTCCTCTGTTTTTTTATTAGGAAATTGAAAACGCCAAGTCTACTTGTGTTCCAACACCAGAAATAAATGTGCAGCCATAAAGGAGGCTGCATTCTGTAAAAACTGACCAATTGTTTTTAAGAGTCACAGGAAACAGGAAGGAAGAATGGTTCACATTTATTGGAAGTGGGCACTGTATCTAAACAAGAGAAAAATAATTCTTCTTTCTCTCTTAGTGGGTGGCACTGTGCTCTTCTGGGCTTATAGAAAGTCAAGGCCATTGAACAGATGGTCCATTATTGGGGTAGAGGAAAACAAGATAAATCTCTCATCTGAAATTAGTTTAACTTGGGAAGAAAATTTTCACTTTCGCAGATGTACTTGAAGTTGGCACAAAAATGAGAACATGTTGAATTTAAATCAATTTCTCTGATACCTTATGTTTTCTGTTAACTATTAGTTAAATGCTTTTCTGCTATATTTGATGAAATAACAGTAAAGAATAAACTTTAGTTCTAAATACAATGATTAATCATCCAACAAGCGTTTGTAATAAGATTGTGTTTGAGAGTTCATTTAACAACATGGTTGAGGCCCTGCCACAAGAAATTTAACATTCGAACAATCAGTTTCACTTATAAACCAATGCTTTGGACTGGAAAATCAGGAAAAATGCACAATGTCACTGTGTCTGAGTCACTTGACTATATTGTAAATTCAAAAACAATCAAAGCATGCAATTCACCTTGTCTAGAAAGATGAGTAATTGTAGATGGTTATGTCTCTGAGAATTTGGGTTACAAGCATCCATATTCAGACATAAGCTTACAGGACACACTCGGTGGTGCCTGAGCATGTGATAGACATTAAAAAAAAAAATTCCACTCGGAATATCCTTAATTGCAGGCACCCTACATCACAGTCTTATTTTTATAGAATCTGTTTTAATTTGGGGTATTTGCTGGTAAATGACAATTCTATTTTGAGTGGCTTAGGTGGACACATTGGAAGACTCCTTAATTACTCTTTATCTCACATGTTTTAATCACTCAGTCATGACCAACTCTCTGCAACCCTGTGGACTATAGCCTGCCAGACTCCTCTGTCCATAGAATTCTCCAGACAAGAGTACTGAAGTGAGTAGCAATTCCCTTATCCAGGGGATCTTCCCACCCCAGGGGTAGAACCCAGGTCTCCTGCGTTGCTGGGCAGATTCTTTACTGTCTGAACCACCAGGGAAGCCCATACTCTGCATCTAATTCATCAATAAATCCTATCAGCTCCATCTTTAAAACCCATCCAGAATCCTACTTCTCACCCCTCTGTTGCCATCGTTATCTCTTCTGGATTACTGCAGTTTTCTAGCTTGTTTCCCTGCTTCTGACTTCAGCAGCTGCAGGGAGGTGGTTACAGACATCTCTCCTCTCCTGAATCCCCACAATGGCATTGCATCAGGGTAAAAGAAAAAATCAGTAGAATATAAGACTCTATGTGATCTGTGTCTCTGAGACTCCTTTATCTTTCTAGCCTCGTCTCCTATGACTTTCCCCTTTGTTCACCCTGCGTCAGCAATACCAGCCTCTTTGATGTCTCTGGCACCAACCAGATGTACTCTTGCCTCAGGGCCTTTGCACATGGTACTCTCAGTTTCTGGTTTGCTTGTTTCCAGGTAGCTTGTTGCTTTAGTTCTATGAGCGTTTATTGAAATGTCATCCTCCAAGTGAGGGCCCCCATCTAAAATTATAGTACCACGTCACACATCCCTACCTCCCTTCTCTGCTATATTTTACATCTTGGTATTCAGTCCAATGTAATAGACTTTATCTTTTATATACATATCTTTTTATATACATACATACTATAATAGAAGCTCCAAGAGGGCAGGGGATTTATCTATATTTGCTATTCTATCCCATAGATACTAGCATATTACCTGGCACACACTAATCATGTAAATATATTTTTTAATTAATTGATTAATTTGTAATTTTGAATTCTCCATATCCAAATGCACTCTGTATACAAATAGTAATCTATGAGGCTTAACTTGGGGTTTTGCCTAGATAGAGCATTTGTGAAAATCTTTGGTCCTTTTACTTCAGTCATAAAGTGAAAGTAATGAAAAAAATTCAGAATTATGAAAAGTGAGAAATTTAGCATAAGGAGAAGGGAACATAATATGTGGACGAAGAGGCTGGTACTCCATGGCTCTTTGCTGTAACCAAGGTAAACCACGGGAACTAGCAGGGAACACCCAGTGAAAGTAGCAACCAGGTCATCATCCGTCAGTTCTACTTCTTGTAGATGTTAGAACTGACTCAAACAGGGATTTTCCTAGTGGTCCAATGGTTAAGAATCTGCTTTGTAATGCAGGGGACATGAGTTTAATCCCTGGCCAGGGAACTAAGATCCCACATGCCGTGGGGCAACTAAGCACGTGTGTTCCAGAACCTATGCGCCTCCAACTAGAATTTGTGCACAGCAACAAAAAATCCTGCATAATGCATTGAAGATTCTACTAAGACTCAATGCAGCCAAATAAATAAATATTAAAAGAAAAACCAATGGACTCAAACAGTCAGTTTCTTCACATGCAATGAAGGAGCTCCTAACTAGCTGATTACTTGAAGCCTTTCCTCAGCTCTACTGCTATGATTGCTTACTTAATAAAGAAATCCTTAAAAAGAAATTCACTTTGCTGAAAAAAGTTCATATAGTCAAAGCTATGGTTTTTCTAGTAGTACAGATTGAGCGTTGGACCATAATGAAGCCTAAGTGCCAAAGAACTGATGCTTTTGAATTGTGGTGCTCTTGAGAATCCCTTGGACAGCAAGGAGATCAAACCAGTCAGTCCTAAAGGAAATCAACCTTAAATATCCATTGGAAGGACTGATGTTGAAGCTGAAGCTCCAATACTTTGGTCACCTGATGGGAAGAGCCTCCTCATTGGAAAAGACCCTGATGCTGGAAAAGATAGAAGGCAGGAGAAGAAGGAGACAACCGTGGATGAGATGGTTGGATGGCATCACTGACTCCATGGACATGAGTTTGAGCAAACTCTGGGAGATGGTAAAGGACAGAGAAGCCTGGCCTGCTGCAGTCCATGGAGTCACAAAGAGTCAACCTAGTGACTGAGCAATAAAAACAAAACAAAACAAAAAGATACCTACAGCATGAGAAATTTTCACTATCAGAAGGAAATTTATGGGAAGAATACTGGATATTTGATGAAATATTTTAAACACCAAAGAAGAAACTCTTAAGAAAGGATGAAAAAAAAAAAAGAAAGGATGAAACTGGATCCAGGGCTTGTAGCACCCGAGTTTGAGGGTCTTTCCCTAGAATATTGTCATTAACGTGACTCAGCATGCAAGCCCCAGGTTCTGTGCCTTGATTCACATTCCTGAGTAAATATGACTGACCCTGTGTGAGTCAGGGACAATTGATGCTTCCAGAGAACCAGGGCAATGTGGACCCAGCATTAGGACTGGAAAACTGTTGACAGTGGAAAGGTCAAGAACAGCTCCTCCAGAGCATCTACAAAAACTTTCAATTCAGAGGCACCTAACATACCAGATTTGACATTAACACCAGTTTGGTATCACACAGTGGAGAGCATTCTAGGTAGATGATACTTTTTTGGCTCTTTAATCACCAACATTAAAGTCAATATTTCTTTCTTTCTTTTTTTTTTTTTTAAGTGGCAGGTCGCTGTATGATAATTAATTTTAGATGATCCTCAAAATAGTATCTGTTCAGTCAACATTGATCACAGTAACTTTTATAACTTAATTTTATGGATCATTCAAATTGATCAAATTGATTTATATGCTTTCCCTCATGAAACTCAGACCCTGCATTAAATAGAATCCTCTTCCAGTTCAATCTGCCTCAAAAGGCCCAGTGTGTGTGTGTGTGTTTAGTTCCTCAGTCATGTCAAGCTCTTTGCAACCTGTGGCCTGTAGCCCACCAGGCTCCTCTGTCCACAGGATTCTCCAGGTAAGAATACTGGAGTGAGTTGCCATTTCTTATTCCAGGGGATCTTCCTGATGCAGGGATCAAACCCAGGTCTACCTGAAATGCAGGTAGATTTTTTACTGTCTGAGCTAAGAGGGAAGCCCCAAAGGGCCCAACATAGACAAAGTTTCCTTGACAGATATAGATGTGGATGAATTTAAATAGTTTTTCTTATGTGATCAGTAATGTCTCTTTGTGACTAGCTATTTCTAAATTCAGTTTACTTCATTTCAGTCGCTCAGTCGTGTCCAACTCTTTGTGACCCCATGAACTGCAGCACGCCAGGCCTCCCTGTCCATCACCAACTCCCGAAGTTTACTCAAACTCACGCCCATCAAGTTGGTGATGCCATCCAGCCATCTCAACTTCTGTCGTCCCCTTCTCCTCCTGCCCCCAATCCCTCCCAGCATCTGGGTCTTTTCCAATGAGTCAACTCTTCGCATGAGGTGGCCAAAGTACTGGAGTTTCAGCTTCAGCATCAGTCCTTCCAATGAACACCCAGGACTGATCTCCTTTAGGATGGACTGCTTGGATCTCCTTGCAGTCCAAGGGACTCTCAAGAGTCTTCTCCAACATCACAGTTCAAAAGCATCAATTTTTCGGCACTCAGCTTTCTTCACAGTCCAACTTTCATATCCATACATGACCACTGGAAAAACCATAGCCTTGACCAGACAGACCTTTGTTGGCAAAGTAATGTCTCTGCTTTTTAATATGCTATCTAGGTTGGTCACAACTTTCCTTCCAAGGAGTAAGCGTCTTTTAATTTCATGGCTGCAGTCACCATCTGCAGTGATTTTGGAGCCCAAAAAAATAAAGTCTGACACTGCTTCCACTGTCTCCCCATCTATTTCCCATGAAGTGATGGGACCAGATGCCATGATCTTAGTTTTCTGAATGTTAAGCTTTAAACAAACTTTTTCACTCTCCTCTTTCACTTTCATCAAGAGGCTTTTTAGTTCCTCTTCACTCTCTGCCATAAGGGTGGTGCATATCTGAGGTTATTGATATTTCTCCCGGCAATCTTGATTCCAGCTTGTGCTTCCTCCAGCCCAACGTTTCTCATGATGTACTCTGCATATAAGTTAAATAAGCAGGGTGACAATATACAGCCTTGACATACTTCTTTTCCTATTTGGAACCAGTCTTTTGTTCCATGTCCAGTTCTAACTGTTGCTTCCTGACCTGCATGCAGGTTTCTCAAGAGGCAGGTCAGGTGGTCTGGTATTCCCATCTCTTTCAGAATTTTCCACAGTTTATTGTGATCCACACAGTCGAAGGCTTTGGCGTAGTCAATAAAGCAGAAATAGATGTTTTTCTGGAACTCTCTTGCTTTTTCGATGATCCAGAAGATATTGGCAATTTGATTTCTGGTTCCTCTGCCTTTTCTAAAACCAGCTTGAACATCTGGAGGTTCATGTATTGCTGAAGCCTGTCTTGGAGAATTTTGAGCATTACTTTACTAGCATGTGAGATGAGTGCAAATGTGCGGTA
The DNA here is from genome assembly GCF_023699985.2 of Odocoileus virginianus. Taxonomy (NCBI): domain Eukaryota; kingdom Metazoa; phylum Chordata; class Mammalia; order Artiodactyla; family Cervidae; genus Odocoileus; species Odocoileus virginianus. The sequence goes on along the minus strand of NC_069692.1, from coordinate 536,677 downwards.
GTTTGAGCATTCCTTGGCATTACCTTTCTTAGGGATTGGAATGAAAACTGACATTTTCCAGTCCTGTGACCACTGCTGAGTTTTCCAAATTTGCTGACGTATTGAGTGCAGCACTTTCACGGCATCATCTTTCAGGATTTGAAATAGCTCAACTGGAATTCCATCACAGCCACTAGCTTTGTTCATAGTGATGCTTTCTAAGGCCCACCTGACTTCACATTCCAGGATGTCTGGCTCTAGGTGAGTGATCACACCACTGTGATTATTTGGGTCATGAAGATCTTTTTTGTACAGTTCTTCTGTGTATTCTTGCCACCTCTTCTTTATATCTTCTGCTTCTGTTAGGTCCATACCATTTCTGTCCTTTATCGAACCCATCTTTGCCTGAAATGTTCCCTTGATATCTCTAATTTTCTTGAAGAGATCTCTAGTCTTTCCCATTCTGTTGTTTTCCTCTATTTCTTTGCATTGATCACTGAGGAAGGCTTTCTTATCTCTCCTGGCTATACTTTGGAACTCTGCATTCAAATGGGAATATCTTTCCTTTTCTTCTTTTCTCTTTGCTTCTCTTCTTTTCACAGCTATTTGTAAGGCCTTCCCAGACAACCATTTTGCCTTTTTGCATTTGTTTTCCATGGGGATGGTCTTGATCCTTGTCTCCTGTATAGTGTCACGAACCTCCATCCGTAGTTCATCAGGCATTCTGTCTATCAGATCTAGTCCCTTAAATCTATTTCTCACTTCCACTGTATAGTCATAAGGGATTTGATTTAGGTCATACCTGAATGGTCTAGTGGTTTTCCCTACTTTCTTAAGTTTAAGTCTGAATTTGGAAATAATGAGTTCTTGATCTGAGCCACAGTCAGCTCCTGGTCTAAAATTAATTGTGAAAAAATTTACTGTGATTCTTCAATCCACTTTGTCTTACCATTATTGTTTATTTATTATTTCAAGTGTGTAATATGTATACTCATAGGCAGGAATGTTTATTTTGTCTCTCACCTAAAACCTAATATCAGCAAGTATAGTAAGTTTTCACTGCTATCTTTTTGGCATCTTAAAATAGCATCCTCTCTTTATTTTAGGATAAGTCTCCTTAGCCTTTAACAGTACAGAGTTTGTCCAGCTTACATAGTGCTATGCTGGCTTTGGAGCGGATTTTGAATTCCCAAAAGAGATATATGTACTTGCCAATCTTCTGCCAAATTAATTTGTAAATAAGAGCCAAAAATTCAATCAAGTTTATATTGAGAAGAGTTCTATTCTGATTCCCCTGAACCAGAATTTTTGGTGTCTCTGAAGACTGAGTGTGTATTCTGGTTTCTAAGTTTCTTCTAGTGATATTTTTTCCCTCAGATAACATTGGTAGAAATTAAATGGTTCATTGCTTTGGGAAAATTTTTACTTTTGCTCAATAGTTGAAACTTAAGGTACTTTTTCCCTCTTGCTTTTACTTCCATTTGACAAGCTTCAGGCAGAATTTAAAGCAGGAATCCAATATACCTAAACATTGCTGTAATAAGACAGAAATGGGCTTCTCACAAAATCTTTCCTTGAGACTTATTGCTTAACAGTGTCTTCTATTATCCTCCCAAATTCTATGTAATGTATAAGTAGTCTCTTCTCAACAGAAAGCTTAAAAATACTAGAGAAATCTCTAACATAAGTTTTTGAGGAAAATTGAATTATATCAGATTGTAAGCTGGACACCAATCATTGGTGTTCAATAGACAATAACTACTTCAAAAATAGAAACTATGAATACACTTTAAGAATACTTTGACCAGGGAATAATGGGTAAATGCTGGTAATAAATTTTACCACTATAATTAAAGTAAAGGTTATTCTTTTCCCTAAACTTTTGTCTTTTGCCTTTCAAGAGATTTAAAGTTGCGAGAATTCCTCATGAGAATTACAAAAATAATGAAAAGGGTAGAAAGCCTTCTAAGAAGTAAAGTAAAGGCTCTACGTTGGTAGAGTTCAGGCAAGCCTGAGGGGTGGGTTTATTTTCAAACATTTGTAGAACTGTCCTAGGATACCAATGACCAGATGTCCTTCATTGCCACAAAGGACAAGCCAAAAGACAATGGGATAAAATTCCAGTGTAAACATGGAAGATATTACTAGGTATGTAAGGCAGTAGTTTACAAACTTAAGTGCATATTGGTTTTAAAATTTTTAATTTTAAAAATTACCAATGCCTCAAAAAATTGTCAGCCTAAGCATATTAAAAGGCAGAGACATTACTTTGCCAACAAAGGTCCATCTAGTCAAGGCTATGGTTTTTCCAGTGGTCATGTATGGATGTGAGAGTTGGACTGTGAAGAAAGCAGAGTGCCGAAGAATTGATGCTTTTGAACTGTGATGTTAGAGAAGACTCTTGAGAGTCCCTTGGACTGCAAGGAGATCCAACCAGTCAAACCTAAAGGAGATCAGTCCTGGGTGTTCATTGGAAGGACTGATGCTGAAGCTGAAACTCCAATACTTTGGCCACTTGATATGAAGATTTGACTCATTTGAAAAGACCCTGATGCTGGGAGGGATTGGGGGGCACGATGGGAAGGGGACGACAGAGGGTGAGATGGTTGGATGGCATCACTGACTCAATGGACATGGGTCTGGGTGAAGTCCGGGAGTTGGTGATGTACAGGGAGGCCTGAGGTGCTGCGGTTCATGGGGTTGCAGAGTCGGACCCGACTGAGCGACTGAAATGAACTGAACTGAAGCATTGGTATTTTTAAAGGGTTTCTCAGGATATGATAATATATATTAAGGTTGAGAGCACCAGTGTTAGGCAAGAAGGTTCTATGAATTGATGTCACTGGAGCATATTAATAGCTGAGTAAACAAGTTAGAGACTAAGTAAACATGCCTGTCGTTCTCTGAAGATGCTTGCTTTGAAGTCACAACCCTACTAGAAGCTCTCTCATTTTTTCCATATCTGTGATTTCAGAAGCAATACAAGTGCCATTTAGGGATCCAGAATTTAGATGTGGAGTTGTGGTAGCATTCCCCACTTCCTGAAAGGAATTGCTCATTACAAACAAAACACAGCCTCCTAAAACTCTCAGATGTAGAATAATCTGTAGGTCACCAAATAGCTCTGACTATGCCACCCTGAGACTTACATGCTCCATAAAACTGTGTTATTTTATACTATAATGCCAATGCCTCCTGTTTGGGCCCAGAAGAGCACTGCCCTGATCCCATTTCTAGTACTCTGGCTTATATCCATGTCCTTTCTCTTCAGAAGCAATCTGGAACTCTCAGAAGGAATAACAGTAAGTAAGGGATGGGCCAAAGAATATAATACCAGACATGTTGACAAAATTCAAAATTCTATGCCACAGTCAGATTATCGGCCAAACTTGTTCCAATCTACTTACTGCCTTGAGACAATTATGCTCCAATCCTCCAATCCAGGCACAGGTTGTAAATACCTTGCTGATTTCTTTCATTTGCCTCTACTCTACCTACCCCCTACATGGTACCTGCATAGTCTTGGCTCATAAGATCTCTTTCTACTCTCCTTACTATCTTCCTAGTTAAATCCCAGATGAGAAGATTCTGCGCTTTAGTTTATAGGAGAAGAAAGAACAGAAGAAGGAAGAGGAGAAGAGGATAAATGGATAAAGGGAAGGAGATGGAGAAGGAGAAGCAAAAGAAAACAGGAGGAAAAGAGGAGGAGGAAGAAGGGGAGTAGGAGAGGGAAGAGATGGAGAAGTAAGGAGACAAGAAGGAAGACTAGAATGAAGAGAAAGGGGAGGAGGTGGGGAGGAAAAAGAGAAACCTAATTTTTTTTAATCAATGCTATGTGTCAGATGCTTTATTTGCAGTATGTTTACACAGTATTGTGACTTTCAAAATAACCATGAGTATTGAGTGTGATTTCCCAGACAATGAGATACAGCTCGCAGAGATGGAATGACTCTCCTGAGGATTCATCAGTGTAAGATCCAGGGTGAGATTGAACATGAGACTATCCTACTCCACAGCTCATGACCTTTCCACTTTTTTTGCTTTTCTTCCTAAGTCCTATTTCAGGAAAAATGAGTCATATCTCTGCAGAGCTGCCACAGGCCAGGGAAATGTTGATCTCATAACATTTCACATGAGCATCACCTACAAGAATTGTACAAAGTAGTTTCCATAGGTACATGTCTACTCAAATATTTATTCAGCAAATGACCTACTCTTAAAACAAGAGGGTCTATATTCCTTTCAATGTGGTTGTAATAATTACAGTTAGGTATGTCATATTCAAAGCACAGGAATGAAGAAGAATGAGAACAAGAAGGAGAAGAAGGAAGAGGAGGAGGAAAAGAAGAGAAATTGTAAAGAGAAAAGAGAAGAGGGAAAACCTTTGTTTAAGAACAAGGATGAGAATTACAGTGGACCTCTTAACCAGAGAACAGGAAAGCAAGAGAGTAAGTTAATGTTGAAAAAAAAAATTGTAAATCAACCTAAAAATCTGTATCTATTAAAGTTATCCTTTGAAAGTGAAGGAGAAATTTTTAAAAACCAAGACCTGGAATTCATCACCAGCCAAAATGCTCTGCAAGAAATATTAAGAGTTATCTAGAGAGAAGGAAGATGATGAAGGTCAGAAATGAATCTACATAAAGATAGGAAAGCACTGAAGAAAGAATAAATAAAAGCTAAAATTTTTTTCCTAATTCTTATTTTATCTAAAAGATAACTTTTTAAGAACAATTTATTAGGTGATTGGGCTTCACAGGTGGTGCTAGTGGTAAAGAATCTGCCCACCAATACAGGAGACACAAGAGATGTGGATTCAATGAATCCCTGGGTCAGGAAGATCCCCCAGGGGAGAGCATAGCAACCCACCTCCAGTTTTCTTGCCTAGCGAATCCCAAGGACAGAGGAGCCTGGTGGGCAAGGGTCCATAGGGTTGCAAAGAGTTGGACACGAGTGAAGTGACTTAGCAGCAGCAACTTTAGGTCATTATTGATGGGTGAAATGAGTGACAGATATGTCACAGGAAAAGCAGGGAGAAATTGAGAATACTTTCTTACAAGGTACCTATACTACATGGTAAGAATATAGTGTTGTTTGAAAGTGGACTTAAAGTAGATAAAAATGTAAGTTGCAAATTGTAGGGCAACCACTGGAGTTTTAATATAGTCAACATACGAAGGAGATAAAATAAAACGATATAAAATTATCAACTAAAGCGAGAGAAGTCAGACAGAAAGGGAGGGAAATAAATACAATGAATAAAAAGACTTTCAAATATGGTAAGTATTAATCTAATTAGTCCAGGATGCTCGTGGACAGTCAGATGTACAGTAACGTTTTGGGTCTTTCTGACGTATTGGCATGTGGGACAGGAAGATGGTGAGTCTTTCCCACCATTGTCAGTCGTCTCCACATAGCCGCAGTAGCCGGCTCAACTTTTCATGGAGTCCAGAGGAGGACGACAATGGCCTCTCACCATGGAACCGGTGATTAGACTCATTTAGCACTGAGGCCAGTGTTGTTTCTCAGTCCTCAAATAGGTTTCCTCCTCTCGGGCTACGGACGAAATATAAGACATCTAGCAGGCATAGAACAGGGGAGATCATGGCAAATAAGCAAAATACAAGCCACGTTCAGGGATAATGTCACACTCACCTGTGTTTTTTGTCTTGGTCTGCAGTACAGTTTGGGATTCCCTGGTAAATCAGTGGTAAAGAATCTACCTGTAGTGTGGGAGATGAAGGTTCAATCCCTGGGTTGGGAAGATCCCCTGGAGAAGGAAATGGCAACCCACTCCAGTATTCTTGTCTGGAAAGTGCCATGGACAGAGGAGTCCAGTGGGCTATAGTCCATGGGGCTATAAAGGGTCAGAGATGACTGAGGAACTGAGCATGCAACACAGTTCAAAAATCTCGTTTTCAGTAATGCAAGAGCATGTCCAAAATCAAGTATACAATGGCCGCCTAGTTTTACCTTGGATGTTTGAACGATACCTACTGCATTTTGACTGTCAAATGCCTTCCTGTCCTCAATGGCCAAAGCAGATGCACACTGCCTGTCTGAACGACCACAAAACAGGCTGCTCTGGTCAGGAAAATTTAAGTTAAACTATGTATAAGGAAGAATAACTTCCCCATGCCTCACTACATGTAGATTTCCCCATCATTTCCCCTTTTGATTGCAAATCTTTCAATTGAAAGTATTGATGATCAAAATATCCATTAGTAAATGCTGGAGTGCTAGCTCCTCTCCCAGGTTCACATTATGCCCTGAGGTGCTAGGCCTGTTCATTCACCTTGGGGGAAAACTAATCAGATTTCCTGAATGAGCTCAGAAGTATTAACGGGGAAACACTTTATGTGCTATGCATTTTATCACTTATACCCAATTGTCACACAAGCATTGCACATGTGCTTTTAGCAGCAGACTTAAACAGTGTCACTTCATAGTATTTATACTCTGTGACAATTGTGCTAGATAACTTTCTTTCTGTCCAGGGCATCAGGGAAATAAATACAGACCTCAGTTAACAGAACTAGAATTTAACATCCACTGAAACGTGATATTGTTCTTTCTACAATTACTCTCATCTTTACCAAACACAGCCAAGTTAAAACTTAATTTGTTTGCAAAATAAGTCCTGTCAGTTGACCACATATGTCCCTCCACACTGGCAGAGGGGGACAGCCTCAGAAGTCTCAGATTGAATTCCCAAGAGGCTTCTCCAGGCCAGGACAGCCAGCCCAAAGGCCTACTATCAGGCTCTGCCTTGGTGGATTTTTCTCATCTAGAACTCCCCAAAATATTGAGATTCCCGAGTCAGTGAATTTTCTCCCTTTAACTTCCTTTAGCTTCAAGTTACCAAAATCTGGAGAGATTATTTAAGACAGAGATTTCCAAAACATAGTTCTGTGTATAGAGTTTATCTGAAAAGCTCTTTTCTTCTCCTTTACTCTTAGAAATCACATAAGATTAAAGTTCTAGAGATGCCAGAGAGGTCATTTACATCTCAAAGACACAAGAGAAATATCAATTCCTTCTAGAAAGCCAGCTTAACCAATCACAACAGTCTTACTTTGACATAATAGCAGAACCATTAGAGGCCATTGTTCTCCAGATCTCTTGGCAGCTCCCTTTAATCAAGGACAGCCAGCACAGGATGGCCACCCTGGGATTTCTCCTGCTGCTTTCAGGATCACCTCTGGAACTTTCAAGCCCCACATAATAGTGGATAGCCCCTGCAACTTTTTATTCCTTGTCATATTTTCTGACATCTCATTACTCACAGGAGTTTCCTCAGTCTCCTGGTTGCTCAGCCAAGACCAAAGAAAAAGCGTGGAGTTAGCAATGTAACGTCAATAGTTTAGTGGATGGGGGAGCTTACAGGTATGAGAGACACCCTGCTGTGTGCAGTGGACACAGTGGGAAGGACACGGCAGCAGGGGGAAGGAGGAGATTACCTGTTATAAGGAAATAATATCAGGGGGGCTCATTATTTACCAGGGAAGCCAGTAGATGGGCACACCTCTCACAGTCTCTTTGATAAGAAAAATCACTAGATGGGGCCTGGGGCAAGAACATTAGGAAGGTCTGTGTTGTGCCTAGGGTGTAGGTGAAGCAGGCACTGGTTAGGCAAGGGATGAACAGAGAGCAAGACAAGAGCCATTTTGAGTGGCCTGACCATAAATCTCCCCAAAACCCATCAATGCAGCCTAATCCTGCCAGGAAAAGTGAGAAACTAGCACAGCCTAGAGGAGGTGTGGCAACATCACAACTACATGTAGTGTGATAGCCCAAATGGGATCCTGGAATAGAAAAAGGAAATCTGAAAAATGTGTGCACTCTAGTTAATAACAATGTAATGATATCAGAAGAAACATTAATAACCTCAGATATGCAGATGGCACCACCTTTATGGAAGAAAGTGAAGAGGTACTAAAGAGCCTCTTGATGAAAGTGAAAGAGGAGAGTGAAAAAACTGGCTTAAAACTCAACATTTAAAAAACGAAGATCATGGCTTCCAGTTTCATCATTTCATGGCAAACAAATGGGGAAACAATGGAAACAGTGACAGAATTTATTTTATTGGGCTCCAAAATCACTGCAGATTGTGACTGCAGCCATGAAATTAAAAGATGCTTGCTCCTTGGAAGAAAAGCTATGACCAGCATATTTAATACAGCATTTTTTTTTTCATTTATTTTTATTAGTTGGAGGCTAATTACTTTACAACATTGCAGTGGTTTTTGTCATACATTGAAATGAATTAGCCATGGATTTACATGTATTCCCCATCCCGGTCCCCCCTCCCCTCCGTCTCCACCTGATCCCTCTGGGTCTTCCCAGTGCACCAGGTCCGAGCACTTGTCTCATGCATCCAACCTGGGCTGGTGATCTGTTTCACCCTAGATAATGTACATGTTTTGATGCTGTTCTCTTGAAACATCCCACCCTCGCCTTCTCCCACAGAGTCCAAAAGTCTGTTCTATACATCTGTGTCTCTTTTTCTGTTTTGCATATAGGGTTATCCTTACCATCTTTCTAAATTCCATATATATGTGTTAGTATACTGTAATGGTCTTTATCTTTCTGGCTTACTTCACTCTAATACAGCATATTTTTAATTCAGCATATTAAAAGCAGAGACATTACTTTGCAGACAAAGGTCCATCTAGTCAAAGTTATGGTTTGCCCAGTAGTCACATATGGATGTGAGTGTTGGACCATAAAGAGAGCTGAGTGCCAAAGAGCTGATGCTTTTGAACTGTGGTGCTGGAGAAGATTCTTGAGAGTCCCTTGGACTGCAAGATCAATCCTAAAGAAAATCAATCCTGAATATGCATTGGAAGGACTGAAGCTGAAGCTGAAGCTCCAATACTTTGGCCACCTGATGCAAAGAACTAACTCATTAGAAAAGACCCTGATGCTGGGAAAAACTGAAGGCAGGAGGAGAGGGGGATGACAGAGGATGAGATGGTTGGATAGCATCACCGACTCAGCAGACATTAGTTTGAGCAAGCTCTGGGAGATTGTGAAGGACAGGGAAGCCTGGAATGCTGCAGTCCATGGGGTTACAAAGAGTTGGACATGACTGAGTGACTGGAAAACAATGATATCAGTTCATTAGTCGTGACAAAATAAACTACAGTAATAAGAGGTGTTAACAACAGAGAAATGCGGGTGTAGGGTATACAGGAACTCCTTGTACTCGCCTCACAATTTTTCTGTAAATCTAAAACTATTCTAAAATAATGTCAGGCGAGTGTATGCTCCTCGGTTCTTGTCTCGTCACAACAATGATCTGGAGCGACGCACATTAAAGCCCTCATCACATCACAGCTCTCGGGTCTTGAGCAAACCGTGTCATGGGTCTTAGACAAATCAGTGTTACAGCTCTATTTTACTTAGAAGATAGCAGGAGAATCCATCCTCTAAGAAGAGAAGAGAGTGGAGGAGCATGCCGGCGTGCAGTGTGTGTGTGTGTGTGTGTGTGTGTGTGTGTGTGTGTGGCGGGGAGGGGAGAGAGGGAGAGAAAGAGCCCTTTTGCTCCTCTCTTTATATGTTTTTTTCTTCCCCTGGGCCTGCCCTATGCAAATTGGGCTTAGGCAAGAGCGCTGTTCTACCTGAAGTCCTCACTCCGGTCCTCGACCTTCCTCTGACCTTCCGCTGTTCTATTTTCGTGGGCTTTTCTCTTCCTTGTCTTTTAGCCACCGCCATTTTGGACACCGTTTTTCTATTCTAACTACCTAACAATAAAAAGTCTATTTTGAAGAAACACTAAGGAAGTTTTCTGCAATCCCTCGTTTCCACCTTAATCTCTCTCCTTCCGTGTTTGTATTATTTATTGATGTTTTACTACAGTCTTCAGTTGTATGGTTGAAAAAGAATTCAATTTAAAATTGCACTGTTACAGAGTCCGAGTTCACTCTGCTCACCGCATGAAAGGCCAGTGAATCCAAGAGACAACGTGTTGAGGCAGGAATATGACTCTATTTGGAAGCCAGCTGACCAAGAAGATAGCAGACTAATGTCTCAAAATAAGCATCTTCCTGCGGTCTGGAGACCAGGTTCTTTTGTAGAAGCAGAAAGAGAGGTAGTGGGGAAGTAAAATGAAAATGTAGAACAGAGAGGGAGTAGCAATGGGGAAGTAAAGTAAAAAGGGCCACCTGTCTTGCAAAACATCTCCAGGAATGGCCAGTCTTTAGAAATTATATGTTAATCTCTCCTTTTCACAGGGTGAGATTATCTCACCCGTGAGTTAAACAGAGGCATTTTAGTTGAACAGTCGGGCAGAGGGGCAGAGTTCTCTGAGACAGTCCATTATGTATGATTATAGTATCCAAAGCAATGAACAACAAAGGTTAAAGTCCAAGGAACAGATTCAACAGGGAGTCAAGGTCGGCGCTTCCCTGTTACAGTAGAAGTCTTTAAGATTGAACACATATATGTAGGGACTGGACCTAATAATTCTTATATTTATTTCTGCATATATAAATGGTTAATATCTTGAGAGAATAGTTTGATTAAATAACAAGGAACATAGCTACAGATGGGCAGTGTGAATAGGACTCTAGAGGATTTTATCTGCTAAGAGGACTTTGGTCAATTTGTTGGAATAATTGATGACAGCACAGCTCTTAAAACCAATGAAATGTTTATGTCAAGAATAAATGAAAAATTGAGTATCAGTTTGTCAAATCTATATTTGCCTAAAATAGTATATTTTTTTCAGCTCTGACTTCCCAACAAATATAAGCACTATTTCTATATTCTGCAAGTTCCTGGTGGAAAATGAAATGTCTGATCCTGGCAGTTGGAAGGACTTCACTTCCTTGTAGCAGCTTCTCTAGTTCTATTAAGATTGGCCACAATTAGAATGATTCCCTACATCTGAGTCTGTTTCTGTTTCATAAATAGATTCATTCGGGTCACATTTTAGATTCCACATATAAGTAATATGTATTATTTATCCTTCTTTGTCTGGTTTATTTAGCATGGTAATATCTAAGTCCACACATGTTGCTGCAAGTGGTGTTATTTCATTCTTTTTCATGACTGAGTAGTATTCTATTGTTTTCTTCTTCGTCCATTAATCTGTTGATGGACACTTAGCTTGCTTCTGTGTCTTGGTGATTGTAGATAGCGCTTCTCTGAATATTGGGGTGTGTGTACATTTTAAAATTAGTTTGGTCTGGATACATACCCAAGAGTGGGATGATGTGGTAACTCTATTTTTAGATTTTTGAGGAACCTCCATACTGTTCTCCATAGTGGCTGCACCAATTCACATTCCATCCAACAGTGGAGGAGGGTTCCCTTTTCTCCACACTCTCTCCATCATTTTTTCTTTGTGCACTTTTTAATGATGACGATTCTGACAGATCCGAGGTGGTACCTCACCGTAGTTTTGGTTTCTGTTTCTCAAATAATTAGCGATATTGAGCATCTTTTCATGTGCCTGTGGCTAATCTGTATGTCTTCCTTAGAGAAATGTCTATTTATAAGAGACTTATGGTTGCCAAGGGAGAAGGGGTGAGTGTGTGTGTGGTGGGGGAGAGTTTGGGGGTTTTGGATTAGCAGATGCAAACTATTATATATCAAACAGATAGACAATAAGGTCCTACGGTATAGCACAGGGAACTATACTCAATATCCTGTAATAAACCATATGGAAAAGAATATATATATAAAACTGAATCACTTTACTGCACTCCAGAAACATGCAATGTTGTAAATCAACTACCCTTCCATAAAAATTAAATTTTGAAACTAAACAAATGAAAAGAATATTTCCACCTCCCTATTCGGCTTCTCATTCTTTGTCCTGTCCCTAAAAAGCTTCTCATTTCTCTACTACATAGAAGTAGAACTGCCTTGCTTTTCGCTAGTGCAAGCCATTTACATGAGAAAGCAGAATTCTATAAACAGAAAACATACTCACTGGACTACAGATCTACTTCCAGAAGAAAATATATGTGGAAGCAAATGAAAGAAATTGCACATGCAGAATTTTTAAATGCATATCTTAACAGATCTAATCTCACTTAATGATCATATTTATGGGCAATACTAATAAACTACTTCCACTGAAACCTTTTGTCTTCCCACTGGGATTTCAGGCTATATGCTTCCTTGCTTCTTACCTTGAAATAGCTTGGTCTTTAATGACATGTGAATGGGAAAGCAGCACAAAATACCTTTTTAAAGTCAACTTAGACAAAACAATCCTTTTTCTCATGTGAATTCTGTAAAGATAACATAATAACCAAGCAGAAAGTGAAAATACAAGACGACCCTGCCCCCCAAAGAAAACCTGATTAAAATGGAAAGGTTAAACTTACTTACGATATCAAATGTTTTCATCATGGGAATGGAAGTGCAAGTAAATGAAAGCTGTACAAATAACCTCACTTTACATAACTAACATTTACTGAGGATTTCTCCTGTATCTCATTGACCTTAGCATACATTACAGATTATATTTTTCCAACTAGAATTATTTTGAATGAACTGAATGTAATATTTTGTTACAATAAATATACAGATTATTTTCAGTTAAAAATCTTTAAAAATATCACTGTGCTTTCCTTTAAATCGTAATCTTATTGCATTTAGAGCCATCCTTGACAGAGGAGGGGGTGGGCTGTAAAGGCAGATTGTGGAATTTTCCAACTGAGTGAAGTCTGCCTCTTTTTATGCCTCGGTGAGCTGTGAGGTGGAAATTCACACAGAGAGCTAGATAAGGTATCTGGTCTACTGTGACCACCTCATTCTCTTTCTTTATTCATATTTGAAATTTCCTCTGTCCCTTCAAGTTTATGTGCAATAAAATCAAAGGATGGATAACAAAAAGTCAGAATATTTTGATAATGAATTTGGGACTGAATAAACTGGCTTATGCTTCCCAGATGCCTCAGTGGTAAAGAATCTGCCTGCCAATGAAGGAAATGCAAGAGATGTGGTTTTGGTCCCTGGTTTGGGGAGATCCCCTGGAGAAAGAAATGACAACCCACACCAGTATTCTTGCCTGAAAAATCCCACGGATGGAGGATTCTGGCGTGTCCATGTGGTTGCAAAGAATTGGACACAACTGAATGGGCATGAAGTGGATTATGAAGAATGGGAGCAAAGAAATATTCCCTGACATGACTTTCACATGCAAAACAATATGTTGGGACCAGATATTTATTTTCTCTACAGAGTAGATATTGCATATCAAAATCTTTTAAAAAAACAAGTTACTCACTTTCTGTTCAGAAAGAAGTGTTCAACCTGAAGGATTATTTCATTGGTGTTCATTCAACCACAGCTCAACAAACTGCTAAGCATCTGTCCTTGCATTAGACCGTGGCAAGTGCCCCATCAATAACACACCATCTGCCTGGTGATAGAATATATCCAGACAGAAGCAACCAGAGTGTTGGCATGAAGTTGTAGAGATCCTATCCACAGTCCACACACACATACATATATACTTTTGTATGTGTATGCATAAAGTCCCACACACACACACACACACACACACATGAATATGAAATCATTATGAGGAAGAAATATGGCATATCAAAGAAATAGATTTTTGAGGAAAATTCTTTAGACAGTAGGCTCTGAAAGAACAAAAATCAACATTAATATATTAGGAGTTAGATACTTTACCATGCTATGGAATCAACTTTCACCCCCCACCCCAACGTCTCTTATAAGGCACACAAAGGAAATGAAAGAAATAAACCACAATGAGGAGTGGCCTTGGTGCAATAAACTTCTATGAAACCATTTGTGGAGGTTTAGAACATAGTTTTTTGACAGGAAAGTTGGATTTCACATACCAGCCCTATCTTTCTTTTCCTATGAAACCATAGGAAAACCACATCATCCCTATCCCTTATCTTCTTGTCTATGACCTGAAGAGTGTCTGTGGCAAATGGGAAAATCTTTAAAAAGCTTAATAACTATCACGTCTCCCTTTCCACCAGTGGAAATGTTCTTTTCTTTATGTCTCCAACTGTTTTCATTGTTCTAGTCCTTCAAGGCCTACCTCAAACACAAAAGTAATAATAATAACAGCCTTTATAAACTCCCAAGTTCTCCGAGTTCACCCTGCACAGAACTAATTGCCCTTTCTTGATCTCAGATGGCCTCGACCTGCCACAGCTTGACAGAGGGCTTCAGTTCCTGACCAGAGATTGAGGTCAGGTGGCAGCAGTGAGAGTTGAATCCTTGCCACTAGACCAGTGATCAGTGACAAGGCCCTGGACCTTCAGCTTTGCATAAAAATAATTTCCACAAAGAGGGCAAGTAGTGAAATAAGTATTTATTAGGAGGAGAAAAAGAGTACAGTACATGTGGATAAACACACAGGCAGACTCAGAGAGAGTCACTCCCTCCTGGTTTACTTTTATGGGCCATTTCTTCTGGTTTTCCTTTGGCCAATCATTTTGATTTGCCTGGTTCAGATTCCATATTTGGAATATCTCAGGATCATCCCATGTATGTGCACTCATCTCTTAGCCAAGATGGATTCCACCAAAAAGGCCTATGGGTAAAGAGCATCAGTTAGCATCACTCCCCTTTGATCTCCAAGGAGCATTTCTGTGAATGTGTATTCAGAGAGGTCTCCTGATTTCAAGAATGAGAAATACATGGTCTCTTCTATCTGGGTAGGGCCCAACCTTCTCTCTCAATTGTTCCACCATTCTCATCTTGAAGTATTAGTCCACAGTGGATGAATCTCCAATCACTTGACCCTTGGGGGGACCATCTATCTCCTGTCTCATTCTCTGCTCCTAGAACACCTTGGAAACATCATCAGTTGCTTGCAGATAGGTGAGAATCCTGGTAAGTTTGGAGTATATTGGAAGGAATCAGGCCTTAAAAAACTTTTTCAGGAAGACCACTCCAAATTTTGATACATCTTTAAATTGGGTTAGATAGGAGAAAATCCAGTCTTCTGGATATTTTGACACAAATCCCCAGTAAAATTTTTGAGACATCCCCTCCCAGATCTCTCTAACCCCATTCTACTCCCCTGACATATCACATTGTATTAGAAGAAAGAACAGTGACTTAACCATTTTGCTGCTCCTCGCTCTAATCACAAAACTGAGAAACATTGCAATGTTCAATAGATGCTTCTTGACTAACTCAATGAAAAATAGCCTTTGTTCTTTCTCTAGAGAATATATTTTTAACTTAAAATGGATTTAAAGGATATAGGTAAGGGTACCTTCTCCCTGTAGGTTTAAGAACAAATACTGCCATTAGGCTGACTCAACACTCAAAAGTCTGACTTCCTATGGTAATATATATGTATTTTTTTAAGGAAAATGTGTATGTGTTTTATTATAAATAAATATATATATATAATTTTCAAATGAATACATTTGTTCAGTGATGCAAACATATTTAATTAGCACTAATCTCTTCCCTGCAATGTCTTGTCTTTTTGAACATTTCCATGAAGAGGACATGGAATGTCTAACATCTACTGGACAACTGGATAGCTAGAATTTCATAGTGTGGGAAAAATGAAAAACTCTAAATATAATTTGATTAAAAAGATAGAATTTGGTCTGTGATGATGCCCACTACGTGGCCCAGGAATAAAAATAGAGAAAGAAAGGGTGAGAGTGAAGAATAAGGGGACAAACATCAGGCTGAGGAAGAAAGCAAAAAATAGGAAGTGTGGGAAGGGAAGGAAGATTTGTTTTTTCCATCGGTTTTCTTAAGTCTGTTTACTTAAGTATGTCAATGTCGTTAAACAGCTTTTCAGAAAGCATGAAGAGAATGAGAAATCATGATGGTAATAAGTAGTTCAGGCTCAGAATCTTTAATAACCAAGTAAAAACACTAATCCCCAGCATTTTCATCAGCCCTTACCAAGGCAGCCGTTAGAGCCAGATCACTAGCAACTGCATTTTTAATTATTCAAGATAGAGCACATGTTTTGAGATTCAGGAATGTAAAACATGATCGTGCTTTGTCGAATACATTAGAGAGTAAATTAGGCTAAGGCCGACAGTTAAAGCACGTTTCTAAATGTAAGGCACACGACGAGACTGCTGACTAGTAGTTCAGTAATTGAATTCCTCATAGAAACACTTCTATCATCCGTACAATTAGGACACTTTCATTTGCAAGTGTCAGAAAGCCAACTCTAACCTAAGAAATGGAATTTAATGACTTAGGTAATTGAGAAATCCCCTAGGTATGCTAATTTAAGGCGCAGTAGTTTTGGGGGCTTAATGATATTTTTCCTTCTGTCTTCTCCTTCATTTCTTTCACTCCTCTCTCCCTGTCTCCTCCCTTCTCCTCTCCCCTCGCCTCCTCTCCTCTCCTGTTTCACCTTTCTCTCTCTCCCATTGCTCCTTCTTCTTCTCTTGGCTTTCATTTCTTCTGGGTTGTCTTCATTCCTAGGAGGCTCTATCTCTATAGTGAATATTAGCCATCAGAATTAAGGAACTCGATTTTGAAAGCTGAGATAACAATAGAAGGAGAGCTGCTTTGGGAGCCTTGGTGAAAGTTCCTTGGAAGATGCTGATCTGCATGAGTTGGGTTGTCTAGCCACCTCTGAATCAACCCAGCAGGTCTTAAAGTGGTAGTGCTCCGATTGGCCAAGGTTGGGTCACATGCCTCCTCTGTGTTGCCAAGAAAAGGCATGACTAACTCTACCCAAAACCAAGGAGTTCTTTAGGTTTTGATGAGTAGTGAAATAGGGGCCCCAAGACATCTCAAACTTTAATGCATATTTAATCAAACTGAGAACCATGTTAAAAATGTGGATACTGGTTTAACAAGTCAGGGTGAGATAAGAAATTCTGAACTCAAAACAAGATAGTAGGCAGTGTTGATGCTGTTGCTTTGGGAACCACATTGAAAACCACTGCTAGTTGGTCATAGATGCACTGCGGTGTGCTCTGCTTTGTCACTCAGTTGTGCCCAACTCTTTATGACCCCATGGACTATAGCCTGCCAGGCTCCTCTGTCCATGGGATTCTCCAGGCAAGAGTACTGGAGTGGGTTGCCATTTCTTTCTCCAAGGAATTTTCCCAATCCAGGGATTGAACTCAGGTCTTCTGCATTGCAGGCAGATTCTTTACCAACTGAGCCACCAGGGAAACCCATAGATATAGAGCAGGCAACAAAAAGACACAAATTAAACTACCTACTGGGTATCCCAGCTGACGCTGATGGTAAAGAACCCGCCTGCCAATGCAGGAGACACAAGAGATAAGGATTTCCTTCCTGGGTTGGAAAGATTCACTGGAGAAGGGCATGGCACTCCACTCCAGTATTCTTGCTGGAGAATCCCATGGACAGAGGAGCCTGGCAGGCTGCAAGTCCATAGCATCACAAAGAGCTGGACATGACTGAAGTCACTTAGGATGCATGCAAATTACCCAAACAGGTTAAGACATATTCCATCATTATGGAATATTAGGAAAATACTTTTGAAAAAACCCAAACAGGTTAAGACATATTCCATTATTATGGAATATCAGGAAAATATTTTTGAAAAAAACACAAATTTTGAATGAAAATAGGAGCAGTCCTTTGAAATGCCACATATAACAAAATAAAATTTTTTTAAAATAGTATGTAAAATACAGACCAGCATGATTCAGATTTGGGTGTGCATCAAAGGATATTATGTGTACAGTTCAGTTCAGTTGCTCAGTCGTGTCCAACTCTGCGACCCCATGGACTGCAGCATACCAGGCCTCCCTGTCCATCACCAACTCCCAGAGCTTGCTCAAACTCATGTCCATTGAGTCAGTGATGCCATCCAATCATCTCATCCTCTTTCATCTCCTTCTCCTGACCTCACTCTTTCCCAGCATCAGGGTCTTTTCCAGTGAGTCAGCCCTTTGTTCGAATCAGGTGACCAAAGTATTAGAACTTCAGCTTCAGCATCAGTCCTTCTAATGAATAATCAGGACTGATTTCCTTTCGGACTGATGGGCCATTACATTACATTGCTTATGTGTACAACTTCTATAGATTATAAATGACCTTCACTATGCTATAAGATGAATTCTACTGTTATTGCAGATATATATTCATAAGAAAATTAAACTATGTTTAGTTTTTCTACATATATTTTTACATGTCTAGATAATCCTAATTCTATACCTGTAGTTTAGCTTCTAAAATAATTCCATATGACGGTATACCAATATAGAACAAAAATTTCCAGGTCATAACTGATCGTCCTATTATTTTAAGTCATAATTCATAAAATATTCCTAGACAACAAAAACATTTAATCACCCAGTACCAAATTATATTAGACTTAATTGTCCTAAGATCTCTGCAGTGTCAGAGCGCCCTCCTGTGGCTCCTCTGGCCAGGGTTGTTTGCATCTATCGGGTTCCTTGTTTTTTATGCCTACATGACTCAGATACAATAAATTTCTTTGTCATTGCTAAAACTGTCGAAGAACTACGATCAAGAACCTCTGTTGAAATCTATGTGTAAAATCTTACGTCTATTGTTATTTCTCCTACATCTGAAAACTCAACTGATGTTGAAATGTAGTTGTTTTGGCCTGCCTTCAGCTTACTACTTGTCTGACTCTTTGGGACCCCGTGGACTGTAGCCCGCCAGGCACCTCTGTCCATGGAATTTTCCAGGCAAGAATACTGGAGTGGGTTGCCATTTCCTACTCCAGGTTATAAGAAAGAGATAAATCACAAACAAATGGGTTGATAAAAGGATTTCGTTTTTAGAAATATATAGAATATAGCCTATTAGGGACTGGAATAATTCAACCAAACTGTACTTTTTTTGTACAAATAATTGATTGTTGATTTGATCATATATAAAAAATAAATATATTTACATTGTATGTTAATATATTTATCTGGTAGTTAAGTGTACCAAGAAGTAAACACATTATATCTTTGTTCTATATACCTTTTTCATTTATATGTATTTCTTTTTTTTAATTGAAGTGTAGTTGATGTATAATATATGTTTCAGGCATACAGAATAGTGATTCAGAATTTGTAAAGGTTATATGCCATTTACAGTTATTACAAAATGTGGACCATGTTCCTGGATTGTACTGTATGTCCCTGTAGTTTATCTATGCACAGTAGCTTGTATCTCTCAATGTATACCCCCATCTTGCCCCTTCCTTCTCTCCTCTGGTAACCACTTGTGTTTTTTCTGTATCTGTGAGTTGTTTCTATGTTACTATATACATTCATTTATTTTCTAGATTCCACATGCAAGTAATATCGTATGGTTTTTGTTTTCCTTTGACATATTATCCAGCACAGGAAATTATAGCCCTTTGTTTAAAAGAACTTTCAGTGGAGTATAATGTGAAAAATGACTGAATCATTATGCTCTACTCCTGAGACTAATATTGTAAATCAACCATATTGAATAAAAATAAAAGTAAATACATGCTTATAAAAGTTCAGAAAATTTCGTAAGAAATGACGAACAGATGTTCTTCTGGGGAATTCAAAAATGTGATAGAAGCCTGGTAAGAAGTATGCGATACCTTTCTGTGTTGCTCAAATTTTGCCATTAGCTTGTATTAATTTATTTAAATACTTTTAATGACTTTCTGTACATCATGCACCAATTCATTTAACAGATATTATTATTTTGTCCACACCAAGTAGTATGTGGGATCTTAGTTCCCCAACCAGGGATCAAACTGCATCCCTTGCATTGGAAGCACAGAGTCTTAACCACCGGACTGCCAGGAAAATCCCTAATAGGTATTATTAAGAGCCAACTTAATGAAGAGGAAACCATGCTAGATGCAGAGATCTTGATAACTAACACTGACTTGGGCGCTGTCCTCTTGCAGCTTACAGTCTATCTGGGCACACAGATAATAGATAGTTACAAGGGCAATAGCTAATGTAAGTAGGAAATAAAGGTACTGGCCAAAGGGTGTTATTCTCAAGATCATAGTGACAGTTCTTAGTTTCCCAAAAATTGAATTCTGATGGATATCATTTTCATATTGCTTATTTATTTTACTCTAAATCCTCTCTAAAAATTAATTTTTGAAGTGTCATTGTGCCTTCAGGAAAGCTGTCTTATGTAAATAACATATTGATTGAGTCTCATTTCTATCTCCTTAAACAGGCTTATTCTAAAGATTACCTTGTACCTACATGTTACCACATATGGACAATCAAAGGGCACCTTCTAAAACACAACCTTTTCAATGTTTCAGGTATTTAAATGGGCATGTCAAGCCTCAGCACCAAGAGTTTAATTGCGTGTACAGCAATCATTGTTCCAGTATACCTAAAGTCTCCCGCTGACAGTCCCACATACCAGACCAGCTGCATGTCCTCTCCTGAAATTTAGGAGAGTCAAGTATGAACATGGGAAAGAGAGTGACTTGGAGTGAGACATTCCTCAATACGAAAGCCAGCTCTGCCCCTTATGTACCCAGCTACTCATCTTCTCATCTGTAAAACAGGTAATATGTACTGACAATATATTCTGCAAAAGACTATTGGATGATTCCTTGAGAGAACATTATGTAAAGCACCTACTGGTCCAGTGTGTGTTAGTCATCCAGTCGTGTCTGCTCTTTGTGACTCCATAGAATGTAGCCTCCCAGTTTCCTCTGTCCATGGGATCCTCCAGGCAAGAATACCTGGAGAGGGGAACCATTTCCTTCTCCAGGGGATCCTCCCAACCCAAGGATCAAACCCGGGTCTCCTGCATTGCAGGAGGATTCTTTACTGTCTGAGACACCAAGGAAGCCCCCTAACTTCAAACAATGGGAACCATTACTATTGTGTTGACTTGCATATGGTGTTGACTATCTAGAAAATATTTTTTCTCTTCTCTTGTCAGTTTGACACTCTTAATTTTTTAAAGCAGATTTTATTGAGTAACAAGAAAGAAGATGAACAACTAAAACATTTCCCCAGACCAAACCACTGCATTATTTTTAATCCTCATAGCCAATGGTACTCTAATTCATTGCAGCTTACAGTAAAGACACTCAGAGGTAGCCGTAGAGTAAAGCTCAGGGTTCCACCACAGCAGCTCCAGGCAACCTTAACCTGCCTAAGATGTCAGCTGGATTCAGAGCAACACAGGGCAGGAAGAGATGAGCCTCAGATCTTATTTTACCCTAGGTGGCATGATCATGGACAATAGCTTTTGAATTCCTATCTGTAAAACATAATGGATTCATTCAGTAGTTAATAACTATATATCTTGAGAGCCAAATGACATTTTTCTGTGAATGAATATGCCCTCTTGATTAATGTCTCCTTCCTTGAAATTGTGTATTAGCTTATCGTTCTGAAACAATAGATTGATAACTGAAAGGGATATTTTTTAGAATAGCTATGTTTTAGAGAAGTATCTATTATATAAAAAGGGTTAGCAGTACATATTTATCTCCTGGGTTACAAATCATACTTACAACAAATATGGGTACATGAAAGTAGTGTCATATATCATGATATTTTGTGTAGATTGCTCCATTGTGACTGCATTGATCGTAACCAGTGTTAGGCCTGTGAAAGTTTATACTTTATTTGTAGCATAATGAATCAGTGTTTCTACAGCATGATCTACAAGCTCATTCACAATATTTCATAAGAATAAAATGAATACATTATTAAAATATTGAGAGGTCTCTAAACATGGCTTGGGAAGTAATTGCCAAGAGTGGGGACTGCTCTTCTATCCAATATTCATAACCCACTTCAGTAGTTGGAAGTTATTGTTAATAAGTGACTGCCTTGTCATGGATTCTACTTGCCAGTCAACCTTACATCTCAGTAGGGCCTTGCAGTTAGTTCCTGCCGGTGGAACAGATGTACTATATGATAGCTTGGGTCAAGGTAGTTTTGAGATGGAAATAGTTTTGTATTTTTGCTTTCTCTCTCTACCAGCTGAATGAATATCAATCTGTGGCGATCTTAGAAGACATGTTGGTGATGGTGCTGTGCTGTTCTTAGTCACTTCAGCTGTGTCCGACTCTTTGCGACCCTATGGACTGTAGCCCGCTAGGGTCCTCTGCCCATGGGGATTCTCCAGGCAAGAACACTGCAGTGGGTTGCTGCGCCCTCCACAGTGGATCTTCCCCACCCAGGGATTGAACCCTTGTCTCTTACCTCTCCTGCACTGGCAGGTGGGTTCTTTACCACTGTGCCACCTGGCTGATGGTGGTATAACTTCCAACATTCTGGATGCCTGAATGACTTTATGGAGTAGAATGCCCTACCTCACCAGCCAAAACCACCTGCACAGGTCCTTATATCACTGAAAAATAAACATTTGCTGTACTAAGGAACTGAAATGTGGGTGTTGGCTTGTTAAAACAAGTGTTACCCTACTTAACACAACAAAGGCACATTTTCCCCGAGGTTCCAGAAAAAGAAGACACAGTTTCACAAGTCATTGTTAATCTGGGTGTGAGAAGGTACAGAACACTTGAACTCTGGCCTTTAATTAAAACAGTTAAATCAACCCAAGCAAGCAAACCCAAAATAAACCAGTTGACTCAGATCTAAATAAAAAACATGAAAGTTACTACTGAATTTTCCTAAATGTTTTAAAGGTCTGTTTCCTACAGCTAAATAGATCTAAGTATTTTTAGCATTATCTTTAAATATTTTTATCACCCTTAAAAATCAGTGATATTTTTGTGCAAGTAAAATAATACTTATATGATCAGAGAAGGTACCTGTTATAGTTATAAACCTAAAAATAGCAATTGCTGTTAGGAGTATATATATCTAGTATTTCAAGATATTCAATATATTCAATATCTATATATTTCAATATGTCTAGTATTATGAAATAAAGTGTTTAAGAAGGAGATCAATTTCATTTGCCATAAAAAAGAGTTGGCACCTCGTTTCAAGGGAACTGCTATCCTTCAACAGAACAGCTCTTTTAAAGAGCTGTTTTTCTATTACCAAACCAGATCCATGCTGGAAGCTTATGCTTTATTGGAGAAATATTCAGGGCCTTATTAAAGTGGGAAGGTGGGATAGATGTGTTTTTCAGGGGAAGATGGGTCTTGTTGTTTAGGGATCGAACCCATGACTCTTGCATCTCTTGCATGGGCAGGCGGGTGCTTTACCACTGAGCCACCAGGGACGCTTGTTAGCAGGTTCAGTTCAGTTCAGTTCAGTCTTAGTTGTGTCTGACTATTTGCGACACCATGGACTGCAACACGCCAGGCTTCCCTGTCCATCACCAACTCTCGGAGTTTGCTCAAACTCATGTCTATTGACTCAGTGATGCCATCCAAACATCTCATCCTCTGTTGTCCCCTTCTCCTCATGCCTTAAATCTTTCCCAGAATCAGGGTCTTTTCAAAAGAGTCAGTTCTTCACATCAGGTGGCCAAAGAATTGGAGTATCAGCTTCAGCATCAGTCCTTCCAATGAACACCCAGGACTGGTCTCCTTTAGGATGGACTGGTGGATCTCCTTGCAGTCCAAGGGACTCTCAAGAGTCTTCTCTAACACCACAGTTCAAAAGCATCAATTCTTTAGTGCTCAGCTTTCTTTATAGTCCAACTCTCACATCCATACATGACTACTGGAAAAACCATAGCTTTGACTAGATGGACCTTTGTTGGCCAAGTAAGGTCTCTGCTTTTTAATATACTGTCTAGGTTGGTCATAGCTTTTCTTCCAAGGAGCAAGTATCTTTTAATTTCAAGGCTGCAGTCACCACCTACAGTGATTTTGGAGCCAAAAAAAATAAAGCCTGTCACTGTTTCCATGGTTTTCCCATCTATCTGCCATGAAGTGATGGGACCAAATGTCATGATCTTAGTTTTTCGAATGTTGAGTGTAA
The DNA here is from genome assembly GCF_023699985.2 of Odocoileus virginianus. Classification (NCBI taxonomy): domain Eukaryota; kingdom Metazoa; phylum Chordata; class Mammalia; order Artiodactyla; family Cervidae; genus Odocoileus; species Odocoileus virginianus. Next base: position 512,885 of record NC_069692.1, on the reverse strand, counting down.
ACTGACTTTTCACTCTCCTCTTCACTAAAGAGACTCTTTAGTTCTTCATCACTTTCTGTCATAAGGGTGGTGTCATCTGCATATCTGAGGTTATGGATATTTCTCCCAGATTCATTATGTACTTATAAATATGTATATATCTCTATATATTCTCTACTTTGTACACAGACACACATATACACACTCAGGCACAGAAAGGTATTTATGTAGAATAGAGTTTAATAAAACACTCATTTTTCACTGATTGAATTGAATTAACTAGCAACTAGACATTTAATTAAATATATAAAATATATAACATGAAAGTATATATTAAGCTATAATGTATAAATATGTAAACATAAGTAATATATAATTCAAAAGTGAAAATACTAATTGCTCAGTTGTGTCTGATTCTTTGCAATGCCATGGACTATAGCCCACCAGGCTCCTCTGTCCATGGAATTCTACAGACAAGAATACTGGAGTGGGTAGCTATTCTCTTCTCCAGGGGATCTTCCCTACCCAGGGATCAAACCTGGGTCTCCTGCATTGCAGGCAGATTCTTTACCATCTGAGCCACCAGGGAACCCCACAATATATAATGTGAAATGTACATTTAAAACAAAATGTAAATATATGCATATACATTTCAATAAATCTGTTTGGTAAGAGTCAACTTAATCAATCAAAAAAAAGTATTAAACCTTATTCTACATAATTCATTAACTTTTCTGTGTCTTGTTCCCTCACCTGTAAGTCTAAGATAATAAAAATCCATAAATTGCATCATTTTGAAGTTGAAACTATGTATATTAAACACCCCAAATTGTAGTTGGTTTATATGTATCAGTTCAAAAATGTTAGATCTCATTCTTTTGTTATTATATGGATGTTTATATTTTGTATGCTTTCAAAATCAACTATTAGTTACAACTAACTTTACTAGGTAATTATCAATTGCTATCTATGTATATAGATATATATATGATTATGTTTATATAATACTTTGTGCTTTATAAATGTATTCTATCTGTAATTTTATTCAGCTTTCAAAGAAATTAACTAGAATGTTTTTATTCAGAATGTAGAAAAGTCTATTTATTTTACTATTATTAATTCAAGTAGACTCAAATTGAAATGTAAAATCAAGGTAAAATAGAAGAAAGATACTAGTTTATGACATTCTTGCCCCCTTCAGAAACCAGATCTTGAAGCAGCATAATAATTCCTCCTCTTTTGTAGATAGAATCCTTTTAATAAACTGTGATCCATCAGGCTCTCAGAAAAGCAACAGATGCAGTTTGGGGAGAAAACTGAAAGGATGTTTATGAAAAGCACTATGATTTTCCCTTCAAAGAGTATTCATAGAGAGCCTGGTAAAAGGGAGTGAAATCGTCCATTCCTGTGTGAGAACACCTCAGGAGAAGGACTTTTTGTTGTTGTTGAGCCTTGCATCTACCAAGAATCTCCTTTTTAATAGCAGGACCAGGTCATGTTACAAAACACATCCTGCAATTTAGTGCAGTTTCCTTGTTTCACCGTAGTCTCTGATCATCTCTCACTTCTTAGGGAAAGAGAGCTTAAAGGAAAAGGGACGCTCAGGTTTAATGAGCTGGAGATCTCAGTAGTTTGTGTAGAGAGTTGGGGCAGGGGCCAAGCAGGAATGGGGATAGCAGAAGAATAGAGTTTGTTCATTTTATTCTTTTGTTAAATATTCTGGATGAAAATTTTCTTTCCTTTGTATTTAAAATTGCCCTCAGTATTCTGACCTCAACTGAAATTCAACAATAAAACTTGCTGGATTGATGTAGGCAAAGTCAAAAAGGCTCCTAATTTCCACAGGTTATTTACCCTGCCTTTGTGCAAAAGCGCTCGACAACCAGAATAAATGACTGTGCAGCTGCCTGTTTATAATGAAGAGCATGCCACCACTGCTGCCTACTAATTACAAGCCCAGGAGCTTAATTAAGATCTAATTATTCATTTTAGAACCATATTGCCTTAATTCTCTTGCAAAAAAAGGTCAATCCATAGATACAGTCAGTAGTGGATCTGTCACCCACCTGGAATGTAGCTTTTGAGGGACTTTCAGAACACATTTGATGGATTTACTAATGTTCCTTTTATCTCTGAGAAATAGCTTATTTTGTTGCGGTAAAAAGTTCTCGTGTCTCCCAAAGCTTCCATTCAATTCTCATTTGAACGAATAAAATGCTTTTTTAGAATGACATTTTTTTCTTTTTGGTACAATCTGAAGGTATGGAAATGTGCATATAAATACAGTTAGTTGTTGACTCTTTTATCTAATTCATGACTTAGTCTAAATGGCTTGAGATGGTTACTATTTCTTGATATTCATAGCAAAAAGAAAATCCTGCAACAGACGTTAACTGCTGGGGTTGTAATACAAGTATACTATATATTGGGCTTCCCAGGTGGCTCAGTGGGTACAGAATCTGCCTGCAATGCAAGAGATGCAGGAGACATGGGTTTTATCTTTCCCTGGGTGGGAAAGATTTCCTGGAGGAGGGCATGGCCACCCACTCCAGTATTCTTGCCTGGAGAATTCCACGGACAGAGGAGCCTGGTGGGTTACAGCCCAGATGGTTGCAAAGAGTCAGACACGACTGAGCGACTGAGCACAGACATGGGTATATAGAAGTAAGGGGCTTCTATTATCTATTGGACTGCAGATCTTCTTCCTGCTTGGGGAAATTTAGTCTGAACTATTTATTCATCTAACCAAGATATCTTGGAAGGAAAATTATATACAGCTCCCACCTACCTATCTGTAACCAGTGGAGGTTACCAATATTTACTAAGAGAGCCTGTACAAGTGGTTATTGTAGCTTTGAGGTCCATGTGCAGTTTAATGCCCCAAAAGCCTTAGAGTTGCAAGTTATTTTAGTAAACACTATTAATCTACACAGGTTAGAAGTGGGGATAGGTGAGGATCATTTGTCTCTTTTTATATCCAGATATCTAATGCTGTTTCTAATATCATATCTAATGATGTTTCAATGCAGATACAAAAATTTAGTAGAGAACAGGCTCAGTCACTTAAATGATCCACAGAGCTTAGGAATGATGGTCATAGTCTATAATTTTCATATGATCCTGTGAAAAAGGAAAATGTATTCTATGGTCGGGTCAGGATGACTTTTGGTGACTTTCACAAATTCATCATATTAGGTTCATCAAAGTTTAAAAAATAAAAAACACAAAAAATTTTATGTGAGTTTAAATTTTGGTTTTGCTAAAACTGCCATCCAGCCACACAAGATTATGAAGTTTACTATGTATTATTTATAAATAGCTAGAAGAAAATTTTGATATCAAGAAATTTATGATTTCCAATTGTTTCCATGCAACTTTTAAAAAATGGGGAAAAGTCAATTAAGTTAATGAGGGTTAAGGAAAGTACAAGAAGAATTTGTAATCACAGATCTTTCTGTTTGTAAAACTGAAAATAATGATTACTAATATATGCATGCCCTGAATCACAAGGATATTTTTCCTTTTAACAGTAATATAAACACCAAAAAGCATAAAAAAGAGTGCAGTTTTTCAAATGCAAATTTATCTAATGTCTGCCTACTTTGTAGAGTTCAATTTTGACTGACATCTATTAAGGGATTCTTCACCAATTCCCAAACAATTTAGAAATATTAAACATATTAGGATAGGTTTATGCTATGGCTTCCTAGGTAGCACTAGTGGTAAAGAACCCGCCCGCCAAAGCAGGAGATGTGCTAGACACAGGTTTGATCCCTGGGTTGGGAAGACCCCCTGGAGGAGGATATGCAACCCTCTCCAGTATTCTTGCCTGGAGAATCCCATGGAGAGAGGAATCTGGTGAGCTACAGTCCATAGGGTCCCAAAGAATTGGACACGACTGAAACAACTTAGCATGCACACATGCATACTGTCGTTATACTCCATCCACCCCCAAATCACAATGACTTAAAATATAAAGTTTATTTTTCAGTCATGTACTGTTATAGGGGGTTAGAACTCTCCAGGGTACTGAACTAAATGTGGTGACTCAATAGATCCAGATGGTTTAAAACTTGTAGCTGTGCTACTAACATGTGACCTTTCCTCTTACCCTCAGGGGGAACTGGAGAATCATTAGGACTTTTTTCCTACCTCAGATAAGAAATGACACTTAGTGCTTCAGGTTACCTCTCATTAATTGGGATTAGCTACATGGTCCCTTCTACCTGCAAAGGGACTGGAAAATGAGGGGTGGGGGGGTGGGGAAGATACAATGTTAGTTGAACATCAGTGTCTTTGTTAAATGAGATTATTCAGCATTTTAAGAGCCATTTCTGAGAAAGAGCGTAAGATTTCCAATGTTCTCTTTCCCAAGGATCAATTCCTAGAGTTTACATGCAAAATGTTCTATGAGGTAGGGTAAAATTTTGATTGTGTAGAATTTATACTGCTGGCAGAGAAAGAAACAGAGAGGGTAGTCAGACTTACAAACCAGTTAGGTTAACCAATTCAGTGTTCTAGTCTTTACTGCCTTCTTCCCTTTCAGCTAGTTCTTCCTCTTAGGTTGAAGAAACACAAGTATTTCCTACTAGACTACAAGAGGAGAAACAGAATAACACTGCTAAATATGACAGAAAGCATTGTCTCCCAAACCTCTCCTGTCTCTCTGGTCTCTTTCTTTCTCCCCCTCTCTCTCTTCCTACTTCCATACCTCTCCCTCTTTCTCTCCCCTTCCTCTTTCTCTCTTGCACTTGAAGATTCCAGGTTCTTTTTAAAAATTTATTTATTTATTTTTCTGTGCTGGATCTTAGCTGTGGCATGTGGGATCTTTGATCTTTGTTGCAGTATGAGGGATCTAGTTCCCTGACCAGGGATCAAACTCTAGCCCTTGCATTGGCAGTGCAGAGTCTTAGCCACTGGACCACTAGGGAAGTCCCTCCACGATCTTGTTCTCTTTTATTTAATTTATTTTTAATTGGAGGATAATTGCTTTACAATACTGTGTTGACTTCTGCCATACAACAATGTAAATCAGCCATAAGAATAGATATGTCCCCTCCTTCTTTAACAGCCCCCTACCCACCACTCTTTCTGTCCCACTCCTCTAGGTTGTCACAGAGCACCAGGTTGAGCTCCCTCTGTTATGCAGCAATTTCCCATTAGATATCTAATTTACATATGGTAAAGTATGTGTTTCAATGTTACCCTCTACTCCGTCCCACCTTCTCCTTCCCCCACTGTGTTCAGAGTCTATTCTCTATGTCTGTGACTCTACTCCTGTCCTGCAAATAGTAACATCGGTACCATTTTTCTAGCTTCTATATATAATGTTATTAGATAGTTAGAATAGGAAAAAGGGGTCAAAAATGGCGGTGGCTAAAAGACAAAGAAAAGAAAATGGAACAAAAGAAAATCCAAGGACCGCAGTCAGACCCTCAGGTGAAATAAACAGCCCTCCTGGCTATCCCAATTTGCATAGGGCAGGCTCAAGGAGGGGAGGAGACAAACGTATAAAAAGAGGAAGCCATGATGGATTGAGGCCTCTTCTTTGGGGTCGGCCCCCAGTCACACCTTGAGGGTGTACTTTCCTTTGCTTGCCAAATAAATCTCTGAGCTGTAACCGAGCTGTAACACGGGTCCGCCACTTCAAATCTTTGCTGTGGTGAGACAGAACTGAGGAAATTACACACTCCCCTGACATCTCTGGTGCCCTGACTCAGATTTAACCTGTCTGAAACAACCACAGCTCTGCCCTTGCAAGGCGGAGGTGGAGTTGAACGGAAGTTCAACTTGGTGAAAAGTCACGTGGTGGAAGCTGAACGCAAAGGAAATCCAGTGCAGTGGAAGTGACAAGAAACCCAGTGTGCTGGAAACTGGGACAGCAATAAAAACTTGGCCAAAAGCGCACGCGGCTCAGTCTCAGATTCCAGAAGACCTCCGGGTAAGGTAGGAGGTCCTCATCCCTATGGCTGAGAGGACATATAGCTGACAAACTCTTAATTCCTTTACAATCTCTCATTTCATGTTTCCTTGAGCCCCTTGCAAACAGGCAAGCAGCAGTGGATGCAACTGAGGGACTCTGGCAGGGGCTACTCCCCAGTGTGTCCTGAAGGCTCCGCTATCTGCTGCGCCCTAGTAGCTGTTGCCCAAGTGAGTGAGGGTTCTCTGTCCTTAACCTCCTTTGTGCCAAGGATCAGATCAAGATCAATGAAAATTGTGGGCACAGGTCAGGCATTTAGCAGCTTTTCCAGAAAGTTATGAAAGGGGTTCCTCAACACTTTTCCCCACTGCTTTTTCCTCCCGTCCTTCAGCTCCTCTCTCCATCTATGCCACTGTTTACAAAGTATTGGGCAGGTCATCATCTTTTCATTTCTGAAAGTTGTGTTTGAAACCGTTTACCTATGATTGGGATTTAAACCCATGTGGCAGGAACTCTGTGCTATGCTTAGTCACTGTCATGTCCTACAAGGACTTGAGCCTGGCTAAAACCCATGGTACCCAGTTTCAGGACCTAATGAAACTCAGGTTCTTTATGTCTCATTGCAAAAAATTCAGTGAGAGACGCAGCAATAGGTAAGAGGTAGATTTGTTCAGATTCAGACAGAAGCAGAGTCCACAGAGTGTGTGCCATCTCAGAGGGTGAGTGTGGTGGTCATGAAATGTGCTGTGGTTAGTTTTTATAAGCTGGGTGATTTCATATGCTAATGAGTGGGAGGATCATTTCAACAATTGGGGAACCACCCACTCCTTGGTCTTTTGATAGTGCCTTGGAAATGTCATGGTGCCTCTGGGTGTGTCATTTAGCTTGCAGATTGAGGATCAAGGTTTAGTTGAATTTGACTTGTCTACCATCTTGGACCCATTTGAATTTAATTGGTTTATGTTATACCCGTGGGCTATGTCATTCTTTCAAAAGTTGTGCCCTGCCCACTTCACTCCTGTTTCATGCTCTTTTCCTGAGCCCCATCCAGGCCCACAATGTTGCCTCTACAATTTTCTGGAGGGAAAACCAGAAATAACTGGCCCTTGGGAGGGAATTACTGTATAATATCCAATCCCTCTAGGTCTTCAGGCCTTCATCTTCCATGTTTCCTACAAATATGCAACAATAGCATCTCTCAGTGAACCTGCTAGGGCAGGTGATAGGCACACAATGCCTGCTAGAAGTCCATCTGTTGGTGGCATTCCTTCAAGGCAATTGGGCTTCCAGGGATAATGTTTGCCACTTTAGGAGTTAGCCCTGCAGGCTGTTTGGGCCCAAACCTTTACCACCCTTCTCCTTAAGCTAAACATATTGCCTGGGTTGAATCTCCACTCCACTTCTATGTAACATCTGGTCTGTTGCCTCTTATCATTTTGTCCTTAAGCCACTTACTAACTCCTACAACAAGGACCCTGCCCCCTTGTAGGCAACATTGCTCCACCCAGCTTATTATTAAAATACTCTTAAAGCCCCTAACAGGACCAGATAACCCACTCCTCTGTAGTTACTTCTGTTATTACCTAAAGTGGGTCTATGACAATGAAATGTTTACTGTTGGAAACATCCTGAACTGCTCTTATGAAGGACTAGGGGGAGAAATCAGTGACTTACATTCGTTCAGAGCAATAAGAGGATGTTATGGCTGTTTCACCAGGTTCCCAGTCTAAGGACACAGGTTTGGATTCCTTTACATCATGGTATCTATTCCCATCTGCAATGGACAAACTGACAATAAGATTAAAATCCCTTTATCCTGCTCAGCGCTAATCATACTGGAGACTTTGTCGATGCCGAACTCCAGCCCGGGGGTCCCAGGAGGTCGATTTCCCTTGACCTGCCTAGGGATCTGGTCCTCGGGAGGTCGTCATGCCTCAACCTGCTCAGGAATCTGCCCGTCCAGGGGTCCCAGGAGGTTGACATGCCTCGACCTGCCCAGGGACCCAATTCTTGGGAGGCCAACATGCCTCAACCTGCCTGGGCATTCGATCTTCAGGAGGTTGTCACGCCTCAACCTGCCTGAGGATCTGCACCCTGACCCCAGGATGCCTAGCTCTCAGGTTGCAACAGTACTGGATAGGATAAGCTTCAGAAAGACTAACCCTTAAGGAAGTCCACTCATGGAAATAGAAGGAAGTCTGTAAGTTGTGGGACTGTGCCCGGTCTCAGCAATAACTCAGGAGCCCAATAAGAACCCCATTGCCTTTCTGGAAAGGCTAAAAGAGGCACTCCAAATGTTTACCAATCTGGACTTAGAATTTTATGAGGGACAGGTGATTTTAAAGGACAAATTCCTGTCTCAATGTGCATCAGACATCAGGATAAAGTTACAACAACTACAGCAGCAGGGCCCTGCTGCCTTTTTAAATTGGATGGTCCAGACAGCCACCAATACCTTTCATATCAGAGAACAGTAGAGGGAGGCCAAAGCCCAGCAAAAGGAGAAAAGGAAAGAGACAATGTGTGCCCAGATGCTGGCCGCCCTCCGGGGAAGCCCTATGGCAAACCTCGAGTCCTTAAAGGACAAGGCATGAGGCAAATGCCTAACTTGTAGACAGGCGGGACATTGAGCCAAAGAGTGTCCAAACCGTGACAAGTCTCCTAAAACGGCTTGCTACAAATGCCATCAACTGGTACCCAAGAGTCTCAAGGTCAAGAGCCAAGCCTTCCCTCATGATGGTTCAACAGGATTGAAGCAGCCCACTCCAACCACCCGCCTGTCACAGATACCATCATGGGGCTGGAGCCAAGGGCACAACTGGATGTGGCAGGTAGGTCTGAGAATTTCTTGATTGACACAGGGGTTACCTACTCTGTCCTGACCTCCTGCTCCAGAGTCTTCTCCTCCCAAACCTGTACCATTTTGGGTGCTACAGGAAAAACATTTACAAAAAGATTCACCTGAGCACTTCTTTGTTGCCGGGATGGACAAACATTTTCCCACCAGGTTCTGGTGGTCCCTGAGTGTCCTACTCCCTTATTGGGAAGAGATCTCTCCCTGCCTATGAAATCTTGAAGGTATTGAAGTCTTGATACAATATGCTTTAAAACTATCTCTTGGGGGCAAACTAACTATTTTTAGCAGCCGCCAAGTGAAACAACTCCTGAATCAGAGAGGTCATTTATGGATGCCTCATCAAAGGATCCTCAGATATCAAGTAATGCTTATGGAAAATCCAGGCCTGACTTGTGAGGTTCTTAACCCAGCTATGCTCCTGCCTATCCCAGAGGGCTCTCTCCCCTTTTACTATTGCCTCGAAACTTTGGACCACTGGACAAAACCCCGAGAGGGATTGTTGGAAGATCCTCTGAAATCTGATACACTGATGGAAGCAGCTTTGCCTTGAATGGAAAAAGAAGAGCCGGATATGTAGTAGTCTCCATTTTTGAGGCCATAGAGGCTAAACCTTTGCCACCAGGTACTTCAGCCCAGTTAGCTGAGCTCATAGCCCTGACTCAAGCTTTAGAGCTGGGAAAAGGAAAAAGAGTAGCCATTTACACTGACTCCAAGTATGCCTTTCTGGTTCTACATGTACATGCTGCTATTTGGAAAGAAAGAGGCCACTTGACCACCCAAGGGTCCCCAGTCAAGTATGGTGATCATCCTTGGGCTCTTGGAGGCAGTCATCTGCCCACTGAGGTTTCAGTCTCCCATTGTAAAAGGCACCAGAAAGGGAGCACGGAAGTGTCACGAGGGAAGCAAGCAGCTGATCAGGCAGCTAAGAGGGCAGTGTTACAGAACAATGACCTAATAGGGGTTGCCGCCTTAGTTTCACAGGCTAATTTGCCAGAAACTCCTCACTGAAGATGAGACTCTTAAAGCTAAGAGTGAGGACTTTCAATAAGATCATATGGGGTGGTTCCAAGAGGAGGGACTCCTTTTTCTGCCTGGGAACGTCCAGTGGAAGTTGGTTAACTCCTTACATGTCACCACTCATTTAGGGGAGAAGGTCCTCCAAAGAAAACTAGAAAGATCCTTCAGAGGAACAGGCTCCAAACTACTATAAGGCAAGTGGTCTCCTCTTGTCCCACTTGTCAATTAAATAACCCCCAAGGAGCTCAAAGACCCCAGCTGATCCAGCCCATCCAATGACATGGGACCTACCCAGGAGAGGACTGGCAGATGGACTTCACCTAGATGCCAGTTTCTCAAGGATATTAATACCTACTAGTCATGACAGATACATTCACAGGATGGACTGAAGTTTTCCCAACCAGACTGTGACTGCTGAGAAGGTGGTAAAAAAACTTCTCCATGAAATCATTCTGAGATTCTGAAATCATTCTGAAATCATTCATGAGATCATTCTGAAATCATTCATGAGATCATTCTGAAATCATTCTGCCCAGATCATTACAAAGTGACAATGGGGCATCATTTATTTCTAAGGTCACCCAAGGGTCTCTAAAGCATTGGGCATTCCTTATTATCTTCATTGTGCCTTGAGGCCTCAGTCTTCAGGAAAACTAGAAAGATCCAACCAATTCTTAAAATCAGCGATAAAAAGGATAACCCAGGAGACCTCCCTGAGATGGAAGGAGGCTTTACCAATACCTCTCCTCTGCATCCATATTACCCCTAAGGAATGGGATGGTCTTGGTCCTTATGAGATGCTATATGAGAGACCTTTTGTTTATATCAATGACCTCTTCCCAGATCCAGAGGCTCAGACCCTCTGGTCTTGTAGCATGGCCATTGGGCAATTGCAACAAGATATACACTTGAGGAGTGTCAACCAGGACCCAAAAGATTCTAAAGAGCCACCACTATATGCTCCAGGGACTCAAGTCCTAATTAAAGTCTGGAAAGATGGGCTCCCAAAGGGTCAACTCCAGCCCACATGGATGGGCCCCTACCCTGTAATACTTTCTTCCCCCATAGCAGTCAAGGTATCAGGGCTTGGATTCACTACTCATGAGTCAAGCCATGGAAAAAAGCAGAAGAGGACACTCAATATACCTGTGAGTCTCTGGGAGATCCTAGATACCTATTTAGTACTACAAATGAGTGTCATCCTAATGAAAACCCCCAAAATTAAGTTTCTGAGGATAAACTTCCTCAGGATAGCTCTAATGAGCCAACACAGCTTGGCAGGGGTTGTACTCCAAAACAGACAGGAGATAGATCTCCTGATCCCTGAACAAGGAGGGACTTGAGCCATCTTGAATGAGACATGTTGTTTCTGGGTAAATACCTCCAGCCAAGTTAAAGAAAGTCTCACAGTCCTCAAGAAAAACATTCAGATCCTACAGGATCTCAACAAATGAGCTGGAGAGTTCTTGGGGTGGCTACAATCTCTCTTTGGTGGATCCTTCTCCTGGTGAGGGGGGATTTGGAGTTGGTTAATGCCCCTACTAATCCCTGTTATCACCATATTAATGCTGCTTATGATTGCTCTATGTATTGTCAATTGTCTAACTCGTTTTGTCTCTGTCCAGGTCAACAAGCTACAACATGCAGTGCCAGTTCAACAAGGATATACAAAACTACACCTGACCATGGAAAATATCACTCACCCTTAGATGGACATTGCTATAAGGACTCTGAGGCTTGAGACTAGCAAGAGGGGGAGGCCCAATGCCCCTCACCGTCCCAGCTCGGCAGGAAGTAGCCTTGATGCCCCTATTTCCAAAGAATTGGGCCCCCCATCTCTTGAGGGGGGAATGTTAGGTAGTTAGAATAGGAAAAGGAGTCCAAAATGGCAATGGCTAAAAGACAAATAAAGGAAAAAGCTTGTGAAAATGGAACAAAAGAAAATCTGAGGACCAGAGTGAGAACCTCGGGTGGAAAAGAACAGTCCTCCTGGCTAGCCCAATTTACATCGGGCAGGCTCAAGGAGGGGAGGAAACAAAAGGATGGGAGGAGACAAACGTATAAAAAGAGGAAGCCACGATGGATCCAGGCCTCTCCTTTGGGGTTGGCCCACCTTCACACCACAAGGGTGTACTTTCCTTTGCTTGCCCAATAAAACTCGGAACTGTAACCGAGCTGTCACTGGTCCACCATTTCAAATCTTTGCTGTGGTGAGACAGAACCAAGGAAATTACACACTCCCCCAACAATGCGTTAATATACAAAATTGTTTTTCTCTATCTGACTTACTTCCCTCTCTGTAACAGGAACTAGGTTCATCCACATCACTAGAATTGACTCTGATGTGTCTTTTAATGGCTGAGTAATATTGCATTGGATATATGCACCAAAACTTCTTTATCCTTTCATCTGTCGATGGACATCTAGGTTGCTTTCATGTATTACCTACTATAAATAGTGTTGCTATGAACATTCCTCCATGCTCTCTTATAGACAAAAATAACATATGCAATAATATGCTCCTTTCTGTTATTCCCTAATTTAAAAATTTCCTCTGCTTCATCACATTAGGAATGAGATTTCACCCTTTTATTTGTAAGTTGATCATTTTTGTTTAGGTTTCATATTTGAGAAATATAAAAAAGAATTCCCAAATTAAAGGGACCATTTTTTTTCTTCAGTTCTCTTTTTATATTACAGAAAACTTGCACTTAAAAAAAATTCCCTGGGTATATTTCATATTCACAGGTCACTTATCTCACAATTGATTGAACTCAAATATGAACATTGTAAAAACATTTAATAATAATAGTGATAATAATAATATAGCTATAGCCCAGTAGAAAACATTAAATTATTTTATAATTTTCTGACTTTACTTTTAGTTTTAAGGTACCAAATTTTCCCCTCAATAACAAAAATCACACAATTCTGAAATATCAATTTTTTCTAAAACAATGTTTGTTTTATGATAATAAAATTGTGTTTACTTATACTGTGACTAGGAATTAACTCAAGATGTCAATGTCTCTTTTTATTAAATATCATAGGTAGATAATTTTTATGTTTTTAACTATGATATTGAAAGAGTACAGAATAATATTTCTCAGTTCAATTCAGTTCAGTTGCTCAGTTGTGTCCAACTTTTTGCAACACCAAGGACTGAAGCACACCAGGCTTCCCTGTCTTTAACCAACCCCTGGAGCTTGCTAAAACTTATGTCCATCGAGGTGGTGAGATGCCATCCAACCATCTCATCCTCTGTAATCCCCTTCTCCTCCTGCCTTCAATCTTTCCCTGCATCAGGGTCTTTTCCACTGAGTCAGTTCTTTGCATCATGTGGCCAAAGTATTGGAGTTTCAGCTTCAGCATCAGTTCCTCCAATGAATATTCAGGACTAACTTCTTTTAGGATTGACTTGTATGATCTTCTTGTAGTCACAGGGACTCTCAAGAGACTTCTCTAATACCACAGTTCAAAAGCATCAATTCTTTGGCTCTCAGCTTTCCTTATAATCCAACTCTCACATCCATACATGACTACAGGAAAAAACATAGCCTTGACTAGACAGACCTTTGTTGGCAAAGGAATGTCTCTGCTTTTTAATATGCTATCTAGGTTGGGCATAACTTTTCTTTCAAGGAGCAAGAGTCTTTTAATTTCATGGCTTCAGTCACCATCTGCAGTGATTTCAGAGCCCCCCAAAATAAAGTCTGTCACTGTTTCCATTGTTTCCCCATCTATTTGCCATGAAGTGATGGGACTAGATGCCATGATCTTAGTTTTTTGAATGTTGCACTGTAAGCCAACTTTTTCACTCTCCTCTTTCACTTTCATCAAGAAGCTCTTCAGTTACTCTTTGCTTTCTTCCATAATGGTGGTGTCATGTGCACATCTGAGGTTATTGATATTTCTCTCCCAATCTTGACTCCAGCTTGTGCTTCATCCAGCCCAGCATTTTGCATGATGTACTCTGCATGTAAGTTAAGTAAGCAGGGTAACAATATACAGCCTTGACATACTCCTTCCCCAATTTGAAATCAGTCTGTTATTTCATGTCCAGTTCTAACTGTTGCTTCTTGACCTGCATATGGATTTCTCAGGAGGCAGGTAAAGTGGTCTGGTATTCCTATCTCTTTAAAAATTTTCCAGTTTGTTGTGAGCCGCACAGTCAAAGCTTTGGTGTAGTCAATAAAGGAGAAGTAAATGTTTTTCTGGAACTCTCTTTCTTTCTTCATGATCCAACAGATGTCATCAATTTTATCTCTGGTTCCTCTGGCTTTTATAAATCCAGCTTGAACATCTGGAAGTTCACAGTTCATGTACTACTGAAACCTGACTTGGAGAATTTTGAGCATTACTTTGCTAGCATGTGAGATGAGTATAATTGTGCAGCAGTTTGAACATTCTTTGGCATTGCCTTTCTTTGGACTGGAATGAAAATCATCCTTTTCCAGCCCTATGGGCGCTGGTGAGTTTTCCAAATTTGCTGGCATATTGAGTACATCACTTTAACAGCATCATCTTTCAGGATTTGAAATAGCTCAACTGGAATTCCATCACTTCCACTAGTTTTGTTTGTAGTGATGCTTCCTAAGGCCCACTTGACTTCACATTCCAGGATATCTGGTTCTAGGTGGGTGATCACACCACTGTGATTATCTGGGTCGTGAAGATCTTTTTTGTATAGTTCTTCTGTGTATTCTTGCCACCTCTTCTTAATATCTTCTGTTAGGTACATATAATTTGTGTCCTTTATTGAGCCCATCTTTGCATAAAATGTTCCCTTGGTATCTCTGATTTTCTTGAACAGATCTTTAGTCTTTCCCATTCTGTTGCTTTCCTCTATTTCTTAGACTTTTAAGCACAGAAGACTTTTCTTACTTATCTATAGATCAACCTCCATAATGGGTTGAATAGGGGTCCCCCAAATGATAAGTCCCCCACAACCTCCCAATATGACTTTATTTGTAATTGTATGACTTCATTTGTAATTTGTATCTGTAATTGTTAAGAATCTGGACAGGAGATCATCATAGATCTTAATCCAGTGACAGGTTTCCTCATAGGAAGAAAGGACATATTGATGCACACACACAGAAAAAGAAACTGTGACGACAGAGACAGAAACTGCTTATGTTGCCACAACTTACCAACAGCTTAATTTCAGATTTTTTGTTTTTCAGAACTATGAGAGAACAAATTTCTGTTGTCTTAAGCCAATAAGTACAAGGCGATTTATTATGGCAGCCCAAGGAAACTAGTAGAGTCTCATAGAAATTCTGCCCTTCAGGACAAGTCTTTTAAGCTAAATATGTGAGAAAATCCATCCTGTGTTAGAATCACATATTTTGGGAGTTCCATCTGGAGCTCAGAAATTTAAGACATGAGCTTCCAGCCTAGAGACTTATCCACTAGATGGTCTTTTAATTTTTTCTGTCATGTGTTTTTTTTTTGTTTTTTTGTTACAATAGTGAAGACAGTTTTAAAATTCTATGCTAAAATCTCTTTTTTACCCCCCTTACTGAATAAATGAATCTTCTTTGGGAAAGTGAAAAAATAAAACTCCATTACAACTATGGTTTGAAAATAAATTTAATTTATAAACAAGAAAATTTTAATGTGCAAAGTGTGTATTTTCAGAAAGAAGAGTATATGGCTGAGAATAACTTTCCTCATGATCTGAGGTCCACTTGATGGAAAGCCACAAAGAAAATTCTTCACATTATGGCAAATTTCATTGCATCACATTTTAATCTCTCTGAATATCTGTAAAGCCTTTTGAAAATATAAGAGACAAACCATGAACATCTTTTTTAAAAGTTTCTTTTTCCACTTTTTGAAAAATAAAAGCCATTAATATATGACCTATACTTATATGGTTAGAAAAAATTGACATTATTCCGTGTTCTGAAACTCAGATCAGCTAAGGAAAATTAATTTCCTAAGACAGCCTGGACTCGAGGTCCCCTGGTTTTTAGAGGAGCACCTATATACTGCAATTTCTTGACATCCTTGCCATGAAGGTAAAGAGCAACTTCATGCTTAATATTCAGTATGAGACCCACCGTGGACATTTGCAAGGCCCAGGGCAATAATCCAAATGGGAGCTCACAGATCTTGTGTTTAATTATTTTAGAGATATAAATCAACTTGAATATTCCTCCCAGTAGATTCTCTTCAGTGTAGGACTGTGAATTTCAAGTAGCTCCAGTTGGCTAATCATGTGGGTTGAAAGGGTTCAGACCTGCCAACATCATTGGGTTTTCCTACAATTCCTTTCCCCTCACCTTAGAATTGGAGCCTGCAAATTCTCCTCCCAGTTTCCACCTTTGTTCATGGATTGTCCTATCTAAATTTCTGCTGGTCATGTTGGGTCATTTTCTGCATTCTAACACAGTCTCTAATACCATATAGACTCAGTTGCTGTTAGCAGTTGAATCCCCTCCCAATCACATTTCAGATTCATTAGAATTTGTGGTTATCTTGTTTTGTGGCAAATGTTGTCATGGGTATTTTGTTTGCCTCTGTAGTGGCTCCATCCATTTTTGAGGGGGAATTCAGATTAAAAAGAAAAACAAAAAACAAGCAAACTTCACATGGGATTCTTGCTTATGTGAGAATGACCTATCTAAGTCTCATTTGATTCATCTATAAAATAGGGGTAATAATAGTACTGATTTTATAGGATAGAGATGACAATCAGATAATATGAGACATGTGCATTTTTAAACACTGGCCCAAAAGTAGAACTTGAAAATATTAGCTCTTATTTTTAGCCATTTGGATCAAGCATCTTTAGAAAATTTTAGAATTTGTTTCTATCGTGAAATTCCAAAGTAGTTTTTCTTTTGTGTTTTTGGAGCACAGACCAGATAGGAAACAGAAAACTACAGGTGCTGGGAGGTGCTATTACTCACAATTGCAATTACATCAGAAAGGTTCTTGACAGCCTACTATTTGAAGGACGGCACAGGAGTGAAAAGCGATAAAGAACTATTCCCCAGTACATAATGGATCCTTATAATGTTCACACAGAGATTGTAGCGTTGTTAGGTAATAGCTTGAAAAACATTTAGCATATCTTTAGATAAAACGTCAGAAATTAACTCTATTAAAAGTTTCCCAAAAAACTTGACCATAAAACATATTTTATTAATAACATTGTCATCCTTCCTTTATTTAAATAAATAACTATAGGGTGTATATATATGTGTGTGTGTGTGTGTGTGTATACACACTTATCAAGAGATGCAGTAACATTCAATTCTAAAATCCATTTTTATTCTGCTTTATGACACCTTGGCACTGTGAAAATCTCTCAGTGTAATCTTGGGATTATTTGACCTTTGTTTTAATTTCCCTAGAATATAAATAACTGAGTGGTTAAAGTCAACGTCTGAGCCACTGTTTTAAGGTCATTTGCTATGCAGCAAACTTGAACAGAATGAGAGTGAATCAAGTAGAAAAATTCAAGTAGAAAACTTATTTTACAATAATAAAGATGAGGAAAAATAGTCTCATATATCTAGATAATAAAAAATCAGTATTTTTTAGAAAGATGGCTCTCATTTATTTCAACAAACATGCTCTTTCCTTAGTAACAAACTCTATTTTCAACTGTCCATTAGACACATCCAACTGGATATCCTGCTGGACATTTTTTTAACCTAACTTGTTTAAAATGAACATATTCCCTTTCCCTGAAATTGGCTCCTCCTAAGTTAGTGTTTATGTGAATGTCAGAGTAAGCCTGACTCATCTTATATTCATACACTCAACAGGTACATTCATTAAATAGATATGAATTCATATACACTATGGCTTTCATCCAGTCAATCAATGATTCATTCCTTCAATACACAATGAGTCCCTGGGGGTTGGGCTAACAGAGACGACCAATCAGTCCTTCTTCCTGCCGTCATGGGCCTCCCTACCATGTTCTTGCAAAAACCTTTGCCATTTCATTTCCACTATCTCTTCTCTCTTTCTAGGATTATTTCTTCTCACTTGAACTAATGGTCAATTTCTTTACTAAGAAAACGGGTTTTTCTGCCTCTTGTTCCCCCCCACCCCCACCCCCACTGGTCTGACTTAATGCTGCCACACTGATCCTGTTCTCTGATTACTGGATTCCTTGGCAAAAGTGATTCATGATTTGGTACTAATCCTCTTCCTTTTCTCAGAACTTCAATAAAACACTTAATGCAATATTCACACAGCATCATCCCTCCTTTTGAATCCTACTCATCTTCAACAGTTAGTGTGGTTAGTCTCTCAGTCTTGTCAGACTCTTTCTGACCCCCTCAGACTGAAGTCTGCCAGGCTCCTCTGTCCATGGAATTCTCCAGACCAGAATACTGAAGTGGGTGATCATCCCCTTCTCCCGGGATCTTCCTGACCCAGCCATCAAACCCGGGTCTCTTGCATTACAGGCAGACTCCTTACTGTCTGAGCCATCATCTTCAAGGCATATCTCAAATGCCACATCTTCCATGGAATCTTTCCTGTGTGTGAGATATCCTTTCATTAATTTCAACATCAATTTATTGAGGGGAGGGGCACCATATATTCTAACATGTATTATGGATATACAAAGTGAATAACTGGCCTCTCCAAACTATAGATTTAATCATCTTCTCCATGGAATAACCTTTCTTTCAATTGTTTAACTTTTTTGACCCTAATTCAACATAGTCCACGTTCATAGTCTATTTTCAATTTCGGAGGGTTTACAGCTGGATAATGCATTTCATTAATGTTAAAGTTATGTCTCTGCAAGGTAATACGCTTACAATTGCAGCTGCTGTGAATAGAGAAATGAAAAGGATCAGATGTCTCAGAAATTTCTCTGTGAGTTTATATTAATGATTTTGAAAATCGATAAAGAAGATAAAAGCTGATTCAAATATCCTTTTCCAATTTGCTCTAGAAGAAAGATGACACAGCTAAAGAACATGGTCTTTTCCTGCCTCACAGACACACAGAAGAATATATCAGACTTAAAAAAAGGTAAGCCTCTTATTGTTCAGGAAAGTTTTTCTTTAAGTATTTCCCACAAAACAAGTGTAATGAACTGTAGTTTACTCACAGCATTCTCTCCAGTGTTTTCTTTCTAACATTTAAAGCTGTTCATATTTTCATGCAAGACTCATTCTTATTTTCTGACTTTTTTTGTTTTAACTCTTGTATATAATTCTGCCTTGGAAAAAGAAATTCCTGAGTATTTGACTGAATTTTTAGCACACTAATCTTTTCCACTAATGTCTTTCTAACATTAAAAGCTGCATATATTTTCACCTGGGAGTCTTTTTTCTTTACAGAATTTTTATATAAACCTTTGTGCACAATGATGCCTTAAAAACATAGTTGCTGATGATTTTGAATAGAAGCATCCTGTATTCCTTGACCTCCATGTCCTCTGCCTGCCTTTAGTCTATGGAAAAACTTTAGCCAAAGAATAAGTTTAATCAGAGAGGTGACAAAATGCAGAAACAAAGGAAAACAAAGGAGACCAAATAATATTAATGTAGTCATTAAACAAAGTCAAGGGCCTTTAGTTCCTTCTCCAGGGCTATAGGTAATTTTGTAGGCCATATCCTATGAGCTGTCTTGTAGATACTGAAAGCCCCAGCAGGTGGAGAAGTGAACTCCAAGATGCCCAGACTGTAGCCACAACATGAGCTGCCGCAGTTTCAAGCCCTGGCCTCGGGGAAATGGGAACAAACCAACCCTGGGACTGAAGTCTAAGTGTACTTGAAACAATCAAGAAGATGTTGATCAGACCACTGCATAATCATTTTTAGGATGACTGTCGGAGCTGACTATGCTGTTTCTGCATGTAGCACGTAACCTCCTCCTTCCATCTATAAAACCTCTTGCCCACTGATTGTCGGCCTTTGGACAGGCATCCACCCCCATCCATGGTTGCCAGCCTCCAAAATTAAAAACAAAACAAACAAACAAAAACTTTCCTTTCCACCAACCTGGTCTCTTCACTGATCTTCGAGCAGTAAGCAACCAGACCTCACTTTCAGTTACAATCTGACTGATTTTTTTCCCAAACCACGCACACCCAGGAAACGCACCCGAGGATGTCAGTTGGTGAAGCAAACCCCACTTGCCTTAAAGACATCCAGAAGATGTGGTACACCAAAGCAAGCAGAAGAGAGAGAAAAAAAAGATTCTCTTCTTCCTAGGAAATCTGCCTTTAATGCTTACATAGCTTGATGAACAGGAGCAATATTTTAGAACATACTTGTACCCTAGTTCTATACGTCCATAATTCTTTGTAAGTATCTAGATGTCACTAAGTGGGTACTAAGAGGCAGCCTGACAGGACTGTGAATGTAGGGCCTCTAGACTCCACTACAGACATTGGGGAAAAGAGTGTGCTCCTCAGCGCTTGCAAAATGGGGATAATAACCCCTCACCTTTGTGCTTCAGATAAGAATCAGACAATACAATCAATGGAGGGGCAGCTCATCTCCTAAAGAAGTTGCAGCAATTGTAACAGAACAAAAGATTCCTGCTGTAGGAAGGGGTGGGATGTGACTAACCATGGGGGGTGGGGGTCCTGGTTAGAAAAGATCGTATTCTCTTTTCTTATTCAGAAGCGCATTAGGAAAGGGAACTAAGGATGCTTGTGTTTCATCAAGCTATAAGAAATGTGCGGTCTGTGGAGGAAACACAACAGAATCGATCCATAGCCACACCAAAGTATCCTGTTCCTTGAAGCTATGCCTTTCGATTCATCCTGATGGTTCACAGCTTCACTGAATACATCTGACTCTGGAGAGTGCATCATCAGGGATGAACTCAGTGATCTCCCCTGTTATGGTCTGGCAGCTCAGCTGGGTAGGAACATGGCCAAAAACTTGATTTCCAGAGCACAGAGACACCCATTAGCTAACTTGTCCACTGTTCTGCCCACCCTCCTCACCCTCCACTGATGGAGGTCTGTAGTGGTCCTGACGTGCAAATTGGTCTTCTGACCTGGGTGTGGGGGCCACCCAGATAACTGAAAGCCATCCTCTCACATAACTATGTTCTGGAAATCAAGTAGGAATGTGAATGGTCACTAGAGCAGAAATGTTTCCACTTGATATATCATCTGGTCTTATGGTTTTAGTTTAACTTTCTTAATGATGAAATGAATCCACTAAGTCCCCAAATACCCACCCACTTGGTTGGTGGCATAGGGAGGTGTCAATATAAGAATGGTAGAGATGACATTGGCATTGTACTAATGTGAAAAGTCCCTGCCACCTCCTGACTGGAGTCTGTAAGCCACAGGTAGTAAGTACATTTGTCTCAGAGTAGCCACTTTCAGATCATGAGCATCCTGACACCTACCAAGGAAGGCTGACTATTCCCTAGAATTGGGGCTTTGGGAAGGACACGCCACCTGAACCTGCAAATCAGGAATCCATGGGAAAGGCAGCTGCCACTGTGGGACTGGAATGGTGTAGATGGGTTTTAGAGAACTTCCTTACACTTAAGAAAAACAGAATATTTTGGATGGGGAGAAATTAGCATGTATAAGAAGCTGCCTGGCTCTTGTTGTTTCCATAAGTTGTAGAAATTTTGAAGTGTGATGGGCTTGTTCTTTGATAAGAAGGTGAGGAGGACATATTAGAGCAAAAATGATTGTGTTGATGGTAATGACACCACCACCACCATCACCATATTTGCCTGTATTAGTAAATAGTCATGGTTAAATTCCAAGAAAAACATGCACACATCTTGTGAAGGTAGAGAGGGAGGGAATAATAAGGGAATTTTTCATACAGGAGGTGACAGTCAGCTCAAGATGCAGCAAATCCATGATACTTTTAATTAATCTTAAATGTTCTTGCTTATTGTTGTTTATGTGCCTGGCCAGACCTGTGTAAAAGCTCACTTATGTGGCTTCCCTGGAGATCCAGTGGTTAAGGCTCCATGCTTCCCCTGCAGGGGGCACACTTGATCCCTGGTGGAGGAACAAAGATCCCACATGCCATGAAGGTCTGCCAAAAGAAAAAAAGCTAATCATTCAAAGGAGAAAGCTAAAAGAATGAAAGCCCGCTTGTCCCTTTCACAAGCATTTATGTCTCTCTCACTTCCTCTCCAGTCTTAAGGCAGCCATTACTGGTAGAAGATCATCTAATAACTTAACCATTTTGCTAAGAGCTCTCTGGAACTTTTCCTCCTTCAGGCACTATTTTCTCAATTAGTGTTTCTGCTAAGTGGACTTTGGTAAACAGCACTTTGATAAATAGCCCTTTCCTTTTTGCCTTTCTTCTCTCTGCACATCCCTGAAATTCTAACACACTTCTTACATCAAGTCAGAAATGTATTTAGATTGCACCAAAATGCCCTTATTCCAAGTGCCTCTTATTATACTGACATCACCCAGAGGGCACAAAATTGCCCATTGTGGATGGTACATCCAGAGTGAAAGAAACAAATTGGAATTCCAGCTGGAAAGGCTGATGCTTCCTTGTGTCTATTCACCCCTGTTTAGAAATATTCCATCTTTAGTTATCACTCACTAGTCTACTTCCAAATAGTCTCTGAATCTTTCACTTACATTCTGTATGATGTTCCATTTCTTCCAGATAGCTTTCAGATTTTTAGCATCCTATCCTTCTAACTTTCAGCAATTTAATGGAATTGCTTTGGATTTTATCCTTCTTATTTGTACCAGCTTAGTCCAATCCAGGGGCATATTTAAATTTATTCCTATAAAACTTGATAATACTATATATTTTCCTCTCAGGAAATTGCATTCATTGGCTTAATGTTGATACTTTTTAAGCATCTCCTACATAATAATACTGTGATGGCTCCTCCGGGGCTTCATAGAAGACTAATTTGTGTACAGCTATAAATTACATTAAAACCCCATGAAACACACAGCTTTGCTTGGAAGATATAATGCAATACACGCAAAATTAAAGTCGGCAGTTCAACACAGGCTAAACATAATATGTGTATGATGTAAAATCAGTGACATAGGTAATAAATGTACTGATTCCCCAAAGTAGATATCACCTATGCTTTCCTGGGATCTAGGAAGGCTTCAAGCAGGAAATGAGATTTGACCTGGCATGTGTAGGAAAGTCATAAACTTAGGGTGACATCAGGAAGTGAAAACAGGGAAGCATCTGTTAGTAATGTCCAAGGCAGGAATGTGAAGAAACCTAATAGAAAAGCAGGTAGTGACTGCAGCTCTTATCTGTTGGGAACTAAATGGGATAGAAGAAAGCAGTGAAAATTTAGACAAAAAAATCACTCACAAAAATGTGAACTTTATATCCTGTGAGGCTCTTGAATGTTTATAATCAAGGAGGCAATATGTGTAGATATAATAAAAGAATTAGAAAGTCTTTCCTCTAGATTTCTGTTAACTTCTCAGTATGTGTTAGGAAACACTCCCACTACTTGGTTCTACTTAGAATAATTTGAGTAAAAGTATTACTTTTGATGTAGCCAACTTTAAAATATCTTCAATTATCAATGAGTTTCTAAATACTGAAATCATGGTCTCTGTTTAATTAACTTTCTTGGGAAAACTCCTTTGAATGCTTATTTAGTTATAAAACAAGCAGAGAGAAAGGCTTTGGAGAACATAAAGATATTTTGCATATTCACTTTTATCCATTTTTACTGAATTGTAGTTAATTTACAACGCTGTGTAAGCTTCAGGTGTATAGCAAATGATTCAGTTACACACACACATATTCTTTTTCAGATTCTTTTCCTTATAGGTGATTGCAAGATATTGAATACAGTTCCTTGTGCTATAGAGCAGGTTGTTTCTATATTTTATTCATAGTAGTATGTGTATGTCATTCCCAAACTCCTAATTTATCCCTCCTATGCTTTCCTCTCTGGTAACCATAACTTTCTGTTCTACATCTGTGAGTCTATTTCTGTTTTACAAATAAGTTCATTTGTATCAGTTTTTAAGATTCCACATACATAAAAGTGATAGTGTATGATATTTGTCTTTGTCTGACTTACTTCCCTTACTATGGTAATCTTTGGGTCCATCCATGTTACTGCAAATGGCATCATTTCATTTCTTGTTATGGCTCAGTAGTATTCCATTGTGTATATACACCACATCTTCTTCACTATTCATCTGTTGATAGCTCTTTAGGTTGCTTTGACATCTTGGCTACGGTAAATAGTGCTGCAGTGAACACTGGCATGCATGTATCTTTTCAAATTAGAGTTTTCCACAGATATATGTCCAAGAATGGGATTGCAGAATCATATCATAGTTCTATTTTCAGATTTTTCGAGGAACCATAATACTATTTTCCAGAGAGACTGAACCAATTTATATTCTCATCAAGAGTGTGGGAGGATTCTCTTTTCTGCACACCCTTTTCAGCATTTGTTATTTGAAGACTTTTTAATGAGGGCCATTTTGACTGGTTTGAGATGATATCTCATTGTAGTTTTGATTTGAATTTCTCTAATAATTAGTGATATTGAACATCTCTTCATGTAACTATTGCCTATCTGTATGTCTTCTTCAGAGAAAAGTCTACTTAGGCATTCTGCCCATTTTATATTAAGCTGTATGAGTTGTTTGTATATTTTGGAAATTAATCCCTGTTGGTAATGTTTGCAAACATTTTCTCCTAGTACTTAGGTTTTCTTTTGTTTTTGTTTATGGTTTCAATTGCTGTACAAAAGCTTTTGAGTTAAATTAGGTCCCAGTTGTTTATTTTCGGTTTTATTTCCATTACTCTAGGAGACAAGATCCATAAAATATAGCTGAGATTTATTTCAAAGAATATACTGCTTATGTTTTTCTTTAGGAGCTTTATAGTACACAGTCTTACATTTATGCCTTTAATTCATTTTGAATCTATTTTTGTGTATGATATTAGAGAATGTTCTAATGTCAGCCTTTTACATGTGGCTGTCTGGTTTTTCCAGCACCACCTATTGAAAAGACGGTCTTTTCTCCACTGTATATTTTTGCCTCCCTTGTGGCAGATTAATTGACCATAAGAGAGTGGGTTTATATCTATACTTTCTATCCTGCTCTGCTGATCTTCTTATTTGATTTTGTGCCAGTTCCATTCTGTTTAGATTACTGTATCTTTATAGTATTGTCAGAAGTCAGGGAGCATAATTCTCCCAGTTCCCTCCTTCTTTCTCAAGACTGTATGACTATTCAGGGTCTTTTGTGTTTCCATACAAATTTTAAGTTTTTTGCTAGTTATATTAAAAATTTCAAACATTAGGCATAGTATTTTGTTATCAAGTGCTCACTGGGATTTATTTGAAAGTCTATATTCTACAAAATTTCCAGTAAGAATTTTGCCATACTGAGGGTTCTAAACTAACATGCTATAAAGTTTTCTGGTGGATAATGATCACAAATAACAACTATACACAAACAAAAATTATATATCATGAAATCTTACAAACAAGCTGGGGAAGAATTTTGGTTTATAGTATTTGTTATTTTTCTCTGAAGTAGAAATGCCACCCTTTCCAATAATTTTGTAGGTAAATTTTAACTTGCTGATAGGTACACTATGACAAATACTTCCAAGGAAGCAAAATTTCAGAGGCAAGAAGGAAAAGGGCATCTTTGGGAGATGATAACTAGCCCACCAACTTATGAGCACTGAGGTGAATCACTTCACGGCCATAATCTTCTTTCCTCATCACCTGCTCACCACCATCATAGTAAAGTATGTCTCCCAGGCTTGCACTATTAGATGTCAGAATGTTAATTTTGATGCATTTTGTCTCTTAAAACTTCTAAAACTTATTTTAAAGGTACTCTTATTACATGCTCAAAGTTTGATTTTAGTGGAATATCAAGTGCATGTATGACACAAGACCAGCTCTCCAGATATTTAATTTGAGAAATGTAGAAAATCATAGTGTATTGTTGCAAAGTAGAACCTTGTTTCCTTTCTCATTTGCATTCGGCTTTCTGGAGCTCAGGCACATACTGAAGATATTTAACTCATTCCATATTTCAATGCAATATTGAGAGAATGATTCTGCATCTAATAAGGAGATGTTTCAAGAAGTAAATTTGGTTTTGGTGTTCAACCAAACTACTGAAAACTTGTTGAAGCTAATATCTAGAACAACCAGGCTCATGAGTTTTTGGTCTCCTGGAGAAAGAAGGCTCTGTAAAAGGAAAACATTTTCCTTATTGGCCACAAGAAGGGTGACTATATGAGGTATCATGAGAATCTAAAACACTGGCCTTAAGTATACTTAGGAATTTAAGACAAATTATATAAACTTGAAAAGCCAGTTAGGACATCCCATACAACACACGTTCCACAAACACCTTATGGCTTGAAATCTATGAGTCAAACAAATATATGAATCAGATATATAGTTCAAATATTGAGCCTCTTTGTACATTCTTCTGTAATCTCCAGGTGTTCAACTGGCCACGAGTAGGATTGTTTTCTACTGGTTTGTACCATCTTTCTTTGAATAATTGTGCTTGAATTATTAGAGTAAAGTTATGAGCTTTCTAGCATATCTTTTCTAATAGTTGTTACATTTAATAAGATGAATATCTCTTTTCCATGGGGAGAAATAAATTTTGGTAGTAGAGAAATATATATTGGAAAAGCATGGCTGGGGAAATAAATTAGTCATGTGTTCCAGATACAGTAAAATATTTTACATTAAAAACATTTCATACTTAAAACACATTTTTGGTAAAATGCTAACAAATATATAGACTCCATAGAAATGTATTTTAAAGGGGAATACATGAATAAAACTTAAAGATAGTAATGGAAGAAGAGGTTTGAAAGTTGAAAAGACTGAACTACATATTCCCTTGGATGGTATGTAATGAAAAGAGAATAAAAGGCATTATTAATAAGAGGGGAAAGGTCCCAGAATGGAGTGTCAGTCACAGCTTAGTCAAAGAGAAGTTTGGAAGTAAAACTCAGCAATCAGCGGAGGTGAATAGTTCCCAAAAGATAAGCCTTCAGACATGAGACACCAGAAGAGAAAAGATAAAAGGTGCAGAAAAAACCTAGCAGAGATATTTGCAGGTAGAACATTTTGTATGTACAGAAGGGAAAGTCCAGGAGGAGCTTTGAAAACTGGAAGTAATTTTTACCTGCAGTTGAAGAGGAATTCAGCAGCCCAGTAAGCTGGTCCTTTTATTATAAATTTCCCTCACATCACAGGTGCTCATCATACAGTGAAAATAAAAACCAGAATAATATAAATTCAGCATCAAAATGTTGATGTGGAGATCAGAGGAAGTTATATTTTCATCTATGAAGAAAGGGAAGTATATGGGACCACAGAATTCTAGGGTTGAAGCATTCAAATGGTGTCAGTTGCTTGAATCTTATTTACAAATTTATCTTCCAAAATCACATTACTTCTAAGACAGTCCATTCTGATCAGCATACTCTGTCAGATACATCTTCCTTGTGTTGAGTTGCAATCTCCTTGTACATCCATCACTCATTGGCTTTAGCTTAGGACCTTAACTCTAGGACCACACAAAGTCTTGAGTCTTCTATATTGAATCCAACTACTGTGCTTTCTATCATATAGCTAATTTTGGCCTCACATAAAGACAGATCTTCTAGCCAGTGTCCATAAGGTATGATTTTAAAACTCTGCTACCATCATTGGTATTCTTCTTTGAGCTTACTCCACATAATCCAGAATTCTTAGTTAACCTGAATAGCCTCCTGGCAACCATTATTTTATGAATGTGGTGTTAATCAATTGAGTTTTATAGTAAGCCATATTATTCTGTTGACAGATTTAATTGATTCAAGTTAAATACATGCTGCTGCTAAGCCATGTTTATTTGATCCTGGAAATATGTAAGTAGTTTTATTTTATTTCAAGTTTGGGATCTTACATTTACACCAGATGATGTATTAGTTATCGGTCTGTTGTTCTGTTTGTCTGTGTATTTTTGGCTCCACATTCCATCACTAGATCATATATCTTGCTCAGTGCTGTGTCTGAGTCACCATGTTCCATAATAACTTGATATGTCATTGATATAAAAGTGATCAGAACAGGGTCAGAAGACAGAGCATGTCGTCAAAAATATCACTTAGATCTGGGGTCCAAACTTTCCTAAGTGTATGATCAACTCAAACACATTTCTTCAGCTTGTCCTCAATGATAACCTGAGAAATGTCAAATACTTTGCTACCCCATTTCTGTCATCTGCAAGATTAGTTAACTAGTGTGAAAGTCAAATAAGATGACAGAATATCTTCTTACTGAAATTTTGCATGATCCTAGTGGTCATGGCTTTCTAATTGTTTTCCTCTCATGCCATAGGTTATCTTCATTTAACTATGTGTTTAAAACATAATGATAAAAAGTACTATATTCTCTTGAAAAATTAAAGTCAGGGACTTCCCTGGTGGTCCAAGGAAGGTGCTTACGGAAGGTGGCTAAGAATCTGTGTTTCTACTGCAGGTAGTGTAAGTTTGACAGCTGATTGGGAAACTAAGATCCTGCATGCTATAGTGGAGCTAAAAAAAAAAGAAAAATTAAAGTCACACAACTGTAAAACATAAAAGACTTTCATTCTCTCCAATGCCCATACACAGAAACATCCTAGAAGTAACCCAGTTAATATTTTGGAATATATGTTCTCAAACATATATCATTTTATCAATACAGAGAGAGGGATGGTTATAACCTATGTATATGAGTTTTGATATAGATAGGAATATATAGATGTTTTATGTCATTCATTTGTCATACATCTAATGTTTTTATGAATGTATCCACTTAACTACTCAACACTTTCATCTTGTTCAACTATTGGTCTTTTTAACTTTAAATGCACTGATTTATTTTAATGGAATAATGCAAGCTACATTGTAATTCACATCAAGTGTAGATATCTTCTATTTGCTCTTGCAGATTTATTTGCCACTTTGTCCACTTTCTTCCATCTCTTTGGAGGCTGGCATGCATAGACCACATCAACAAGCTCCCTTACCCTTTGACTTTCAGTTTGGTTTGGCCACAAGAAAGCATCAGGAGCACACTAGAGGGAAAGGAAGAGTGTCTCTTCCCTCTCAAAGTTTTTCTGGGACTGCCTACCTTCCTTGACCAAATGTCTTCACTCTTGTGAAGGAGGCCCTCTCTCCTTGTCTTCTGGGGACCATCTTTCCTTCTCTTTTAGTCACAGAGGTGGTCACTATTCCTGCTTTTTCTAGCACCATTTGCCCTGTACCTTGCTAACACCTTGCCAACATGTTTTTAAATAGTTTCTTCACTGAGATCTCAAATTACACAACTGGAATGAGTGGTCTGTCTCTGACCAGAATTCTGGTGGATACATTCATTGAAGATTTTTAGATTCTTTACAGTATTTTGTTTTTTCAAAAAGTGTCAGTGAACATCAGTGTACATTCTTGGGAACAACCTAGGACATTATTACTGTAAGAAATGCTCTAGAAGGGGAGCCCTCATCTTTTACAATTTTCAGATATTACCAAATTTACTATAAAAGCTTTACATTTGAACTCAATGATAATGTCATGTGAGAGCCAGTGGAAGTGTAAACTCATTTCCCTGTACAGTATACCATATATCTGATGATCTTGGTAATTCATTCTAGAATTTTCTTTTAGTTTGAAAATCAAAGTTTTCAGTACCTACTTCTAATGTTTTAGGAAAAAACCTGGAAAACTGTATTTTTCAGCTCATATTTCCATTCTTTCCTCTTCCCAGGATCCTTCCGCAGTCTCTGATAGTAGATTTGCCTTCATGCTTGAATCCCTTAGTCCTGGGCTGGAACCCACCTGCGAGGTTAGTAAAAAGCCTGGAGTGTTTACCAAACCTCTCTATCTTAGAGGGATTAAGCTCCAAATTCTTTCTTTCACTCAGTTCAGATCAGTTCAGTTCAGTTGCTCAGTCGTGTCCGACTCTTTGTGACCCCATGAATCGCAGCACGCCAGGCCTCCCTGTCCATCACCAACTCCCGGAGTTTACTCAAACTCATGTCCATCAACTCGGTGATGCCATCCATCCATCTCATCCTCTGTGGTCCCCTTCTCCTCCTGCCCCCAATCCCTCCCAGCATCAGGGTCTTTTCCAACGAGTCATCTCTTCGCATGAGGTGGCGAAAGTACTGGAGTTTCAGCTTCAGCATCAGTCCTTCCAATGAACACCCAGGACTGATCTCCTTTAGGATGGACTGGTTGGATCTCCTTGCAGTCCAAGGGACTCTCAAGAGTCTTCTCCAACACCACAGTTCAAAAGCATCAATTTTTCGGCACTTAGCTTTCTTCACAGTCCAACTGTCACATCCATACATGTTAAGAAGCTGTTAATATTTTTCTTCAACACTTGCAACCATCTAGTTATTATTTTCTCTCTGGGTTCCTTGGAGTCTCCCAGCCCATAAGCCCATCATGGATGGATGGAGAGTTTGAATAAAGATTTTTAGGGTTCCCTGTCTGTGACCCCTCCTTTCTGAGATGCTGCCTTCCTAATTTTTCCAGCCTCTGTGATAATTCTGAAATCCAAACCCATGAGTCTTTAAACCAATAACTGCCATGACTTTGTGAGCATTATCTTTGGTGTTCTGTGGGGGAGGAGGGACTGTCCCAAGGGAAAATTAGTTAATATGGACTGTACAGTCCATGGGGTCGCAAAGAGTCGGACATGATTGAGTGACTTTCACTTTCACTTCAAGGGTCATATTCTCTCTAGCTCCTGCCTGCATTAAGTTCTTTAAATAGCTTCTTTTAAATATTTCTTTCAGAGTTTATTATTAGTAGTAGAAATATTTTAAGCTACTCAACCATTACCAGAAAACAAAACTTAGTATATGACCTTTTAACATTTAGTAGTCAAGTAAAACCTTGGGTGTTTATGGGCAGTTAGTTCTGCTAAATTTAAATAAGTGAGGAAATCAGTGTACTCAAGAGTTAAAACTTTGAGATAAGTGCTATTTTATCATCAGTGATAATAATGGAAATTGAAGGCTTAAAAATCCACAACATTTAGTTGTTAAGTGTATATATTAGTCTAACAATTTGCAATATACTTCAAAATTTATCTTATCATTCCAATTTTTCTCAGAAATTCTCACATCAAACAAAGAAATATTGAAATATCTTTATACAAGTTAATTGAATGATTTCAGAAATGACTGAAACCTTAACCCTCATCTTACATATTTTGGGGAGAATTGTAGCCTTGAGTTCAGAGGCATGTGAGGCTCTCTGTACTTAGGACATTAATTGCTGAAAGCGATTAATATGAGAAAAGCTGTACTTTTCTATTAACTCAAATTCCTCATTTACCTTTATGTTATCTTCACGGAAAAGCATTATTAAATAAATTCAGTAGTTTAAAGAAGATTAGAGAGGGTACTTAATTTAATGGAGAGAGAAATTGCTTTTAAGCACAGTTTTGCAGTTTAGAAGCACACATTTAAAACCAAGCAATCGAAAGACTAATTAGAAATCATTCTTATCTTTTCACTAAAGCATGAAGCTCATGTAAGCATGGTTCAGGATCTAACTGACTTATTTTGAGCCTTGGTTTTTAGCATTTTCAAGTTGCATTTCCTCCTGTGTCCCTCCATGACTGCTACTAACATCACAGGTAGTTGTGATTATGAGTTTACATATCTTTACCCTCTGCTTGCCTCTGTCTCACTCAGCTTCATGGTCCCTGCACCCAATATTGTGCCTTAGATGTGGTAGATACAGGGCAAAATTTGATTATAAGTACATTTGTTATAATGACTACATAAATTGAATGAGTATATTTTCAAACATTGTGATCAAGATTTTTACTATTTCATGTTGGTATTATACAGTTATTCTGACTAATTGCTATTTTTCTAAATATTTTAAAGGCAATTTATTAACTAAATTTAATTATACCAAAGATTTGGTATAATTAAGAAATCTGACATTATAGAAGGTAAGCCACAGAAGTTTTGTAAAGGAGAGTAAAGTTTTTCATAGGAGATCAGAGGGGAAGTTAGGATTTTAACTGGAACTTTTTCTCCATCCATCTTTCATGGCTTCCCCTTTAGCTTAGTGATTCTGCCAAGCTCAGGAGTATATCAGTGTCACTGGACCCTTCCACCTCAGAAACCTGATTTGCTGGCACAAGGAATAAAGTTAGATTCTATATGACATCAGAATACCAGGGAGCAAATCTAAACTCTCACAGAGACTAGCTATTTTTCCCAACTTCTGCTTCATGCATTATTTTGCATTATGTTATATCAAATTAAGATCTAAAATTTGTTTTCTGGGAACCAAATGTAGCAGGAGTTAATATCAATTACAGCAATGATAATAATGCTAATCAACATAAAAATAATAAATAACAACAGAGGAACCAGAGATCAAATTGTCAACATGTGTTAGATTGTGGAGAAAGCAAGGGAATTCCAGAATAACATCTACTTCTGCTTCACTGGCTATGCTAAAGTTTTTGACTGTGAATCACAACCAACTGTGGAAAATTCTTAAAGAGATAGTAATACCAGACCACCTTACCTGTCTCCTGAGAAACCTGTATGCGGGTCAAGAAGCAACAGTTAGAGCCCGACATGGAACAAAAGACTGGTTCAAAATTGGGAAAGGAGTACATCAAGGCTGTATATTGTCACTCTGCTTATTTAACTTCTATATGGTGTACATCATGTGAAATACCAGGCTGGATGAAGCACAAACAGTATCAACAACCTCTGATATACAGATGATATCACTCTAATGGCAGAAAGCAAAGAGAAATTAAGAGCCTTTTGACGAGAATGAAAGAGAAAGATGAAAAAGCTGGCTTGAAACTCAACATGAAAAAAGCTAAGATCATGGCATCTGGTCCCATCACTTCATGGCACATAGATGGGGAAAAACTGGAAACAGTGGAAGATTTTCTTTTCTTGGGCTCCAAAATTACTGAGACAGTGACTGCAGCCATGAAATGAACAGATGCTTGCTCCTTGGAAGAAAGCTATGACAAATCTAGACAGCATATTAAAAAGCAGAGAAATCACTTTGCTGACAAAGGTTCGTATAATCAAAGTTATGGTTTTTCCAGTAATCTGGTATGGATGTGAGATTTGGTACATAAAGAAGGCTGAGGGCCTAAGAATTGATGCTTTCAAACTGTGGTGCTGGAGGAGACCCTTGAGAGTCCCTTGGACAGCAAGTATATCAAACCAGTTAATCCTAAAGGAAATCCACCTTGAATATTCATTAGAAGGACCGATGCTGAAGTTGAAACTCCAATACTTCAGCCACCTGAAGTGAAGAGCCAACTCATTGGAAAAGACCCTGATGCTGGGAAAGATTGAAGGCAAAAGAAGGGAGTTGCAGAAGATGAGATGGCTAGATA
Source organism: Odocoileus virginianus (assembly GCF_023699985.2). Classification (NCBI taxonomy): domain Eukaryota; kingdom Metazoa; phylum Chordata; class Mammalia; order Artiodactyla; family Cervidae; genus Odocoileus; species Odocoileus virginianus. Next base: position 479,751 of record NC_069692.1, on the reverse strand, counting down.
GTGTCAACGACTCAATGGACATGAATTTGAGCAAATGAGAGCTAGTAGAGGACAGAGGAGCCTGGTGCACTGTAATCCATGGGATCACAAAGAGTCAGACGTGACTTAGCAACTGAACAACAACAGAATTTATAGAGCATGTACTGTAGACCAATCTCTTTTCTGTATGCTATGGTTCAATGTTTTACAGCATTAATCTAAGATTCTAAACATACTCATTTATACACTAAGAATATACAAATTATCAGAACAATACAAACTCAGATCCTTTTACCAAGATCTGTTGGATCTTTTTGTAATAAACCTGTGACTAAGAAATATTATTTTGGTTACTCACACACATTGAAATACACATGAAATTCACAAAAAGTTAAAGATCTACTATTGAAAAATATGCCAGATCCAGCTTATTTTATGGAAAACTTTTAACAATCTATATTATTAAACTATTTAGAGTATAGAAAAATATAGAACAATTTGTTTTGATAATTTTAAAATAAGTAATTTTAATATTCACAAATTGTAGAAGTATAATGGACAACCAATATTCACTACTCAGATTAAGCAAATATAAAACAGCTTTTTGCTTCAGGTCTTTTTTAAAGAAATAAACCCATGTAGCCTTCTTTTGCCCCTTCGCATCCCACGTCTTTTCCTCATTGTCCTTACATGTCAAATAGTGTTACTTCATATGATTGCAAAAGTATATAATAAAGAAATCAACCCCTTTTCAACAATGGAATCATTCATGTAACGTTCTATGCCATGCCTTTCATTCATTTAACATTCTGATTTTGATTTTCATTCATGTAATAGATGTAGATTAAGTGTATTCATTTACAATTACATTGTTATACATGTCATATTAACTCTGTTTCATCTTTACAGTTATCCAGTGATGTCTATATTACTATTGCCATTGTTTTTTCCATGAAGAAAATGAAACAGAGATTATGTGAACTCTTCAAGGTTATATAGTCAGTCAGATGGAAACCAGGATTTGAGTCAAGGCCATCTGGTTCCATTTTCTATGCTTGTAGCTACTTTATTACACTGTCACTCACCATTATAATTTCCATTGTTTAACTGTAATGTAACATTTCCTTAAACTTTTCATTTTTTGAAAATAAAAAACAAATAAATGTACATTTAATAGTTACATTCCTCATGCATGCTTCTGAGTGTGTGTGTGTGTGCGCGCGCGCGCGCGCGCGCGAGCGCCCAGTTGCTTCAGTCACATCTGACTCTTTGTGACCCTATGGACTATAGCCTGCCAGGCTCCTCTGTCCATGGGCTTCTCCAGGAAAGATAGAATATTGGAGGAGGTTGCCACGCTCTCCTCCAGGTGATCTTCCCTACCCAGGGATGGGACTCGTGTCTCCTGAATTGCAGGCAGTTTCTTTCTCCCTGAGTCACTGGGGAAGCCCCACGTACATACATACACATATATGCATATGTATATAAGTGTGTACATATACATCCATGTATATACACACATTGACCATATATATATATACATACCATATAGCACAGCAGTCTTCAACATTTTTGGTACCAGGGTCTGGTTTCGAGGAAGACAATATTTCCATGGAGCAGGGATGGAGAGGGGATGGTTTCAGGATGATACTCATAAGGAGAACTCAACCTGGATCTGTCATATGTGCACTTCACAGTAGGATCTGCAGTACTATGGGAATCTCATACTGCCACTGATCTGACAGGGGCAGAGCTCAGGAGGTAATGAAAGAGATGGGGAGTGGCTGCAAATACAGATGAAGTTTCACCTGCTTGCCCACCTCTCACTTCCTGCTGTTCAGCCCAGTTCCTAACTGGTACCAGTCTATGGTCTGGGGGTTGGGGACCACAGAGTAGCATATTAATTGTGTACCATGCAGTATTTTAAGTGCTATACCTATATTAACTCACTTAATCCTCATCACAATACTACAGCATACATTTATCCTCATTTTTATAGATGAGAAATAAGGAATCAGAATGGTTAAGTAACTTGCCCAAGCTTACCTAGCTAATAATTAGCCAAATCCAGATTCATACCTGGCTTCTCAGGTAACACTAGTGGTAAAGAACCCATCTGCCAGTGTTAGGTAGACAGGATATGCAGGTTCAATCCCTTGGTTGGGAAGATCCCCTGGAGTAGGGCATGGCAACCCACTCCAGTATTCTTGCCTGGAGAATCCCATGGACAGCGGAGTCTGGTGGGATAGAGTCCATGATGTCACACAGAGCTGGACACAACTTAAGCCGCTAAGCAGCAGCAGCAGCAGATTCATACCCAGCAATCCAGCTACAGAATATCTGCTCTTAACCACATCCCATTCATTTTCTCTGGCTTTTTGCATTTCTAGGTGGTCAGCAGTTATTCTCTGCTCTTATTATTGAATATATCTGTATCTGAATATATTATAGATGATAGTTATTTTCTCTCAGCACTTCGAGTATTTGATTTCATTCCCTTCTAGAATTTAACAATGCAAATGAAATACTGCTGTTAGCATTTAATATTATTTTTCCTTAGCTTTTATGTCTTTGTTTCAGTATGGGGTATTTAAGGTGTGTGGGTTTGATACTTTTGAATTCAGAGTTCTGGAGAATTCATATATAGTATGTATTTGAAAATAGTTTTTTGCCATCTATATATAATATATATATAATACATGACATTGCTACAGTATAAGATATGCATATACTATACTATACATTTTCTACATATATATTATGTGACAATATATAGTGTACATATGTATTACACAGTATATATATATATATATATATATTTAGCTTATCTTTAAAATATTTTGAACATCAGTCAGTTCAGTTCAGTCACTCAGTCATGTCCGACTCTGCGACCCCATGAACCGCAGCACGCCAGGCCTCCCTGTCCATCACCAACTCCCAGAGTTTACTCAAACTCATGTCCACCAAGTCGGTGATGCCATCCAGCCATCTCATCCTCTGTCGTCCCCTTCTCCTCCTGCCCACAATCCTTCCCAGCATTATATTTAGCTTATCTTTAAAATATTTTGTACATAGTTATCCTTTATAGGATTTTTTTTATTAAGTTGCTTTCATCTAACAGCCACTGTTGCATTGATTCTAGTATGTTGATTTAATATATTTAAAGATATCCTTTCCTCATTTTTTTGTTTGTTTGTTTAAGGAAAAGGAGGAAGTCCTAAATGAAAAAAGTTATTTTTAAATTGATCTATGATTTAAATCCTATCTAGAGTGATAAAACATTGTTCACTTTTTCTTTGTATTTGTTTTTCTAACATGTTTGGGATTATTTCTTGGCAGAATCAACCTTAGATGTGAGTCCTACATGGACTCTTCATTAGGACTATTAGGATGAAATAAGGTAATAATTGTAAGTCACTAAAAGCAGTACTGGACACATAAGCATTTAATAAGCCTTGGGACTTTCTATCATAGCTTCTGTTTAGCCTTTTCTTTGTTGCTTTCATCTGCCCCTATGGATCTCATTCTAGATCCTCTTGTTTTACTGGAGAGTTGATGCAGTCTCTGGCTATAAGGCAGTATATTAATGTCTTTCTTGGAATGCACCTTTACATAAATCTGCAACCCAGGAAACATATACCCCAGTTCTTTTCAACCTCTTTTAATTTGCATCTTAGCTCCAGTTTCAAACAGTAAGCACCCTTCATTCTCTGCCCATGTGAATTACTTCCTCTACTTTGCAGAGTTAAACTCTGCTCTCTCTGACCCTATTTGCACACCCATGGCTCAGCAGGTTCACAGTTTTTGTAAGAACTTAAACTTTGTCTTCCATTTACACTTTTGGTACACTGAGATGTTAACCTCATCAAATTTCTCCATCCTTGCTATATGATTGGAACCCAGAGATGAGGGCACAACCCAAGCATGAATTTTCAATACAAGTATTGATTAAAATCTTATCAGTGTAACAAGTACTAGTTGTAAGGTGACACTAGTGGTAAAGAACCTGCCTGCCAATGCAGGAGACGTTAGAGATGAAAATTTGATTCCTGGGTCAGGAAGATCCCCTGGAGAAGGGAATGACAACACACTCCAGTATTCTTGCCTGGAGAACCCCATGAAGAGAGGAACAGACTACAGACTGTGGGGTTACAAAGAGCTGGATATGACTGAAGTGACTTAGCACACATGCACGCTTGTAAACTTTATTTCAAAATTTCCACTTACTTTTAAAAGAGAGCTTTCTGTTCCATTCCACTGAAAATGGTCTCCAATATCTTGGTAGGCAGATCATTAAATAAAAACATGTAGTTTGACACTTGAATGTAAGGTCAGAAACTTTTAAACTCTTAGGGGAAAACATAGGCAGAATATTTGACATAAATTGCACCAAGATCATCTTTGACCAACTTACTAGAGTGATGGAAATAAAAACAATAATAAACAAATGGGATCTAATAAAATTTAAAAGCTTTTGCATAGCAAATAAAACTATAAACAAGATGAAAAAACATGTTTCAGAATGGGAGAAAATAATTGTAAATGAAACAACGGACAAAGGATTAATCTCCAAACTATATAAGTGATTCATGCAGCTTGATATCAGAAAAACAAACAACCCAATCAAAAAATGATGAAAAAGGACTTCTTTTTTTTTTTTAGTGTTAGTTCTAGAAGGTCATTAGGTCTTCGTAGAACCATTCAACTTCAGCTTCTTTGGCATTAGTGGTTGGGGCATAGACTTGGATTACTGTGATATTGAATGGTTTGCCTTGGAAACAAACAGAGATCATTCTGTCTTTTTTGAGATTGCACCCAAGTACTGCGTTTTGAACTCTTTTGTTGATTATGGGGGCTACTTCAATTCTTCTAAGGGATTCTTGCCCATAGTAGTAGATATAATGGTCATCTGAATTAAATTTGCCCATTCCCATCCATTTTAGTTCACTGATTCCTAAAATGTTGATATTCACTCTTGCCATCTCCTGTTTTACCACTTCCAATTTACCTTGATTCATGAACCTAACATCCCAGGTTCCTATGCAATATTGTTCTTTACAGCATTGGACTTTATTTTCACCAGATACATTCACACCTGTTGTTGTTTCCACTTTGGCTCAGCCTCTTCAACCCCTCTGGAGCTATTTCTTGACTCGTCTCTAGTATTATGTATCAGGCACCTACCAGCATGAGGAGTTCATCTTTCAGTGACATAGCTCTTTGCCTTTTCATACTATTCATGAAACAGTGTGAACTAACACCCACAGATGTCATTTTCATCTTAGGGGACTGGATGCAAAAGTAGATAGTCAAGAGGTATCTGGATTAATAGGCAAATTTGGCCTTGGAATACAAAAAGAAGCAGGGCAAAGGCTAAAAGAGTTTTGCCAAGAGAAGGAGCTGGTCATAGCAAACACCCTCTTCCAACAACACAAGAGATAACTTTACAAATGGACAACAACAGATGGTCAATACCGAAATCAGATTGATTATATTCTTTGCAGTTGAGGATGGAGAATCTTTATACAGTCAGTGAAAACAAGACAAGGAGCTGACTGTGGCTCAGATCATGAACTTCTTATTGCAAAAATCACACTTAAATTGAAGAAAGAATTGAAAAACCACTAGGTCATTTATCTTCCTGACTCTATTTTCTTGGGCTCCAAAATCACTGCAGACGGTGACTGCAGCCATGGAATTAAAAGTTGCTTGCTCCTTGGAAGAAAAGCTATGACCAACCTAGACAGCATATTAAAAAGCAGAGACTTTGCTTTGCCAACAAAGGTCCATATAGTCAAAGCTATGGTTTTTCTAGGGCTCATGTATGGATATGAGTATTGGACCATAAAGAAGGCTGAGTGCTGAAATTGATGCTTTTGAACTGTGGTGTTGGAGAAGACTCTTGAGAACCCCTTGAACTGCTAGGAGATCAAGCTAATCAATCATAAAGGCAATCAATCCTTAATATTCATTGGAAGGGCTGATGTTGAAATTGAAGCTCCAATACTTTGGCTACCTGATGTGAAGAGCCTACTCATTAGAAAAGACCCTGATGCTGGGTAAGATTGAAGGCAGGAAGAGAAAGGGATGACAGAGGGTGAGATGGTTGGGTGGCATCACTGATTCAATGGACATGCATTTGAGCAAGCTCTGGGAGATAGTGAAGGACAGGGAAGCCTGGCATACTGCAGTCCATTAGGTTGCAAATAGTTGCACATGACTGAGTGACTGAACAACAAGAAATTAAAACATGGAAAGAATACCTAAATGGACTTTTAGAAGACATATAGATGGCCAACAAACACATGAAAAGATGCTCAGCATCACTCATTATTAGATAAAGGCAAATCAGGACTACAGTGAGATATCACTTCATACCGGTCAGAAAGTTCATCATCAAAAAATCTACAAGCAATAAATGCTGGAGAGTATGTGGAGAAATGGGAACACCTTTGCACTGTTGGTGGGAGTGTAAATTGATACAGATACTGTGGAGAACAGTATAGAAATTTCTTTTAAAAATCTGGGAATAAAGCTACCATGAAAGTGAAAGTGATAGTTGCTCAGTAGTGTGGAACGCTTGGCAACCCCATGGATTGTAGCCTGTCAGGTTGCTCTGTCCATGGAATTCTCCAGGCAACAATAAAGAAGTGGGTAGCCATTCCCTTCTCCAAGGGATCCTCCCAACCCAGAAATCTAACATGGGTCTCCTGCATTGCAGGCAGATTGTTTACCATCTGAGCTACTATATGACTCAGCAATCCCACTATTAGGCATATACCCCGAGAAAACCACAATGAAAAAAAAAAACCACATGTACTCCAATGTTCATTGCAGCAATATTTACAACAGCCACAGCATGGAAGTCACCTAGATGTCCATTGAGAGATGAATTGATAAAGAAGTTGTGGTACATATATGCAATAGAATATTACTTAGTCATAAAAAGGAATGAATGTGAGTCAACTGTAGTGAGATGGATGAATATACAGCCTGTTATACAGAGTAAAGTAAGTCAGAAAGAGAGAAGCAGATATAGTATATTAAAGAACATATTTAGAATCTGTAAAAATGGTACTAATGAACCTATTTTCAGAGAAGGAATAGAGACACAGACATAGAGAATGGATTTGAGGACACAGCGGGGGAGGAGCAAGTGGGATGAGTTGGCAGAGTAGTTTTGACGTGTATATACTTACCAAGTGTAAAATAGATAGATAGCTAGTGGTAAGCTGGTATATAACACAGGGAACCCAGCCTGGAGCTCTGTGAGGACATAACGGGGCAGAAATGGGTGGAGGTTAGGAGGGAGGTTTAAGAGGGAGAGGCTATATATATATATATGACTGATTTGTGATGTTCTATGGTAGAAATCAGCACAACATTGTAAATCAATTATCTACCAATTAAAACTTTTAAAAAATGTACTTTGAATTAATTCACTTTATCTGGATCAAGAATCCTTTAGGCAACATTGTGTAAAATTTCCTGTTTATAAGAATGATAGCTTTATTTGCATCCCTTATTTTAGTGAACTTTTATCTATTAAATGATATCTTTGCACCAATTTCAAGGCTATATTGTTGCTATTTTTAAAGCAAGACCACTAATTATCTTCATTTTATGTCTGAGGAAAGTTTCAATCCACCAATGCCTCCTTCATTAATTATAATGAAAACATTTTCATGAAAATGAAATTCTGAACATTAATTTTATTGAAGTGCCATATCTCAGAGGGAAAAGTGTATTAATTATTAGAATAAAGTGTTTTATGTTTTTGTTTCTGCATTTAATTATGAAAGGGAAGCTAGAAAGGAAGAGGGTATTTTCCTTCTATTGTATAGTATAGCTATAGAATTTACACTGGTCATTTGGTAATTCCAACATCTGACTCACAAGAGCAGCTTTCAGATTAGGATGTTTATGGAGCTAGAGTATTTTTAGGATAAAAGAAAATCTGTTTTTATTTCAAGTAAAGCTACATATGACCTTTATTCAGTTCAAATATTGCCTCATTCTTTAAAAATCCTAGCCCACACAGAAGTCTAGATCACTTGTAGGCTCTGCAAAGAAGTGGGCAGCATGTTTTTTGGCTTGAGATTGTTATCAACTTGGTTTCCACCAGGTATTAGGGGGATTTATAATAGGAAAGTGTATCCTCACGTCTAGTCTACTGCACCTCATTGTTGTTGTTTAGTCGCTTAAGTCATGTCCAACTCTTTTGTGACCCCGTGAACTGTAGCCCGCCAAGCTCCTCTGTCCATGGGATTTTCCAGACAAGAATACTGGAGTGGGTTGCCATTTCCTTCTCCATCTGCACCTCATGGGCACCAGTAAATGCACGTCTGAATGACTGCACATGTTTGTCAGTAGTCCCTATGGAAAGAAAAGAGTTGTTTTTTTTTTTTTTCTATTTCACTTTTCATCATCAGTATGGACAGGAAGTATTTTGCTGCCAAGGCATAATCTTTTTTTTTTTTTTTTTCTGGTGACTTTAGCAAAACAGCATCCAGTCCAATTAAAAAAAGCTGTTCTTTTCCTGTTAGTTTAAGAAGTCAGCACCCACACTTCACTGTGGTGTTCAGCCTTCTGTTATTAATAGCTCTCTTGGCTTCTTATTTAATTGGAGAGGCTTTCAGAACAAGATTAAATGACAAGTATGAATCTCTTTATTTGAAATGTATTCTAGCCACATAGCTACTAGTTCTATTATCTTAATTTTGTATAGCATAATTAATTATAGTATTTTTTTCCAGACAGGACCTCTGAGAGGGTCATTTTCCACAAAGGAAGTAGTCACATAATGAAAAGGTCAAGGCAAAATCACAAAAGAAAAAGTCTCTAATCATTAAAAAACAAACAAAAACATTTGTTTGAAGGAACATGAAGCAAATCAGTCATCAGCTATTTTTTAATAGCAATCTAAGATATGTGGAGTAATAAGTAAATCTTTTCTCAATTTTGCAAGATAGATTCTCTCTATCCAGGAGTATGATTATATTACACATACTTAGCATAAGGATTATTTTTTCCTTCTTTAAAAAATTTTCTTTATTGAGATATGTTTTACATATAAAATGTATACATTTTAGCTGTATAGTTTAATGTGTTTGACAAATACATGCACACATACAGTGATGCAATATAAAGAATGCTTTTATCACCCTCAAATATTCCTTCATATCAACAGAGTAAGTCCTCAGTCTCCATCCTTGGCCCCAGGAAATTTCTAATATGCTTACTCTCTATTACTAGAAGTTAGAATACTGTTTCCTCGACTCACACACAAATGGGTTTATATGGTATGTATCTCTTTATGTCTAACTTGTTTTACATTAAATTTTTTTCTAAATAAACCTTTTATTTTCAGATAATTTTAGATTTACAGAAAAATTGCAAAGATAGTACAGAAATTTTTTTTCTATCTTTAACACCTTATATTAATTAATACATAACTGACATAACTAATGCACTGCATTTGTCACAACCAATGAACCAATGGGCTTCCCAGGCAGCTCAAATGGTAAACAATCTATCTGCAATGTGGGAGAAGACCTGGGTTCAATTCCTGAGTCAGGAAGATCCCCTGGAGAAGGACATGGCAACCCATTGCAGTATTCTTGCCTGAAGAATTCCATGGACAGAGGAGCCTGGCAGGCTACAGTCCATGGGGTCACAGAGAGTCAGACACAACTGAGTGAGTAACACTGCACTAATGAACCAATATTGGTGCATTAGTGTTTTTTTCATAAGTAATTCTTTTTTAAAGATTTTTTATGTGGACCACATTTTTAAATTAATTGAATCTGTTACAATAATGCTTCTGGGTTTATGTTTTGCTTTTTTGGCCACAAGGCACAAGGGATCTTAGTTCTCTGACTGGGGATTGAACTCATGCTCCCTGCATTGGAAAGTAAAGTTTAACCACCAGACCACCAGGGAAGTTCCAATATGTTAGTATCAATTAAATTAACCCACCTGCCAATGCAGGAGACATAAGAGACCTGGGTTTGATCCCTAGTTTGGGAAGACACCCTGGAGGAGGGCATGATAACCCACTCAGTATTCTTGCCTGGGAAATCCCATGGACAGAGGAGCCTGGTAGGCTACAGTCTATAGGTTCTCAAAGAGTGACTGTGACTTAGCATGCACACAACATCATAGTTTATGCCAATTTCCTTCATTTTTAAACTAAATTCATTTTAAACTAAATTAAGGATATAACATTACATTGAGTCCTTGCATTCAGTTGTCATGTTTCCTTAGCTCTTCATGGCTGTGCCAGTTTCTTTGAATGTCCTTATTTCTGATGACCTTGACAGATTTGAAGCTATTTTGTAAAATGTTTCTTAATTGGGATTTGACTGATGTTTATTTTCTCATGATTACATTATGGTTATGGGTTTTAGGAGGAGGACCACAGAGGTAAAGTGCCAGTCACATCACATTCTATCAGTGTGAGCTTGACTGCCGACATTCACTTTGCTCGTGTGTCTAAAGTGGTGATGGTTATTGTAAAGTGATTTCCCCCACCCTACTTCCACACTACACTCTCTGGGAGGAAGTCACCATCTGTAAGCCACACTTAAAGTGGAGAGTCACGTACCACCTCCTTAAGTCTGCACTGTCACTATAAATTGTCTATGCTCACCCATTTATTTCTTAAATAAGCCATTTATTTATATCAGTATGGACTAATGCAAATTTATTTTAACCTCTAAGTTACATTACAAAAATATGTTATTAATCTTGTTCTAGCATTGGCCATTTGGATCTCTTAGCATTGTATCCTTTGTCCCTTTGGCATATTCTCATTATTGTGGGTCTTTCTGTTTTACTTTGGTTCAGTTTGGGTTTTTAGTTTTATTTTTTTTTAGCATAACCTTAGTTTCTGGCACTAAAAAATACTCTGGTCTTATACATTTTCTACATGGTTTTGGATCAGCCGTTTTACTAGTCAATGCACATTCGTGGCCTACACCCTTGAAAGACTGATGAGAAAGATGCTTGCCTGCGTGTGTCAATCATTTAGTATTGTCCGACTCTTTTGCACCCTCATGGACTGTAGCCTGACAGGCTTGTCTGTCCATGGGGTTTTTCAGGCAAGAATACCAGAGTGGGTTGCTAAGCCCTGCTCCAGGGGACCTTCCTGACTCAGGAATAGAACCCCGGTCCCCTTCATTGCAGGTAGTTTCTTTACCACCTGAGCTACCAGGAAAGTCCATATACATTCATAAGGGCTTCAGGATTATTTTCCACTCCTGGGGAAACAACTGGATTACACAGAGTAAGTAGTTATGTAGAGTTCCTTTAGACTTTAAAGTATCCACTGACTTTCAAAGTTCAGCATATTCTTCCCATACCCTTTCAAGTGAGGTTGTTTCACACATTTGTAATACAGAGTTTGAGTTATTGGTGTATATGAAGGTACCATCCCCTGAGACTAGAGAAACCTAGGGGAGGAGAAGGGATTTTTGTAAATCACATTTACAGTTTCATGTATGTTTAATTGAAAACCTTTATTTGATATTGAGGGGAAATATCAGACTGTCAAAAAGTGATGTTGACCACTTGTCTGGTATATGATTTTCAAACCTTTTCCTTGGGTTAATGTGCATTACTTGAATTTGATTATGATAAAATTATATAATTACATATTTGCATTTTATAATTAAATATATTAATATTTTGTAGGAAAGTGAAAATATATGTCCTTTATATCTATCCATTTGTTATAATTGACATTGCAAAACTAAGACCTGCTCTAAGTGCTTTAAAATTTCGTAGCAGAAAAACTTTGAATGCCATTTGTGTTGCAGTCATTCTGTTCTCTATTTAAGTATGACACAATTATGCTTCAAGTAGTTAAGATCAAGTATGTCCTTACAACCCGCCTGCAAATGCAGGAGATATAAGAGACACAGGTCCGATCCTTGGGTTGGGAAGATCCCCTGGAGGAGGGCATGGCAACCCACTCAAGTATTCTTGCCTGGAGAATCCCATGGACTGAGGAGCCTGGTGGGCAGAGTTGCACAGGGCTGAACTCTTAGCATGCATCACGCAGATCCACATACAAAGGTGGAGGAGGAGATTGGGATTGACATATACATGCTACTATATATAAAATAGATAGCTAACTAGAACCTACTGGATAGCACAGGGAACTCCACTCAGCACTCTCTAATGACCTATATGGGAATAGAATCTTAAAAAGTGGGTATATGCATATGCATTCTTGCTGGGATATCCCATGGGGAAAGGAGCCTGAGAGGCTATGGTCCATGTGGGCTGGAAAAAGTCCGACACGACTGAACGCTCATGCATCCACCCCATGCACATGTATAACTGAGTCACTTTGCTGTATAGCAGAAACTAACACAGCACTGTAAATCAATTATACTCCAATTAATTTTTTAAATTAATTAAAAAAATAAATTTCAAGAACAGCCTGAAGGACGCAGCTGTCCCTTCTCAAATCATCTGAATGGAGAGATCCTTGGTCAGGTACTTCTGTTTAAATATATCCTCAATTATCTAAAGTGAAGAAGATAACAATATTTTTTAATGACTTCATCTTATATCGTCAATGATTTTTTGAATGAACTTAAACATTTCAGAAGTATAGGAAAATAAATAGTTATATTTATATTTTGAGCTTCCCTGATGGTTCAGTGGTAAAGAATCTGTCTACCAATGCAGTAGACACAGGTTCAACCCCTGGGTTGGGATGATCCCTGGAGAAGGAAATGGCAACCCACTCCAGTGTCTTTGCCTGGGAAATCCCACGGACGGACGGCCTGTTGGGCTACAGTCAATGGGGTCATGAAAGAGTCAGACATGACTTAGCAACTAAACAGCAACAATAATAACAACATATTTTGGCGTTAGTGTATTTTCTTTGAGATAATTTATTTTGTAGACATTTATTTGGTTTATACAATGTACATGATTCTCGGCTGAGTCCTTTCTTTTCCAGTAGAATTTCAAGTATCACAATCAGTATATATACAGGATATTTGAAGGGATACACGATGCTTTTACCTCTCTTTTCCATTATAAAGGCACTGCTTAGGCTAATGGCATATCACTTAATTGACCTAAAGTTCCATTTTTTAGAATATTTTAGAATAAAATAGTATATCAAAAGTACCATATGTGAAAAACAGGTTAAATCATCCGAATATATTACAAATAAAGCTGAACTAATTCTTGCAAATCATTACCTTTTAGTCAGTTGTGATAGCCTTTACATCACTAGTTTATCACTTTAATGGAAAAGATAAGAGTCAAAAATGCTAACAAAGGAGAAAATACTCAAGGGTGAGGGAAAAACTTTTTTTCTTTTTTGAAGATTTTTTTTGATATGGGCCATTTTAAAATTCTTTATTGAATCTGTTACAATATTGCTTTTGTTTTATGTTTTTGTTTTTTGTCCACTATGCATGTAGAATCTCAGCTTCCCAACCAAGGATCAAATCCATGCTCCCTACATTGGAAGGCAAAATCTTCCACTGGACTACCAGGGAAGTACTGAAAACTTTTTCTTTCTTCTTCTTCTTCTTTTTTTTTTTTTTTTTTGTACTGTTTGAGGACTATGACAGGGAATATAGGAGTGCTGTGTACGATTTTAACATGGATTTTCATCCAGAAAGAAGCAGAAGGAAATTTGAAGGGAAGCTCAGTTCACATAATGAGTCTTTCTATAGTTGTTACATTTTGTTAGTGTTTTACTTTCTCTGACATGGAAATAGATATTTTAAAAAGGAACATGTTTATAACAGTCAGAATTATGCCATAGAGAGCTTTGAAAGTATAAGAACTTGTCACATAAGGCTCATTGTACTGAAAAGAAAAATACAGTCCTCTGTGGTTGACATGTACTATTCAGTCCTCCCACTCTTTTTTGGGCTTATTAGCTGTCAAATAAAGTCCAAGTGGTATTTTTCCAACAAAAATGATAGGTAGGCAAAGTTAAGCTCCATTAAATATGCATGGTTTCAAATCAATGTGAATATGCTTAATTTATCAATTAATAAATGAGTTGCTCTTACTCTTGTTACTGTCAGCAAGTATAAATTTAGCTAAATTAACACTGTTTTAATTTTCTTTTGTGCTTTATCTATTGCATTTATTTTACTTCTCATAACTTGAAACTACATCATCATATTTTTGCTTAAAGAAACTGCGGAGTCTGAACTAAAACAGGCATACAGTAAAAGCATGATAGATAAGTATTATAGCTATTTCCTAGGGGTTTGATTCAGTTTTCCTATGGGCTATCAGTAAGGATCCCAGGTGGCACTAGTGGTAAAGAATCTACCTGCCAATGCAAGAGACTCAGGTTCAATCCCTGGTCAGGAAGATCCCCTGGAGGAGGACGTGGCAACCCACTCCGGTATTCTTGCCTGGAGAATCCCATGGACAGAGGAGCATGGCTACAGTCCATGGGGTCATAAAAGAGTCAGACACGACAGAAGTGACTTAATATATACCTTCTTGGGGGGGAAGGGATCACAATATATGTACTATAAACAAAAAGAAAAGGCTTTATTTTCATCTATTTCTAACTCTTCCACAAGAACCTCAGTGTGTGAATCAGTCTTTACTGAACGTCATTTAAAAAATACTGAAAGGAGAAAATTGCGAATACGACTTTCCCCTAAACATCCTCATCCCGTTTACACACACTTCTACAGCACACATCTTTTGTACCTGCATCAATCTGACCATGAGAGACCATCTGATGGTAAATGTGGTGACTAAGTTTTCATATTAAAGAGACACGAGGATGCTTTTCATAAGAATGGCTCCTTCACCCCTGGAGGATACAGCTTACCAATTAGTTGAAACTATTAATTAACATTTTGAAAGAAAATAGTTATATTGCTTATTATAAGTGATAAAATTAAGGGTTTAATTAAAGTTGAATATCTTTACATTGTTTACCATAGGGGAACTGTAAAAAGAAAAAATTTAGGATATCTTTTATCCAGTCCAAGTAAGTGATGATGATTAAAACTGCTGAAATTCTCATAATGGGATGCCAAACTAAAACACTGTGCTCACTTAGATCTCAGCTCTGTAAAAGTATATGTTTCAAAATTACTAAAATGCTGAGTAATGCAGGTTATTTGCTTTCTCTTTATACTTTCCTGAGTTTTTCAAGTCTTTTAAAATCAGACAGTAATGCTTTAGTAATCAGTGAACCACATTCGTTTTCTTATTTTAAGAGTTTTGTCTACTAAACTAAATTCTCTTGCTCACACACTGAGAACATGCTCAATCTCACTTCAGTTGTGTCAGACTCTGTGTGACCCTATGGACTGTAACCTGCCAGGCTCCTCTGTCCATGGGATTCTCCAGGCAAGAATGCTGGAGGGGGTTACTGTGCCCTCCTACAGAGGCTGTTCCTGACCCAGGGATTGAACCAATGTCTGTTACATCTCCTGCTTTGTAGGTGGGTTCTTTACTGCAGAGTCACTGGAGAACCCTGCTTACACATTATGCTGCCTCTAATAATTATGTCCTACACATGAGTCCTATCTGTGGAGGTGCTGACAACTAGGGAGAATTTCTGCTCATGGTTTAAAAATAACCCCAGGAAATTGCCTCCATCTTATAAACAACACAGCGTCCTGTTCTCTGTGCTTTAATTTGTAAAACAAATCTGGGTTGGCACTCAACAGGCTATTTTAATTGATACTGTTTTCATTCTGACAATTTCCCTGCTTCTGTTAAGTTCAGAGCAGATGCTGTGTTCAAAACCTAAAGAGGAAGGTGGATGTGAGTTTTTTGGCACAAAGGAGGATTTTTGTTTCCTCTGTGATGTTGTGAACAAGCTCATTCCTCATCTGAAAAGCAAAACAGCATGGACCTGCTGGCATTCTGTGGCTCAAATCATGATGATGAATGTTGTGTCCTTAGGATAAAGGGCAGAGTTAAGCAGTGTTGGAAGAGATATCAACCCTGACAAAAGTACAGTATCATGAGGGAAAAGCGCCATAAAGAACTGGACCTGCCTTTGAATTGGAGCTATCATAAGACATACCTTCATACCTTGTCTTCTTATGCATTCATCTGTTGCTGGATATTAAGCTTGTTTCCAGATCTCAGCAATTGTAAATACTGCTGCTATGAACATTGGCATGCATGTACCTTTTCAAATTAATTTTCATTTTTCATTAGGTATATGTGTGTTTGTTTTCTTCAGATATATACCCAAGAGTAGATTTGTTGGCTTATGTGGTAGATATAGTTTTTTAGTTTTTTGAGGAAAGTCCATGCTGTTTTCTATAGGGGCTGCACCAATTTATATTCCCACCAATAGTCTACTAGGTTGCCTTTTCTCTACATCCTCACCAACATTTATTTGTGATGTTTTTGATGATTGCCATTCTGACAGGTATGAGGTGATATCTCACTGTGGTTTGTATTAATATTTGTATTTCTCTGGTGATCAGCTATACTGGGAATCTTTTCATGTACCTATTTGGCATCTGAATATCTTCTGGGGAAAAAATATGTCTTTTCAGGTCTTCTGTTCATTTTTTATATTGAGTAGTATGAGCTGTTTGTATATTTTGGATTTTAACCCCTTGTCAGTCATATCATTTGCAAATACTTTCTCCAATTCATAGGGTTTTGCTGTTAGCTCAGCTGGTAAAGAATCTGCTTGCAGTGTAGGAGACCCAGTTTCAATCCATGGTTCAGAAAGATTCCCTAGGAAAGAGAATGGCTACTGACTCCAATATTCTTGCCTGGAGAATTCCGTGTATGGAGGAGCCTGGTGGGCTACTGTCCATGGGTTTGCAAAAGAGTCAGACACAACTGAGTGACTAACACTTTCTCCAGTTCATATGTTGTCTTTTCATTTTGTTGATTCTTTTTCTTTTTGCTAAGTAAAAACTTTTGTTTAATGAGATCTGATTTGTTTATTTTTTTCCCCTTGCCTTTGGAGACAGATTTCCTGATAATATTGCTATGATTTATGTCAAAGAATGACCTGTGTACTTAGGCTATGACTTGATTTTGCTCCCTTAGCTTCCCCCTCCATCTACATAAGGGGAATAAGAAGGTTAGAAATGGGTTTAGCTGATTGCCATTTGCCCATGGAGATAAGGTTCTGATAAAATTTTTTCCTTTGGAGAGAAGTCCTTTGTCATGCTTTGAACATATTTCAAAATGGCTACTTTTCCGTTATTCCTGCCAGAAACATAAAGGGATTTGATTCTTTAAAAAAATATATTTATTTTTACTTATTTGGCTGTTCTTTTTCTTAGATGTGGCATGTGGGGTCTTCTGTCTTTCTTGCAGAAGCATACAAACTCTCAGTTGCGGCATGTGAGATCTAGTTCCCGGACGAGGGATTGAACTCAGACCCCCTGTATTGGAAGTGTGGAATCTTGATCACTACACTCCCAGGGAAGTCCCTGGGATTTGTTTCTGATCTTCACCATGAGAAGCTAGTAGCTTCCCTGGAGATAAAACTCATAAAAATGAGGAGGTCTCCCTACAACTGTAGCTCCCAGGAGTTTCTTAGTCTCATGCTAGTTAATGTAGAATAAGCTTCCAGAAATTTGTCAAAATAATTTAAATGTTCCATCCACTTAATGGCTTCAGTGTTTCTGCACTAAGATGATGTTGCTTGGGTTTCTCCATATTCACCATTCTCTTTAGATTTCAGGTGACCATTTGCCCTGTGACCAAATTCTCTAAAGGACCCAAGAAGTCAGTTATTTTCAGTTTGTTATGGGACAGGTGACTTCCAAGCTTGTTACCCATCAGAGTTGAGAACAGAACTCTCCAGCTTTCCTACCACTGATTGTTTTGGATGGAAGTTAAAAGGAAACCCACTGTTTATAATTTTCTCTACCATACACCATGGGATTATTGATGACATTTTTTTTTTTGGTATCTTTAATTCTAAGCATTGTATTATTCTTTTCCTGATGGGTCTACTATCTTAGTGGGATTTCTTTTACCTTGGATGTGGGATATCTCCTCATGGCCGCCACTCCTACCAGACCATCTGACCTGCCGCTTGAGAAACCTGTATGCAGGTCAGGAAGCAACAGTTAGAACTGGACATGGAACAACAGACTGATTCCTACTGGTTTCATAGGAAAAGGAGTACATCAAGGCTGTATATTGTCACCCTGTTTATTTAACTTATATGCAGAGTACATCGTGAGAAACACTGGGCTGGATGAAGCACAAGCTTGAATCAAGATTGGGGGAGAAATATCAATAACCTCAGATATGCAGATGACACCACCCTTATGGCAGAAAGTGAGGAAGAACTAAAGAGCCTCTTGATGAAAGTGAAAGAGGAGAGTGAAAAAGTTGACTTAAAGCTCAACATTCAGAAAACTAAGATCATGGCATCTGGTCTCATCTCTTCATGGCAAATAGATGGGGAAACAGTGGAAACAGTGAGACTTTATTTTGGGGGCTCCAAAATCACTGCAGATGGTGATTTCAGCCATGAAATTAAAAGATGCTTACTCTTTGGAAGGAAAGTTATGACCAACCTAGATAGCATATTAAAAATCAGAGACATTACTGTGCCATCAAAGGTCCCTCTAGTCAAGGTTATGGTTTTTTCAATGGTCATGTATGGATGTGAGAGTTGGACTATAAAGAAACCTGGGCAGTGAAGAATTGATGCTTTTGAACTGTGGTGTTGGAGAAGACTCTTGAGAGTCCCTTGGACTGCAAGGAGATCTAACTAGGAGATCCTAACTAGAAGATCAGTCCTGAGTGTTCACTGGAAGGACTGATGTTGAAGCTGAAACTCCAATACTTTGGCCACCTGATACAAAGAGCTGACTCATTTGAAAAGACCCTGATTCTGGGAAAGGTTGAAGGCAGGAGGAGAAGGGGACAACAGAGAATGAGATGGTTGGATGGCATCACCAACTCAATGGGATGAGTTTGAGTAAACTCCAGGAGTTGGTGATGGACAGGGAGGCCTGGTGTGCTGCAGCTCATGGGGTCGCAAAGAGTCAGACACAACTGAGCGACTGAGCTGAACTGAACCGAGGGTCCTATAATAGCATATTTCAAAATATTATAACCAAAATATTTTTATAAATAGTGATTACAGTTAAAATATAAATGTTAAAATGTGGTTTGGCATGTTTTGAAATTTAAGGATGGGAATTCAAACAGGAGGAATAGAATCAAATTGGGGCTGCCCTTAATTCTTGAGATTTATTGCTTATCTAAAATTTATGGGCTTTTTAACAGATAAATACTTTCGATTGGTGGCACAAAAAGCAATAAACACAGAAACTGATTAATAGACAAGTGATTTTTTTCAGCACTCCATCTGTATAAGCTATTTGCTCAAATAATAAAGATTGTGTTGTATTTATGGTATGGATCATAATGCAGATAATAAAATTCTAAATTTTCCTTGCAAAAATGCACATATGCGATTTTTTTTTCTTCTCATGGGGGGGGGTAATATGTTAACATTTCATTTGTCATTGCCCCTCTGAGCAATGCATCCATATTTACTTCAGCCTATGAAGTTAACTTTTCTATAGGTATTACGTTCATGGGCTTCCCAGGTGGCACTAGTGGTAAAGAACCTGCCTGCCAATACAGGAGACATAAGAGATACTGGTGTGATCCCTGGGTCGGGAAGAATCCATCGAGTGGGCATAGCAACCTATTCCAGTATTCTTGCCTGGAGAATCCCATGGAGAGAGGAGCCTGGCAGGCTGCAGTCAGTGGAGTCACTAAGAGTTGGACACAACTGAATTTACTTAGCACGCATACATGAACACATTCACAAATTTAAAAAAATTAACATAGAAAGTGAAATGTCTGCCCGCATCTGTATCTTCATCCTCTCAGTTCCAGCTCCCATATATGCACTATTATTAGTATTTAAGCACAAATTTTAGATATCCAATATTTGCTTGTAGATTGAACATTAAGTTTTTGACCTCAACAATTAAAAATTTGAATCCCCCTTAACTTTAATGATAAGACTTCAAATAGAGCTGATTTGTGGGAAAAGTTCAGAAATTCCACTTTGGATATTTGTGATTCAGATTCCTCCAGCATACTCCAGAAGATAGACTAAGGAAGCAGTTGGATGTGTGTCTGGAGTTCACCATAGAAAGTCAGGTTGGAGACATAATTTGAGAGTCATCAGTGATTAGATGATGTTGAAAGCCATGAGACTAGATGAGATCATGGGGAATGAGAGTGTACGTGACAAAGAGAACCCAGCTCTGGGGCACAGACATTGCTGTGCCAAGCATTCAAAAGGGTAAGGGGCAAGCTGAGATGGGGACTGAGGTAGAAACAAGTGCTAGGAAGGATATTCAGTTCAGTTCAGTCACTCTGTCGTGTCTGACTCTTTGTGATCCCATGGACTGCAGCACGCCAGGCTTCCCTGTCCATCCCAACTCATCTCAACTTCCAATGAATACTCAGGACTGATCTCCTTTAGGATGGACTGGTTGGATATCCTTGCCATTCAAAGGGCTCTCAAGAGCCTTCGACAACACCACAGTTCAAAAGCATCAATTCTTCAGCACTCAGCTTTCTTTTTAGTCCAACTCTCACATCCATACATGACCACTGGAAAAACCTGCTCAGGCCAGTTTCCTCTCCTGCACTGTGCCTCTTTGCTTTTTATGGAACCGGTTCAGCAGATAGTCCTGTATTTCCTAACCTCTTAGGATTGCCTCTTCCATTTGCTTTCAAGGATATGCTAAATCTTCCTCTACAAAAGATAATGTTTTCCCTCAAAAGCCTATTTATAGTGATATTGGGATCATATCTGGAACTTATTTGGCTTAGGAAGAGTAATACGTTGTTCTCTATCCAGTGTCCAAGACTCATGTAGATTTTTCCACTAGTTTTAGTACGTTTTTGTTCATTTAGGTTTAATTTGAAGGAAGAAAGTAAGGATGGAGTGGTCGTCTATGGCCACACCATATTTCCTCTAAGTTTGGCTTTATTTAAGTCATATTCCAACTTTCTGACCTCAGGCAAGTTACTAAATTTCTTTAGGACTCAGTTGCCTTATCCATGGGGCTTCTCTCGTGTCTCAGATGGTAAAGAATCTGCCTGCAATGCAGGAGGCCTGGGCTCAATCCCTGGCTGGGGGAGATGTCCTGGAGAAGAGAATGCTGTATGCATAAAGTGAGTGGTGAAGCATAGACGGTTACTGTGAAAATTACAGTGCTTGCCACAAGTTAAATATTATTTAATAAGTTTATGTCATTTTGAAAGCACACAGAGATCTTTAAGATATATGAGCATCACTGTTTGTCACTGGCAACCCTTAAGGCATCTTTAAACACAGAGAAGACAGGTTGATTGAAGATATGAGGCAAAGAAAAAATGTTTTTCTCATTTCAGTGAAATCTTGAGAGAAGCTATGAAAAGTGTATATTACTGCCAAGACTTAAAAACTAATAATTCTGGAAAAAAGTCCTTAGAGCTTCTCTATAAACAGGACACATTACAGAATCATGTTAAGAAGATTAAAAATATGGTAGCAGAACACCACGGAGCATACTCCTCTTGGATTCTGTGATTAAAGGAAGCAGTATCATGTAGCTCCTAAAATTAATTTAGAGTACTTTTAATGCCCTTAGGCATGTGACAGAATAATGTAAGGTCACAAGCTTTAAAGATCGCAATCATCACTGAATCCAATTTCTTCATGCTCGCTGTAATTTAGTTGTTTTTTTGTATTAAGAGCTGTTCTAATTCAGTGCATTAATAAGCAAAGCTTAGTATTTAAACCTTCCTGCCTACAAATTATGTTTCAGTGACTGTAGAATACTGGCAAGAATGTAGACGTCTGGCAAGATCTCTAAAAAATTAAAGAATTTTAGAAAAATTACAATTTATGTTGTGTATCTTATTTTTAAATTTTAATTCATTAAATGATTAAAAGAACTATAATTTCTATCTTATTCAGTCCATTAATTTATTTTCTATAATTTTTGGGAAAAGTATTTTGTTTTCAATATCAATAATATCAAACAGTATTAAAATCAAAAGTAAAAATATATGTTTTCTTTTGCTATTTTTATAAATAGCAAACAAGTATTAGCACACCAGAGGGTTATGAGATTCTGATCTTTTAAAGTAATTTCACTTTCAAAGTGTTAAAATACTGAAATGTGAAAGGTTAGGCTAAAACGAAAAGTGGGGAAAGAATGGAGATTTATTCTTTAATTTATTCAACGAACATTTATTGAATGGCTAATCTTTGCAAGTCTCTATACTATACAAAAAGGAACCTACTATCTTATGGAAAGGTCAGTATACAAACTTGACAACAGAACTAGTTAAATATTAGATATCATAGAGGAAGTGCTCAAAATACAGAAGAGAGGGCTGAAATCCAGACAAAGAAGATGTTTGTGGGAGTACAGAGATGACTTTGCAGAGATCTGGGCTGCATATTAAATATGGAAGATGTGGAAAGAACATTACAGAAAAGAGTAGCATTTGCAAAAACTTGGAGGCTTAAGAAAATTGGGTGTGGTTGGAATAAAGTGTAAGAGGTGGAGAATAGTGAGAGGTAAGCCCCTATGGATAGAACCATGACCAAGAGAAATGTCTTGGAGCATCCGTGAAGAGAGATGTGCTCTAATTCCACCTAGTTGCTTTTTATTAGAGAAATGCAAATCAAAACTACAACAAAATATCACCTCACACCAGTCAGAATGGCCATCATCAATAAATCTACAAACAATAAATGCTGAAGAGGTTATGGAGCAAAGGAAACCCTCTTGCACTGTTGGTGGGAATGTAAATTGATACAGCCACTGTGAAGAATGGTATGGACATTTATTAAAACACTAGTAATAAACTATCCATATGACCCAGCAGTCTCACTACTGAGCATACACCCTGAGAAAATCACAATGAAAAAGACACATGTACCCCAATGTTCATTACAACACTATTTACAATAGCTAGGACATGGAAGCAACCTGCATGTCCATCAACAATTGAATAGATAAAGAAGCTGTGGTGCATGATGGACTATTACTCAGCCATAAAAAGGAACACATTTGAGTCAGTTCTAATGAGGTAGATGAACCCAGAGCCTATTATACAGAATGAAGTAAGTCAGAAAGAGAAAAATGAATACCATGTGTTAACATATATATGTGGAATCTAGGCTTCCCAGGTGGCACTAATGGTAAAGAATCACCTGTTAATAGAAAAGACATGAGAGACAAGGGTTCAATCCCTGGGTTGGGAAGATCTCTTGGGGAGGAAATGGCAACCCACTCTAGTATTTCTGTTTGGAAAATCCCATGGACAGAGATGCCTGGCAGACTAGAGTCCATGGTGTTGCAAAGAGTCACACATGACTGAGCACACATTCATGGAGTCTAGAAAGATGGTACTGATGAACCTATTTGCAGGGTAGCAATGGAGATGCAGACATAGAGAAGAGACCTGTGGACAGGGGTCGGGGGAAAGGAGAGGGTGGGACGAATGGAGAGAGTAACATGGAAGCATATACACTACTGTATGTAAAATAGATAGCCAGTTTGAATTTGCCGTATGACACAGGGAGTTCAAACCAGTGCTCTGCGACAACCTAAGGGGTGGGACAGGGTAGGAGGTGGGAAGGAGGTTCAAGAGGGAGGGAGTATGTGTATACCTATGACTGATTCATGTTGCTATATAGCAGAAACCAACACAGTATTTTAAAGCAATTATTCTTCAATTAAAAATAAATTTAGAAATTTCTTTCAACAATGAAATAAAAACAGAAACAACCACAACAAAAAGAAAAATGTGTTGTCACAAAGAGTCTTTATTGAATCTTTAGCAGATAAAGTTTGACTTGTCAGTGTCTGAATACTGAGAGAGATGCTTCTCAGAGAGATAACAGCCTTCTTAGGGCAAACTAGCCTGATAATTGCTGATAGATCAAGATAACCACTAAAAGGTGATCAGACACTTTAGCACCATCACATCATTAATGACCTTGGCAGTATTTAAAATAGATGCTGGGAACAAAGTTAAATGGAGCAGACCACTGAATCTAGAAGAATCTCTAGACTTTACTGTGAACTTACTTATAACTGAGAAAATAAAAGTTCTATAATTGTATACATTGTATATGGAGATTTAAAAATAGCCTTGAATGGTAATAATCCAAATCTTTACTCTTAAAAATTCCTTTCCAAGGAGTTTAACTGAAGGTTTTTGCAGACGAGCCCTGATTAGGGCATAAGGAGAATCATCTTCAGAATTCAGGAGCAAGGTCAGAAAATATTAGCCTATGATATTGAAAGTAATCATCATCTTCATAAGATGGAGGTTTATTCACCTCCAGAGATAAGCCACAGGAAGAAATGATCTGTGGAAGCTCTGCTGAGAACACTAATGTGATCACATTTACTCTCAGGTGACTAATCTCTCTCCAAAACATATCAAATAATTGATGTAAGGTAAGCTAAGGAGTGGAGCTTCTCTGGTGGTTCAGTGGTAAAAGACATCACCTGCCAATGCATGAGACATGGGTTCGATCCCTGGGCCAGGAAGATCTCCTGGAGAAGGAAATGGCAACCCGCTCCAGTATTCTTACCTTGGAAATCCCATGGACAGAGGAGACTGGTGGGCTACAGTTCATGGGATAAAGAGTCAGACACAACTTAGTGACTAAGCAACAACAACAAGGTGAGGAGTAATGTGTTGTAATACGTCTGAAAAATTGGTACCAGTAGACTAAAATGGCACCTTAAATGCATAAAATGTTAGAGATGAATGTATAATAAATAGCAGTCTCCAAAGTAGTGTGTACACAGGTCAAGTGTCCACAGAATGGCCAACAGATTCTTGTGAAAGTTTAACAAAATACTCCTGCTTTTAAAGATACATGTATTTGTATCCAGACATATATACATATAGACCCCAATGCTGGGAAAGATTTAGGATAGGAGGAAAAGGGGGCAACAGAGGATGAGATGGTTGGATGGTATCACCAACTCAATGGACATGAATTTGAGCAAACTCTGGGAGATAATAAAGGACAGGGAAGCCTAGCATGTTGCAATCCAATGAGGTTGCAGAGTTGGACATGTCTTGGCCACTGAACAACAACAATGTGTATATACACAGACATTCATTTATATGGTTGCTTTTATCTGAAAATAAAACCTTTCTCACTATCTAAAGCAAAGTTTTACACTGACATTCTCCTCAAGAAAGAGGGAGATGTACCCAAAAATGAACATGTTGGCAGAGGCAGCCCTATCTCCTTTTCTCTCAACATACTGCACACATATATTTTTGCACATGAAGAGTCATTGAGAGGAGACAGAGGACAAGCTCATTCTTCAAAGATTCACATATATGATTCAGTGAATGAATTCAGGGAGTTATGAACCATCTAATGTTATGGAAATGTAGGGAGAAGGTGGGATGAGTGAAGAGATGAAGTGGGAATCCCATTGTAACAACTGTGTTATTGATCTTAAGTCATAATGCCACTCCCCTTGCCTGTCTTTCTGTTGACCAAGCTAGTGGACTTTGTAATCATTATGTTTCATGAAGGATATGTTAGAGGTAATAATAGGACAAAACTTACAAGTCCCTAAAATTTTTATTTTCAGAATATAGATGTATCAAATAGGGAGCGGATACCTTGCATAAACAATGTGTGTTGAGAGTACCAGTGAGGAGCATGAGGTTTCTGTCTACAAGCCCCTAGATTCAGAAGCGATCCCTTGAACTGTGGAAAGAAGGGAGATGGAGAAAGATAAAGACAGGGAGGGAGAGGTAAAGTAAGAAAAGTTGAGAGGGAGAAAGAGAGAGGGAGAGAGACCACGAGAGAGATGGGTAGGTCAGTCTTGCGAACAGGAAAACCTCCCAGCATCTCACAAGGGCTCTAGCAAGTCCCAAGAGAGAAGTGTGTCATGTGTCTAGGAAGATAAAACCCTGGACACTTTCTCCAAGTATCACGTGTTCCATGTGGCATGGAATAGTGTCAAGTCACTGAGCTTGAAGTAGCCAAACCAAGTGGGCGATGTGTATCTTACTGTCAAATTACTGAAGCGAAGTCAAAGACCACATTGTCCTCCTTCCCTCAGCTTGTTCCTTGACACAACTTAAGACTCGAGTACTACAATAAATTCCAGGTAAGTATATGGTATGTATGGGGAGTGGGTGCTACTTTAAATGGTTCAGTTCAGTTTAGTTCAGTTGCTCAGTTGTGTCTGACTCTTTGTGACCCCATGGACTAAATGTACTCAAACTCATATCCAAACTCAAACTCAAATTCAAACTCAAATTCATTGTGTCGGTGATGCCATCCAACCATCTCATCCTCTGTCGTCCCCTTCTCCTCCTTCCTTCAGTCTTTCCCAATCAGGGTCTTTTCAAATGAGTCAGTTCTTTGCATCAGGTGGCCAAAGGATTGGAGCTTCAACGTCAGCATCAGTCCTCCCAATGAATATTCAGGACTGATTTCCTTTAGGGTTGACTGTTTTGATCTCTTTGCAGTCCAAGGGACTCTCAAGAGTCTTCTCCAACACCACAGTTCAAAAGCATCAATTCTTTGGTGCTCAGCTTTCTTCATGGTCCAACTCTCCCATCCATACGTGACTACTGGAAAAACCATAGCTTTGACTAGACTGAACCTTTGTTGGCAAAGTAATATCTCCATTTTCTAGTAAAAGTAATTTTATTTTTCAGATAGAAACAAATATAAAATTTCAGAAGAGACTGAAGTTTTCCTCCACGATGATAAAATAGAGACAGAAGTTAAGCTGAATCATTAAAACTTAAGCTCATTATAAGATTGAATACTTAATAATAATTATATAGCTGTAAGAATTTTGGATTTAATCTGCAAAGTAATAGAGAACCACTAAAGGAATTTAAGTGCAGGAATTTAGCATCATGGTCCTTAATAAAAAATTATTATGAGGAAATATTAGAGGTTAAATATGGTAAAACATGTTTCCTGATGAGGGGAAAGATATATTCTTTATTACAATAAAGGCACATTAACAAATTTTGCTTTTAAGAATCAATATCTTCTTGAGGCTGTTTATTATTTTATTTTTTTCCTTTATTTTTATTATTTGGAGGCTAATTACTTTACAATATTGTAGTGGTTTTTGTCATACATTGACATGAATCAGCCATGGAGTTACATGTATTCCCCATCCCAATCCCCCCTCCCACCTCCCTCTCTACCCAATCCCTCTGGGTCTTCCCAGTGCACCAGGCCCGAGCACTTGTCTCATGCATCCAACCTGGGCTGGTGATCTGTTTCACTATAGATAATATACATGTTTCGATGCTGTTCTCTCGAGGCTGTTTATTATTTTAATTGAGTGACTTCAAGATATTGAATCATCAAACTGAGGAACAGACCAAGGGAGATGACCAAGAATTAGGTCTTGCAATAAACTCAACCTGACGAGCTGGACTAATTTTCTCTTAGTGGTTAAGAGTTTTAAGAAAGGAAGATAATGTATTCATATAATTTCTAGGAATAGAACCCTTTCTAACAGTTATATAGGATGTGAGGGGATGGGGATTTGAGATCAAGTCCATTTAAGGGCAGCATTAAGTGGGAGAAAGAGGATATGTGCTTTTATATCTCCTTCAAATTTTATATTCAAGCTAGGGTCCTATCTTCTCTCTTACCTGAGCTCTAAGAGCTGACAAATGTGCACTGACATTTTAAAAAGAAAATTTTAAAGCTTTTAAAAAGGCTAAGAAGCTATTTACCACCTCGATGACTGATTCTTAATACCTATTATAGAATTAAAATTAATTTCCTTCTTTCCTCCTTCCCTCCCTTTCTTCTTAAATATTTAAGTGCCACTTTTCTAGATACCAAGAGAAAAAAAATTCTCTATTTTCACAAGGCTTATGTTAAACTAAGATAAAAAATGATAAATACATGCATAGAGCAATATGAATTGTACCGGATAGTAAGAATTCCACAGTAATGGAAGGGTGCTGTTTGAAATCGGATGGTCAGGGGAGTAGTGATGATGAGAGTGAGCCATGAAATCTGCAAGACGAGTATTCACACAAAATGAATACAACCCTAAACATTCTGAGGCAGGAGAGTGTGTGCCCTATTTAAGAAGCAGCCGGGGTTACTGCCGATAGAGTAGAGAGCAGTAAATGAGCTCAGAGAGGTAACTGAGAGACTAGACCAGATGAAGCCTTAGAGGCCATTGTGAGGCCTTTGGCTTTCACCTTCTATGGGGCAGGAAGCTATTGGTATATTTGTATAAAGCTTTAATATCTTCCATTTGTAAACCATCACTCTGTGAGACAAACAATAACAGGAATCAAGGTGATTTCCCATGTCCCACTCCCACCCTTCATTGTCTAGCAAATGAAGGGCTGACATTGACATTGACAGAGAGAAGGTGAAGATCCTGAAATTGCAGGTTTGGGATGAAAATCAGGAGTGTCTGTTTAGGCATGTAATGCTTGAGGTTTCCATTAGTTAGCCAAATGAGAATGTCTGGTAAGTAGTCCGATAAATACTAGAATTCAGAGGACAAGTCGGAGCTGGAGATAAAAAATGAGGGCACTGTTTTCCTCTAGATGGTATTTAATATCATTAAAATGAATGAGATCCCCTGGGAGTAAGTTCAATTAAGAAAGAAAGAGAATTAAACCTCCAGTCACACTATCTAAAGAATATAAAGATGGCAAGAACCAGTAAAGAATGCTGGGAGAGATGGGTTGGTTATTTAAGAGGAAAATTAAACAGTTTGGTGTTCTAAACCATCTGAGGAAAGTGTGGGAAATATTGATTATGCCAAGTGCAGCTGGCAAGTCAAATAAATTGAGCACTTAGAATTGGACTTAAAGTTTATTCATGGCCTAGAAAATAACAATTTTGCTAGGTGAGAGCTAAAGTCTGAATAAGTAAGTAAGTTTAGTCACTCAGTCATGCCCCACTCTTTGCGACCCCATGGACTGCAGCCCACCAGGCTCCTGTGTCCATGAGATTTTTCCAGGCAAGGATACTGGAATGGGTTGCCATTTCCTTCTCCAGGGGATCTTCCCAGCCCAGGGATCGAACCCAGGTCTCCTGTACTGCAGGCAGATTATTTACTGACTGAGCTCCAAGGGAAACCCAAAGCCTGAATACAAGACATTTACAGAGAATTGGAAGAAAGAACTTCAAAGCACCTTCCCAAGTCTAGCTGAAAAGGGAAACAGAAATAAA
Source organism: Odocoileus virginianus (assembly GCF_023699985.2). Lineage (NCBI taxonomy): Eukaryota > Metazoa > Chordata > Mammalia > Artiodactyla > Cervidae > Odocoileus > Odocoileus virginianus. The sequence continues at coordinate 450,560 of NC_069692.1, read as the reverse complement.
TATCAGAATCTGGAAGGGGATTTAGAATTATTATTTTAAAATAAGAACATCTACAACACATTTCATGATGATGGGCCTGATTGAGAAGAGTTGTGAAAACTGGTAACGCAGGGCTGAGCTGGGGAGAATTTCTACAGCTGTGTTGTTAAATAAATATGAAGGAGACTGATTTCTCGGAGACAGTGAAAGTGTAGCCTGAGATGTAGGAACAGCCAGCTTATCAACTACAACAGTAGGGAAGGCAGCGTGAAGTCCCAGATGCAAGTGGTTAGATGGTGGAAGGTGGTGGCAATTTTATTCGGTGGTTTCTATTTTCTAGTAGAAGAGGAAATGATGTCACCTGCTGAAAAATGAATGTGGTAAGGAGGTGTGCACCAGCAAAGGGGTGAAATGGTGTTCTAGGACTTGAAGTCAGCAGGCAGGAAGTGAAGTGAGTTAGCTGGCTGTTCATTTTTCTCCAACCAAAGCACTGAAGAGGCTGATTATACAGATTTGGGGCTTGCAGGCAAGAGAGACAAATGAGTTAAAGATATTGGCAAGGGTGTTATTTTAATGATGAACTGTAGAACTTACTTGCTAGGGAGGGAATTGTCAAGGAAAAATGGTACTAGACAGAGTTGCACAGAGAGGAAAATTTTATTCAAGACTATTGGAATGATGGAGAGAGACTGAAATCAACTCCACTGAAACAAAAGGAAACAGAGATTATAAGAGCTAGGGTGAGTTAGTGGAAAAGTACTGGAGAACATTGGGGAATGTCTTTGGTCAATGGGATGTGTCTAGACCGTTGAGTCATTCCTGAGTTTGTAGGTGTTTCCCTTTGTGGTTAAGCCATTTGTGTTTGCTACTTTCCAAGTTAGGTTGCTATTTCCCCACAGGGAGATAGGGGTACTGCCTTTCCTGATAATTTCAGAGATGACACCTGGTCCTTGAGAGAGACATTCTTATGTTGTGAAATCAGTAAGAGGCTGGTTTGTCTACATCTCACAGAGGCTTCCCAGGTGACGTTAGTGGTAAAGAATCCCCCTGCCAATGCAGGAGATACAAGAGACGAGGGTTCGATCCTGGGTTTGGGAAGATCCCTTGGAGTAGGAAATGGCAACCCACTCCAGTATTCCTGCCTGGAAACTCATGAACAGAGGAACCTGGTGGGCTACAGACCATGGGATCGCAAAGAGTCAGATAGGACTGAGCGCGCGCGCACGCAGACACACACACACACACACACACACACACACACAGGAAGAATTTGCAATTGCAAGTTTTCTAAAGTAAATGTTCCAAGAAAAGAAAAGTCAGGGGCCTACAGTCGGAAAGAAACTTGTTTAAAGTTTAGTCAAGTTGAGTGCAATGTTAAGGCTGCCTTGGTCAGATGTTGTAGAGAAGAGGGTAATGAAAGGTTGTTGCTGAACAACGAGACACGGGATTCTTAGCCTCCGGAGGAGATGAATTCAATCCAGGGCCAGAGACGAGGCTGGATTGCTCAGAGCTTTTGTGTAATAAACTTTTATTAAAGTATAAAAGAGATAGAGAAAGCTTCTGACATAGGCATCAGAAGGGGTCAAAAGAGTACCCCCCTTGCTAGTGTTAGCAATGGAGTTATATACTCTCCAATGAATCCAAAGAATGTCTGGAGGCTGCAAAGACCTCACCAGACCCACTCCCATAATTTACATCTTAAGATAACAGAGTTGGCCAGAAGGTTTAATCTAAAGATTGTCCTCAGGCAGGATACATCCTTGTAAGACCAGACCTACTCCCATAATTTATGTTTTAAGATAACAGAATTAGACAGAGGGTTTAATCCAAAGACTGTACTCAGGCAGGATACATCATTGTTATATAATCCTAAGGAATGTAGAGGAAAAAAAGTAAAAAAGTTTGTCCTTTCCTCCTCCTTGAATATCCCAGACCTCTCTCTCCTTGGGGACCCTTAGACTTCTTATCAACCTGCCTAGGAAATGACTCTCTCAGTAAGACACATGGAAATGACGTTAGGATAAGCAGATTATAGGTCTCTATTTGGCCAAATAATTTTAGGTGTTGGCATACTGGTATAAGTTAGTAGAAAACACCAGTGTCAATAGTGACATTTTTTCCTATTCTGTGAAATGCAAATAACATGTTGCACGTTAAAACCATGTGATATTTATTCTCCATGTTCCTCTTGGTCCTTTTTATACTTGAATGAATCCTTTGAAGCAAGTAAACTGACTTTGTAAATTGTGCCATAATAAGTAAATCTCAAGGAAAAAAGGAAGAAAATAAGCATTTAGTGTACATACACCATGTATCAATAGGTTATAGATATTTCCTCATGGATTATCACATTTAATCTTCACAATTCTTAGAATTAAGTAAGAATTAGTTCATATTTATGGATGAAGAAATTACATCTAATGAACTTAAAAAGTTGTTTAATGTTTTGACTTAGCTTAGTGTTCTTTGGTGTTAATGATGACCTCCTCATTGTCATTGTCACTGTGAAATAGACCTATAGTGGTGAGGTCAAACACTGCCTACAAATACAGCAGATCAAACTTGGTTATTGACAACTTTCTTTTTTCTGGTGCAGTTGTTTCCATGTTAAACTTTTCCAAGTACACATTTTCTTAATAAGTATTTTATGACAAAGACAACAATTGTATAGGTTATTTTTACTCCAGAGAGGGTCACTGCCAATGTCCTGTAGAGGTATTTTTTTAAATACTAACATAATGAATAGTGATTTCCAACTATTTCAACTCTTAATCAAAGAATATACCAGTAAGAACCTAACCAGCACTTCTGCTGAAATATCTTTTTACTTGAAACTCCACATTTTTATTTTAGTAAAATTAATTTCTTTGATATGTAATTTACCTCTTCTTAAAGCATTTTTCCATCACTCTCTAAAGATAATATATAGAGGTTTCTTTCATTTTAATGATGCAGTCTAAATCTACTTAATAGATGTAGAGGAAAAAAATACATTTAGTCTGACCTTAAGGTAGTAATTCTTTTGAAGCAGAAACTATTTTTTCCATTTCAATTTTATAACAGTTGTCAATTTAAAGTATTCCATTGGTATGAATATTATCTTACAAGATTCTGATCATATTAGATTTGAAAATGTAAAAATGTCATTTTAACTACAAATCAGCTTTAAGACTTTGTCTTCAATATCAAATATCTCTCTAATTGAAATCATTTTGTTTTATTTACAGTGGCTGTCTAAAAACAATAAATGACTCATGTTAAAAATCAAATAAGTTGACTCTGGTTATTAATAATAAGAGGATGAAAAACAATATTGAGGCTCCAGAGAATTGATAAAATAGAATAAATTTGTATTGAAATATCCACAAATCACATTTATTAAATCATGCAAAAGCCCACTCTTTCAGTTTGAAGTGTGCAATTAATTATTTTCATGTTATGAAGGCTTCCAGAGTTTTGGGTGTGGTTGCCAGTCCTTGACATTCTCGGCAAAGATGATCTCAATTATATGGATCTATTCCATGCAATTAAGGAATGAGAGTACGTACTACTCTTGGAGATCAATTGGTCTCATCCTTTGATATCTGTCCTGACTTCCTACATCAGAGAAAATTGTGCTCACTGTACAGACTGGTGAATAGAGCAGTCATCAGACTAGCATCTTAGCATCTTTTGGGGGTTTACCTCACCATGAATGTTGCAAGAGCCACTATACTTCATTTACCTTTTTCACAAAAGTGAGAAAAAAATTCTCTGTCAAATTTCCACCACCCTGTGGCAATTTCATAAAAATTTGAAATGATATTTGCAAAGTGCAAAGCAGTAGGTGATAATCAGCAACCTACAAAATCACCAAAAGGAGACTTGAAAGTGATTTTATGACTTTATAGTTTTGTACTTACTTACTTTGATTTTAAGATCATTTCCAAAAGTAATTATTTTTGCTTTTGAGCTTATTTTGAAATGGCACATTATAAACAGGAACTCTAGACACCACATAGCTTAAAGTGAAATTGTATACTCCAAAAGTCCTAATGGGAGAGTCTGAATTATGTCATTTTAGCTAATCTGGGACTGCATGTCTCACAATCCTCTTCCCTATATGGTCTCAACTTGGAGCTGGCCACAAGAGAATTTGCATCAGATTTGGACTAGTGAAGCAATAGCCATCACTCTCTGAGGATCATCATCGCTGGAGGCAGAGAAATAGATGCAGAGGTGCTGATGGCTCCTGGTGTATCCTCACTCTTCTCTACTCTGAATTCTTCTCTTCTTCCTGACCACTGACCCTCCTGAACCGCAGCTTTCCAGGCCAACCACGTGCTAACTATGAACTCACAAGGACAGTAACTGAGGAATCACTTCTACACCAACACTGCAGCCCACTGCAGCAACTCGATGGTCCTTGTTTCCAGATATCCTGAAACATCGACATGTCCTCCTGTGCCTGCACTTCAGGAGAACTGCCTAATGATTTATAATGACTGCATAAAAATCTTCCAGCTCCTCTTTGTAGACCCTCAACTTCCCAATTTTTGATTTTTGATTGCATCATGCTCACAGTGGTTTTATTTCCTTGATTAAAACCAGGAAGATCTATTGAAAATATGTTCATTGGTTTTCATCTGTATACTTCTTTTCTGCTATTATTATTCATCAATTAATTCCATCAGCATTTGACAGTTACTTGTTAACTCTTCCTTCCTCCTTTCTCTCTTTTCTTTGCTTTCTTTCTTGTCTTTCTTTATTAGAAAATAAGTAGCATGAGAGCAGGTCGTTCCTGGGAGCTCAGCTGGTAAAGAATCCACCTGCAATGCAGGAGACCCTGGTTCAATTCCTGGGTTGAGAAGATTCCCTGGAGAAGGGATAGGCTACCCACTCCAGTGTTCATGGGCTTTCCCGGTGGCTCAGACAGTAAAGACTCTGCCTTCAGTGTGGGAGACCTGGGTTGGGAAGATGCCCTGGAGAAGGGCACTCCATTATTCTTGCCTGGAGAATCCCCATGGACAGAGGAGCCTGGTGGGGTACAGTTCATGGGGGTCACAAAGAGTCAAAGATGACTGGGCAACTAAGCACAGCGCAGCAGACTTAAGATGTCATTTCTCCAAAATGCCTCCTGCACCTGGTTGTTTCTGGTACAATGATAAATTATTGTTAAGTGACTTGGATAAATTTTATTTAAAATTGAGTGATTTAGTAATGTAATTCTAAGACTATCTGTTTTCCTAATGAACATTCTGAGTAATGATTTGAATCTGAGTTCTCACCCACCTTCATCAGTCTCCCTATAACTAAATGTAACTCAGTGTTGTGTTGACATAATGCAATTTGCCTTTGCTTACACAATTGTGCATTGCTTTCTTAGAAAAATAAATAATGTGATTTTGCAAATAATCATAAGTCTGAATATCATATATAAGAGACCATGTTTAAATTAAGTTGTCACTATGGTTACATATTATATCTGCTCTGTTTTCTTAGTGAAATATTTGGCTTTCTGAAAATCCTTATACTTTCGGTAATGTAGTAACCAGAAATAGTGTATTAACTGACTCATCTTTCCTTTTCCTTTCTCAGTTGTGTCCAACTCTTTGCAGCCCCATGCACTGTTCCTTTTTATGGCTGAGTAATAGTCCATTGTATATATGTACCACAACTTCTTTATCCATTTATCTGTCAGTGGACAGGTTGCTTCAGTGTTCTAGCTATTGTAAATAGTACTGCAATGAACATTGGTGTGCATCTTTTTAAATTATGGTTTCCTCAGGGTATATGCCCAGTAGTAGGATTGTTACATCATACAGTAGTTCTATTCATAGTTTTTAAGGAATGTCCATACTCTTCTCCATAGTGGCTGTATCAGTTTACATTCCCACCAACAGTGCAAGAGGGTTTCCTTTTGTCCACACCCACTCCAGCATTTACTGTTTGTAGATTTATTGATGATGACCATTCTGACCAGTGTGAGGTGATACCTCATTGTAGTTTTGATTTGCACTTCTCTAATAATGAGCGATGTTCAGCATCTTTTCATGTTTATTAGTCATCTGTATGTCTTTTTTGGAGAAATGTCTGTTTAGGTCTTCTGTCCCCTTTTGGACTGGGTTGTTTCTTTTTTCTGGCATTGAGCTTCTTGTATATTTTGGAAATTAATCCTTCATCAGTTGTTCCATTTGCTATTATTTTCTCCCATTCTGAGGATTTGTCTTTTTACCTTGTTTTTACTTTTGATAACTCTGTCATACATGTATCGGCTTCAGATTATCTCCTTTTGCTTCGCATATCTTACTCAAAGCCTTCTGTTCAAATGAGAAATTTTAAAGAAAGAACTACCTGGTTGTGTAAGTCTTAAAATCAGCATGGGCTCATGATCATAGGCACTAGCACTCACTGACCTTATTTACTGGGATCCCAGAAAGTTCTTTTCTTTTCTAAAAGGACAGTATTATAAGTGTCAGCATGTTTAAACTCCATATCATAATCTACTTCTAAATGTAGACTCTCTCCATGAAAAAGACCTGTTTACTTTTCCTTCATCTTGAATTTAATTTTATGCCAAGGAAATCCTGAACTACTTAGCTGATCTTTTACAAAAGAGTAATATTTCAGAATTTCTGTCCATGTATTTCTTATACTACTTTAAATTTTGCTCTTTGTGCTACAACTCTTTCATTACTAAAACTTGGGGGAAATGAGGTTAAAATATTTTGCTCTAGTGGAAATAATGCACAAAAAAATTTAGTATTTGTTTCAAATTCTTAGCTTTGAGTTCCAGAATATACTCTTAATTTTTACAACATAAATGATATCCTTGAGAAAATTTTGAGAGTGATAAGGATTTATGTGATTTAAAGAGTCAAGGACTGGAGAGTTTGCAGCATAGTTTATGCTGTGAATTCTAAGGTAGACTAAATGTAGGATATATTAGAGTGGGTGATACCAGCTGCTGGGGAAAAAAAAAAATGTATCCGAAATGTACAAAGGCCTAAACACAATAGAAGTATATTTCTAGCTCACACAACTATCCAGTGCAGGTGTTCCTGACTGGTAGGAAGTCTTCTCCATGTGGAGACCCAGTGACCCAGGCTCTCTCCATCTTGCGGCTCAGTCATCACCTAGCACTTCCTTGTTATCTGAAATTCAGTTTCCAACTAAATGAAGGGGAAATTGCATGGTGAGAAAATTCATCTGCTCTTGAAAAGTTTTGTTCTCACATCACACTCACTCTTATTCTATGGCTTCCCTGGTAGTTCAGCAGGTGAAGAATCTGCCTGCAATGCAGGAGACCCTGGTTCAATTCCTGGGTTGGGAACATCTGCTGGAGAAGGGATAGGCTATCCACTCCAGTATTCTTAGACTTTCCTGGTGGCTCAGCTGATAAAGAATATGCCTGCAATGTGGGAGACTTGGGTTTGATCCCTGGATTGGGAAGATCCCCTGGAGAAAAGAAAGGCTACCCTTATTCTATGAGAATTAAGGCATTAAGACAATATGCTATGGTGTAAATTTTATCATATTTTTGAGTGATAATAACATTTTTTATCATGATAAATGTAACACTGAATTATCACATGTAGGGAAAGTCATTTCTTTACAATTGTGTCTAACTTTTACTCACTATCAGTATTCATATGTGAGATGAAAATGTGACTACATGTGTCTGAACCTTCAATTATTGTGCCCTTCAGTTGTATTCAGGGAAATAGACAGCTATTAATATTTCCGTATTTCTGGTATTATATGCCCTTCCTAAGTAATCTAATCTATAAAAGCTAGAAATGTAGAATTAATACTAAAAGTACACTTTCACTGACACTGTACACCTATTTTATAAATAATTCTAAAAATGTTCTCCCGATGTTCCTGTCCCCTGGTTAATCCATTAAACACTAGTCTATTTACTTCTGTGAAGTGATTGTGTGATTATGATTCAACTGCCCTCAAGATAGGAAGCTTATCCTGGTGGATCTAATATAATCATATGACCCCTTATAAAAGAAAAGGAAGGTAGAAATGTCAGTCAAAGATGTGATATAAGGCATAAGAGGAGCCATGATGCAAAAAGGGAGATGGGAGACATTTACAGCCTAAGAAAGACTCAGCCGACCATTTCCATCTTTGAAGGTAGAGGAAGGGGTCGGGTCATGAGCTAAGAAATTTAGGCTACCTCTAGAAGCCATGGGCAACCCCTAGTCAATAGCACAAAAACAGGAAATTCAGTCCTACAACAAGAAGGAACTGAATTCTACCAGCATTCTGGGTAAGCTTAGAAGTAAATTTACCTCCAAAGCCTTGAGAAAGGAATGTAGTCCTGCCAATAATTTTGGCCTTTTGAAATCAGAGAACCAGCTGAGCCATGTCCCTAGATCTCACTAGAATGTGTACTAGAATGTGAAGTAATACAACTTCACAGGCATCTATCTATGACTTTGGGGGAATCAGGGAGAGTATAGAAAACTGTTGGAATAAATTTTAACCTTATGCTCAGTACTTACAGAAACCTCGTTATTTCATAGCGATAAAATAGCTCATTCTCAACATTCTTTGATGGAATTGAGGATGGATGGTTTCAGATTTTGTAGATAATGACTTCAGTGTTTATTTTCACCCTATCATATTTTCAATTCTTTTTTATTGTTTTTGAAAGATGAAATCTTCAGGAAATCTGCATGAAATCTTCACAGTCCTGATGTTGGATTGCATTGACAAAACTACCTCCAATTCTCAGTAGTAATCCATTGGGAGACAACACTGCACTCATTTTAGGAAACTTTCTGAAGAGACATCTAATGTATAAAGATGTTTTTAAAATCAATGAACTTTTGGAAATGGTGACAACAAAATAAAAATACAAAAAGAAATGGTGACAAAATGATTAAGCAGCAAGCTTCATAATCTCAATGAAGGTTTCCTATTATGTCAACAAACATTCATTAAGAAGCTACTGTGTATTTACTGCTAGGATATAACAGAAAAACAAAATCAATCTGGAGCCAGACAGTTAGGTTTAAATCTAATAATCAACCACTTACTGAATGTACCATTGGGTAAGTCACCCCATCTCTTGGATTTCAATGGTCTTGCCTATAAATTGGAACAGCCATAACTTCTTCACAGACAGCTGTGAAGATTGACTAAAATCACACATTGGAATATGTCTGGTTGGTAGTTGTAGTAGGCTGAATAAAGGCCCTAAAGATATCGAGTTCTAAACCCCCAAAGGTTACCATTTATGGGAAAAGGATCTTTGTAGCTTGAGAATCTTGATATGGGAAGATGACTTGTCTGTGTGTACAAATGCAACTGCAAGTGCCCTTATTTAAAAAAATGAAAAGTGAAGGAAAGAGGAAAAAACAAAAACAGAAGAGGACAAAGTAATGAAACCAAGGAGACAGATTGGAGGGATGTGGCCATAATCCAAGGAATGTCAGCAATTATCAAAAACTGGAAGAGGCAAGGAATTAATCCTCCTGAAGAGACTCTGAAGAGATTACAGCACTGCCAATACCTTGATATAAGCCCAGAGAAGAGGATTTTGGAATTCCAGGCCCAGAATTCTGAAGCAATAAATTTTTATTTTATTAAAGCCACCAAGTTTGTTGTAATTTGTTATAGAAGCCACAGGAAAACAATGTAATGCTCAGTGAATGTTAGTTTGCTTTCTCGTCTTTGTATATATTTTTGTCTCTTAGTATTACCTCAATGGAACTTTCATTCACTTTGCATCACTGGAAACCAAGTATCATCTCCCTTTAATACAATTATCTTTCATCTAGGTGCCATTTTACTCAATAAATTTGTTTGGTTAAAATATTCCTACACACATTTATTATTATAACAACCAACTACCTGCAAGGCATTGTACTAGGGGACATACAGGATGACAAGGAGAAGAGGGGGCCTCAGAGGATGAGATGGTTAGATAGCATCACTGACTAAATGGATATGAATCTGAGCAAACTCCTGGAGATGGTGAAGGACAGGGAAGCCTGGTGGACTATAGTCCTTGGGGTCGCAGATTCAGACACAACTCAGGGACTGAACAACAGCAACGAGACGGACAAAGTCCTTGGCCTAAGATAATCTGTAATCAGCTTTAGTAGTTATGGTTGTGTACAGCAATTTGCGCTTAATAAGCTAAGAAATTGAAAATTAAAGGAGGGAAATATTCATTCCTATTAGACAATCAGGAAAGGTTTTATGGAAGAATTCATCTCTGATCTAAGTCAAGAGAGCTATACTTCCTGAAGATGGAGAGAAGGGGAAGGAAAGAACAGCAAACAGCAAACACTGGAGAAATTATGAGTAGACCTGATGAATGGGGCCATAATAGGGCTTGTAAAGTGTAAGAAGAAAAGCTATTTAACAAGAGGGCTAAAGAGACATATACTCCATCAAACAGATAGCTATTGTCCAATCACTTCACATATTCTGAAATCAAGTTCAGTAGCTTATTTTTTATAAAACTGCTTATGTTTAGTTATTAAACACTGGAGACTCTATCAGGGCTATAAAAGGCAAAAGCCAAAAGGCAACTAGGATATGGTAGATTAGCAAAAATGTCCTTAAGACTCCTTAGCTAGACTAAGTGAAGGAACCGTAGGGAAATCTACAAGGAGTTGTCTGGATATTTCAAATTATTCTCTTTTAACTGTCATATCAATTTGATAGTAAAATTCTTATATCAATTTGGTAGTGAAAGAAAGTAGAGGAATATACCAAAGTGCTACAGAAGAGCTGCATAGTTGTTTTTCCAATTGTGTTTTAATATAAAGCCCCTATAACTTTAAAATGTTTATATTGTTATTCTCTTTTCAGAAAAATATATGAGTTCAAAGCAGTAAAACCATGGTGTGATTTTAGTTTAAAAGTCTGTGAAAGAGAACAGCTTCAAATGGCTGAAGAAATAGTTCCATAAAAACACAGTTTGATGTTGTTTTTAGTGTGACTGTTAGGTTTTCTTACACCAAATATTAAGTTGTTCCACTGTGGTAGGCATTTGGGGGCTAAACGGGAAGATCGATGTTCATTATTCTCTGTGTAGATTATCTCTTGTCCTAATCTGATGTAGACTCAGTCCAAAGAGGGAACAAAGGACAGCAAAAAGCACCCAGGGCATGTGAAGAGAAGAGAAACTGACAAGCCATGAGGCAGGGAAGGGACATTAGACAAATTTGTTTCTGGAGCTCATGGGCATCAACAATGGGGGAAAAAATGTGAAAGTAGCAGAATAAGAGGGAACAACAGAGAAATCCAGCTTTGCTTAAATAATTGTTTCACACTATGTTGGTTGACAAGTTTCCTTTTCTCCATAAGTAAGGAAAATGGACCCTTATATACTCAAAAATAACCATGGATAATTACTTTAAAAAATATTTCTTTCACACATGGTTGTGGAACATAAATTGCAGAAGTAATTTTAACTATTTTGAAGATAACTGCATAGGATTTTATCATTTATATTCAGTAAATATAATCACACTTGATTTTCATAATGATATAGGTATGGTCAGTGTTAGGTCCACTTCCTAGACCAGGAAAATGTAGGTGGTAGCTTGCCAAGGTTGCCTGACTTTCTTTCTAGATCTAGGACTCAAGCTTAGGTCTGGATTGTTACCCATCCAACTGCTAACTGATTGCTGTATACAAAAACTGATGCAGCAATTGTTTGATGAAAAGAATTAGGAAGTGTCAGGTAGTATCTAATAATAACAGGTACTGTAAGCACTTACTGTATTCCAGGTACCATTCTATGTGCTGTATCCATACAACCAACATGTGAGGTAAGTTTTAATAGTATCAAGCCATTTTATGGATGGACAGACTGAGGCAGGAAGAGCTTAAGGAGTGCCAAAGATAACACGAAGCCAGGATTCGAATCCAGGGAGTGGAGTTTCAGATCTAATACTCCTCACCATGACATATTGCTTCAAGTTCAGATATGTAAGAAACAAAATTATTTTAGATCTAATTCCTAACAGACTAATAAGTAATCACTCTTTAAATTATTTAATTTGGACATATTTATATTTTGTTCCTCACCAACCGTGGCTGGAAATGTTCAGCCAAATTAGAAAGGAGATTTCTGTTTCTGCAGACACCCCAGTTAGACACTTAAGACTCCTCTATTTCACTTGGCTTTGGCTGTGCAAGATCTGGTATTTGCCACATAAATATCACTTTGAAAGGACTTGGGAAATATTTCACTTAATCAAAAGCTAAAGTCAATAGTGAGAGATAGAAATGTTGATATACATTATTAAAATTGTCTTTATCATTTCTAGCATCTTATCTATCTGGATTGCTCAGATCCCAGCTGGATCTACTAGGCAAATGTTCAACTTTCTCCTTTACCTACCTTAAATGAATTTCTGAATGTCAATCATTTACATACCACTAGTAGAGAAGAGTGCTGTAATGTGGATTCAGATATCACTTATCCCCTAAGATGAAAAAAGTAAGTCTCCTGAGTGGGGCCGTGAAGCTAGTCCTGGTCAATGAGATGTGATCCTTCATGTCTAGTGGTCAGGCAGGTCTTCCTAGAGAAATTAAAGAGAGCCATGAAGTGCCTGGCTCTGCTCTACACTGTAATAGGGAAAAGTAAAAGTCGGCTGTAGTCTGCCTTCTTCAGACGACAAAGAAAAATCAGAGAGGAATTTGTCTTGGAGGTTTTACTTAGTGTATTAGTCAGGGTACTCCACAGAAACAGAAGGAATAGGATGTACACATAGTCAGAGTGAGAGATTTGCTAATTGGTTCATGCTATTGGTTCATGCAAGTCTGAAATCTACAGAGGAAGCCAGCAGACTGAAAACTCAGACAAGATTTCTATATTACAGTCTTGAGGCAGAACTCTTTCTTCTCTACAGTTTCCAGTTCCCAAAACTACAAACTCTTGTTTTTGCTCTTGAGACCATCAACTGATTGGGTGAGGTCTACCACATTATTGGGGGTAACCCCCTTTATTTAAAGTCTACTGGTTATAAATATTAACCACATCCACATATTGCCTTCAAAGCAATATATGAATATTTGATCAAACAATCTGGTACCATAACCTAACCAAGTTGGCACATAAAATAAACTTATGTCTCCCTGTAGTATATCTTTATTACATATCACATATCCATAGATCATGTGTTTGAACAAATAAAGTTAGCTAAAGATACAGCTGGACTTCCTAAGCGGCACAAGTGGTAAAGAACCCCTTGCCAATGCAGGAGATATAAGAGATGCTAGTTCAATCCCTGGGTAGGGACAATTCCCTGGAGTAGGGCTTGGCAACCTACTCCAGTATTCTTGCCTGGAGAATCCTATGGACACAGGAATCTGGAGGGCTACAGTCCATGGGTCGCAAAGAGTCAGACTGGACTGAACATGCACACACACTCCCTATGTTTTATTGTTACTGTTCTTTTTATCAGGAGAAAAGTGATCTAACAAATCCCTACATCTACTCTTCACTTTAGAATGTTATTCTTTGTAGGACAGTGGGAAATGTAACCTCTTGGTGTATTATATACTTATTGTTATTTTATCAACAAAAAGTTAAGTTTTAATTAGGTACTATAAAATTGTTACTTATAAGATTTCTTCTCCATCTTTATGCAATTATGTTATATGCTACAGTGAAGATTTCAGATATATTCAAAACCACTGAAAGTTCTTACTGAAAAACCTAAATCAACCAGTTGGGAATCCATTGGATTTGTCCAGTTGAGCAAAGGGGTAACTATGAAGATGGAAAATAATTAGTAAGTACATAGAAAATACTTGGTAATTGACTGAGACCAAAGAGATGACAGTCAACATCTCTGCTAAAATCATAAAGAAATTAACATTTAAATGGAGAGGCATGGGACATATACACTTAATATTCATAGTATCCATAATTTATGAGTATTTATTAAAGGTTCAAAAGGAGAGATTTTCTAGAAATCTAGTGAAAATGAATATATGGAACTATTCTTAATATATGCTTATTAATTAAACATACATAAGCTGATGTGAATATTATCTCATTTTGGTATTTTTGTTGCTTTATTTCAGTATACTAAAATATTCAAAATGTGCTTGCATACTTGGCTTCCAAATTTCTTTTATCATAAAATTTAATTTCCTTCTTCTCCCAGTTTTCCTATCATGAGAGTTTTCAGAAAGAGACTTCTTGAGGTTTAATTTGGGATGATCGTACTTTATAAGTCCTACTGCTTGCTATGGAGCAAAATTCTCCCCACCTATTTCTATATTTCTTTGAAAAAACATAGCTTTAATAGTAATTATCAAAATGAAAGATTGGAGGAAACATTGCATAAGTGGGAAAAAAAGGTGAATGTGTTATTTATGACATTTGGATTAGACATTTGACTGAACTGCCCTTTAAAATCAAGGGACCCCAAATGAATTCAGTAAAGTTGCAGGGTACAAGATTAATATATAGAAATATGCTGCTTTTTTATACACTAATAATAAATTATCAGGAAGATCAAGAACACAATCTTTTTTGAAATCACATCAAACATAATAAAATACCTAGGAATAAATTTAACCAAGGAGGTGAAAGACTTATACTCTAAAATCTAGAAAATATTGATAAAGGAAATTGAAGATGATACCAAGATTTTGAAAGATATTCTATATTCATGGATTAGAATTAATGTTAGAATGTCTATGCTACCTGAAGCAATCTACAGATTTAATGCAATTACTATTAAAATACTTATGATATTTTTCACCAAACTAGAACAAGCAATCCTGAAATTTATTTGAAAGTGCAGAAAACCCAAATAGTCAAAGCAACATTGAGGAAACAGAACAAAGCTGGAGGTATCATGCTTCTTGACTTCAGACAATACTATAAAGCTATAGCAATCAAAAAGTCAGCTACAGTATGGTATTGGCACAAAAACTGACAATAGATCAATGGAACAGAATAGAAAACCCAGGAATAAACCCAAACACTTATAGTCAATTAATCTACAACAAAGGAGGCAAGAATGTAAGATAAAGACAAGATAGTCTCTTCAATAAGAAACCTGGACTGTTGCATGTAAGAGAATAACATTAGAACATTCTCTAATGTCATATACAAAAATAAACTAAAAATGGATTAAGGACATAAATGTAAAATCTAAAACCCTAAAACTCCTGGGAAAAAACACAGGCAAAACATTCTTTTACATAAATTGCAGCAATAATTTTTTTTTGAATCTTTCTCTTAAGGCAAAAGTAAAAAGAACAAAAATAAACAAATATCATCTAATTAGGCTCAAGAGCTTTTGTCTTTACTGTTAAAGACAGCCATGAACAAAATGAAAGAGTCCACTGAATGGGAGAAAATATTTGCAAATTATATGATCAATAAAGGGTTAATATCCAAAATATATAAAGAGCTCATACAACTCAATATCAAAAAAACACACCACCCAAATAAAAATGGACAGGAGAACTGAATAGATACTTTTTCAAAGAAGATATACAGATGGCCAAGAGGAACATGAAAAGATGCCCCCATGTTGCTAATCATCAGAGAAAAGCAAGCCAAAACCACAGTGAGATATTACCTCACACCTGTCAGAATGGCTATTATCAAAATAAGGACAAGTTACAACCATTAGCGAGGATGTGGAGAAGAAAGAACCTTAATACACTCTTTGTGGAAATATATATTGGTGCAGCCACTATGGAAAACAGTAGGGAGACTCCATAAAAAACTGAAAATAGAATTACCATATGATTCATCAATTACACTTCTGAGTATGTATCAGACAAAAGCAAAAAGACTAATTCAAAAAGATGCATGCACCCCAATGTTCATTGCAGCATTATTTACTATAGACAAGATATGGAAGCAACCGAAGTGTGCTTCAACAGATGAATGAATGAAGAAGATGTGGCATATATGTACAGTAGATGTTATTCAGTCATAAAAATTTGCTATTTGCAACACCATAGATGGACCTGGAGCATATTAAGCTTAGTGAAATAGGTCAGAGAAAGAGAAATACTGTATTATCAATTATGTGTGGAGTCTAAAATATATTGCACATGAATAAATATAACAAAACAGACTCCAAGATGTAGAGAACGAACAAGAAGCTGTCTGTGGGAAGAGAGAAGGGAGGTGGGGAAATACAGGGATAGGAGATGATGAAGTACAAAAGACTATGTATAAAGTAAATATGCTATAATGATATACTGTACAGCATAAGGAAGATGACTAACATTTTATAATAACTTTAAGTGGAGTATAAGCTCTAAAAATATTGATTCACTATGTTGTACTCTTGAAACATATAATATTGTAAATCAATAGCTAATTAATTAATAAAAACAAGGGACCAAAATGATAGTATCAGAGAAAATAAAATAGAAGAACACAAGAGGTGAGTGACATTCAGAGAAAATGTCGGGAAACTTTTGTGCTGCCATCTCTTTCCCTGACTTTCCTTTTTTAAAAAAGTCTGAAATTGGGGTGTTATGTATTAGTGTAATAAGATAGTGGGTCAGCTCTTACACATGCCTACAGTCACATATTTGCATTTGAGAAGAGAATTTCATAGAGAGGAACCCAAAGAACAAAATACTTTGCACTACCACTAAAGTAATGGCACCTCATTTTTGAACAGCATTCTGACAAATAGTGTGTGAGTGTTAAGTTGCTTCAGTCATGTCTGACTCTGTGACCCTATGGACTATAGTCCTCCAGACTCCTCTGTCCATTGGATTTTTCAGGTAAGAATACTGGGGTGGGTTGCCATGCCCTCATCCAGGGGGATCTTCCCAACCCAGGGATTGAACTTATGTCTCTTATGTCTCCTGCATTGGCAAGTGAGTTGTTGTTGTTGTTGTTGTTGTTGTTTTACCACCAGTGCCACTTGGGAAGCCCTTTGACATGTCATTTGCATTTAAAGTTGTAATCTTTCTTAAGGACAATGTGGACTGGTAGTTACCAATCTTAGATTTTACAAGTGTAATCATGGGTTCTCATTCCTGGACTAAAAATCTTCAAGTTTAAAATTCAGTTCCTGTGATTCTAATAATCAGTGAGGTTGGAAATCACTCTTCTAAGTAAATACATTTTAGAGATTAAAACAAAGCAGTGATTGAGATTCAGAGGAGTTATCTAATTTGGTGGGAGAATATAACTGGTAACATCAAAACAAAGGATTAAATATTAGACTTGGACTTTGATTCTAAAAATGTGGAGTATTAGTTCAGAAGTACATGGATTTGAAGATCTGTTCCACCTAGTGGTGATACCATCCTAAACCTGGTTTTTCTTGTGCTTCTTCCAGGAAAGTGTACTCAGTGAAGCATCCAGCTCACAATAGTAGGATTAGTTTGATCTAAGAGGGAATTTCATGATCTAGTCCTCTGAGAAAGGTGTTGTGGGACAGAAGTTTTGTATGAGATTTCAGTGTGAATTATGTCCTGGTACATTTCAAGGTCTTTCTACTTCCTGAAAACTACACGAATTAATATGAATTAAACTTAACCTTTCCCATCTGTCCTCTTTGAGATGCCTTTGTGCTGCATCAACACATAGATTTAAAAGTTATGACATCTTTTGCCCCCAAATTCTTTTCAAAGCCAGACATCAATGGGAAATGTGGGATTCTTTGTGCCAAAATATCATGAAAATCAAACAGCTTGGTTTCTATCTTGTGGTGTTCAATCTAGAACAGAAAATTTGAGCAATCAGACTCAACATCAGTTATTTTCACTTGGTTGCTTGATACCCAAATAAGGCTGAGTTTAAGGATCCCTCTGCCATTGAATGATTCTTCTTTGAGGGTCAATGCTATAATATGAGCTACTCATCCAGGCTCACCGCAAGTTGTGTTGGGGCAGTTATGGAGTATAGAGATTTCTGAATTACTGTGAACAATTCAGCAGTGTACCCAGTCAGTGCTGTGCATATCCTCTTATTTATTATAGTCTAGATATTTTACTAACTGAGTCTATTCTGGGTTTTCAATAACTTTTGCAGAAAAATTCCTATTGAATTTTAGATAAGAAAAATGATTTAATAGAGTTCAATAGATAAAGCCTAAAGTAACTTCAGGAATTTTAGGAAAAAAGCAGTATATAACTTGTAGGCATATGTTGTACTATTTAGCTGAAAAGATGTTGGAACAGTCCATATTGCTTGATAATACACTTAAGCATCATTATGTGAATGCTACAACTCTCTCATTAAAAAATAATGCTCTCCTATGCTTAGTCACTCAGTCATGTCCAGCTCTGTGACCCCATGGACTGTAGCCCGCCAGGCTGCCCTGTCCATGGGGATTCTCCAGGCAAGAATACTGGAGTGGGTTGCCATGCTCTCCTCCAGGGGATCTTCCCAACCCAGGGATTAAACCCAGGTCTCCTGCATTGCAGGTGGATTCTTTACCATCTGAGCTACCAGGGAAGCCCAAGAATACTGGAGTGGGTAGCCTATCCCTTCTCCAGCGGAACTTACCAACCCAGAAATCAAACCAGGGTCTCCTGCATTGCAGGCAGATTCCTTACCAGCTGAGCTACCCAGGAAGGCCTAAAAAGTAATACAAACACACACACATATATATGTAATGTTTCTAACTTGGCTAAAGCAGCATCAGGGAAGTCTTCCTGGAGAAGGAAGGACAAAAGAAGAGTCATCAAGGGTGGGAGAGTTTACAAGATCACCTTGTTCTATGTAACTTAGGCAAAGAAGGCCCAGGATCTTCAAGATCGGGAGAGAGAAACTCATATTTATTCATTCAATTTATTTATTGATAAATTTATTCATTGAAAAGATATTTATTGAGTGCTTATTACATGCATGATGCTGGGGACACAGTGGTGACCAAAACAGATAAGATCCTTGCCCTCATGGAGTCAATCAAGTGGTGGAATATAAAAATACATGTATAAATCAACCAAAAAAATGCATGAGTAAAAAGATGAAAATTAAACTTATCCATAATGCTGTTCAGTTCAGTTCAGTTCAATCACTCAGTCGTGTCCGACTCTTTGTGACCCCATAAATCACAGCACGCCAGGCCTCCCTGTCCATCACCAACTCCCGGAGTTTACCCAAATTCATGCCCGTCGAGTCAGTGATGCCATCCAGCCATCTCATCCTCTGTCATCCCCTTCTCCTCCTGCCCCCAATCCCTCCCAGCATCAGGGTCTTTTCCAATGAGTCAACTCTTCACATCAGGTGGCCAAAGTACTGGAGTTTCAGCTTCAGCGTCAGTCCTTCCAATGAACGCCTAGGACTGATGTCCTTTAGGATGGACTGGTTGGATCTCTTTGCAGTCCAAGTTTCTCTCAAGAGTCTTCTCCAACACCATAGTTCAAAAGCACCAATTTTTCAGCACTCAGCTTTCTTCACAGTCCAACTCTCACATCCATACATGACCACTGGAAAAACCATAGCCTTGACCAGATGGATCTTTGCTGGCAAAGTAATGTCTCTGCTTTTTAATATGTTACCTAGATGTAATTACGATGAATATGTTTGTTAATACATATCAATATTTTAGTATATGATTAAGATCTCTTTAATGATTAAAATTGTTTTAGTAATTATAAAAAGTCATGTTTATTTCCTATCATCACTATACATTCCTCAATAGCATTTTAAAGATGCCTCTATTGAAATATGGCATGCATATAGAAAAGTTCCCTAATCTCAAGTTTAACAACTTGAAAATTTGTCACATTACCCTAGTCAAGAAGTACAATATTGCCAGCAACCCCCTGCAAAGCACGTCATCTCTCTCCTCCTCAAAGGTAATTATAATTGTGAATTCTAACAAAACACATTCATTTTGATCATTTTTCCCTTCATGTAAATAGAAAATACAGCATTTATCCTTTGCTGCCCCTGCTTCTTTCACTAAACTCTGGGTTTGTGAGAAACACCAATGCTGTTGGATATAACTGAAGTTTGTTCATTTTTCATTGTTATGTACTATTCTATTTCATGAATAAGCCAGAATTTATTTATCCACATTATGTATACATATAACTGATTCACTCAGCTGTAAAGTAGAAACCAACACAACATTGTAAAGCAATTGTGCCCCAATTTAAAATAAAAGAACTATTGGACATTTGGATTGCTTCATCTTAATGACTGTTATGAATAAAGTTTCTATGAATGTTTCTGCACATTTATTTTGATACACGTGTCTGCATTTCTGGTGGGTATGTACACAGGAATGAAAGTGGCTAAGCCATTGGGTATCTAGATCCAGGCAATTTTAGCAGCTGCACTAATTAGATCAATCACAAGTCTCCACAATTACATGTTTAGATTGCTTTCAATTTGGGGAAGAGGTAAAGTAAATTTGACAATTTACAAAAATTTAACAATCTTCAGAAAGGGTTTAAGCAAGTTATGGTAGCTTGAATGCTTTGATAAGCAATGAGCTATATATATATATATATATATATATTGGATAAAACGCTTATTCTAGGAACAGAGGAAAATTCAGAGAGTTGCCTTCTTTTTATGACCAAGCCTTCATTTGTTAACTGATCAAGGTCTGCTCCCAATTTTGCCTGAGTAATAAGTCCTTGGTGAAGCTCAGTCTTCTGAGCATGAAATTAGGTGAACTAGACTCTAATCTTACCAGTGCTACAGACTATTAATATATTCGTTTTTGGCCAGGTCACTCAGCTTGTGAAATCTGAGCTCTCCAACAAAGTATTGAACCCAGGCGCTTGTCAGTGATAGCACAGAGTCCTAACCACTGAACACCAGGCAATTCCCTATTAATGTAGTCTTTTACTTACCTTTTTTAGCCTCTTTGGGACTTGGTTTACTCATAAATGAGATTAGACCATATTATTTCTAAGTGCATTTCTACTCTAAAGTAAACTCTAGTGTGATATTTTAATATAACATTCATATTCCCTCACTAATCTTACCTATAGACTGTACTGAATTTTACAGGAGTTACTAAGTAGTAAATATTTGCAATCCCATTAAATATAGCAAATTACCTAGTATGATATTAGAGAAGCCCAAAAGTGTTTCTGATAATTTTCCAGCAGGAATAATTATTCTTCATTTAGAGAAGAGATTTTTATCTGTGCTTTCATCCCCTAATTCCATTATCGTCATCTTAATAAATTAGATTTAGAGTATTGTAATTGCTATTTTAAGGCATTAAACTAGAGGAATGACATCCTGAGAACAATTACAAATCTGTGATTAGAAACATTTTATTATGCTCTCTAATGATACCAGTTTTAGTTATTAATGTTTTCTATGAAAAAGAAGTCTGAGAATTTCAAATTGTACTGTGACTGTATGGACTGGGAGCTGACGCAAAATTAAAATGCTGCGTTAGATTCAAGTATTAGTTCACCTAAGTTGTCTGCTATTGCTTATGTGCTTTTAAAAAGCAATATCTCTTTTTATTATTTTTGCTTTGGTATGGGTTTAGCATCAGCCCTTGGATGCTGAATATAGTCCTTGGATATTTTATCTAAATATAAAGATAAAATAGAGTCTAGAAAAAGTTAATGTATTTTAGAATGAAGAAAATATGTATATTTGATGTCTTCAGATCTTCATAAAGGAGTAATGATTAAACCGATTCCTAGCTGAATAATTTGAATAAGACTTCCGAATAAGTCTGTTGCTTGAAGTTAGATAAAAGGATTTTCAGTTAGTTTTGTTTTTATTTCTTAATCAGAGGGAAACAAAACAAAACAAAACACAAAAGTTCATCTAATGGATAGCTACCATATTTTTTTGTTACCAGCACATGCACACATACAGATTCATCTACATGGGTATACTATTAAAATATGAGGTAACAAACATTATTTTAAGGTAAAATTTTTTAGAAAAACTGAAAGAAATATTTCATTGTTTTAATGAATATTAAAGAATGATCAACTGCCTTTCCATTACAGAACTCTTTATGTGTCTTCTTGATTCTCCAAATATGTAGTTAGAATTATATTCTCTTTTAATGATGATTATATTCTTTTTTTTAACTTCCCCTATCCACATTTCTTGGGTTTCCCTGGTGGCTCAGTAGGAAAGAATCTGCCTGTCACTGCAGGAGACATGGCAAGAGTCGGCAGGTTCAGTCCCTGGATTGGGGAGATGCCCTGGAGAAGGAAAGGATAACTCACTCCATTCTTCTTGCCTGGAATCCCATGGACAGAGGAGCCTGGCCGGCTACAGTCCACGGGGTCGCAAAAAAGTCAGACAAGATTTAGCAGCTAAACAACAGTCCACATTTATTAAAGCCGTGGCTGCCTCCGGACTCCAGAATCAGAGTTAGTCATGCTTCTAGGACATAAATGGTCAGAAGACATTTTGAGACTAATGGTAGAGGAAAAGTAGAAGGAAGCGGTATCCCCTTGATGGGTTTGAAAAGTGGTATGTTGGAAGACAAATAGACGCTGCCTTAAAGTCTGCGCATTCGAGAAGCAGGTCCTCTTGTTCCCAGTAGGTTTCTGTGAGAGCCTGGTGCACCCGGATCAGCCATTTTGTGATCCTAACGCTTCTTATATTCCTTGTGAATGCAAAGGACACCAAATAGCTCAGCTTTTACTACAAAGCAACAGTAGCTCACAAACACAGAACTGAACAAATGAGTGGCAATTTTTTTCTTTTTTTTTGATAGGAAGAAGTGTTTTACATGAAAGGGAAGCACTTCAAAGCACATTGAAAAGTTACCTGAAAAGCATTAGTAAAACAAATAGTAATGTCCAAGGAGAAAAATGTGAAAGTAAAACAAAGACAAAAACGGCTTTTGAAGTTCTTTGTATGTTCCTAAACGGACACAGAAAGATAAGACTAGAACAGGGGAACAGAAATTGAACAACGGACAGAATTAGAAGGGAAAATAATCTGTTAATAAAGAAGGTGGTACATTATCAATGAGATCCTAAGTTGAGATGTCACCAAAAATACATGTGGAAAAGACACAGTGGTATTTAATATATGTGCAATTTGGGTTAAATTTAGTATGAAAAGAGGATCTCTTGGCTCCCATGTACTGCATTCCTAAAATGACATTTATGATTAAGGATCAAATAAGATGCCTGAATGATTGGAAGTGAGAGAAAGCACATATACTGCTGCATTACTTACAACAAATGGAAATAGACTATTATGCCCTATTCTAGAAGCAAAACTTTGATCTCATGAAAATAGCATATTGGTGATAGTACAGCAATAATTTTTCCTTGAGATACTCTGCTATTTCTTAGAGTCCTTTAAAAATTATAGGTCTATATAGAATCTATATTATTTCCACAATATAGTCTCCCTTAAAAAATCTTTCAATGAGATATCTTTAAATCCTCCTTTGTAGGTTTCCCTGAAAGTCCCAGTAGTGACTTGGCCACCTCTCAAGTTAGAGAACTTAATGTTCTTCAACTAATCATGTACTCTCAGGAGTAAATCCAATTTCTGTATACCCTAAAGCTTACATATTTAAGAGAGACAAATTTAAGGGGAAGAATACAAAATTATAGATACAAAATGAGGCACAGGACCTTGGAAGCATATAAGATATCCTGAACTTTATGCTTCATGAATCTTTGAGGCAAATCAGCCCCCATGATATAAATTAGGAAAGCTAGATCCTTATTCACTTACACTTACTAGAATAAGATATGGGACAACACAATCTCTGTTACCCCAGAATAGTAGTTAAACCCTAAAAGCTGGGACAGTGGATGACGGATATCTTAAATTTTAAGCAGAGTTCCTACATACATCCATGGGGAAATACTGAGGTAGCCTACATGGTCTTTGACCAGTTTCTCTCACTCTCATAACTAGCCTTTGTAGGACAAGGCTAGAGATTTATCATGAAGATTTATTAGTGAAATCTGTGGGATTAGAGAGATGGGTCTGCTTTCTCACCATCAATCCAAGTTGAAGAGGCATCCAAAAGGTTGGAGAGACAGGTATCTTCTATACTGGCTGGATGCTTGCTAACCTACAGATCTTCAAATATGTGGCTTATCCTGTTGCTAGAATTGAGCAAGAAAGACAGGGGAAACCACATATATTCTTAGGAATTAGAGGCATAAATGTAAAAAGAGTTTACTTAAAGTAGTCTGTAATGTCAGCCATTGAAGAAGCTACACCATCTTTATTTGGCAGGGCAAAGACATATGAGTTTTGGGGGTTTAAGTAGACTAGCCTTTTTAATACCTTAAAATAAAATTTTCAGTTTCTCCGCATGTGATAAAAGGTGATCTGATAATATGTTTGAGGGTAATAGTGGAGAAAGATAAAGCTCTTTCTTGTTTATGCTTCTATGGAGTTCATGCCATTCAATAAATGAGTTATACTTACCTAGAAGTCATTTATTTATGAGTTAAAATAAGTCTATAATCTCCTGGAGGGAGTTAGGTTTATGCTTGTTTATATTTCCTAGACCACTTGATATAATGCTTCAGTATTATATTTGTTTCATAAATTGAGTGATTGATTACTTACCTGTACCCTGTTCATTGTCAGTTGGACACAAGGGGGCAATTTTCAGAAAACTGACTCAACACAGCTAGTTTCTTGCATGCTGTATTTTCTTTGCTCAAATGATTATTTCACAACTCTGAAAAGTCAGCATTTGTTCCATTCCTGTCAGGCATTTTGACAGTTGCATATCAGTGAGGGGTTGTTCTATGTAATCCAATTACTGTCTATGAGATCCATATGGACTTTCCACAGGAACAGGGGAACTCAAATTTTCACTGGACTTTTTCCTCCCTCTGACTCTTAGACATAGATCTTGGATTGCTGATGATCATGCAATTGCGTCTCAGCTTTGAAATGTCAATTATCATTTTTCCACAGAACCTTTTGAAATGTGACAGTATCTCTTATGTGAACCAATTCCTCAGCTTCCTCCTATATCATGATCTCCTTTGATGATGGTTCACTTTTGTTTTGAAACGTTTGGCACATGTTTTAAGAGAAAATTTCATAGTCTTATAAAAATCATTTTGTTTAAAAACACAAGAATTCTGAGCAGATCAAAAGAAAGATCTCAAATAGAATCTGCAAAAAATGACCCCAGGACATTTTATTTATCAAAGCCTGAGAGTTAATCTTTCCCTGACTATTTTTACCTAAGTCTCTAATGGAAACTGTGGGTTCCACCACTGCAGCTACATATCTTTTATAAAGTTTATATATTTTACTTTTCAAGATATATACAACCAACATTGGAAAAGAATATTAAAATTTGAGAAATAATCATTACATGAAATCTTACATAATTATTGATACTGTACCCTGATGTTTCTGTGGAGATTGATTAAATCAAGCTACCACTGGTCAGACAAACATGAACTGTGAACAGGATGTTTGCATGAGATCTTTAGACAATAAAATTTTTGCACTTGAATGAGTATATCATGCTTAATATTCAAAGTTTAATAATTATAACTTCTTAAAGCCAAAGCTTATATTAATTCAAAAATATTTGTAGATCACTCTTTCTGTATTTAAGCCTCACTCTATTCTTACCATTGAACTCTTTACTATGGATTGTGTTCTACAGAACAATAGAATTAAGTCCTCCTGGCCTATTAGATGCTGGGGTTCTATGTTTGTGATGTGATTGTCCAAGTACAATTCTGGCCAGGGGAGACATATATTTTGAGAACTGTGTTCTCCTTCATACACAAATGGAACTTGCTTTCTGGTGGTGATTGATATTGTCAGATTATTGGTGGACAAATAAGAAAAGATTCGTTCCTACACTGTTGGTGGGAATGTAAATTGGTGATGCATCTACTGAGGAGCAGGATCCACTCCAGCATTCTTCCCTGGAGAATCCCATGGCCAGAGTACCTGTGCAGGCTACAGTCTATGGAACCACAAGAGGTGGATATGACTGAATGACTAAGCACACAGAACACTATGGAGAAGAGTGTGGATATTCCTGAAAAAACTAAAAATATCACCTAAAAATGAACTACCATATTACCCTGCAACCCCACTCCTGGAGAAAACCATAACACAAAAATTTACATCAATTCCAATATTCATAGCAGCACTATTCACAATAGCCAAGATA
This sequence comes from Odocoileus virginianus, assembly GCF_023699985.2. Classification (NCBI taxonomy): domain Eukaryota; kingdom Metazoa; phylum Chordata; class Mammalia; order Artiodactyla; family Cervidae; genus Odocoileus; species Odocoileus virginianus. The sequence continues at coordinate 424,536 of NC_069692.1, read as the reverse complement.
TTGAACTAACATAAATGCCCATTGACAGAGGAGTGGATAAAGAAGATGTGGTACATTTATATAATGGAATATTACTCAATCATAAAAACTGATGAAATAAAGCCATTTGCAGCAACATGGATGGGCTTAGAGATTATCATACTAAGTGAAGCCAGTCAGACTAGGAAACATAAATATTATATGGCATAACTTATATGTGGACTCTAAGCAAATGAACTTATTTACAAAAAAGAAACAGAGTCATCAGTTCAGTTCAGTCACTCAGTCCTGTCCGACTCTTTGAGACCCCATGAATTGCATCATGTCAGGCCTCCCTGTCCATCACCAACTCCTGGAGTTTACTCAAACTCATGCCCATCGAGTTGGTGATGCCATCCAGCCATCTTACCCTCTGTCATCCCCTTCTCCTTCTGCCCCCAATCCCTCCCAGCATCAGGGTCTTTTCCAATGAGTCTACTCTTCTCATGAGGTGGCCAAAGTATTGGAGTTTCAGCTTCAGCATCATTCCTTCCAATGAACGCCCAGGACTGATCTCCTTTATAATGGACTGGATAGATCTCCTTGCAATCCAAGGGACTCTCAAGAGTCCTCTCCAACGCCATAGTTCAAAAGCATCAGTTTTTCGGCACTCAGCTTACCTCACAGTCCAACTCTCACATCCATACATGACCACTGGAAAAACCATAGCCTTGACCAGACAGACCTTTGTTTGCAAAGTAATGTCTTTGCTTTTTAATATGCTATTTAGTTTGGTCATAACTTTCCTTTCAAGGAGTAAGCATCTTTTAATTTCATGGCTGCAATCACCATCTGCCGTGATTTCGGAGCCCCCAAAAAATGAAGTCTGCCATTGTTTCCACTGTCTCCCCATCTATTTCCTATGAAGAGATGGGACCAGATGCCATGATCTTAGTTTTCTGAATGTTGAGCTTTAAGCCAACTTCTTCACTCTCCTCTTTCACTTTCATCAAGAGGCTTTTTAGTTCCTCTTCACTTTCTGCCATAAGGGTGGTGTCATCTGCATATCTGAGGTTATTGATATTTCTCCCAGCAATCTTGATTCCAGCTTGTGCTTCTTCCAGCCCAGCATTTCTCATGATGTACTCTGCATATAAGTTAAATAAGCAGGGTGACAATATACAGCCTTGATGTACTCCTTTCCCTGATTGGAACCAGTCTGTTGTTCCATGTCCAGTTATAACTGTTGCCTCCTGACCTGCATACAGGTTTCTCAAGAGGCAGATCAGGTGGTCTGGTATTCCCATCTCTTTCAGAATTTTCCACAGTTTATTGTGATCCACACAGTCAAAGGCTTTGGCGTAGTCAATAAAGCAGAAATAGATGTTTTTCTGGAACTCTCTTTGCTGGGAGCCAACATACGAGACCCTACCCCTAAAAAGGCCATGGGGAGAAAACCTGACAGGCAAGGCGGATCAGGTTTTCAGCGGTTTTCGAAAAGGCCAGCTCACGAGATCCCACCCATGACAAGGTCACGAGGAGAAAGCCTGACAGGCAAGGCAGATCAGGTTTTCAGGGATTTCGAAAAGCTGCCCCCGGCTCTCACCTTAAAGATGATATCTGTCTTTCTGATGCCTGCCTCAGTGGACTACTCCCTAATTTCTCTGACACAAGCAGGAAGGCCCTCCCTGATCTCTTCCCAAATAAGAATCAATTTAGAACTTTAATCAATAAGTTTCCCAGGTGGTGGTATTTTATGATATTATTCAGGGTGAAAGGAGTGTTTTAATTCAAACTCCTTTGCTGGTAGTTTGTTAGCCAAATGCATTTATGAGCTTGGTACTAATATGCATGATTGCTTATAATATCCTAATCATAAAATAGCATAAAGAACCTGATTATATAAAAGCCCTAATAGATATAGAGCCCTTTTAAGGGGTAAAGGAGTCCTATTAGAAAACATAAGAAAAATTATTCTAGAGGTGGTTATTGGGTTGTGATTTGCTTGGTGTGTTTATGCTTGCTGTATTTTTGCCTTTAATGTGCTAAGGGTGTGTTATAAAAACCATTGTTAATATAGTTAAAGATCTAGAGAAATAAGAACTTAGCCCTAGTGTGGTAACAATGAGATGGTTGTTAATTGTCAGTCAGGAGTGCTAGGCAGAAGCTGCCTCACCAGAGTTGCAGAGTCAGTATGGGGTAAACTTCGATAAATGCAACTGACAACTTTTGCAGAAAGATTAATTTTTGTAAGAATATAATTCTACTCTGTACTATTTCCCTATGACACTGTTACCTTTCAGTTAAGGTCACCATGAAAACGGAAAATAGGTTTACAATCATCTGACCTGCATAAAATATTAATAGCCCCAAGGCCAAAAGATCATGTGCTAAGAATTACTATAGAGTTAGAAAGCAAAAAAAATCCTGCTTTTCCTAAAAATAAAAATGATGTAATACTAATCCTGTGTAATCATGAATAAGCATCTTGTACCTTGAAAACGTTCTGTGAAAGGGTATAAAACCGGTTGTCAAAAAGTAAAACACAGACTTGGCCCTATCAAGGCTGGTCTCACATGTCTTCTCTCTCTCTCGCCGACGCCGTTCATCCTGAGGGTACCCCCTGGATCCTGCCGAGGCTGGACCCCAGCATCTCTTTCCTTTTCAATGATCCAGCAGATGTTGGCAATTTGATCTCTGGCTCCTCTGCCTTTTCTAAAATCATCTTGAACATCTGGAAGTTCACGGTTCACGTATTGCTGAAGCCTGGCTTGGAGAATTTTGAGCATTACTTTACTAGCTTGTGAGATGAGTGCAATTGTGCAGTAGTTTAAACATTCTTTCGGATTGCCTTTCTTAGGGATTGGAATGAAAACTGACCTTTTCCAGCTCTGTGGCCACTGCTGAGTTTTCCAAATTTGCTTACTTATTGAGTGCAACACTTTCACAGCATCATCTTTCAGGATTTGAAATAGCCCAACTGGAATTCCATCACCTCCACTAGCTTGGTTCATAGTGATGCTTTCCAAGGCCCACCTGACTTCACATTCCAGGATGTCTGGCTCTAGTTGAGTGATCACACCATCGTGATTATCTGGGTTGTGAAGATCTTTTTTGTACAGTTCTTCTGTGTATTCTTGCCACCTCTTCTTAGTATCTTCTGCTTCTGTTAGGTCCATACCACTTCTGTCCTTTATCGAACCCATCTTGGCATGAAATGTTCGCTTGGTACCTCTAATTTTCTCGAAGGGATCTCTAGTCTTTCCCATTCTGTTGTTTTCCTCTATTTCTTTGCACTGATGGCTGAGGGAGGCTTTCTTATCTCTCCTGGCTATTCTTTGGAACTCTGCATTCAAATGGGAATATCTTTCCTTTTCTTCTTTGTTTTTTGCTTCTTTTCTTTTCATAGCTACTTGTAAGGCCTTCTCAGACAGCCATTTTGCCTTTTTGCATTTCTTTTCCATGGGGATGGTCTTGATCCCTGTCTCCTGTACAATGCCACAAACCTCTGTCCATAGTTCATCAGATTCTCTATCAGATCTAGTCCCTTAAATCTATTTCTCGCTTACACTGTATAGTCATAAGGGATTTGATTTAGGTCATACCTGAATGGTCTAGTGGTTTTCCCTACTTTCTTCAGTTTAAGTCTGAATTTGGCAATAAGGAGTTCATGATCTGAGCCACAGTCAGCTCCTGGTCTTGTTTTTGCTGACTGTATAGAGCTTCTCCATCTTTGGCTATAAAGAATATAATCAATCTGATTTTGGTGTCGACAATCTGGTGATGTCCATGTGTAGAGTCTTCCCTTGTGTTGCTGGAAGAGGGTGTTTTCTATGACCAATGTGTTCTCTTGGCAAAACTCTATTAGACTTTGCCCTACTTCATTCTTTACTCCAAGGCCAAATTTGCCTGTTACTCCAGGTGTTTCTTGACTTCCTACTTTTGCATTCCAGTCCCCTATAATGAGAAGGACATCTTTTTTGGGTGTTAGTTCTAAAAGATCTTGTAGGTCTTCATAGAACCATTCAACTTCAGCTTCTTCAGTGTTACAGGTTGGGGATAGGCTTGGATTACCGTGATATTGAATGATTTGCCTTGGAAATTAACAGAGATATAGATATAGAAAATAAACTTATGGTTACCAAAGGGGAAAGAATGGAGGGATAAATTATGAGTTTGGGATTAACATTTAAGCACTACTGTATATAAAATAGATAACCAATAGGGCCTACTGTACAGCACAGGGAACTAAACTCAATATCTCATAATAACCTACAATGGAAGATAATGTAAAAGAAGTATATATATATATATATATATATGGATAATTGAATCACTTTGCTGTACATCTGGAAAAATAAACTGAGGAAGATTTCTACACAATTGAATTACCACTAAAACCAGAGACTTATCCTCAAAGTCCATTTCTGCTCAATCAGCAAACACACAGGCAACCACATGAACTCTCTTCTTCCCCCACTGAAAACCAGTGGATGCCCATCTGGCTGGACATAACAGATCTTGTCTTGCACAAAGAGCCTTTGACTTTTCCATGACATCACCTATACCTTGTATTCTCTCAGTGAGAGAGCCAGTCCCCTTTGCTGAGGTATTTCAGTCTAGGGTTCCAATACATGGTTATTCTTATCCTCATAGGTCCTCAGAGAAACTGTCCCTACATCCAATGCTGGGGTCTCCCCAATTATGTCCTTCCTGTCAATTATTACTGAATGAAATCTACCTCATTATTGAAGGAAATCCCTGGATAAGAACCCTGTTTCTCTTCCCTGGTGGCTCAGATGTAAAGGGTCTGCCAACAATGTGGGAGACCCAGGTTCAATCCCTGGGTTGGGAAGATCTCCTGGAGAAGGAAATGGCAACCCACTCCAGTATTCTTGCCTGGAAAATCACATGGACGGAGGAACCTGGTAGGCTATAGTCCATGGGATCGCAAAGAGTCAGACACAACTGAGCAATTTCACAATTTCACTTTCTTCCTCTCTTTCTGGCACACCTCCTTCCCCTTGAGAAGAGCGTGTTGAAGTCCTGAGCACAGACCATCACACTCCCAGAGCAGACCCTTCATGGGGAAGAGGATGCGTCGGATCCTCAGAATTTCCCCAGCTCCTCAGCACCCTTCTCCCAGCACTGGACCTGTCACTTTCAAACTTCAGCAGAGTCATCCATTTTAATATTGAAATGAATTATTCCATATTAAAATACTAGAACAAATACTGAACTTAATCTGTAGAGAATAGTCAGAATGCAGTTGGTGAATTTCTAAGAAAAACTGAGAATAATAACATCTAAAATGTGTTATAATCCATTGACATCATCAATAGTCTTAATAGAAAACTGTTAACCTGTCTATTTCTAACCTCAACTTTTTTTGTCACTCTATGGAATGAAGGATGAGTGATCTGTGGTTTTCCATAGTGATGAGACTACTTGAAGTATCAATGCAGAGACTGAGCTGCAAAGATATTTGTCTTGTATTACCCGACAAGTGAAAGATTTTAAGCTGATTATCAAATTTGCACCCTGGTGAGCATTCATACCCCCTTGGTTTTGTAGAAGAATTATTTCAACCTAGTTCAATAACATATTCAACAAAGAAGAATCTCTGATATTATTTAACCTAAAGATTTTCTCCCTTTCATCCAAAGAGGATAAGCAGGGCTCTTAAAGACACACCTGTGTCCAAGCTTCCCCGGGTTCAGTAGTGTCTTGATATACGGCAGTTCTGTTGATTTTCTGTGGTACAACCTCTTAGGACACATAAGAATACATTAATAAAGGGTCAAGCATTTCTGTTGACAGTAAATATTATACTTGTGTTTCTTTTTAAAGCCCCAAGATAAAGTTTTCAACAGTATTATATTCACAATAGCATATCATAAAACTGTAACAGTATAGTTTGAGTGAATGACTATGTAAGAGAGATGACTGATATTTAAATAAGCCATAAAAGCTAGAAACAACATGTTGCATAAATAACTATGAGCGTGAGAATTGTAATCATTACCAACAGAATGCTTTTAACAGAGGAAGTAGTTTGATGGGACAGTGATGTGAAAGAAAAATCAAAATGTAGTCACTATTAACAAGAGACTTTCTAAAATTGAGGCAGGAGGCCATTAAGGAAGTATAACTTCTGCAGGTCTCAGCACAGATGGGGTCAGAATTTTGACCACTTATTGTCTTAACATAGGGCACCTGCCCAGTGTTCCAGAAACTCAAGTTACTTATTGAATCCTTACCCTAAATAACTTGTGTCACCCTATGCCTTAAGGACAAATGCTTTCTTTCAATTATAATTCTTGCCTAACAAGTTTAACAGCCTCATGACTTTTGTCTTTATAAGCTCCTTCCTTGAATGTTCTCAGTTTAACCCAATTCTTGTCTCCTGAGTTGCAATTCCTAAGAGCACAAATGAACTTTTTTCTTATCTGCAGCCTTCTGCATTTCTTGGTCAACATGGATAATCAACTCTAAAACAGTAATATGTCATTGTTGTTGTTGTTATTGTTATTCAGTCTCTAAGTCGTGTGCGACTATTTGCAACCCCATTAACTGCATGCAGCACACCAGGTTTCTTTGTCCTTCACTATCTCCTGAAGTTTGTTCAAACTTGTGTCCATTGAGTCGGTGATGCCATCAACCATCTCATCTTCTGTTGCCCCCATCTCCTCTTGCTGTCAATCTTTCCCAGCATATAAATCATGCAATTATATAAACTGCATACATTCAAAATGAGGTGTAGTATGATTAATGACTGACTTCTATCTGTGCCCAACCCTCTTCTCAAATGGTGTTGAGATGATGCCCTTCCCCTTTTTTATGTGAGTGAGTTCACAGAGAAAAACTACAAAGAAATTGCTTTTGTGATCCTTTGGGACTTAGCTCAGGGGGCAAGTTTCACTATCTTTACAGGTGTACTAGTTGTGGTAATACCCTTAACCTTGAACTAGGTGGGGTTAGGAGTATTGACCCCCTGCACAGTCAGAAGTCCACATATGACTTTAAAGTCAGACTTCTATATCTAAAATACCTCTGTATCTGCAGTCCTGAGGTTTCAACCAACTGCAGATGGTGTGGTACTGTGATACTTACTATTGAAAAATCTGCATGTAAGTGGAACCATGAAGCTCAAAGCCCTGTTGTTCAAGGGTCCACTGTATAGATCAACCAAAATTAGTTTTTACTCTTAATACTATGACTCCAAACTTTGCATTATTTGAACTTGACATAATTAGAATGAACCCCAAAGTTTATAAATTTGTTTTGAATAGTCTTCAAAAAAATGTGAGATTTTGATTTAGGAAGCATGACTTGCCTCCATTATGTGATATGAAACCCTTGAAGTGAAGTGAAGTCGCTCAGTTGAGTCCGACTCTTTGCGACCCCATGGACTATAGCCTACCAGGCTCCTCTGTCTATGGGATTCTCCAGGCAAGAATACTGGAGTGGGTTGCCATTTTCTTCTCCAGGTCTAATGAAGCCCTAATGAAACCTCAAGTGAAACCCTTAGAGGACATTTATATCAACAAAAAAGATGGTTTCCAGTAACAAGACTCATTTTCAATAGAAATCCTGTGTGTGTGTTTGTGTGTGTAGTCATTTTTTATGACACATCGTTCTATCAGAAGTATCATTTAAATTATCCTGGTATTAATTTAAATTAATGTATAGTTGAAAATCATAAATGAACCTGTGTTTTAAGGATAAAGTAGCAAGCAATACATCAGTAATTATCTGGGACACGAAGTATTACCACGCTAATTTTCATAATAATGCTATGAGACAAGTGCTTTTAATATCTACATTTTACAGATGAGAAAACTGAGGCAGGAAGAATGGCAGATGGAGTCACAGTTTGAGACTGGGTTTGAATCTGGTGTCATGTGTTTAACTACCAAAATTAAAAATTCATTCCATTTTAAAGCTCTTTTAGAATATAGAAAAAGAATGTTGATATGTCTATGACTGAATCACTTTGCTATACAGCAGAGATTGGCACAATGTTGTAACCTACTATATGTCAATAAAATTTTTAAATAAAAAATAAAATATTTTTACATATGAATAAAAGAACCAATATAAAGTGGGTCAAAGTCTGGAATAAATTTACAGGTAGTCTGACACATGTCTAAGTATATATCATTATTATTTACTAGATTTGAATAGAGATGCCAATCATCCCTAAGGGACTAGAATAATCACATGGAAAAGCTGTTCACAAAGTGAAGGAACAAAGGATGATAAATGTAATTAAGATAAAGTTTCATTGTCTCCACTTTATACATAGAATCTTGCAGAGATCAAGAGGTAAGAATCTCTTTATTCTGTCTTTTTTCATTTTAAAAAGCATACTGATTACTGCATACTTTTTGATGCCAGATCTGTTCTTCACAGAAGGAGTAGAATTTACTGCCCATTAAATTCTGGAATGTCAAATATATATTTGAAGTTTTAATGATTTTATTTGCTTTCAATTTTAGGCTTCTCTGACAAAGACTACATAAATGATATCATAAAAATAAGACATATTATTGTATCAAACTGCATGTTTATATTTAATTTAAATATCTATTTAAATGTGGATATTTGGAAAACTAAAAAGATTAATGTTTACTTAGAAATACTATTTAACCTCAATAGCTGAATATCAAAGTTAATGAGAAACTGATAAATTTGGTTTCTACAATCTAAATGCATTCTTTCTTACTAAAACAAAACACTGAACAAGTAATGTGTATAGCAAAAGGTTTTCATTTTAACATTAACACTGACCAGATGACTTTGTAAAACACTCTATCTTAATTTCAAGTTTTCAGGATGAGATGGGGAGTGAAAAATTTCAGCTAGAAATGCAAGAAATAGAGCATTGCATTTAATGTACTGAAAACCATGTTAAGAATGAATACATGCTCTATTCTAAAGTTAACCATGTTTAATATCCCCTGCTTACTCACCTGGTTTATTTGACTTTTGCTCTTTCTAGTTATAGAAAAATGGTGATATTTCAGTTACCATATCATATGCAAAATAAACCATTAAAATACATACACATCTTTTGAGTTCACTCTCCAGACTGTACACTTTGGGTTGAGTAGATAATTGAATAAATAAAAAAGTAAATTTGGAAATTATGGGACAATTGTTGCTAATTATTGCTACTAGACAGGAATGTTCAAAGGTAAATAAGATGATACTTTAATTCCCTTTATGCAAAATAGAGGAAAGAGGGAGATTTTTTCATGTCATTTACTGTACTTTTCATCTCCAGAATTTCTACATTTGATTCCATTTTCATAATGTCTTTCCTTTTATCAAAATGCTCTATTTTGAGCTATGTCATCATCCCTTCCTTTTCCTTCTTTTAGCATAGTCTTCTTTAGTTTTTAAAACATGTTTATAATAGTTTTTTTTTTATATCTGACAGGTGTATCTTAACATTTGGGTCTTCTGAAAGACTTGCAGTTTCCCCCTGTGTATGGGTTTCCTGTTTGTCTGAATGTTTCACTTTTTGTTTGCCAAAAACTGGATATTGTAGAAAATAAAATATTGTAGCGACTCTGGATATTGATTTTCCTTCCACACTTCCTCTTTCGGACATGCTTGCTTGTTTGTTTAGTGACTTGGTTGCAGTACTTATAGAAATCTATTTCCAATGCACCACACTACAATATTGTAAAGTAATTAGCCTCCAACTAATAAAAATAAATGGTAAAAAAAAAAAATAAGAAGTCTCTTTCCTTCGGAGTTGCAGCCTCTGATGCTGTCCCTCAGGTTCTTGGTCACCCAGGCAAGGCAGTGGCTCTAGCAGGGCTCTCTTTGTCTCTTGCCTGATCTCTGTCCAAGTGTCCTGAAGGTACCACACCCAGCTGATAGATGCTCCTGTTCGTTAGTTGATTTCTCTGCTGTTTTCAACAATGCTCTGGGTGTAAACCATTCTACAGTCTTACTCAATTAAACTCGGGTTCCTTTGCTTGAGGTCAGTCTTTGAGGCTTGTTTCAACCCCAGGGGCAATTCTTTCTCTGATTTTTCTCTGGTGAACTTATGGCTAGTCTTCAGTTTAGTTTGTTACTCTCACATTCTCTTAATTATTTATCACCAGAATTCCTTTGTTTTCAATAGCCCCCTTGCTGCTAAGTCGCTTCAGTCGTGTCCGACTCTGTGCGACCCCATAGACGGCAGCCCACCAGGCTCCCCCATCCCTGGGATTCTCAGGCAAGAACATTTGAGTGGGTTGCCATTTCCTTCTCCAATGCATGAAAGTGAAAAGTGAAAGTCGCTCACTCGTGTCCGACTCTTAGCGACCTCATGGACTGCAGCCCACCAGGCTCCTCTGTCCGTGGGATTTTCCAGGCAAGGGTACTGGAGTGGGCAGCCGTTGCTTTCTCCAAATAGCCCCCTTAGGCTAACCTATGAAGTCAAGGAGAACTTCAGTGTCAATTACAAATTGGCACTTGGCACTTAGCACTACAAGGATAAATCATGTGCTGTTGCAGCTGCCGATTTCCAGCAGCTGCTGATTTGCAACACCCGCTGAAAGGAGTTCAGGGTGGAGAGCTGAAATGAGGAACTTGGTGCTCTGTGAAAATCTGGCAGAACCGATCTTCAGATAGATATATTCAGGAGCTGATTTTATGAGCCCAATTCTTGTATCTCCCCATGTCTAGAAAATCCTTAAAACCCCTAAAATCCTTCCTGGTGATAACTGCTCCTCGTGACTAGCAGAAACCCTCTGCCAAAAATATGTGCTTGACTGCATGTATTCCCCCTTCACCGAAATCACATGTAATAGTGACCTTCCCACTACCTCTTTGGAACACTTTCTCAGAACTGTCTGAAATGCCATCTCCTGGGCTACAGTCCTAATTTTGCCCCACATAAAACGTGGCTCACAACTCTCACATCGTACTTTTTTTAAAACTTGACTCTCTGTTTGATGGCCTATTATTTTCCGTGGGTGAGACCTCTGTCCCACTTAGGAGCCAGGGACAAGGACAATGGCCCACCTCTCTCAGAGCAACATCCTTGCCTGAGGGTGCCGGGCTGGGGGCAGTGTTGCTGAGCTTCCCTGCTATGTCTCCCAGGCTGGAATCTCTGCCCTACAAGAGAGAAGAAGTGATGGACTGGGCCCTGGTGTTATTTGACTCCCAACCGTGGGGTATTTTCCACCCTGTGAGTAGGGGTTGGACAGAGGATGAGAGCCTCAGGTTTGACCTCTCAGCTGCTCTTGCCTGGAATGGGTCTTCTGTGACAGAGAGGGGGATGAGAAATCTTGGTGACCTTCCTCTCCTAGGTGGATACTGTATGCTTTGACTGGGAGCTAAGCAGGAGGGAGCCACATCTTCTTGGACCTTCCCCTTCCGAGTGGAGCTTCCATCACACTGAGCTGAGCTGTGGCTCAAACTCCAAAAACTCTCGCTGTCCTCACAGAGATTTAGTAAATTTCTTTGAATAACTAACTGTATCTTCATTTGCTGCATTGGGGCATCCCTCATAGCTCAGTCGGTAAAGAATCTGCCTGCCATGCAAGAGACCTGAGTTCAATTCCTGGGTAGGGAAGATCCCCTGGAGAAGGAAATGGCAACCCACCTCAGTATTCTTGCCTGGAGAATCCCACAGACAGAGGAGCCTGGTGGGCTACAGTCCATGGGTTGCAGAGTTGGGCACTATTGAGTGGCTGAGCGCTTAGAAGTTTTAAGATCTGAGTTAACTGTATTTTATGGCAATTTTTTACTTGCCTGTAACAAAATATGTCCAATCACAAAGAAAACTCCAGATGCCCTGGGAACCAATCAGTCAACACTAGCATCTTGGTGTGAGCCATTCTTGACTAAGCATGGGTTGAGCCACTTGGAACGCAAAACAAAAGTGGACAAAAAAACCTGAGATAGACAAGTTGCCAAAAATTAAACATGTTCTCTAAGATATTTAAAAACAAATGTATGATATCTGAGATTTTAAATAAAAGGGTCCATTTGCAACATAGTGTGGCAAAAGGTGGGTACTTTGCATGTTTGGCTTCTTAAGTATTGCATTGATAAGCTGTGTTAATTTTGAAGCTCCAGATTATGGCCCGTGGAGGGACTGGAACAATAGACACACACACTTTCATATACATACACACACACACACACACACACACACACACACATCTGAGACAGAAGCAGGGACTGCCTACTATATTTATTTGCTTTCTCTAAGATTTTCTTTGTGCAAGTGTGTGTTGCATTTTCACTATAACTTGTTCATATGTCTAGCTATGGACTCCTTATTCATCTTGCTTCAGATTATATTTTTCTTCATTTTGAATATAAAAGCCTTTCATTAAAATTCTGGAAAATTCCTATCCATTCCTTCTCATTTCCCTATTCATCTGTAATTCCATTCCTTTTCAAGTTGAATGCTTTTAATATATGTATCTCATATTTCTATATTTTGTTTCCTTTTACCACTCCATGCTTCATTTTGAGTAATCTTCTCAGGTCTATATTCTAGTTCATTTATACTTTTTGTTCTGAGACTTACCTCCTCTGGAACTCATTATTTCAATAATTTTTTTTTTCATTTCCAGTTGTACTTATTTTTCAAATCTGTATTTCTCATTTTTCTTACTGATGGTTATTATTTTCACTTTTTTCTCTTGTTATATGATTTCAAGCTATGAATTCTCCTGTTATTACATCTCTTAGTACTAAAATTCATCAGATAGTTGTTTTTCTTTTAACTTTAAGATTTGGACGCTTATTTGACTTCACCAAAACTATAAATGCAAATACTTCAATAATCAAGAACTTAAAAACAAACAAAATTAAACAACAACCAAACCACATTTCTACTAAGGAATTCAATAGCAGAAGGGGCAATCTTTCCAGAAACGCTAAGTCATTAGTGGCTTTAATGTATTTAATCTCAGCTCAGAAAACATTTGAAAATATGTGAAATCAAGAACTGTTTTCTGTGCAAATGTACAATCCAATAAAATGACAAAGTTTCAGGTGATTTTAGGGGGTCCCTGACTATGGATGAAGAAATATTATTCTGGCACATTTTGTCTAATGTACCTCAATGTCTGTGGTTAAGAAAGTTGCTTTCAAAGGAAGAATTAAACTACCTAAGACTTAAATATTTCATAATACACTCAAAAAGAGGAACAACTTTCAGAAGATTTTTAATTTGCTAACACATAAAACTAAAGTGTAGAATTTAGCAGTGATATCAAATATTTGCTTCTCTGGTCAGAAGCAGAACTATCTGAACATAATTTTAAGCCCCAAACCTGGCTTGAATTACAAAATTTAACTTCAATTTGCATTAATGCTATGACCTTCCAGCTTTTATGATAAAACATAAATAATAAAATCAGCAAAATGAAGAGACATTATCTAGACCTTTTATCCTATATAACATAGGATATTTGTTATATCCACATTTGTTATGTATTTGTGGATATATTTTTTTGTATCCACATCTATTTGTCCATTCATATACTATGAATATTTTTCAGTTACTGTTATTATGTGGAAGGCATTAAATAATGGACAATAAAGATTCTCTGCTAAGACTGAGTACAAGACATAGAGAAAGTAAGAGATAATTGCAATCATGAAAATGATAAAATGATTAACTTCTATTTATTTCTAAATTCTGTACTAGGTCTTTAAATGCATTGTGTCAGTTAATCCATAAAGCGGGAGATATCTTCTTACATGTTACAGATGAAAAATCTAAGGGCAGAGAGGTTAATTTGCCAGTGGGTACTAAATGGTAGACACTGGACGGGAACCCAAGAAGGATAACTTGAGAGGTTGTCTTATGGATGATTTTCAGGAGGATGGCAACCCACTCCAGTATTCTTGCCTGGAGAATCCCATGGACGGAGGAGCCTGGTGGGCTACAGTTCACGGGGTCACAAAGAGTCAGACATGACTGAGCGACTTCACGTTCACTTTCTTTCAGGAGGAAGTGTGACATCATAACTGAAACTTCAAGATGCAGAGTATTTAGGGCAAACTGGGACTGGAAAAGAATGTTCTTAGACTAAAGAACCATGTAAACAAGCTTAGAGGTAAGGAACATACATGGCAGAGATTGTAGAAACACTTAGTCAAGGTTAACAATGCCAGTTAGATTAACAATGTAGCTAATAAGAAAATAATTATAAACAGAGACCAGAAGAATTAAAATTAATCAATAGGGATTGGATGAGGTAGCAACACATCAAATTTCATCCTTTTTGTTATCCAGTCTTGGTGTACATTGTTAATCTCCCCTTGAGATTTAACCCAAATTAACCAATGGCCTCAGGGCATCTTCATAAGCAAAGAAAGTCTCCTTCAAAGTACATTTGCAAACATATATGTAGAGAATCCTGGTAGAGGTGATTCTGGAGTGAAATTATTACTATCATGCTCCCAGGACCCTTCTTAACTGTTTAACTTGGTTCAAGTTGTATCCAAGTTGTCCTGTAATTACTGATTTTACCGCCTATCTTCTCTCAAAGGATTCTAATTTCTAGAAGGCAGTGAATATGTTTTGTCAGATTTTTGCATCCTCACTGTCTAATATGGAGTCTTATACCTTTTAGATGCTCAGTAAATGTTTCATAGAAAACAAAACCATGATAGAATATTACAATAGACTGAGAAAATGTTTTTAAAAACAAAGAATAAATTTCAGTTTCCACATACGGTTCCAAAGGTCAAAATTCATGATTACATAATGGAGCACATGGGTTGATAAATTGCATAGTATTCTATGAAGGCCAAAGAGGTGCAGAGGACAGTACAACCTTAAAATTCTCAATAATTTAATATCATTGTATAAAAACATGTCAATGTATGATGAAACCCACCATGGTATTGTGAAGTTATTGGCCTCCAACTAATGAAAATAAATGAAAAAATAAATAAATAAATAAAATTTTAAAAAAATTAAAAAAACCAATAGTAATTAAATTATAGTACCTTAACTAAGGTTTCTAATTTTTAAATGCTGATTATGACACATGTGGAATTTAGGGTTCATTTTTTGTATGCCATTCTTTAAAAGTAACAAAATAATTGTTGAGATAAGAAACCATAGGAGGCAATTGAATGCTAAACTGGAGGCAGATAGAGAAGGGTTGAAGAATTTGGACTGATTGTGTCTAGAGAAAAGAACTATGTAAACAGTTGCCATGTAGCAAAGGGTGGGAAATTTTTCCTTTTGCTCTCTTAGAACATGATTATACACACACACACACACACACACACACACACGTGTGTGTGTGTGTGTGTGTGTGTGTGTATATGAATATGTGTCAATAGCAAGACTTCTCACACCAGTCAGATGTACCACAGAGAGACAGGGCTTAATTTCCTACCAGTGGAACTGTTGTGCCTAAAAAGAAAATGCATGTCCACTTGGTAGCAAAAATACTGGGATTCAGTAAAGTGATGAGCCAAATGACCTTTAAAGTCACTTCAGATCTTTTCAAATTCCATAATTCTATACATTTTTTATCAGTCTAGTGCTTAACCTTGAAACAACAATAGCAGAAAAAAAATAGAGCTTGGTTCCTGTGGCTATATTTCTTGGCAGCATTTTATTTGTTCTCTCGCAAAGCTCTTATCATGCCAGACATGTACTGGTAAGGACATTTTTAACCAAAATGACTAACTGTAAGGCTTCAGAAAGAAACTGCCACAAAGTATTGCAATACTTATGACCCAGCGGTTAATAATAGGAGAAAGGAGAAAAGAATACTTTCTTAAAATTTACTTCCTTTCTCTTTCCAAAAACAACTGTCCAAGCAGACAAGGTCAATACAAAAAGGTAGATATTTGGAAGGCGAAATCTTTTATTTAAAGTGAAATTCAGGGACTTCCCTGGGGTCCTGTTGCTAAGACTTCACCTTTTAATGCAGGGGACATCAGTTCGATCTCTGGTCAGGGATCTAAGATCCCACAGAACTTGGGGGCAAAAAACCAAAAAACACAGAAGCAATATTGTAAGAAATTCAATAAACACTTTAAAAAATGGTCCACATCAAAAAATCTTTTTAAGAAACAGCAAATACTGAACAGGCACCTAGTATATGGACTTCCCTGGTGTCTCAGATGGTAAAGAAACTGCCTGCAATGCAGGAGCCTGGCTTCGATCCCTGGGTTGGAAAGACCCCCTGGAGGAGGAAATGGCAACCCACCCCAGTATTCTTGCTTGGAGAATCCCATGGACAGAGGAGCCTGGCAGGCTACAATTCATAGTGTCACATAGTCGGACACGACTGAGCGATTCACACTTTCATTTTTCACGTGTCAGGCACTGATAGAAATTCAGTACCCCATGACAGGAGTCTGCCCTCAAGGCCATCTTGGCTCAGAGAATGTAAGAAACACTTAGTCAAGGTTAGCAATGCCAGTTAGGCTAACAATGTAGTTAACAGGAAAATAATTATAAGCATAGGCCAGAAGAATTAAAATTAATCAGTAGGGATTGGATGAGGCAGCAACACATAAATTTCATCCTCTGTTCTAATCAGGCTTGTTCTATATTGGTCACCTGATTGGCACTGCAATAGAGACTTATTTTTGCAGGAGGCATACAGGGAATGGTGGAGTGAATAAAGTACATTGAAGAAATCACAGGACAACATGTATGGAACAGACAGGTTTGGGGATATGGGGATGGGTGGTCTTGGCAGGGACTGGATCACGAATGTCCTCACATACAAGATCAATGAGTCTGGACTTGGAGACGTTTCTGACAACATTGTTTGGTACAGCAGGTCCTTGTAATCTTAATATGGATACATGAGAAGAGGAAGCTCTGAGTCCCACGTTTGAATCACAGCTCTAAAAGGTCCTGTGGTACAGGAGCCTTTGATCATTGCTGAACCAAGATTCTAAATTATTATCCCAAAGAAACATTAAAAAGATGAAATACCTTTCAACATCTCTTAAAAATAACCACGGAATGCAGAGAGGTGCTCTGACATGGAAAATAGGAGTCTATGAAGTTATAGAAGGCTTTAGGTTGGGGCAACACATGAACCAATTCTTATTTGGCAAAAAATCTTCATGAATGCTAAGTGGAAGAGGAGCTAGAGGAAAGGAAAGAGGCCCCTTGAGAGTAATCCATGTAGGAAAGATCAAGCCTTGATAGTCAGCTTTTATTGCCTGGAACCAAGGATCATTTCAGGCATGTCAGACACCACCTTCAAAGCACTCTACACATGGTTTCGGCTCTCATTATATATCTTCTGTTTTGTTTCTGAGGTGTCTTTTGTTGCCATTGTATGGTCTGTGGTTTTGGAAAACATTCACTTGAAAATAAAAAAGAAAATAAAAAAAAAAGAAAATAACACGTCAATCATATCAGTTTCATATGAACATCTTTAATGGGGTCTATGTATTTTCTTTCTAAATAAAATTTCTAAATCAAATCCTAAATTTCTAAATCAAATCCCTTATGATTATACAGTGGAAGTGGCAAATAGATTCCAGGGACTAGATCTGATAGACAGAGTGCCTGAAGAACTATGCATGGCGGTTCGTGACACTGTACAGAAGGCAGTGATCAAGACCATCCCCAAGAAAAAGAAATGCAAAAAGGCAGAATGTTTGTTATACAGTAGGTCCTCCTTGGTTATCTATTTCAGATACAGCAGTGTGTATATGTCAAGCCCACACTCCCAATCTATTCCTCCTCCCACCCTTCCGTGTACCTCATTTTTGTTCCTCATTTTGACCCATCTCTGGGCCCTGTCACCTCACAGGGACTTGATTTCTTGCAGGTCTGACCTCTGACCTGATTGGTTCTGCACTTCTTGCAGCGATGGCCCTTTTTCTGATCCTGTATGGTTTATTTCACTGACATTTTGCTTCTCCTTGAAACAACCTGCTGAAATAGCCAGTACATTCCTGACCCTCAGCAACTAACTTCTCCTAAGCCAGTTAAGGCTTGCATTTCTCAAATGGAGAAAAACAAGGTCAGGTCACAACAGATATGCTGACCAAGGATATTTTTAATACTTGAACAAGAAAGAGAAACCATCCCTAGTAATAACTATGTGTGTGCGTGCTAAGTTGCTTCAGTCGTGTCTGACTCTTTGTGACCCTATGGACTGTAGCCTGCCAGGCTCCTCTGTCCATGGGATTCTCCAGGTAGGAATACTGGAGTGGGTTATCATGCCCTCCTCCAGGGGGTCTTCCCCACCCAGGGACCCAACCGGCATTTCTTACCTCTTCTGCATTGGCAGGCACATTCTTTACCACTAGTGCCATCTAGGAAGCTCCTGGTACTACGGGTAGGCATTTTTCCCAAAGGAAATAGAAACTCTTTAGTAATACAATTGACTAATAAATAAGATTTTTCTTAGGTTATTTTTAGATCTTATTTTCCAGGAATCTTAGTCTATGGCCAGATTTAGCCAAAGTTAACAAGTATTAAATCTTGTGGAAAGAGACATGATGGCAATGCCTTATGCCATTGAGAAAAAAAAAAAAATCAGCAACTCCTGACATCTAAGAATGTAAGACTAGTCATCTAAGACTAGTCATCACTAGTCCGTGGTTCTCTCATGTTAGAGATAAACAATCTCACAGAATACCAGCCTCAGACAAGTTTACTCTGAGATCATAATAAAAGGAGACAAAAACAATACCTACTTTATGTCTCTGTTGTTCAGCGTCTCTGCTGGACACTCATTCACGTCCAACTCTTTGCAACCCCATGGACTATAGTCCACCAGGCTACTCTGTCTATGGGATTCTCCAGGCAAGAATACTGGAGTGGGTTGCCATTTCCTAGTCCTTAATCTAAAGAATATACAATAATTTAGTAAAAATAATTTTCTATTAGATATTTAAATTTCACTATCAAATATTTGGAGTTCGAGTCATATTAGAATGTAAATTCAATTTCTTCACATACATACTAAAACAAACAAAAAGGTAAATCGGTCATCCTACATGTCAAAATGTTTGCTTAGTTAAGTAAATTAAATAGTTCACTTTAGATATTGCAGCACAAATTTAAAAACATACTGTTTTTGACGGCAAAGAATAGCATGAGTTTCCATCCCTAGTCAGGAAAAGACTTAGTTCCATAAGCCTGGTAAATATCAATGCTTGTCAATTCAGTGACTGACTCACAGATTGAATAAAGTTAAAAAAAAAAAAAAAGAAACCAACTACTTTACCAGAAGTTGAGAACTTTGTGGAAGGAAAAAGACAGGAGCAGAGAGAGGGAAAGAGACAGAAAAAGCTGTAGAAGAGAGAATACAGCAGCATCTACCTTCAAGCAGTAGATGAACCCAGTTAGAATTTCTCCCAGGTTTGCCTCCTGGAAACTTGTGTTCAAATTTCAGAACTATCTTCACAGACATTCTTTAATCTCATTTATTTTTGTCATTCATCCAAACAATCCTTTTGTCACACTGATACATCTTATGGACTTATTTAAAGTTTTCTCTTTAAAAATGTCTTAAAATTTCAACTAGCTTTCCAACTCCATTTAAGCTCCATTGCATTGAGTAAAAGAATGTTTGATAAACGTCTCTAATAAACTCTCCTTTTATTGGAGAGCATCATGGTTTTTCTAAATGAAAGCTATGTGCCTAGCAATATTGTCTCTATAAGATTCCAATAAGATTATTTGAAATGACCTTGTTTTAGATGTTTTCCAGACACTTTGCTTCTGGTTATTTAGATTCCTTGTCACTCTTTTTCTTTTGGCGTCATTCTTTCACTCTCAAATTCAAAATTGAGAAGGCTTCTTGGTTCAGGTGAGGGCGGCCAGTTAATTGTGTGGGACCAAATCCCAAGATGGGGGAGGGCAACACTTTCCAGCCTTCATCTGTACATGGCAGCCTTTTCACGAAGTCGTTGCCGCTTAACAAGGCAGTGGCACTGTTCTGCCATTTTTTTTATTACTTACATTTCTCAAGTGTTCTGAGAGCATAAAAGAAGACTCAATTGATGGATTTGGATAAATTTTGACATTGATTATAAGTTGTGTCCCTGAGACTTTCTTTTACAAGTCTCTTGAAAAGTTGAATACTAATCTTTTCAGCTAACTTGCTTTATGGTACATTGTTATCAATCAATCATGCTTGTAATTGACTTTTACTTTTCGAACAATTCTAATAACTCATATGACTTTAAGGATGATTGGGTCCACTTTTGTTCTAGCTTCTTCACTGAATACCAGAAAACTCAGAAAGGCTGTAAGTCACAATTTTAAGAAGCTTAAAGTAAAATCTTCACTAAACATTAAAATTCACAACATGGACAGAACTTTAAATCAAATAAGCACTAAAAATTAGCTTAAATATCTACTATGTTAATAAGGCAAAAATTTAAAAAATCTATGCCTTTAATCATAAGGAATCTTCCTTCCAATGCAGGATACATGAGAGATGAGGGTTTGATCCCTGGGTCAGGCAGATCCCCTGGAGAAGGGATTGGTAACCTACTCCAGTATTTTTGCCTAGAGAATCCCATGGCCAGAGGAACCAGGTGGGCTACAGTCCACAGGGTCACAAAGAGTCGGACATGACTGAAGCAACTTAGCATGTATACATTCCTTTAATGGGTATATACACATACACCAATGTACCTTCTCTAATATATCAAGAACCACATCCAATAACCTCAAAACTATTGTTCATCAGCAAATGCTTTGAAGGCCATTTGAAGATTAAACAGTTCTATGTGTTTTTCTTGTTAAAATCAGAAACTTATTTTGTAACAACTTCTATCACTTCTGTTACTTGCAGAATACTAATAGTTTTTCCAAGAGTCTTTTATGAGCAAGGAGAAGCAAGTCATTTTCTCATTATTTCAAACAAGTCACATTTATAATTATAAAATGGGATACATACAGTTAGATTTATGAAAAATATGATAGTTTGGGTATCTTTTATACAATTAACTATGAGTAAGCAGGAAATTTGGAGAAGAAAATGGCAACCCACTCCAGTATTCTTGCCTGGAGAATCCCATGGACGGAGGAGCCTGGTTTGCTACAGTGCATGGGATCTCAAGGAATTGGACACAACTGAGTGACTGAACAACAGCAACAACAACAAGCAGTAAATTTGTAGGGATGCTGAGTTCAGATAAATTAAGAAGAGGGAATCTGATCATCTGAATTTTAATTTCTAAAAGAAGTGAAAAGCAATATAAATATTTATATTTGGAAAAATTTTTATAGCAGTTGGTAAAATGAATTAGCCACAAACTTTATTCCATTTTCCCCCCTAAATCTATGTAGTGAAAGTGTATGCAAGAGCAGCTAATGTGTAAATTTCTTGACTCATCTTTATATATCCCAGTCCAAATTCAACTTATACATTCCTTTATACATATTAATATAACCATAAGTTCATTTTACCTGAACAGCAGAAAATCCAGGGTTCATAAACCAAGGAAATGAGGCAAAAGTGCAGTTATACTTTATCTTTTAAGGCTTTTTATTATTTTATTTGTTTTTATTTCCTTTTTGGCCACACCACACAGCATACAGGATCTTAGTTCTCTTACTAGGATTGAACCCGAGCCCTTATCTGTGGAAGCACAATGTCTTAACCACTGGACCATCAGGAAATTCCCAGATCTACTGTAAACTTCATCCATGGCTACAGATACATTTTAGCATGGCAATGTTATGGCAAGTTCAGGTAGGCATATAAAATTATTTCCTTTGCCCTTTGCCAAAATGTACTTGCTGTAAATGTGATTGAGGAGTTTGAGGATAACAGCAATAGGATGGAGTATGAAATAGAAAATAGAATTGTTAGGTGGAAATGTTTTTATCACTCTCTACAGGAAGAACGATCTTGGTAACTAATGTAATTTGTTAACTGCAGCCACCAGGCTTTTAGGGTTCCATCTTATCTCAAGTGTTCTGCAGCTTCTTAGTCGCTCAGTCTATCTGACTCTTTGCGACCCTATTGACTATAGCCCACCAGGCTCCTCTGTCCATGGGGTTCTCCAGGCAAGAGTACTGGAGTGGGTTGTCATGCCCTCCTGCAGGAGATCTTCCCAACTCAAGGATCAAACCTGAGTCTCCCACATTTCAGGTAGATTCTTTACCACTGAGCCACCAGGGACGCCCCTCAACTGTCCCACTGAGGACTAAATATAATGCTGTGTTTAGGACATCTTCAGTAGAATCTTAGAGCTAAAATAGATTGCCTGACTTCTTGAGATATTTCAAAGCAAGAGTCTACTTCAAAATAATTGATTTATATTATTCTCTTTAAGATTTTCAGGGGTGTCACACTGGCCTCCATGGAATTAAAATTCTAATGTTTACCCAAAATGTATGTCAGAAACTTATGCTTCCCCTACTTTTGTTGAATTCTTTCACTATTTTGAGTAGAGGTTGGAGTATGGAGATGATTGATTATCATATACAAGTATAGTTATTGGTTGGGCTTCCCAGGTGGCGCTAGTGGTAAAGAACAGTCAGTTGTAAGAGACGTGGGTTCGATCCCTGGGTCAGAAGATCCCCTGGAGGAGAGCATGGCAATCCACTCCAGTATTCTTGCCTGGAGAAAACCCATTGACAGAGGAGCCCAGCAGGGTACAGTCCACAAGGATGCAAAGAGGTGGACACAACTCTAGCAACTTAGCAGGCAGCACGCACAGTTAATGGTTACAGCATTTCAGTCCCCTTGTCTTATTTGAGTCTTCCTGATTTAAAAAAAAAAAATGGATACAGATTTTGAAAGGTAAACTTTTCTTCTTTCAAATGGAATATATTTGTTATTAATGCACATGCAGTATAAATCATTAATTAATATATTGAACAGATTTTCTTGAGCTCCTATCTCCAAGCACTGTGTTAGTCACATACTTTCCTTATATCAGATTTAGAATCTGGAAAAAGAGACATAAAGTCCATCAGCAATAACCAAATTAATGAAATAAATACATAAACACATATAATGTGTTAAGGAAAGTATTAAAAGAAGCAAAATCAAACAACAACCATTTTAACCCTAATTTTATAGCTGTACTTGTTGAGGATGGAGATATTTATTAATGAAGTAGAAAAGTAAACTCAGAGTGAATAGTGTTGAGTATGGCAAGATCTTTTGGGCAATAATCAAACCAGACATATTTTACGCCCTCAAGTCAGGCTGCCCACTAAAACCTCTGCCACCACAATGCCAGAAGGTATTTACATGTGTGTTTTTTGCAGATGGTATCACAGTGTCACACTTCCAAAGTTTTAATACATTCATAAAATGGAACAAAAAAGTCAAAGGGCAATTGGAATATTTAAAGACTAAACTTAACACAATTGCAAATATAGAACATTCTTTACCATTAGTATATTAGTCAGTGCTACATAATGAAACGGGCTATTCCAGAATAAACTGGCCTAGACATAGAATTAAATTACTGCACAAAGTGGAGTGAACATGATAAAGTTGAAATAGAAAATATGTGATGTTAAGATTTCAGATACTTTTGGCAAAGGGTTTGATAAATATCTTAGAGGAGAAGAATCATGGATGCAAACTATTCTGCAGTATTATGAATTATAGGATATCAATAACTGACATATAAATGTGTAAAATAAATGTGGCAAAAGTGATTACAATTAGTTAGTATTTGCATTTCCTTCTACAGCAGGAGAGATTTTTGCTGTACAGAATACTTTTCCTTGCCATTAGATGTGATCATGTGACTGATTCTGGCCAATGAAATTTAAGAAGAAATGTCACATGGAGGCTGTTGGAAAATTTCCTTAAGATACCATTGGTGTCCTGCTTTTGCCCCCTTTTCAGGATTCCCTTCATCTGCTCCCTAGCTTATGGATACTACCTTCTTAGAACATAGAGTCAAGAGCCACATGTGATGATGGCAGAGAGAAGCCTGAGTTTTGGAGCACAGCTACCAACTCAGTTCTGGATTTGCTTGTGTGAAAAATAAACTGCTATTGTTGTTTATTCACTAAATAGTGTCCAACTCTTTTGCGAACCCATGGACTGTATAGCCCTCCAGGCTCCTCTGTCCATGGCATTTTCCAGGTGAGAATACTGGAGTGGGTTGCCAGTTCCTTCCCAGGAGATTTTCCCAACCTAGGGATCAAACCTGCATCTCCTGCATTGGCAGGCAGATTCTTCACCACTGATCCACCAGGGAAGCTAGAGAAATAAATTGTTTTATTTAAGATTCTGTTTTGTGGGATTTTCTTTTACTTTCAGCCCAACCTAATCCTAATTAATAAAATTTGTGCATATTTAACCAATGTATATTTGTTTATGTATGTAAATGATTCTATAGTGAATTATTTTCCAACATGTATCTTTGTTGACATTTTAAAATATTACACTTAATGCTACTAATTATAGCTTATAAACATATTTCCACTAGGTAAATTCAACCAGTATTTGTGATTAATATTCATTTAGAGAAAATAAACTGTCAGCAGTACTACACTATGACTAAAAAGAAAGGATCCCTTGCTCTGAATCCTGTGCTCTAGAGAACCCCACAGATAGACACCCACAAACACACAATTAAAGAACATATATACACTTGTGCCATGCAGTCTTCTGCACTTAATGTGGCACATTGTACCTGAGATTCTAAATGTTCACTCTTCTCATTAACACTGTTCAGACTTTATGAAAACATTTCTCCATGCTCTTGCCCTCTGTCCTCAAAATAAAACATACTTCTCAAATATCATGAATGTTTGTGAAAGTTGGCTGCATAGCCGTGTCCAACTCTTTGCAATCCCATGGACTGTAGCTTGCCTGGCTCCTTTGTGGAATTCTCCAGGCAAGAATAATGGAGTGGGTTGCCATTTCCTTCTCCAGTGGATCTTCCCAACCCAGGGATCAACCTCAGATCTCCTGCATAGCAGACAGATTCTTTACCAACTGAGCCACTAGAGAAGCCAACGTTAATGTTTGTAAGTTGTATTATTTCAGAATGCTAGGAGGATTTAAACAGCAGAGTGTCTAGGTCAGAGGGAAAGAGCACAACTCAGCAGAAATGCAACAGTTTCTTGCATTATAATGTTTTATGTCCCAGCTATGGGAAGACTAATTTTCTTGTTTCTCTTTCTGTTCCAAAGTGTAGTTATGCAGGTCCTGGCAAACAGGCATGGTATTTGCAACACTGGAAATGGCACCTGGGAAATATTCTTCAAGAATTATGATTCTCTTAGTTTTGTGCAAATGTAGTTCTAGACAGCACATGTATCTTGACAATGATTTTTGTCTTACAGCTCAATGGACATTGAACACTTTAATTGGAAATATTTTTATTTTACTAAAATATTGAACAAAATTTTTAATTAAAATTTATAGTCATTTAAATAATTTTATTTTAAAGTTCAATGTTTGTTCATTAAGAATGAATTTTTTCCACTTAATAGGAATAAATAATTTCATATATTAAGAAATACAGGGACTTCTCTGGTGGTCCAGTTGTTAAGAATCCACTTTACAATATAGGGAAGGGATTAATTCAATCCCTGGTCAAGGAACTAAGATCACATGTGCTGTGGAACAGCTAAGCCCAAGCCCCGCATCTACTGAGCCTTCCCGCCACAACTAGAGAATCCTTCTGCCATGATGAAAGATCTCACATGACACTAATGAAGATCCCATGAGCTTCGATGAAGACGTGAAACAATCGAATAAATAAATAATAAATACATATTTTTAAAGGGAGAAATACAACTTTTAAAGCATATATAAAACAGGTGGAATTTGGGGATTTTTACATGTACTTTACATGATTAATAAAAATAAAGTTTTGTGTTTTGAATACAATTTCATTTCTTACTAATATCTTCAGTAGAACAAAAGATGTCATGATTTTTATTATAATGCAAGAAGGGGGTGCACTTTGCTGCTGCAGGATCTTCTCGCAATCAAAGATCAGGGCTTTCTCATTTTCTGTGTTTTCTCGCTTTTCTCAAGTTCTCTTCTTATGCTGTTTCTCACTATTAACATCTAATAAATAATTCATTTCTAACTGCTCTTCTGTAATCACATTCTCTCTTATTCATATAGTGATAAGTAAATGGGAAATGATAAAATCAGAAAGATTGTAAGGCGAAAAAAGAGAGGCAAAATAATCATTTTAAAAAGTGAGAAAAGAATGAGGATAAAAGGGAGTAGAGAGACCAGAAAGTTAAAATACAGCTCCCCAGAGTATGCTAATGAACAAAATAGAGAGTAAGCAAAAACTAATAGCATCTGGAATGAAACCATGCAGACTGTAAGCCTGGCAGGCAAGGCTCACGCAGAGTCTGAACTGCCCTCGAGATAATGTTAAATCACATAACTCTCTGGGTTTCTATTCCTAACAAAATGTAAGGTTCAACTGGGTTTCAAAAGTCCTTTTTTCCCCTAATGTTTCATGTTTATGAGAATAATAGGATATAAATGAGAATGATCATAGGATGTGAATTATTGGTTTACATCTATTAATTGTTTCAGAAAACTGAGGATCTACCCAAGAATGTATGAAAAGATAGAACATATCCATTGTAATGTGACTTACTAAGCTTGTTTTAAGACACACAGACAGTCTATACTTTTTACTTGTTAAGATCAGAATTTTTTATCTAGTTATTTCCCATTACTGAATCCCAACAATCCCTTTTATGTTTACAGCTAAAGAGACATAGTTATAAATAGGAACCACTTATAGTGATAAGAATGAACAGTGTCAGACCCTCTGAACTTGAGGGTAAATTTAAAATTACTGGTTCAGTGATAATTATATTTCATTGCCTTTTCCTTCATGCACTGCAGTGGTAAAGAATCC
This sequence comes from Odocoileus virginianus, assembly GCF_023699985.2. Lineage (NCBI taxonomy): Eukaryota > Metazoa > Chordata > Mammalia > Artiodactyla > Cervidae > Odocoileus > Odocoileus virginianus. Next base: position 397,773 of record NC_069692.1, on the reverse strand, counting down.
ACCTGCAGATGCAGGAGACACAAGAGAACCTGGGTTCAACCTCTGGTTTCGGAAGATCCCCTGAAGTAGGAAATGTATTCCTACTCCACTCCAGTATTCTTACTTGGAAAATTCCACTGAAAGAGGAGCTGGACGTTCCCAGTACACGGGATCACAGAGTCAGACACAAATGACAACTGAACATGCATACAAGGGAAAGTGGCCTTTTCCTTTTCCTATTACTGAAAGACCAAACCCTCAACTCATTGTGGGAATATCACCTGTACTCACAGTCAGATCCTCTTATTTACCAATATAGTGTCTGGTGGTTTGGTTTTGTCTAGCTCTGGTTTCCTTGGAGATATGTCTCCCATTAAGGCCCCTACAGTTGGCTCTCCAAACTGGATTAGTTTTCTTCATTGTATATCTAGCCCTTGTACTTCTCTTGAGCACTTATTGAAATTAGAGTTAAGTGAGTATTTGTGTAATTGTTTGCTTGATCCTCATCTTCTTCACTTGATTCTGTCTCTTGCAGAGTGAGGGCCAGGGACCTTGTTTCTCTTGTGCTGTATCCCAGCACCTAGCACCGGACCAAAGTCCATGAATGCCTTGCTACACTTCCAGGGCCTGGAGAAGCATACTGATTCTATCAGCTCCATTGCATCTCAGATACCTTTCCAGGTAATGCTGTGCTTGCTGATGTTTCCTTTCCACCTGGCCCTTTGCCACCACTCTAGAAAGCTCTTCTGTGATACCCCGAGGCCTTCAGCTACCAAATGGATGCCTTGTTCTTAGGAGCCCTCTGGGTTCTCAAGCAATTAATTTTTCATTCCTCACAAGAATGGGAAGATTACCTTTCAACTCCTTTAAAAATTACATATTTCTCCCCGATCATCTTTTTAGTAAAAAATAACTCTTTCTACTCTTACTTGCAACATGGTTTTACCTAGGACTCAGACCAGAATTCTTTGGTAAAGGAAGAGAGTATGTTTACTTGTATGTGTGTTTATGCACACATGTGAGCATTCTCCAGGTAAGGATAACGCTGGAAGAAAAGCCCAAGCGACAGGCACAGGGCTCTTTGTTTAAAACTGCTTCTATTGGTGCACTGGGAAGACCCAGAGGGATGGGATGGAGAGGGAGGTGGGAGGGGGGACCGGGATGGGGAATACATGTAAATCCATGGCTAATTCATTTCAATGTATGACAAAAACCACTGCAATATTGTAAAGTAATTAGCCTCCAACTAATAAAAATAAATGGAAAAAAAAAGAAAAAAAAAGAAAACTGCTTCTATATTTGGATTATGAAGGCTTTATTTGGAGCTAGGCATATATTTCTAACTCCTATTCTATTCTGTCTCAACATTCTTCTATGACACTTCCATAAATGGTTCCAGAAACCCCCAAACGCCTCAATGCGTCCTGGACACGTTTGACCTTCAGATTTCAATCGTAGCGTCTGTCTGTCAAGGTCAGATGTACCACTACCACAGTTCTATGTAGCCTCTCAGCTTCATGCTATGACTTCATCATGAACACACATTTGTTGACTAGCCTTTAAAAAGAAGATGTGTTCATAAGAGTGAGATGAAAACACATTTTAGAAACATTCCACACTGTATAAAAGAGAGAAATTTGATGAAAACTCAACTGTAAAATCTGCCTATTGTAACTAAAGGGTGGTAGCAAACTCCAGATTGTGATCCATGGGCAAGGTTCCATGCAAATTTGTTCAACACAAACTCATTCCATACCTCTGGAGCCGAGGCCCTTCATAGCAACTCTAAAGACAAAAGTTTATGTTAATTTTTTGAGACATTTAGTTGAAGTAAGCCCAGTTTCTTATTAAGCATTTTAAAAGTTAGCAAGATAACATGAACTATTAAGCTGGTATAATGTTATATGATAAGTGGATTGTCATTTTGGAACCTTGAAGAGCCCTCTGAGGAGGCAACGAAGGCTGAAAAGGCTGAGAAATATTTAAGGGGTAGACACCACTGTTTGGTTGTTGCTGGACATGGGTTCTCGAAGTTGAGGGAGAGAGCAGAACCAGCAAAGAGCATCCAAAATCTTAAGTTAGAGAAGAGACAGAGAAGAAATGAGTGACTGGCAAGGGAAAGCCACTTTCTGAGAAACAACAGAAACTTTAAAAATATTTTATTAAGTTCTGCTGTGGGAGATAAAGAGACAGTCCTCACATCCTTATGGAAACTTGAGGAAAACAGCTGCCTCTTTTGAATGCATATCAAATTGAATATGGTTTTAGATCTGTTTTGAAGTGTAAAGCCACCTTTCAGATGGGAGTAGAGAGAAGAGAAGATGCCTACTAGGGCCAGTCATATCTGGGTTATATAAGTCTCCTAGAGTTTAGCTTATCTCCATTTCAGCCATGGTAGAAACTTTAAATATGATGACTGTGCACAGCTTTCCTGGCTAGATTTGCAGCAATAGGGACTAATTAGAGGTGCCATTGCAAAAATAACTTTAGTGTTTATTATAGTTAATAATTTTGGTTTCCTGAATCCTTTCAGCCTTTTCAAGGCACAGGTATTCTAAAATCTATTCTTTCAGCAAACCCATAATAATTTCATGTATTCTGGCCCTAATGTTTAGAGTGTCAAACTACTTCCCTTTCAAGAAAAAAAGGGTAATACGTCTCTCCCAAGTTGAATTATGGAAGACTTATTTCTTGCTTTGTCTTCAGTTCAGTTCAGTTCAGTGGCTCAGTCTTGTCTGACTCTTTGCAACCCCATGGACTGCAGCACACCAGCCTTCCCCGTCCATCACCAACTCCCGGAGCCTACTCAAACTCATGTCCATTGAGTCGGTGACACCGTCCAACCACCTCATCCTCTGTTGTCTGCTCCTCCTCCTGCCTTCAATCTTTCCCAGAATCAGGGTCTTTCCCAATGAGTCAGTTCTTCGCATCAGGTGACCAAAGTTTTGGAGTTTCAGCTTCAGCATTAGTCCTTCCAATGAATATTCAGGACTGATTTCCTTTAGGTTGGACTGGTTGGATCTCCTTGCTGTCCAAGGGACTCTCAAGAGTCTTCTCCAAACCACAGTTCAAAAGCATTAATTCTTCAGCGCTTAGCTTTCTTTATGGTCCAACTCTCACATCCATATATGACTATTGGAAAAATCATAGCCTTGACTAGATGGATCTTTGTTGCAAAATAATGTCTCTGCTTTTTTATATGCTGTCTAGTTTGGTCATAGCTTTTCTTCTAAGGATTAAATGTCTTTTAATTTAATGGCTGCAGTCATCATCTGCATGGATTTTGGAGCCCCAAAAAATAAAGTCTGTCATTGTTTCCATTGTTTCCCCATCTATTTGCGATGAAGTGATGGGACCAGAGGCCATGATCTTAGTTTTCTGAATGTTGAGTTTTTAGCCAACTTTTTCACTCTCCCCTTTCATTTTCATCAAGAGGCTCTTTAGTTCTTTGCTTTCTGCCATAAGGGTGGTGTAATCTGCATATCTGGGGTTATTTATATTTCTCCCGCAATCTTGATTCCAGCTGTGTTTCATCCAGCCCAGTGTTTCTCATGATGTACTCTGCATATAAGTTAAATAAACAGAGTGACAATGTACAGCCTTGATGTACTCCTTTTCCTATGAAACCAGTGGGAATCAGCCTGTTGTTCCATGTCCAGTTCTAACTGTTGCTTCCTGACCTGCATACAGATTTATCTGGAGGCAGGTAAGGTGGTCTGGTATTCTCATCTCTTTAAGAATTTTCCACAGTTTGTTGTGATCCACAAAGTCAAAGGCTTTGGCATAGTCAATAAAGCAGAAGTGGATGTTTTTCTGAACTCTCTTGCTTTTTTGATTATCCAATGGATGTTGTCAATTTGATCTCTGGCTCCTCTGCCTTTTCTAAAACCAGCTTGAACATCTGGAAGTTCATGGTTCATGTACTGTTGAAGCCTAGCTTGGAGAATTTTGAGCATTTTTTTTGCTAGAGTGTGAGATGAGTGCAATTGTGCAGTAATTTGAGCATTCTTTGGCATTGCCTTTCTTTGGGATTGAAATGAAAACTGACATTTTCCAGCCCTGTGGCTACTGCTGAATTTTCCAAATTTGCTGGCATATTTCCTGCAGCACTTTCACAGCATCATCTTTTAGGATTTGAAGTAGCTTAACTGGAATTTCATCACCTCCACTAGCTCTGTTTGTAGTGCTTCCTAAGGGCCACTTGACTTCACATTCCAGGATGTCTGGCTCTAGTTGAGTGATCACACCATCGTGATTATATGGGTCGTGAAGATCTCTTTTGTATAGTTCTTCTGTTTTGTCTTACTTGAGACAAACCAATATTTTATTTCTATCCTTCTAGATAATCAGACATTTCATGGCTCTCCAAACATGAGGATAAGAAATTTTCTAGTCATTTTACACACTCTCCTCCCTCAAGTCATCTTTGTGGATGCATTTTATTTGCTTCAGTAATGGAAATCAAATAGTTGAGCCTTAACTAACATGATTTCATAAAAAAGCATTATTTCATGATTTGACATTTTTGCAGGGATTTGCAAATATCTTCTTTGAAGCTCTGAACCAGTCATGTTCATCATTATTTCAGAACAATGAGTACAACACACCAACTGAAATTTTACATACATGCAAAAATGTCCATCTCATCTTAATTTCACTGTGTAAGTTTTTCAAGGAACACAGCATAATATGGAGTGCTGTTGAGGTAGTAAGACGGATGAGAGCTCAAGAACTGAGCCCCCACAGAGCAACGTGGAGAACACTGTGACCTTCAATAAGAGGTATTTTACTGAAGTAGTGAGGTGATACCTGATTGTAGGAAGTGCAACAATCTGTAGGATGAATAGACAGTAGGTAAAGACAACAAGAGGAGTAAGTCCCCTGCATAGTAAGTCCCCTACATGGTAACCTTTAAGTTGAGAACTTTCAAAGATGTGAACATGGAGGTTATTAATGAAGATCTGATGGAATTAGAAGCCCAGAGAAAGGACAAAGAGGGAAAAGAGGAGGAAGTAACAGAACTGAAGAGATTTGCATCACAGGGAATCACAGGGGAATTTTCTGTATTTGAGGAGGCACTGTTAACTTTTGAGACACAGGACCCAAAGGTAGAATGATACACAAAGTTTGCAGCAGCCATTCACAATGCAGTATAGTGCTGCCTTGTTACCTATGACAAGAAAAAGAGAGCTACTACTCAAACATCACTGAATCATTTTCTCAAGAGGGTAGATGTAATTGAATCCAGCAAGGAACCAGAACCTGTGCCATCAGCGTCAGGCATGAGTGAAATTGCAGCTTGCCCTCCATCTCCTATTGCTGCTGAAACTTCAGCTCTCCCATCTCCCACCCCTTCTCTCTCCTCTAGTCAGTAACTCTTCATGCCTGTTCACTGCCAGCTCCTGTATGCCTGCTGTTGTACTGCACTACTGTACTTTTCAAGTACAGTACTTTAAAATTAAAATATTCTCTTTAATTTCTGTGTTTGTTTTTTATGTATTATTTATATGAAAAGTATGATAAACCCATTGCAGTACAGTACTATATAGCCAATTGTGTTAGTTGGGTACCTAGGCTAACTTTGTTGGACTTACAGAGAAATTGAACTTATGAATGGAATATGTTCTCACATAGGAGGCAGTATAAAGAGGATCTGAGAAGGAGGCTGGGTCTGTATGATCAAGGGAAGGTGTTTATTAAGGTGATATTGAGAGATGCTGATTTTATGGTGAGCAAGTCAGATGATATTCACCTCGGTCACAGGTGGTTTCAGTTATCTCCATAATAATTAATCATTGCTAATGCTTGACATTGAGATTATTTAAATATCAACCCCACAGATGCAAATCTAACAGAGAGGTAAATTTTAGTGACAGAGGAGACAGAGGAGTTAAATTCAGAATCAAAGTCCTTGAGTAGGTGAGAGGCTAGTGAAGTGATGGAAGGACTCTCCTTTTATGCCAGTATGTCCAAGTTCATCATTCTATCATCAGGGAAGACACTGACAGGCACAGAAATAAGGACAGGGAAAGATATGCAAAGGGAAAATGAGGAATCTCTCTCTCTGGTTGCTCTTGTTCTTTAATCAGAGACATAATCTAATCAAGGTCCTCATCTGACTGTGGTGAAGGGAGAAGGTGATGGAGTCTGAGGAGGGAGGCGATGTATGCAAAGGAAAGAGTGCCCTCACAAAGTAGCCTGGTTTCTGTGACAGCAGGAAGAGGAAAACTTTGAAAGAAGTATATTAGTATGTAGGAGATTTTGTATAACACACTGTGAGTTCCAAAGGAGCAGTAGAGGGTTTAGGGGGGTGTTGTTTTTTTAATTTTTATTTTATATTGAAGTATAGTTCATTTACAATGGTGTGTTAGTTTCAAGCAATCTGTTATACATATATATACATCAATTTTTTTCAGGTTCTCTTCCAGGGCAGTGGTTTTCAACACTGGCTGTATCTTAGAATCAACTGGAAATGAAAAATACACCAGTAGTGAAAAAAATAAAAATGCCACAATTAGATGGAGAAATATACCATGTTTGTGGATTGGAAGAATCAATATAGTGAAAATGGGTATACTGCGCAAAGCTATCTATAGATTCAATACAATCCCTATCAAGCTACCAATGGTATTTTTCACAGAACTAGAACAAATAGTTTCACAATTTATATGGAAACACAAAAAAACCTCGAATAGCCAAAGTAATCTTGAGAAAAAAGGATGGAACTGGAAGAATAAACCTGCCTGACTTCAGACTACACCACAAAACCACAGTCATCAAGACAGTATAGTCCTGGCACAAAGACAAAAATATAGATCAATGGAACCAAATAGAAAGCCCAGAGATAAATCCATGCACCTATGGACACCTTATCTTTGACAAAGGAGGCAAAAATATACAATGGAGAAAAGACAATCTCTTTAACAAGTGATGCTGGGAAAACTAGTCAACCACCTGTAAAAGAATGAAACTAGAACACTGTCTAACACCATACACAAAAATAAACTCAAAATGGATTAAAGAGCTAAATGTAAGGCCAGAAACTATAAAACTCTTAGAGGGAAACATAGGCAGAACACTCTCTGACATAAATCAAAGCAAGATCCTCTATTACCCACCTCCCAGAGTAATGGAAATAAAAACAAAAATAAACAAATGGGAGGACCTTAATTAAACTTAAAATCTTTTGCACAATGAAGGAAACTATAAGCAAGGTGAAAAGGCAGCCATAAGAATGGGAGAAAATAATAGCAAATGAAGCAACTGACAAAGAATCAATCTCCAAAATATACAAGCAGGTTATGCAACTTGATATCAGAACATTAAATGATCCAATCAAAAAATGGGCCAAAAACTAAGCAGACATTTCTCCAAAGAAGACATATAGATGGCTATCAAACACATGAAAAGATGTTCAACATTGTTCATTATCAGAGAAATGCAAATAAACCACAATGAGGTACCATCTCATACCACTTAGAATGGCTGCTGTCAAAAAGTCTACAAACAGTAAATGCTGGAGAGGCTGGAGAAAAGGGAACCTTCTTACACTGTTGGTGGGAATGCAAACTAGTACAGCCACCATGGAGAACAGTGTGGAGATTCCTTAAAAAACTGGAAATAGAACTGCCATATGACTCAGCAATCCCACTGCTGGGCATAAACGCTGAGGACACCAGAATTGAAAGAGATACATATACCCCAGTGTTCATCGCAGCACTGTTTACAATAGCTAGGACATGGAAGCAACCTAGATGTCCTTTGGCAGAGGAATGGATAAGAAAGCTGTGGTACATACACACAATGGAATATTACTCAGCTATAAAAAGAACACATTTGAATCAGTTCTAATGAGGTGGATGAAACTGGAGCCTATTATACAGAGTGAAGGAAGTCAGAAAGAGAAACACCAATACAGCACATTAATGCATATATATGGAATTTAGAAAGACAGTAATGATGACACTATACACAAGATAGCAAAAGAGACACAAATGTAAAGAACAGACCTCCAGAGTGGGAAAGAAATTGATGTAGGCAATGTAATGATGAGAAGCTTTTAATGAACTTTTCATCCAAGATCTAGGTAGTTAAAAGTTTTAAAGCAAAGTAGCACATAATAAATATTCATGGCCCTTTCCTTTACAAGCTTCCTTTTTCTAAAAGAAAAAAATAAGTGTAAGAAACTGAAAATTATGTAATCTCTGATAAATATATTTTCTTCCAAAATGGATTGTCTCATTGGTAGGTACTTGATAACTACACATCTTTTATCTTCTCATTTTTTATATTTTTGAATACTACCTAGAATACCATTTATCCCATTAAGATAGAGAAAACAGATATGATTCATTTAAATTTGTTTCCATTTCCTCAATGTAAATGAAATGTCTATATTTAAAAAAAAATCTTGGCTTGCAAATCAAATGTCTATAATAATACCTGTTTCGAAATTAAATCTCTCTGGGAAATTCCCTGATGGCCCAGTGGTTAAGACTCCGCTTTCACTGCTGAGGGCCCGGGTTTTTTCCTTGGTCAGGTAACTAAAAACCCACAAGCTGTGTGGCACAATTAGATCTGTCTCAAAGTATCTCTTAGATTTAATAGATTCTCATCAACTTCAGTGGGCTCATCAGAGCTATGAACGAGGACACAGCATCAGCTCAGTAGTCTCCCAAACAGATAACCAAGGGAAGAAAATTAAGGCTATAGATGTGGATACTTGAGGTTATTCAGCATCTGTCCTGAATTTCTAGGAGTTAAATTATTTTTGTTTTTGTTTTGTTTTTGCGTTTTGAAAAAAGTTACCCTCTTTTATCCTTTTCTTCCTTTCCTTCTTTCCCACCCTCCTTCCTCTTCTCCATCTGCTTGTAGATGATCCAACCTAGGTGAAGCACAGGGTGACCTGCATTGTTGATAGTAATGCGATTTCTTTATCCACCCCCCTCCAATTCTTTGATTCCTTCCCCTAGACATAATATTTGGAATATCAGAGATTTCATTTTGTATCCTGCATGAGTCACAGTCCTGATATATAGCACTGTCTCAAAATATTAAAAAAAAAATTAGTTGAATGAATAAGGGAATAAATGCCCACCTCTGATCTTGTTCCAGAAGCAGCCTTCAGAATAGGTAGTTAACTCTCCACCCTGGCCAAACTCATGTTTTACTTATCTCAGAAAGTCTGTAAGTTTTATGCTACCTTCATTTGAATTATTTAAAGCACTTTATAACAGAGAGTTGATGCTTGCAGTTCACATGGAGTTAATCCCATCCTTTCTAGACTTGCCTTAGCTCTTGAGACAAGAAGCCCTATTTCAGTAAATAGCTTTGTCTACTGTGCCAGCAGGCCTAAAGCTTAAAACAAATTAATGCTCCTCTGAAGAGGGAAGACACTATTTTTCACTGTTACTCGGGGATATGCATCACTGGCCTGAACATCCTCCTGACTAGAGATTTGTTGTGTAATAAATGATGACAATTCCTTACAGAAGTGCCATGAAGCAACAGAAGGAGAGGGGCTTGTCTCTGCAGGAGTCTTCAGTGTGACATTCCTTCACTGTGTCCCAAACTGGCCACCCCAGTTCCCCAAATACCTGCATTTAAAACCACTGAAAGTGAAAGTTTAAAAAGGATCTAAATCTTTTACAAAAATTTTATTAAACTACAGTTGATTTGCAATGCTGCACTAAAATCTACTGTAAAGCAAAGTGATTCAGATATATATATATATATATATATATATATATATATATGCACATGTGTATGTGCTAAGTCACTTCATTCATGTTTGATGCTTTGCAACTCCATGGACTATAGTCCACCAGGCTCCTCTGTCCTTGGGATTCTCCAGGCAAGAATACTAGAGTGGGTTGCCATGCCCTCCTCCAGGGGATCTTCCCAATTCAGGGATCAAACCCATGTTTACTGCAGCTCCTGCATTGCAGGCAGATTCTTTACCACTGCATATATGCCTTCTTTTTCAGTTCTCAGTGCTATACAGTAGGACCTTGTTGTTTACCCCTGCCATATATATTAGTTCACATCTGCTAATCCCAAACCCCCAATCCTTCCCTTCCTTAACTCCCCACCCCTTGGTAACTGCAAGTCTGTGTTCTGTCTGTGAGTCCATTTCTGTTTCATAGATAATTTCACTCTTATCATGTTTAAGATTCCACATATAAGTGATGTCATATGATATTTGTCCTCATCTAATTTACTTGACTTACTATGATCATTTCTAGGTCCATCCATGTTGCTGCAAATGGCATTATTTCATTCTAAAAGATAGACAAATCTTTCTTCTCTCAAGACTGCTTGACTCTCTCTGGGTGCATGAGAGGCAAGTCCCTTCCCCACCACAGGGTGGGTGGAATAAACCAGAAAGTGGCCTGACACTGACGTTCAGCATAAGCCCAAATTCCTCTGTGCTCAGTAGATCAAGGAGCCAAGGAGAAGCAGACCATATTCCAAGCAGATAGCTGCCTAGGAATAAAATGCCACATGTTACCAGTTAAGCAAAAACCCATCTCTCATCTGTCTTGAAATCCATTACCTCAGCACAAAGCCAATAAACATGCAAGAGTTAATTTATTTGTGAAACCAAGGGAATTTCATCATGTAATAGGATTTATTTTCTCCGAGGCAAAAGTAGTACATTAAACAAAATATACCTTTTTTGGGCAACCAAAAGCACATATAAGGATCAAGAATATTATAATTATATGACTTTTGGCAAAAAAACTCATTTTTGATGAGTTGGAGTAAAGTCATAATGCTGTACCAGTCAATTCCCAAAGTCACAAAATTAGTGAAAAGAAGCATTCTTTTATTAAAGTTTTACAGTTGAGAATTTTAAGAACAGAGAGAGCTTTGACAGATGAGCTCAAGAAATTCAGGAGTACATTTTTTTTTTCCTTCCAGATTGAGGTGGTGTAGTGCCTTCTTGGTTATCAAAATACTCATAGCTTTGGGACTTTGGAATAGTAAATATTCATGATGTGTGAAACAGCATGATACATAACTGTATGATAGATGCTTAGTTGTGAAAATGCACAAATGAGACCTAGAAGGACACATCGAACAGTAGACTTTGATTATGAATGACTTTGTTTTCTGCTTCCTGTGTTTTTTTGGCTTATGTATGCAAGTTAACTTTTAAGAAATAAATGTTATTTAAAACACCTTTAAAAATTGATGCCTATTTAGCTTTTTGTCTAATTATAAAATATAACCAACCTATATACAAGGAAAATCTGAACAAAATCATTACCATCTGTGTTTAATGTTTAGAGGATGCCTCTTACCTTTATATTTAATTCAGGTTTACAACCTCAAAGGTTATTCACAATGAATTTTAGCTTTAATGTATTCTTTGGAATAGTGCACCTGTGATACCTCATAAATTTATGCACAATAATAACACTCAGCATTTACATGAAGCTTTTCATCTTTAAAGCTCATTATGCACATTAGGAAATTCATCATCTCAACACCCATATGAGGAAGGTAAGTATTGTTATCTCCATTTTACAGATAGAGAAACTGAAAGAGACAAGTCATCCATAGGCATAATTAGAAGGGAGCTTTAACTGTGTGAGGGAGTAGGGATGAATATTTATATTCCATTTTAAAATTTATAAAACTAAGAGAGCATTAAACTATTATCTTGAAAATTTTCTATACATGAGTCCCTACCCTTGCCCCAGAAGCACAAACATAAACTCAAATTTTGGTGTAAAGTTTAAAAATAAGTTAGAGATAATTTATCTGTCTACCAACTCAACTTCCTCATAGTTTCTAAACAGGTTCTAAACTTAAAAAAAAAAAAAAAATTACTCACTATATTTAGTGATAAGTTAGCGCTAGCGGTAAAGAAACCCACCTGCCAATGCAAGAGACATAAGAGGTACAGGTTTGATCCCTGGGTCAGGAAGATCCCCTGGAGGAGGGCATGCAAGCCACTCCATTTTTCTTGCCTGGAGAATCCCATGGACAGAGGAGCCTGGAGGGCTACAGTCCATAGGATTGCAAAGAGTGGGACATGACTGAAATGACTTAGCATGCGGCATTCATACTTAGTGGTAAGAAGCCTGACTTGAGTCTTGCTTCTTGCACTTACCCAACCAAAATTGTTAAGCATTTTCTTCTTCACACTTTTTTTGGGGGGGGGAAACTTAGGATTCTCATGTTTTAAGAGGTTGTTTATTGAAACTCATTCAAAATGCAATGATCTGTGTTGAGTACTTCAACGTTTGCAACACTATGCAGCTATTTATATATATCTGCTTCAGTTTCTGTTATTTGAAGCTTGTAAATGTAGCTGTTTTCCAGTCATGTCTGCTTATCAACACATGTTGTTCACATTCAAGATGATACTGGATCCATTGTTACGACACCAACATATGAATTTCATAAGATGTCATGACCTGTTGAAATGGTTGTTTTGAGAAACATAGCCTTGGAGCCCTAATTAACATTTAATTGCCAGAAAGGAACACCATTGTTCTTAGGCACAGTTTCCAGTAAAGAGATCAGTGTGTGGGAAACTCTTCTCAATCCTCTGTGGTGACCCAGATGAGAAGTAAATCTAAAAAAGAGGGGAGATATGCAACTGACTCAGTTTTCTGTACAGCAGAAGCTAACACAACATTGTAAAGCAGCTATGCGCGCTCAGTGTTCAGTCACTCAGTCATATCCGACTCTCTGCGATCCCATAGATTGCAGCCTGCCAGGCGCATCAGTCCATGGAGCTTCCCAGGCAAGAATACTGGAGTGGATTTCTACTCCAAAAGCAGCTATAAACTCCAAAAAATTAATTAAAAAAAACAAAAAACTAAACAAACAAAAACAAGATCATGTGCAGGTTTTATCAGAGAGTGTTCATCAAAGGGAAAAATACTTTCAAAGGAGCAAAGGAAACAGGACTGGGCTGGGGGAGAAGCTGCTCTGATGCAGTTACAGTAGAGACTCAGGGGTGAGTAGAAGCTGGGATGGACCTTTCAGCACGTTCCAGTTCTGGGCGAGGGGACTGGGTCTTGTCCCCAGATCAACCAGTCTTAGGATGCCCTTGTGGTACAAACGTAATCTGGGTAAGGCAGCTTCCTTCAGCTAAAGAGGGACTTCCAGAGAGGAAATCAATACTGGACTATCAGCAGTTCATAGCATTCACTACATCAGTGCATTATATATCACGGTAAAGAAGTAACCTATGCTCTGTACCCTAGCCCAGAGATAAAACTTGGGCTCTGGAAAGACTTTCATCATGCCCTGTGTCAATGCAAACTTTAAAGATGGCTGATAAGAGGAGCAAATAAAAAACATGAAAAGATTGGGAGGGTGGGCACCCAGAATACATACAGCACACAGGGAAACATGCTGCTATACAAAATTATTACTAAATCTCCCTCCTCTTTGCACTGGGAAGATATAGCTAATTTACTGGCCTAAGGAGCCATGATCAAGAATTTGACCCCAAAGACTGAAGCAGGAATAAGTTATTCCACAAAAAGTTACTTTGAAAAAAGATTCCCATGGAGTTACATGTATTCCCCATGATGCATGTCAATGTATGACAAAACCCACTGCAATGTTGTGAAGTAATTAGCCTCCAACTAATAAAAATAAATGAAAAAAAATTTTTTTAATAAAATTCAAAAAAAAAAAAAAAAAGGAAAAAAGATTCCCAGAAATTTAAAGCTGAGCCAAAAATGATGATCATGTAGTGTCAAACACAGAGAGAGCAAGACCAAAACTGAAGTCCTGGGGAAAGAACAGGCAGGAATAAAACTCAGGAGTTGAATAAAATTAAAAATGAACTGGAACAAATTGGACAGAAAAGAATATAACCCCTACAAAGTGTCATGAATTGTTTCAGAGTATCTTCAGACTGACCTGGTTGGACATTGAGCGTAGGTTGTATTACAGGGCCAGGGCAGAAAGTTATGGGATAGATTTTTACCAAAAAGGAAGAAGAACTTTATGGGCAAAAGAAGGCTCTTACTTGCTGAGCAGTCATCAACCTGTAAGCTTCACTAAGAAAATATATAGTGCCAATGATATAAAAAAGAAGAGCAAGTTCAAACATGTTAATGAAAGTGCTCTAAGGTAGGAGAAGTGAAGTGAAGATTGAGAATCATCTTGCTGTTTTTATGAAATCATTTCCCTCTCTCATGGAGAAATCCATAGATAGCATCTGGGCACCTGGATAAAATTAGGATAAAAAGCTCTGTCCCTTAATTTCCTAAAGAAGGCAGAACATTCACATCTCATTGGTAAGATTTCTGCCTTTTTCAAGCAGGACACTGACTGTGAGGTCAGCCGATTTCTGCATTTTCCTTTTCTTCAAAAATGTTAGACCTTTTAAATTGCTTTGATAGAGTGTATGCTCTGAAGCTTAGTACAGAGAAAGCAATTGCTCAAAGAAGACTTGAATAAAAGGATCTATTACAAGGAGTGTGTAAATGAACTTGCAGTGTTATAAAGAGGTCATTCCATTGGACCTGTTATAGGCTTTTACAGGGCTCAGAGTGTTTACTAAAGTAGCAAAGTATTTCAAACACTAGTTCCCATTAAATGGATACTGGTTTTATTCAGTGCCTCTGACCTCTGAGCTTGACTGTGACTCTTTATAAGTGGAAGCTTAAAGTGCCATCTGTAGCATAAAATACAAGGTATATGGGTGTTACAAAAGCATTCTGTCTCTGTGCGGGATGGCTCTGGGGAGAGTTCACTGCCCACAGTATCTTTTATCTGTGAGTCACAGTTCCTGGCAATGGCAATTTTGGAGTGACCTTCAATAGACATGAGTGGTGAAGTCAACAGGTGTTCTTTATTGGGAGTTTAGTGGACAAGTAGCATGTGGCCAAAGTTCCCAGCACAGTCTGCTGCAATTAGCTATCTATTTCTAAGCCTCAGCAAGGAGGCCCAGAACTGAAATGGAGACTATCAGAGCAGCTAAAGTGGACCACATATATTAAAAATGAACATAGTAGCGTAGCTCAAATGGTAAAGAATCTGCCTGCAATGCAGGTGACCAGGGTTCGATCCCTAGGTCAAGAAGATCCTCTGGAGAAGGAAACGGCCACCCACTCCAGTATTCTTGCCTGGAGAATACCCTGGACAAAGAAGGCTATTGGGCTACAGTCCATAGGGGTCTCAAAGAGTTGGACACAACGAGTGACTAACACACAAAGTAGAGACAATACTTCTCTTCAAAGATGTGGCAGGTTGGAGGAATACTGGATGCAAACTTAAAAGAAATATTCAGTAAAATCCGTTTATGGGAATTCTAATTTCTTAGGAGTAACAAATCCTTATGAGTCAGTGAAAACATTAATCAAGAGTCATACCACGCAATTTCAAATAAAATAGATAACTAGCAAGGACTTACTGTCCTACTGTATATCACAGTAAGCTCTATTCAATATTCTGTAAAAACATATATGGGAAAAAAATCTGAAAAAAAGAATGGTTATATTGTAAATGTATAACTGAATCACTCTGTTGTGCCCCTGAAACTAACACAACACTGTAAATCAACTACAATCCAATAAAATTATTAAAAATATTATCATGACCCTGTGCTCTAACCTCTTTCTCTTTCTTTAGTTCATTCTCAGGTTGCCCATGGTGGCAAGGTGGCCGCAAGGAGCCTCTGGCTTACGACCCCCTTCCAGCTTCAAGACAGTAAGGAAAACAAAGTACCTCTACTGCAACTCTAGGGGAGAAGTCTCATTGCTTCTCACAGTCTTTGATTTCATCACATGCTCATTCTTATATCAAGCAGTGTGGTCAAAGAATTGTGCATTCTGATTAGAAAGACCTGAGTCCCACATTCAGCCCAGGAACAGTTGTGAAGCCTTATGTGAACAGATGATTTAAATTCAGGACAAGGATGGGTATACACAGCAAAATCAGGGTGCTTGATTCATGCTTAGTCACTCAGTTGTGTCTGACATTTTGCAATCCTGTGGATGGTAGACCGCCAGGCTCCTCTGTCCGTGGAATTCTCCAGGCAAGAAGACTAGAGTAGGTTGCCATTCCCTTCTCCAGGGAATCTTCTTGACCCAGGGATAGAATCTGGGGCTCCTACTTTGTAGGCAAATTCTTTACCATCTGACCAGGCAGAACATGGGAGGCTAGGTGATGGGTGGCAACAACAAAATCTGTCTATCAAACCATGACTTCAATATGTTGGCAAGGTTTGACTGTTTTAAAAACCTTTTTATTTCAAATTTAATATAATTTCCTCTTCTGCCTTTACAGGCAAGTAGCAAAAGTTTTCTGCAATATACAGTATAAACCAACCTGTACTGATAATTACAGTAAGATTATTTACTAACATTGGTTCAACTGAAAGCTTATGTGGAACTCAGGCTGATAAATATTGAACATTTATGGATAAAGTAGGGGTAGGTGGAAATCCTCCATATCAACATCCTTATAATACTATACTATAGAAAATACTAGAAGACTTCAAATAAACCTCTGGTTTTCACACAGTAGCACAACTAAAGTAAGGCAGATGCTCTTGTTTGAGTTCAGTTCAATTCAGTCGGTCAGTCGTGTATGACTCTTTGCGACCCCATGGACAGCAGCATGCCGGGCCTCCCTGTCCATTACCAACTCCCGGAATTTACTTAAACTCATGTCCATTGAGTCAGTGATGCCATCCATCCATCTCATCCTCTGTCGTCCCCTTCTTCTCCCACCTTCAATCTTTCCCAGCATCAGGGTCTTTTCAAATGAGTCAGTTCTTTCCATCAGGTGGCAAAAGTATTGGAGTTTCAGTTTCAGCATTCCTTCCAATGAATATACAGGACTGATTTCCTTTATGATGGACTGGTTGGATCTCCTTGCAGTCCAAAGGACTCTCAAGAATCTCCTTCATAGTTCAAAAGCATCAATTCTTCAGTGTTCAGCTTTCTTTATAGTCCAACTCTCACATCCATACATGGCTACTGGAAAAACCATAGCTTTGACTAGACAGACCTATGTTGGCCAAGTAAAGTCTCTGCTTTTTAATATGCTGTCTAGGTTAGTCATAACTTTTCTTCCAAGGAGCAAGTGACTTTTAATTTCATGGCTGCAGTTACCATCTGCAGTGATTTTGGAGGCCCCCACAATAAAGTCTGTCACTGTTTCCACTGTTTCCCCATCTATTTGTTATGAAGTGATGGGACCAGATGCCATGATCTTAGTTTTCTGAATGCTAAGTTTTAAGCTGACTTTTTCACTCTCCTCTTTCAGTTTGAGGAGTTGTTTGAGTTATAAGATGCTTTTTCCTCTTCTCCAAAGATTGCCTGAGGGACATCACAGGAGAATTTTGTGCTAGCTCTGAAAGAAAACATGGATGACAATGATTTTGTGAGTGCATATATCCAGAGAGCCTTTCTTGTAGATTATGGGGAACTTGCAAAATTAATCATCTCAAAGCAAGAGTTTGGATAAAAAGTGGATTGGAGAATGTGACTCGACCTGGGGGATAAAGGGGGGGCTCTTTTCTTCTCTTGCACTGAAGGAAAGACAGAGGGATTTAGACAGCAAGTCTAAGCAGAGTTACTCACCCATCGTTAAGAAGGACAGGGAGCCAGCTAGGCTGGCTGCAGAAAGTAAAAGAAAACAGTGGGAAGTTTGGAGAAGAGATGCCTCAGCCAGAGGAAAGGTTCCCAGCCTCCCTATTTATCCGTGACATTATGGGAAAGAGGAAGTGTGAGGTCTGGTTTCTGCCCTTGACACCATGGCTCCATCCTCTGCTAACCTGGCAACATGGATGTACCGATTCAGACAAGCCTGACTGGTGAACTCTGCTTCTGTGAGAAAGAACGTAGCCCAGTGTGGAGAAGCGGGCAGAGTATAGCTGCTCACACTCTTCTCCTCACAGAGAATGGGATAAACAAGAGGAAGAAAGAGAAAGTTTCCCTCAAAAGTTTGGCCCCCAAGAGGCCTTAAATGAGAGAATGGGTATTTGTTGAAAAGTAGGGTGGATCCTGTTCTTGGTTACTGTGGTAGGAAGAGTTATGACTCCAAAGCCACATAGGCCATAGTCCTAGAACCTGTGACTGTATTACATGGAAAAAGGGAAATAAAGTTGCAGACAAATTTGAAGTTGCCAGTTCAGTTCAGTCACTCAGTCATGTCTGACTCTTTGCAAACCCCATCCATACATGACTCTCACATTCATACATGACCACTGGAAAAACCACCACTTTGACTAGATGGAACTTTGTTGGCAAAGTAATGTCTCTGCTTTTTAATACACTGTCTAGGTTGGTCATAGCTTTTCTTCCAAGGTGTGAGTGTCTTTTAAAGCTGCTAATTAGTTTTCTATAAAGCAGGGAGATTATCCTGGGTTATCCAGATGGGTATGTAATCACAGGAGCTCTTAAAGGCAGAGGAAGGAGGCAGAACATGAAAGGGAAAAGAAAGATGCAACATTCAGAACTGAGAGCACAAGCCTTGCATCTGGAAGAAGGGGGCTGTTAGGAGCTGAATTGCAACCCCCACCAAAACTCACTGATTGAACTCTTAACTCCCAGTAGTTCAGAACATGACTACATTTGGAGACCGGACTTCTCAAGAGATAATTTAGTTAAAATTTGGTTATTAGGGCAGGCTTTTATCCCATCTGACTGGTGGCCTTATAAGAATAGGAAATGAGAACACAGACAAATGGAGGAAGACCATGTGAACTCAGAGCAGCAAGAAGGTCTTCCTCAAGCCAAGGACAGAGGCATCTGAAGGGATCAGTCCTGCCAGTACCTGTTCTCAGACATCTGGCCCCCAAAACGATCAGAAAAGAAAACTGTGTTGTTTGGGCCATCCGTCTATGTGACTTTGTTATGGTAGCCCTGACAGACAAACATTGGGCAACAAGTTATAAGCAATAAGTGAACTCAACCTGCTCCTAAAGCCCCCTCCACACCTTGCCCAGACTTACTGCTAAGGGAAAGAAAAGAGGAAAAACAGCCAATATGCCAAACTGAATGTCATTTTCATATTGAAGTAAAAATAGACTAGTAAAAAATAGCACTGACTCTAGTCACAAGGATAATGTTTGAGGTTGTGCTATGTGGCAAGAATATAAAATATTTCAACATATATAATTAAATACATAAGCAGATAGCAAAGCATTATGCCCAGGAATGAAGTTCTGGTGAACGACCTTGAATGCCTTCAAATGTTTTACATTGATCAGTCTGCCTATAAAAAGAAATACAGTTTTCCTGGGACATAAAAAATATTTAGGAATTTTAAATTTGGGAGGAAAATGTGAGAGAAGCCCTGTGAAGAAGCAAATGGACTCAGAAGAGGGAGCAGAGCTGGGGTACAGGCAGGAAAGTGGTCTTTCTCAAATATCTTTTTCTTTTATTGTGGTGAGAACACTTAACATGAGATCTACCCTCCTGTTACAGCATTTTTTCTTTTGCTTAAATATTATTTTTATATCTTTTGGTTTATTATCCCCTTTTTAAAAAATTAATTAATTTATTTTAATTGGAGGTTAATTACTTTATAATATTGTAGTGGTTTTTGCCATACATTGACATGAATCAATACAGAGTGAAGTGAGTCAGAAAGAAAAACACCAATACAGTGGTATTAACGCATACATATGGAATTTAGAAAGATGGTGACAATGACCCTAATATAGCTTTAAGTGTCAACTTTGAACATGCACTTGGGAAACCTTGAGGTTGTAGCAGCATTCTTGTTATTTCTGTGTGCAAATCTGAGGCTCCACCAGAGCCAAGCAGTTCAATAACTGACTCTGTAAGTAAAAACTTAGAATCTCACTGTATATAGAGATGTACCTTCTCTTTGTCCATCAGTGGACCGATTAGCATGAGGGTCCAAATCAGGAAAGTGAATCTGGAAGGATTTTTGTAACCACTGAGGTGCTCCTTTTCCTTCCTGTAGGAATGACTTCACCCTTCTAAGCAGGTAGGAGATTCATGCTCACAGCTGTGTTTAAGAGTCAGCACTCCTCCAGATCTAATCTTCACATTTCATGTCAAAACACTTACATTAATACTTTTGACCACCTTGTACTGTTCATTTTAATAATGAATCTGCTTTAAATGCAACCTTTCGATACCTAGACCTTTTGATCCAGAAACCTTTCCATACCCACCCAGCTTAGAAACTAATAACAAACAAATTTAGCCAAGCCCCCCAAACAAAAAATGATGCACATCATTATTTTAAGAGCTCACTAAGAGAATGCAGTCAACTCCATTGTCCCTTTCATTTTTTCTTGGAGCTTCAACAGGGAATCCTACTCCGTCGCAGGCATGAAGTAACACAAGAAAGTTTTCAGATATGATTTACAATCATCACAAACATCTTGAATAGAATCTATTGTTATCATTCTAAGGTTATAGCCTCAATAAAGTTGAAAGTTGTAGTTATCTCTCATTATTCAAACAAGTGAATGAGGTAAGACCTGGTATTTTCAGCAATGGAGCAGTTGTGTTCAAATCCCCTCCCCACAGGGAAAGGATTCTCTTAAGGTGATGAATGATTCAGAAGGTCACAGCCCAAGCTCCATAGAGCTTCAATATGGCAGTATTGAATATGGTATTCTGTTCTACTTCCATTTACTGATGGATAAGAGACAGCATAGTTTGGTCCAAGGCACAGAAGCAGATAACACTTCTAATTCATGTTGTTCTGAAAAGAAAAACTTTCCCTCCTGTTCCCCATGAAAGTGAAAGTATTAGTTGCTCAGTTACGTCTGACTCTTTGCAACCCTGTGTACTATTGCATGGGACCTCATGGACTGTAGCCCATCCTCTGTCCATTGAATTCTCCAAACAAGAATTCTGGAGTGGGCATCCATTCCCTTCTCCAAGGGATCTTCCTGACCAAGGAATCGAACCTGGGTCTCTTGCATGGTGGGCAGATTCTTCACCATCTGACCCACCAGGGAAGCCACCTCCAGCTTTTCCCGTTTACTTGTGAATGGATTTTGTCTTCTGGTCTCACTCCAGAGTTTGAGATGACTCATTAATTATCACAGTTTTCTTGGGATGTTCTTTGTTTTTCTTTTCATGGGTAGTGATAATTAAAATTGCCATGTAGGAAGTACGTATTAGAACCTGAGGTGTTTTAAGTGTTTTTAAAACATTCATGAACGGAGTAAATCCTCACAAGCACTCTGTTTGGAGGGTATTTCAGTAGCCCCGTTTTATGAGATGAGGAATCTTCAGGAACAGAGGTGTTACACAGCATGTTCAGGGTCAAACACTTCATAGTAGAGGATTCAAACCCAAGCAATGTTATTTCAGAGTTTCCATTCATAACCTTGACCCTCTGCTGTGCTGCCGGATCCAGCCCACTGCTTCCTCCCCAAGACTCCCTTTTCCTTCACCCCCAGTCTTTCACGCTTTCTTTCCCTGAGGCGTATACCTCTTACCTTCTTCCCTCTGGAGGTGACTTTAAACAGTCATCAAAATATCTTGTCATCTTAAGCATAAACTGACATGGATAAGTATGGACAGATCACAAGATCTGACATCTGTGTCCTTCATCCTGAATCCAGGTCTCTTGCTTGGGCAGGATCCTTATGGCATCCTGGTCAGTTCATACCCCATCATCCCTCCACATACACACTCCAACATCTTGTAGTGTATCAAAAGAGTACCTGGTGTCTAGGATTTTCTTCCCTCTTCCTTTTCAGGTTTCATTCTCCCATGTAGAAGCAGGATGAAAGAATAAAGCATCTTTTATATTAGGTAACTGGTGGTCCTTGCACATTCTCCACTTGTCTGCTTCTCTCTGATGTGCCACTGTGGAGTCTGCATGGGTCATATGTATGGTCCAGCTTAAACTCAACACTTTCTATCACTAAAGATCATCTTATAGAGGGACAGTATCATCTTCTTTTAGCCCTACAAGTAGAACAAGTCCCCAGCCTTCATCTGATGGGGCTGCACCTTGTTGGACCTCTTGGAAAATCCCTATGCAAAGTGGAAAATGCCTTCATTTGTTCACTGTAAGTGTGAATTTTTGATATTGGGTTTGCATGAAATAGAACACATCTATACTTTATTAGAAACTATAATATGTTTTTACTAAATTCAATTTTATTAATTCTTAAAGCCATAAAATCTTTTCTAGTCAATGAATGTTAAACATAGCAGAAAATCCATTACTATTCAGGGGGAAATAGAGTTTCATTTAGGCCTCCTACAGGAATGCCCATCATAGTGGATACAATGAAAAGTAAGCAATAGTGTACCCAGTATTCATCTCCTGTGACAAAAGTTGAGATCTCATTACTTGCAAGACCTACATTTGATTAACCCTTCATTCTGAGGGTGAATGAAACAGAGTATAAGATGTTCTACCTCCAAGTACAGACAACCTTTATTGCACATGGGTAAACATGAATGATTTAGCTTCCTGGTGGCTCTATGGTTTAGAATCCACCTGCAATTCAGGAGCCACAGGAGACATGGGTTCAATTCCTGGGTCAGGAAGATCCCCTGAAGGAAGGCATGGCAACCCACTCCAGTATTCTTGCCTGGAGAATCCCCTGGGCAGAGGAGCCTGGAGAGCTACAGTCCATAGGGTTGCAATGAGTCAGGCATGACTGAAGCAACTTAGCATGCACACATGGGCATACATGCCTGAATAGGTATACAGAAAGTCTCTAAAGTGCCTTTTACATAAAGTAGAGATTCAGCAGGTTGGCTTTTAAAGAAAATTTGCTCTACTGAGCTCGTTATACAATTCGGATTTGGTAAGATTGATCTTGTGTAAGATGAGTGATGACCACCTCCCTCCACCATTTTTCCTCCCACTTTCTAGTTGAGAGGCTGCAAATCTCTTGCCCCCCTGTGACCCTAGAACACAAATAAAACCTTGAGTCAAGGCACCCAGAAATGTACAACATTTTATAAAAAAAAAAAGAAAAAAAACCCGTCCTTCTTGGAAATGGCTGGACATAGACAGTCTGCAAGAATATATAATGCTACAGCAGGGAACAAAATATAATTCCTAAATGAAGTCAGATACACATGGATAAGACTCAAAAGAAGAATCAATTTACCCAATAAGAAGAAACAGAAATTTCCTGAATGTGTATCCTATTATGGGCTAAAATATAGGTGCTGTGGAAATTCCACATGAATGAACTTAGAAATTGTTTTATTTTGTATTCTGCTCAATTTTGTATTCTGTAAAATCACCGGAAGTTCCAAGGAAAAGCAAGACGGAGCTAGAATCATGGTATGCCAGAATTTAAAGCTTGCTTGTTTGTGTTATAGCCCCTTTTCCTCCTCATACAGAGGGGAAGACAGATGCAGAGTTGCCGGGGTCATCTGGTCAATTTGTGTTGGATGAGTCAGAGCTATCTGTTACCCTTCCTCCATTTCACTTCACTTCTCTGATTATGTTTAGGTAAGGCTCAATTCTGCAAGTTTCCAGAGGCCTTTCTTACTCCTATCTCACCTTTTGAAAAATAGCAGGAAAGCAGGCCATGATCCATAGCTTTTATTAGATGTTTTTCCAAACACCGTGGGGTTTAGTGATGGCAGTTGGAAGCCTGCCAGTGTAGAAAATCTACACTGTGTTCTGTGTGTTTTCCAGATTCTTTGTAAACTCAGCTACCATTTAAAAGAGGTTTTCCTGACTATGCATCTCTCTCTATTAATTCCCAAGTCTCTGACTTCAAAAATATTTTTTCTAAACATCCCTTAAAGAACACCACACTATTTACTATATTTCTATTGTAACTTCTGAACTCCATGCTTCTTCAGACATATCCTGCCTTAGGTGTGACCTTGACGTATAACCACCTTGTTCAATCAATAATATGTTTCTAACAGCTTTCTGTGTATTTGTCTTTGTGCTAAGCACTGAAGGGAGATCCAAAGAAAAAGGAAGACATTCACAGAGCTTTCCATTTACTTTAGGTAGAGAAAATAAAAACTTCCAAATGAATTAGAGAACCATTAAGAACTAAACTATGGGGATAAATACAGTAGAATATTAGAAATTTAAAAAGACTCAAGTTTACTCCTTCAAGAAAATTCACAGTGGAAGTAAGACTTGGATTGTGATCTGAAAAAATGAACAGAATTTGGGGAGTAAGAAAAAAAGAGGGGCATTGCAGAGGGTGAGAGAGGCATGACCAAAGACATAGATGTGGGACTAGTTGTTAAATCTAAAGAGAGTCTGTCGTGCATGCTGGTGAACAGGGAAGTAAGTGCAGATGAGAGGTGGGTAGAGCTTGTCATGAAGTTGCCTATGGACTGTGTTGTGCTGAGCTAGATCGCTTCAGTCATGTCCACCTCCCTGAGATCCTATGGACTGTCACCCATCAGGCTCCTCTGTCCAGGGGTTTCTCCAGGCAAGAATACTGGAATGGGTTGCCATATCCCCATCCAGATGATCTTCCCAACCCAGGGATCAAACCTGTGCCTCTTACATCTCTTGCATTGGTAGGCAGGTTCTTTACCACTCACACCACCAGGGAAACCCTGCCTATGGACTAGGCAGTGGCATTTGGATTGGGTACAACAATGACATAATAAAGAATTACAAGAAGTGTGTTCAAAGTGCAGCCCACAAACTGCATGTTTGTGCTATGTGCTTTAAGGTGGCATATTTCTGGTATTTCTGTAACCACTTCAGTCTGAGATATGGAACAGCTTCATCAGCTCAAACTACTCCCGAGTGCCACTCTTGTATGGTCACATTTCCTTCATTCATACATGTGTTAAAATTCATAAAACTGCGAGTTCAAAAGTCCACTTTACTGAATGCCAATTTAAAACACAAGCAAAATAAATTCAAGACCATCTTCACCCACAAAAACAAATGGGACCTCTCTGGGCTCCACATCGTGTGTGCAAAAAACAGAGCCTTTTGCCTCGAGACTAGACACGTGCACTTAAAAAAAAAACAGTTCATTGGACTTCCCCGGTGGTCCAGTGGCTAAGACTCTGCACTCTCATGCAGCAAGCCTGGGTTCAAGCCCTAATCAGGGAACGAAATTCCACATGCCACAGCTAAGAGTTCACATGTGCATGCTTAATTGCTCAGTCATGGCTGACTCTTTGAGACCCCATGGACTGTAACCACCAGGCTCCTCTGTCCATGGAAGTTTTCCAGGCAAGAATATAGGAATAGGTCACCATGCCTTCCTACAGGGGATCTTCCCAATCCAGGGATCGAGCCCAGGTCTTCTGCATTGCAGGCAGATTCTTTACCATCTGAGCCACCAGGGAAGCCTGGAGTGCTCATGCTGAAACTAAAGATCCTACATGCAGCACATAAAACTCAGTGCAGCCAAATTAGTTAATTAATTAAAAAATAAAACAATTTGTGCAGTGATAGAGGGTGATAAACACCCTCCAAATCCCCTGGCCTGCCTTCTCAAAATATAACTACATCACTACTTTCACTTTGGGGGTTTGTTTGTCTTTTATTCAATTGTTCAACTTCCAGCAACATACTTCTATTACCATTTCTTGTTGCATCATCAATATATGGTATTTTTTGGCTTATACATTTTTATGATGGGAAATTTGTGCTTTCATGCTCCACTCTAGCTCTGTCCAATCTCTTATTTTTTTGGAAACTAAATCCATTTTTACATTATCAAGTGAAAAGATATTAGCATTCCTTTCTATAGCTACACTTGTTTGTATGTAATTTATTCTAAAAGTTAGAAATTAACAAGCCACATGTACATCATTATGTGACTTATTATTTCTTTAGGAAGCAGGGGGAATGCTAGGATTATATGACTTCTGGACCCTAGGCTGGATAATACAGCTTATTTATCTTTACTCCTTTTTGTCACATCCCCAAATTTCCCAAAACTTACTTAGCCTTTAATGTGAGTCATGCATTGTTCTTGGTGATAGGGCCTCAGGATAAATAATAAAGACAATCTCTGCCCTGAGGAAGTTCACGTTAAGACGAGGAGATGAAAAACACACAAAATCAAATGATATTGACTTTTAATGTCAGGTAATGATAAATGCAATAAAGGAAAAAGATGAAGTTAGAGAGGGTAGCAGAGAGTAATGGAAAGGCTTTTCCAGAGTGATCAGTTCTCTCTGAAGAGACCTTTAAGCAGAGGGCTAAAGGAAGTGTGGATTGATGATCTGAGTAAGTGCTTGTCATGTTTAATGAACCACCAAAAGGATATTACTGTTAAAAAAAGGTGAGAAAGGGAATGATGATAAGAAATAAAATTGGAATGGGTATCAGCCAGTGGCCAGAGCATTTAGGTGCTTATGGGCCATGGAATGGAATTTTGCTCCAATGGGAAGTCATTTTGAGCAAATGAGTAACATGTTCAGCTTTATGCGTTAAAAAGATAGCTCTGGGAAACCATCAACAAAACAAAGAGATTCAACCTATGGACTGGGAGAAAGTATTTGCAAGTGCTACTACAGACAGGGATGAATTTCTAAAATATACAAACAATCCATACAACTTAATATCAGAAAAAGAACAACACAATAAAAAAAAACAATGAGGAAGACCTAAATAGACATTTTTCCAAAGAATACCTAGAGAAGGCCAACAGGCACATGATAAGAAGGTCAATGTAGCTAATTATCAGAGAAAGACAAATCAAAGCTATAAGGAGGTGTGAAAGTGAAAGTGAAGTTGCTCAGTCGTGTCCAACTCTTTGCGACCCCATGAACTGTAGCTTACCAGGCTTCTCTGTCCATGGGGTTCTTCAGGCAAGAATACTGGAGTGTGTTGCCATTTCCTTCTCCAAGGAGGTATAGGAGGCATACTGCTACTGCTAAGTCACTTCAGTCGTGTGCGACTCTGTGCGACCCCATCCCTGGGATTCTCCAGGCAAGAAGACTGGAGTGGGTTGCCATTTCCTTCTCCACTGCATAAAAGTGAAAAGTGAGGCATAGGCCATCATTAAAAAATCTACAAATAATGAATCCTGGAGAGGATGTAGAGAAAAAGGAACTCTCCTAGACTGTTGGCTGGGATGTATAAGTTGACGCAGCAACTATAGAGGACAGTATGAACATTACTTAAAAAGCTAAAAATACAGCTACCAGATGATCCAGCAATCCCACTCCTGCATATATATCTGGAGAAAACTATAATTTGAAAAGATATCTGCACATCAACGTTCATAGCAGTACTATTTACAGTAGCCACGACAGAAGAAACCTGTGTCCATTGACAGGTGAATGGATAAAGAAGATGTGGTACATGTAATATTGTTGTGATGATTTAGTGGCTAAGTCATGTCTGGCTCTTATGACCCCATGGACTGTAGCCTGCCATGGAATCTCCAAGGCAAGAATACTGGAGTGAGTTGCCATTTCCTCCTTCAGAGGATCTTCCAGATCCAGGGATTGAACCCATATCTCCTGCATTGCAGGTGGATTCTTTACCACTGAACCACCAGGGAAGCATGATGGAATATACTTAGCCATAAAAAGAATGAAATAATGCCATTTGCAGCAATTTGGATGGACCTAAAGATTATCATAATAAGTAAGCCAGAGAGAGAAAAACATATATGATATCATTTATATGAGACAACTAAAAAAATAAAATAAAATAAAAAGATATAAATAAGCTTATTTGTAAAACAGAAAAAAAATTCAGACAGAAAACAAATTTAAGGTTACCAACAGGGAAATGGGAGAACAAATTAGGATTTTGGGATTAACAGATACAAACTACAGATATAAAATAGGCAACAAGGACCTACTGTATAGCATAGTACAGAGAACTCTACTCAATATTTTGTAACAGCCTATAATGGAAAAGAATATGAAAAGAATATATATACATATTCAGATATATATCTTTATTGCAATTAACACAACATTGTAAGTTTACTTCAATTTTGAAAGTGTTAGCCACTCAGTCATGTTCAACTCTTTGCAACCCCATGGACGGTAACCTGCCAGGCCCCTCTGTGCATGGAATTTTCCAGGCAAGAATACTGGAGTGGGTTGGAATCTCTTCTCCAGGGGAATTTCCTGACCTCGGGATTGAACCTGGGTCTCCTGCATTGCAGGCAGATTCTTTCACCATCTGAGCCACCAGGGAATCCCGCTTTTAAAAATGGTTAAATAAAAGACAGCTCTGGATGCTATACTTAGAACATATGGGGTACTAGAAGCGTATGGAGAGCATCTATGAGGAGTATGTACTGGATCAGACATGAGATGGTGATGGTGTGGAGGAGATGGAGCAGTGGAGGTAATAAGGCATGAGTAGATATGGAATCTGGGCTTCCCAGGTGGGGCCAGTGGTAAATAATCCACCTGCTGATGCATGAACTGTAAGAGACACAGGTTCAATCCCCGGGTCAGGAAGATTCACTGGAGGAAGACATGGTAACCCAGTCCAGTACTCTTACCTGGAGAATCCCATGGGCTGAGGCACCTGGTGGGCTATGGTACACAGGGTTGCAAAGAGTTGGACACAACTGAAGCACCTCAGCACAGCACAGCGCAGGTTTGGAATCTAATCCCTTCTTTCCCAAAGGCTACCTTTTGGAGGCCCCCTTCCTCCAGGTGAGGCTGGGCGGCTGTGTCTGTTGCTCCGCCAACCTCAGCCAGGCTGAGCTGCAGTCCAGTGGCTGCTTTTGTTTTATGAGTAGCCTCCAGTCTCCTATATCTTTTGTTTCTTGGTTCACTGTTCCATTTCCCTGGACTTCCTGAGAACGTGCATGAGAAAATTTGTCAAATTTCTCTTCAGTCTGAGATTGATGTGTCACCACATTTAATTGATAATTTGACCTTGGTACAAAATTCATGAAAATAATTTCCCTCAAAGCTTTGATTGTATTTCTCCATTGACCTTCACTACTTGATGTTGCTTGCCCTTTGTATTACCTTCTCTACTTTATAAAGGTCATTTATCATCTCAAAGTGTTTAGCATCATTTCCTATTTCTGAAATTACTCAGATGTTTCACAGTGAGGCAGCCATTCATGTGCTGGGAAATTGAAGCGAAGTGAACAAGTGAAAAGTATTAGTCGCTCAGTCATATACGACTCTTTACTACCCCATGGACTATAGCCCACCAGGGTCCTCTGTCCATGGATTTCTCCAGGCAAGAATACTGGAGTGGTTGCCATTCCCTTCTCCAGGGAATCTTCCCAACCCAGGGATAAAACCTGGGTCTTCCTTCTACACTGCAGGCAGATTGTTTATCATCTGAGCTAGCAGGGCTGAGCAATTAGTGGACCCTTTAATCAGAAGACATATCCTCTCTTAATTCCAGGAATCTAATATTATTTCTTTACTACTTTCTATCTTGTGTTTCCTATATCCTCTTTTTTGGAATGTCATGTAGTTTGGTAATGGGAAATTATATCAATCTTCTAAAACTTAATATTTCCTCTTTTTTTTTCTTCTTTGGCCATTGTCCCATGCTGGCCAACACTGGGATCACAGGTTTCTTTATCTTGCTTCATCAACCAATATCCCAGCATTAGTTTTCTATTGTAGTTATGACAAACTACCCTGAATATAGTAGTTTAAAGCAACACAAACTCTTTATTTTATAGTTCTGGAGGCCAGAAGTCCAATACGTGTCTCACAGGACTAAAATCAAGTTTCCTTCCCTTCTGGAAGCTCAAGAGGAGAATCTACTTCCTTGTTTTTTTCCAGCTTCTAGAGGCAGCGTACATTTTGGCCTATGACCCCTGACCTACAGCTTCTAAGCCCAGAATATTGCATTTCTCGCTCTCCACCCCTCCTCCACCCCACTTCTCTCTCTGTCCAAAGGTTCTTTGCTTTTAAGGACTCAATCAAACTGGGCCTACCTGAATAATCCAGAATATTTTCTCTGTCTCAAGATCTATAATCTTAATTATATTGGCAAAGTACCTGATGCCATGGATCCCAGGTCGTGGGGGTTTAAAGTGTGGACATCATTGCACGCCATTATTCTGCTGTTATAAAATGTTTGCTAGAAATGGACGCTGTGTCTGCTACTATGCTGCAGCTGCTTAATCTCTCAGTTGTGACTGACTCTCTGCAGCTCTATGGTCTGGAGCCCACCAGGCTCCTCTGTCCATGGAATTCTTCAGGCAAGAATACTGGAGTGGGTTGCCATTCTCTTCTCCGGGGGATCTTCCTCACCCAGGGACTGAACTCCCTTCTCTTATAGCTCCTGCATTAGCAGTGGGTTCTTTACCGCTAGTGTCACCTGAGAAGTCCAACTTGACTCCATTATGTAATAAGACTCTATTATGTATGTATTATGTACAAATGCAGTTCAGGGAGTGGTGACTGGGACACAGTTTTACATTAGGAAGGAATTAGATGCTGTGCCTACAGCCATGCAATAGGTTTTCTGCTGTCCTTTCCCTGATCTTCCAGGACACCCAAGGGATGGCATCAGTTTCCAGGGCTGTCCATCAGAAAGTTCAGCATGGACCTCCACAAGTTTTCCCAAATTACTCTGTGTTTGCCAGCACAGAACCATGATTGGGCTATAGTTTAGTGCTTTTCCATAAACGAGTTGCAAGCAAGTAATCCTTGTTACTTAACATGAGTCACAATATCCCTGGGATAAAAACAAATCAATTGCTTAAGAGAATTACAACTATTCTTTAAACTAGGATCAGGTAGAATTTTATCCTGAGGCTGTGCATAGAGAACACTTTGTGATATCATCAACAGCATTCTCACAATTCAATAAATTTCTTAGGGAGCTTTCCTAGAAGACTATTAATAAAAACTGATGTTATCACACCTAAACATAATTTAGTAGCAACAATTCTTTGTGTACCTGGTCAGAGGGGAGGTAGGGTTGCAATTCAATGCTAATTAGGTGTCCAGCTCTTTGCTGAATTTGAAGAGGGTTGAATTCCCAGTACCTAAGCCACTTCCCTGAATGCGGCAGGTACCCACAAATCTTTGTTGATGGTGACAATTATGTTATCATGTTTAATGCATGTTCCAAAGAGAATATGTATTATAAAATACATAGGAGTAGTCCTCTGCTTACATAGGGATCAACCTAGGATCTTGTTACATGTGCTTAGTCATATAGTTGTGTCTGACTCGAAACCAACTGGACTGTAACCCACCAGTTGGCTCCTCTATCCATGGGACTTCAGGCAAGAATAGTGGAGTGGGTTGCCATTTTCACCTCCAGGGGATCTTCCCAACCCAGGACTTGAACCCATGTTTCCTGTGTCTCCTGCATTGCAGGCAGATTCTTTATCCCTTGAGCTATCGGGAAAGCCATCTGTTATATGAACCAACTCAAATATGCTGCCCTCAATCCTATGCCCACAGTAATGGAACAAAATGATACTTTCTCTGAGGCATGATCCTTAAGATTGCTCCTCAAGGTCAGTCAGTCCATATTTCATAATCTCAATCCCCATAACACAAAGTTGATTTTTCAAATATCTTTTTAACATGTCTACAGAATTACCCACAAGACGTGGTTCTGCCCATTGCCAACAGATATAATTTTCCTGTGGGATAGGAAGTTACACATAAAGAAATTGAGATTCAGAATGGCTGAGCACATTGATCCAGTTCATTCAACTAGCAAGGGGCAGCTGGCAATTGAACTCTGATCTGTCTGCCTTCACGATTCATAATTTTAACTACTGCCATGTGCTAAGAGAGCTTCTGTAGGGCCTGAACAATATGCCAAAGAAAAAGCACGAAAGAGCACTCCAGACAGAAGGAGCTATAACAGCTTCACAATCAATTATTCTGGAAATTCAGATATTTTAAATCTGCTCTGATGCTCCCAGGTCTAAGACCTTATCTCTGCTGTCTTGTGAGCTGGCCTTTCTCAGGGCCAGCCTTTGTTTCTGTGCTTCAAGGACAGCATGTCTGATGTAACTTTTGACTTTGTTTCTTTTATTTTGTGTGCCTCAAGTGGTCTTTAGGATGACAACCAGGTCCTCAGTCCTCTTCTCAAGGGATTATAGGTGTCAAACTACTTTCATCTTTCTTTGTCTGTGTGCTTTTTAGGTGATAAAGGATCAGGATGGCTCCCTATCCTCTTCTCTCTGCTGAAGTTTCTGGTATCCTTAGTGCAATGTGAGTTGGAAAATCACACTCCTGCAGTGGTGGTGAGATCATTGAATTTCAGTGCATCAGGGACAAAAGTCAGTTCTGGAGGCCTATTGCTTTGAAGTTTCTTTGTTAGGATTTGGACCTGAGGTCTGCACTAGTCAAGATAGAGAATGAAAAGAGAGAAACAGAGTGCCCTGAAATGTTCTGAACTGAAATATGCACCTGCCTGCTTAGTCACTCAATCGTGTCCGACTCTTTGTGACCCCATGGACTGTTGCTGGCCAGGTTCCTCTGCCTATGGGCTTCTCCAGGCAAGAGTATTGGAGCGGGTTGCCATTTCCTTCTCCAGAGCTGAAATAATTACATCCCAAATCCTTTAAGGCTGAGATGGCTGACTTCCCTTGCATACATCCCTCTGGTTTGCTATTCTCTAGATGTTCTTTTTGATGTCATGCCCTCTTGCAAATATCGTTAGCAGTCACTATTTGAGGGTTAGATATCTAGTGCTCATATTAATGTAAGAGGGTATTAAGTACCTTTAAAAAAAAAAAACAACTCTAAGCAGGCTGACAAGCCCATTATTCCCCTCATAACTGTTTCTTACATGATTTCCTCCTGTATACATCTTACCAAGATGCATTTGTCAGTGAAGTCAATATATTCTTTTTTTTGGGAAATCTGGCTTTAAAAGAATGTAATCTTCTGACAAGCATAAGACTGACACTAGCCAGAAAGAAAAAGTCTAATTTTAAAGTCTAATTTTCTGATTCATTGAATACAGTAGACATAGAAAGGAGCCCAAATTCACAATGTTTTAAGATTTTGAAGAATATGAAAGGTAAAAGATCATTTTTAATCTTCTTTATATCAGTATATAATAGCCCTGGGAGAGTGACAGGATCATAAAAAGGAAATGGAGGGAAAAAAAAGTCTGCAGTTAAATTGATAAGCTTGTAAAACCTATGGAATAACAATTCCTTTTCAAATGTAAATTTTTGCTTGTTTTTTTGGCTACAGTTAACTTTTATAAGGGCTTCCCTGGTGACTCAGATGGTAAAGATGTGACAAAGAATCTGCCTGAAATGCAGAGACCCTGGGTTCAATCCCTGGGTTGGGAAGATCCCTTGGAGAAGGGCATGGCAACCCACTCCAGGATTCTTGCCTGGAGAATCCCACAGACAGAGAAGCCTGGCAGGCTACAATCCTGGGGGTCACAAAGAGTCAGACATGACTGAGCAGCTAGGCACACACACACAACTTTTATAAAGAGAGTGATAAATGACATGTAACAGAAGTTTTTCATTAAGTTTTCATTAGTTTTTCATTAAGGAGAAAATATTTTGTGTGACCAGAGGGAGAAATAAATTCAATATAGAATAATAATGCTTTAATATCTACATACAGTATAATGTGTAATAGAGAGGCATTAATATATAAAAAGGCTTTCTGACATTCCTGTTACTTTATAAGCTTAAATTTTCAAAGTTAGGAATCAAGAATCCAATTGCTAAAATTCCTTGAAATTACTCAGGAGGTGCTGAGGAGCTGCGGCCAGCACAGCAGGTAGGCATCAAAAGTGGTCAATGCACAGTTTGGGGAAAAGAAACTAGAGACAGAATGAAAGTTTTAAAGATGGGACCAGAGGACTCAAGACTTCTTGGGTCAAGAGCCCTGTTCTTCAGAGCCACATCACTTTTATTTAGTGTCTTGGCAAGCAGAAAGTATCTGTTGTTCTATGATGAAGTCAACCTCCTATGTCCCCGGTCATGTCTCCCATTGTATTGGTTACTTTAAACTATCTTTGTTATTTTCTTTTACAAGAGCTATCACATAGCTGGAAGTCACAGACCTGCATATGCTTTGGGAAAACATCTTAGCGTGTGCACAAGCACCCTCTGAACTTGCGCTGACCTGGGATTCCCAGGTCCACACTGTTTTTCCTTAGCTTAGCAGGGCATGACAACCCCAACTGATCAACCTGATGTACTTTTCTTTGGGTTATGCTGTGTTGCTACATTTTGTTTTTATTCTTTTCCCATGGTGATCTCCTCATGGCTTAGCCAGAGCAAGAGGCAGAGCAACAGGCAGCTGACTGTTAACCCCTGCACTGAGGCAACCAGGGCATTTGAAATGCACAATGTCAAACATTCAGTTTAAAAATTACCAATAATACCAAGAAACAGGAAAAAGAGAAAAACAAGATAATAAATAGAAATGAATTCAGACAATCTAAATATTGAAGTTACTAGACACAGAGTTTGAGATAACTGTGGTTAGTATGTCCATAAAAACCCAATAATCTGAAATAATTCACCAGGGAGCTGAAATATATGAAGCAAAATAAAGTAGAAGATCTACTAAAAATTTAAAAATAAATTGATAGGATATTAAAAGTCAGTGCATGAATTTACCACAACAGATCAGACACAGCTGAAAAAGGAATTAGTAAACTCGAAGGTATGTCAACAGAAAATATTTGGAATGAAACACAGAAAGTACATTAATAAAAAATCTATACAAAGGAATTAAAAAATGAAACACAGAGAAAGATCATCAGAAAAATGTCACACATGTAGTTGGAGTTCCAGAGTGAAAGAGAATGAACCTGGAGGAAGAAGCATAATTCGAAGAAACACTGATCAAAGTTCTTCAAAATAGAGGCAGTAAGCTAGAAATTCAAGAAGGGTTAGGAACCCTAAACAGAATAACTAAAGACAAAATCCTATTTAGATGCATCATAGCAAAAACACTAATTTATAAAAAGATGCAATCTTATAAGCTACCAGATAGCAGTAGAACACCACCATTAACATAGATAAACAAAACAAAACAAAACAAAACACTGCCAACATAATATGCTGCCTTCTGCGAAACCAACCTTCAAAAACTACTCAAGAATGAAGGAAACAGAAAGAAATTAAGGAAACATCAAAGGGATTTTTTAGCAGGAATAAAATTATCTGAAATCAAAGAGAAGAACCACAGAAACAAAAAAAAAAAAGAAAGAATACTACAAAGTGTAAATATCAGGTTAAATATGAAAGATTATTTACTATGTAAAGACCAATAACAAACCTTGCAGAATTAAATATATATGTAGAATTAAAATGCATGATAATAATAACATAAAAGATGAGAGAATAAATGGACTTTAAAGTTTGAGTTCTAAACATTATTATAAAGTGAAAAAATACTAATTTGTATTCAATGTTAATAAGTTAAGGATGAATGTTGTAGCCTCAAGGATAACCATTAAGAAGAAAACCGAAGACCACAGAACTAAAAATATAACATAGGAATAAATAGGATAAAAAAATACTTGAGGACAACTGGTTCCAGATGCAATTTTAAGTAGCTGGTGTCAGACTCATCCTTCCCCATAAACTACCTTCATGCGTGCGTGTGCTCTGCTAAGTCACATACCCATCATAAGAAATGGTCTGGAGCTTTTTCTGCATCGTCATTTGTCAATCAATGCCTATTTCTAGGATTCTTTGAGGGAATTCATTTATTTCTTACAGTACATGCAATGTTTCAATACAGATAATCAATTTTGTGCCCTACATAATAAGACAAATAAGTTGATCTATTTTGAAGGAATGAGAAGAAAAGAAAAAGAAACAGAACACCCTATTTCAATTTCTCTGGATTAAGAAGGGCAATGGGGAAATGTGTCACAAAATCTCAAATCAGAAAGTACAGAAGTACACATATGACAAGTACAGATATAAGTACAACAGAGGTTACCAGAAGGCAGAAGACAAATCCTTGTTTCCAAGGAACTCGAATTTATTTCCATTTAACTTGATGAAGAGTGATTTGTCTATAAACAAGTATGCAATGGATTCAAGTTTTAAACAAATAGGTAATGGCTTCAGGTTTTGCATTTTTGATCAAAATTAAAGCAACCTGAGATTTGCAGATTATTCAACAGGAAGATAGAGACATTTATTAGTGCCAAAACTTCCTAAAAAAATTCTAAGATTTCATTTATTTTCAGGCCAACTATCTAAAAATGAAGAGCACCATGAGTCCCTCCCAGCACCAACTCATGGCAGTTTTTTCCAACCTTCTGCTTAGCAGAATGGTTTTCCTGAACAGTAACATAACTTTCAATTACTTTACTACAAATATAATTTAGCTGAATGCATTGATTTTTTTGCAATTTTTGTTTGTCTCCAAGATATCTATTTGTGTCCTCAAGAAACAAAATTCATATATTTGCATCATATTTGACTGTTTTTGAAAAAAATCTTTGGCATTTATCAAACATTATAACCAAATATCTTAATTATCCCCAAACTGCAAATATCATTGAGGTATTTCACTTTCCAAAGAAAAATGTAGCAAATGGGCTCCAGGCTCTCTATGATTTTCAAACATGACAAGAAATTTGTGAAATCAAAGCAAAATTTATTCCAAGAACAAAGGCTACCAAAATTGTGGTGATGACATTAAACATAACTAAACCTGCAATGAACTCAGCTGCTGTCGTTTTATAAGGAGATTTTTATGTGTGAGAAAACAAGAGGCTGATGTAGTCATGCGGAAGGATGAACACTGAGCAATTCATTAACTTCTCACTGGACCTAAACGAGCTTCCTTGGTGGCTCAGATGATAAAGAATCCACCTGCCAAGCAGGAGACCCAGGTTCGATCCCTGGGTTGGGAAGATCCATGGAGAAGGAAATGGCAACCCACTCCAGTGTTCTTGCATGGAAACTCCCATGAACAGAAGAGCCTGGTAGGTTACAGTCCATGGGGGCCACAAACAGTCTAACATGACTGAGTGACTGATACAGTGACCTAAATGATGTAAATGTACATCAACTTAGAGGACAGAAAATATGTGCCCAGCTTCCAGTGAACTGCGCCATCTGGGAAAAGTCATCTAAACATTTCATGCTGTCCTTTATTACTAAGCTCAATCCCATCTTCTCTAGGGTAGAGACAAAGAATGTTTTTTCAGTTCAACATTGTACAGTTTTTATTAAAAGAGAATTACAGGCTGATCTTTCACTTTTTCATATAGCTGGTTTACCTTTTGTGTCTTTGAGAACTTTTCAGTGGACTAGAGAAAAAATGAGAATTGTTCTAAATCACTTGCTATATAAAATGATTTTTTTCATCGTTCAGTCGCTAAGTTGTGTCTGACCTGGACAAATTAAGGACCGGGGTATCCCTCTCTCTCTCTTTTTTCTTTATTGAAGGTAAGTTGCTTTACAAAGCTGTGTTGATGTTGTGAATCAGCTATATGTTTACATATATCCCTTCCTTCTTGGACCTGCCTCCCACCTCAACCCCAGCACACCCCTCTAGGTCATCACAAAGCACCAAGCTAATCTCCTTGTGCTTTATAGCAGCTTCCCACTAGCTATCTATTTTACACTTGGTATTGTTTACATGTCAATTCTCTCCCAATTCACCCAGCCCACACTTCCACCTCCTCCATGTCCACGGTTCCATTCCCTATGTCCGTGTCTCTTTTCCTTCTAAGCAAATAGATTCATCTGCACCATTTTTCTAGATTCCACATTTATGTGTTAATTACGCTAAATCTATGAAGGACTTAACATTGCCATGTGCCATAATACTTCTTATCTCAGAGTAGAGTGACTCCTCAAATATTTCTTTGATTGCAAAGGGAGAGCATGAGAGTTGGTAAACAACATTAAAATGTTTTGCTGGAAAAGCATATACTTTGTCTATAACGGGTTACTAAGTTGGTGATTGTATTGAAGAGCACTCTCAGGAAGCAGGCACAGGGTTATGTACCCAGGATACCTGGGAATACATACAGAGGCCACCTAGAGACCTGGATCTGAGTTCTGAGGGACTGATATCCTGAGCAACTCTTTACTGAGCTTATCACATTAGTCCTTCAAAATGGAAATGTACAAATGACTTATAGTGGTGCTTCTGTTCCATCAAAGCATTCAGTTTTACTGACTCCTTTGAATTGATTCTGGATCTTGTTTTTCTTTTGTTTTCCTGTCTTCAAGTTTGGGGGACTGTCCACCACAGATTTTACCAGTTCCATATTCTTGTGCATCCTACCTCATGACATTTGGTATTAGGAAACAAAACTCCCGAGTATTTCTTCCTTGGGGAGTCAGACCCAAACAAAATTGCAAAGTGGATGAAAGGCATCTCCAATGCCCTTGGGTCCTATTTCAGTCTTTCCACCTTCCTTTTGATAACAGAGGTCTCTAACAGAGGGAGACCTCACACTGTTCTGTCTTCTGTCTTCACAGCAGAATCTTACAAGGCTGCTACAATGATTAACCCCATTTTATTTTTACTGATTACGAAACAAGTAAGAAATAGCAGCAAGGGCACACTTCTTGAATACAAAGTTCAAAGCCTACTGAGGCCTGACCTAGTGCTCTGACCTAGTCACTCCTGCTGAGGTGACTTGTCTTTTCTGGAACCTCTCCTCTTGCCACTCCCCTGCACCGCCACCCCTGCCCCTGTCCTCCTCTCTCAGATGCCAGCGATGCCCTATATGGCCCTTATCCACCTTGATCTCTGAGCTAAAATCCAGATTTACCTAACTTGGACTGCCCTAAACCATTGGCAGCATTCCAAGTAATTTGAGAAACAATTTCAACTAAATGAACTCATCGGGGATAACAAATCCCTTGTTAAATTTTTCTTGGAGGGAGTCTGGAACTTTCTAACACAAAGCATGATTTTAGATTTACAGTATAAAGATCTTGGTCTCCAAATTTGCTGTGTAAATTTAACACTGTTTTATGATGAATTAACTCTGTGCAAAGAAAAGGCATTCCTTTTAAATTCCTCTCCCTCCTTTATCTCAATTCCCTTCACATAATTCATAAGCTACTGAAATGTTGAAGATCCTCTAATTAATTCAGATAGTTCTGCAATAATTCCCAGGCTCTATAACTTTTCCTAACACTACTTCACCTTTGTAGCATTAACTTTTTCGCTGAAAGCTTGAAACTTTTGGATCAGTGCTTTACTCACTGTGGGGACTACCATGCCAACCAAACCCACCTGGGCCAGTACAGCCTCGCTTATGGACTTTTTTGTGTTTCACCATGACACTAACAGCTCCAGGGTAAACCTCCTGAAACCCTGAGCTAGACGACTGATAATTTAAACTATTTTCTTACATTCTTATATGATATGGCCACATTGTCTTACTAACACATTTTGACACTACCCAATCATTGCTGCTGATTTTTGAAGTAGTTATTTTGCTATAAAAGAATTGGAAATATTTATATATTATTCAAGAAATATTATATATTTATTATATATATATCTTTGTGAAGATTTGTAAGCTCATTATAAGGGAAATAATGTTATTATTTACGTTCTAGAGAGTTTTGCCAAAAACAAGACTATGGGGACTTTTCTACAATTTATTTTTAAGCATACTAGACTGTCATTCTCAGTGAAGCACATGTATGCATGTGTGTATAATATATATATTACATATTATATAATCTTCCCAAAAATCATGTGTTTATGCTTTTCCTGCATACTTTCTGGGCTAAATTATTAGTTCCCTAAAATTTGACTTATTTAAACTTGGAGCAATTGCAGTCTTTAAATGAGTAGAATAAATGCTCATGTATCATACTTTGCATGCATGTGTACATGCTCAGTTGTGTCTGACTCTTTGTGACCACCTGGACTGTACCCACAAGACTCCTGTGTTCATGAAATTTTCCAGGAAAGAATACTGGGATAGGTGGTCATTTCCTACTCCAGGGGACTTTCCCCATCCAGGGATCAAACTCGCATCTACGGCCTCTCCTGTATTACAGGCAAATTCTTTACCACCGAGCCACTAGGGAAGCCCATATCGTACTTTAATTTCCCTTAGATGTGATGGTTCCACTTGAACTTTTATATCATTTCAGCAATTCCTTTACCCTGCCCAATGCAGGAGAATCTTCTGATTGGTTTCTGAATTCTATGTTTCTATGACAAGAACACATCATTTGGACATTTTCTAAACAAATGTTGGTTTGCTGTTTTTGTTCTTGTTTGTGCTAATTGTGACACTGGTTTTTATTTTTTTTTTAACTGTTAATATATGAAGAAATTCCACTTTGGACATACAGCAATTAGTCTATTCCATCCTGCAGAATTGTAGTCACCTCTTCAGAAAAGTAAGATCATGGCATCTGGTCCCATTACTTCATGGCAAATAGATGGGGAAACAATGGAAACAGTGACAGACTTTATTTTCTTGGGCTTCAAAAATCACCGCAGATGGTGACAGCAGCCATGAAATTAAGACACTTGCTCCTTGGAAGAAAAGCTATGACCAACCTGGACAGCATACTAAAAAGCAGAAACATTACTTTGCCAACAAATGTCCATCTAGTTAAAAGTTATGGTTTTCCCAGTGGTCATGTATGGATATGAGAGTTGGACTGTGAAGAAAGCTGGGCACCAAAGAATTGATGCTTTTGAACTGTGATGTTGGAGAAGACTCTTGAGAGTCCCTTGGACTGCAAGGAGATCCAACCAGTCTATCCT
Source organism: Odocoileus virginianus (assembly GCF_023699985.2). Taxonomy (NCBI): domain Eukaryota; kingdom Metazoa; phylum Chordata; class Mammalia; order Artiodactyla; family Cervidae; genus Odocoileus; species Odocoileus virginianus. The sequence goes on along the minus strand of NC_069692.1, from coordinate 357,265 downwards.
GAAGGAGCTAAGCCCTGGGTGTTCATTGGAAGGACTGATGCTGAAGCTGAAACTCCAATACTTTGGCCACGTGATGCGAAGGGTTGACTCACTGGAAAAGACCCTGATGCTGGGAGAGGTTGGGGGCAGGAGGAGAAGGGGACGACAGAGGATGAGATGGCTGGATGGTATCACCAACTTTATGGACATGAGTTTGAGTAAACTCCGGGAGTTTGTAATGGGCAGGGAGGCCTGGTGTGCTGCGATTCATAGGGTCACAAAGAGTCGGTCACGACTGAGCATCTGAACTGAACTGAACTAGGACTTGCAAGTAACTAAAAATATACTATAACTATATACACTGATAAGAGCTACCAAAGATTACAATCAAAACAAAAAAATTTTCATGAAAACACGGTCCTAAAGGAAGACTACCACCCACAGTGAAAAGAAGCCACAGAGGAAATGCTTTAGCAGATCATTCTGCTCTGTCTGAAGTTCTTATGCAGGAACCTCCCAAGTAATATATCAAATTCATAGAAGGGTTCAAAATTCCATCATAGATACTCAAATTTGTCTTCTAAATTCTGAAAAGAAACATAAGGAGCCATCATTTTGGAAACATAGGAATATGTCATTTGTGTGGCTAAGATCTGACAAAGCCAGGATGGTACTGGGATAGCATCTGATAAAACTTGAAATGAACGCTTGTCAAAATTCTCCACTAGGTGATCCAACTCATCCCAGTAAGGGCAAAATGACCACAATATTAAACACTGATGGATAAAATATTTAAGGATAACAAAATATAGCCTCATTCACAGCTAACAAAATTCTGGGGGAAAGTGCAAAAGCAAGGCATAGACTGGAATAATGCTGAGAGAACATTTGAGCATTTTTTGAATTTTTTTAAATAACATCTTTCTGGGTGGTAAATATGCACAAATAACAGTATTCCTGGAAGGTTGAAATACTCCCTGTTAAAGCAACAGCAGCATAGCCTGTAGCTAATAGACTGGATACTCTATTCCCAATGTAGAACATTGGGAATGTTCTATCCAGTAAGAAGGGACAATTTTACCAGCACTTATTTATAAATTCTGCTCAAAAATATTCAATGTCTACATTACTGTGAAACCTCTGGAATAGCAGAAGGCATTTTACTGGAATTGGTAAGTTATACCAATTAAGTTCTAACAGTGGGAGATATTCAGAAAACCCCACAAGTATATTGCTAAATCAAGATCCTCAGAATAAACAATGGCAAGAGACAGTAAAGAGCTCATAATCAGCATCATCAAAACCAGATTCTCCTAAATACTTGAAACCACCGATCGTTACTCTCAACTTTGCACACTTTTGTTTCTCATCCTTTGATTTGTATTTTCTACTTACAAGTTTATATACTTCTGATTTATCTTACCTTTTCCCCCTTATAATAACATAAACTTGCTTACTTTTAAAATATTCTATGCAGATGACACCACCCTTACGGCAGAAAGTGAAGAGGAATTAAAAACCCTCTTTATGAAAGTGAAAGAGAAGAGTGAAAAAGCTGGCTTAAAACTCAACATTCATAAAACTAGGATCATGGCATCCAGTCCCATCACTTCAGGCTTCCCTCAAAGCTCAGTTGGTAAAAAAAAAAAAAAAAAAGAAAGAAAATCCACCTGCAATGCAGGAGACCCTGATTTGATTCCCTGGAGAAGGGATAGGCTACCCACTCCAGTATTCTCGGGTTTCCCTTGTGGCTCAGCTGGTTAAGAATTTGCCTGCAATGTGGGAGACCTGGGTTTGATCCCTGGGTTGGGAAGATTCCCTAGAGAAGGGAAAGGCTACCCACTCCAGTATTCTGGCCTGGAGAATTCCATGGACTGCATAGTCCAAGGGCTCACAAAGAGTAAGACATGACTGAACAATTTTCACTCCACACACTCCCATCACTTCATGGGAAATAGATGAACTTGAACAAACAATGGAAACAGTGACAGACTTTATTTTGGGGGGCTCCAAAATTACTGCAAATGGTGACTGCAGCCATGAAATTAAAAGATGCTTGCTCCTTGGAAGAAAAGCTATGACCAACCTAGACAGCATATTAAAAAGCAGAGACATTACTTTCCTGACAAAGGTCCCTATAGTCAAAGTTGTGGTTTTTCCAGTGGTCATGTATGGATGTGAGAGTTGGACCATAAAGAAAGCTGAGTGCCAAAGAATTGATGCTTTTGAACTGTGATGTTGGAGAAGAAGCTCAAGAGTCCCTTGACCCGCAAGGAGATCAAAGCAGTCAATCCTAAAGGAAATCAGTCTTAAATATTCATTGGAAGGACTGATGTTGAAGTTGAAGCTCCAAAACAATACTTTGGCCACCTGATTTTCCTAATAACAAATTTCTTGCAGATAATGCAACTCTAGGGCATCAGAAGAAGAGGATAACTTAAAAAAACAAAACCTTAAAAACAGTATACTTACATCTTCACAAAAGTTACTTTCTTCTCACAGGAAGCACCTGTGTTCTTTATTCTATGTGAAAATCTAGGCTCTTTCAGTGTTCACAGAGAACCAAAGCTTTCATTCTGCAAGGCTCTTAAGCTGCTCTAAGTGGATGACTCCCTAATATCTTCTGCTCATCTTCAGATTTATATGTTATGAAGTCCTTTGTAGAGAAATAATGACCAGTGGAACAGACCACAGAGTAGTTAGGCAACTCAAAATGGGTCCATAATTTGAATGTTCTAGTAAGTAATATAGCACAAAAATAAGTTTAAATTCCTTATATAAACAATTGGACAGCATAGGAGTTTCTTTTAGCTACTAAGGGAAATATCTGATCTGTGCCATGATTAGTTTATTTTGTCATATCTGAATTATTAATAACACAAATCATAAAATGAATCTGTATCTAAATGAAAAAGAAAGTCAGGCTGATTACTTAAGTAGACTCAGAGAGTCATTGGGATCTGCTTTCCTGAGCAAGCTAGAAAGACATTGGATTAATTCTACAAGGCCTTTCCATCCCATAGCTTTTTGTTCACTTGTTTGTTTTTCTCAGAGTTGTTTATTAATGATTTCTATTGTCCATAACCTTAAATGTTTGTATGCGGTCTCTATCCTGATAGATGATCCAAAAGACAGCTCAAAGACAAAAGCAGAATATAATCATGCTGATCAATAATCCAACCAAGAACCATACATGTACTAACAAAATTCACCTTAAAGGAGATCTGAAAATCAACCTCATCTTAAAGGAAATCAGCTACAATGAGGAAGAGCTGAGTGATTCCCGATAGGCTTTATTCCAGTTGGTGGTGAAAGAAACAAAATGGAGAACTATGAATAAAAAATGTCCTGCAGTGTAGGAAAAAATTCGAAATAAAATCAGTTGTTTGTTTCCATGGTAATAAGAGCAACCAGAACTCATTCTTAACTTTCTCCATAAATAAGTGACAGCCTTTTAGTCATCATCAACATTTACCCATGGAGCCAGTTTTAAATGTGCTTAATCAACTAATGACAACTGACTTCTGTAAACATGGTTATGCAAGCCAACCAAACATAAAAGCCCTTCCTTTCTGACAGAAGCCCTTCAGGAAGAGACTCTTTCCACTGAACACAATTCTGAGAGCTAGCCAATCACCACCAGTCTTATCTTCCTACAGTAACGATGAGTCATCCATGTCTCTGAACTTCAGTGATGTTAATTATTGAACTCCATGCTTCCCAAGGGCTTCCCTGGTGGCTCAGATGGTAAAGAATCCATCTGCAATGCAGGAGGCCTGGGCTCCATCCCTGAGTTGGGAAGATCGCCTGGAGAAGGCAATGGCTACCCACTCTAGTATTCTTGCCTGGGAAATCCCTTGGACAGAGGTGCCTGGTGGTCTACAGTCCATGGGGTCGCAAAGAGTCAGACACAACTGAGCAACTAAACATGCATGTTTCCCAGACACACTATATGAGATTGCATTCTGCTCTGCTTACCCCAAATCCCCCACCTGAAGAAAGCAGTAAGCTCAGCTGTGTATATATGTGCACCTATTTCAAGTGTTGAATGATTTCTTTATCCTTTACAGTGTAGTGGTTTTATGGGTTTATGTATATTTGTCCAAACTCTATACAAACATTTATTTTTTTTATTTGTTGTTGTTTACTCTCTAAGTCATGTCCAATTCTTTTGTGACTCCAGGGACTGTAGCCTGCCAGGCTCCTCTGTCCATGGGGTTTCCCAGGCAAGAATACTGGAGTGGGTTGCCATTTCCTTCTCCAGGGGATCTTCCCAACCCAAGGATCAAACCCGTGTCTCCTGCATTGCAGGTGGACTCTTTACCACTGAACCACTGGTGAAATCCCTGAACCTGAATACACTGAATTAAAAACACAACTGAGAATAAAAGAGAACAGAACACCTCTGGTAAGTGATAGAATAAACTGAATGCAGAACACTGGCATTGCTAGTAAATATGGATCTGAGGCACAGTTCAATATAAGAACTCCCTATATAGTATACAATCATATCATCACTTTTGTATCAATAATTCTAGCAAAGGTTGGTTTAGGCAAGCAACAACAAGCTGCATAAGATAGAAGCAAGGTCCCCAAAGAACAGTGTGGACAGCTCAGTCCCATAGAAAACTGCGGATGCTGTCTTGTCCAAGGCGGCTGCAAAACTAAGTCTGTGCTGAAGTTGCATGCCTCAGGAGCCTACTTTTACTTTTGCTCTCTTTTCCTTGATCTTTTTCCTCTCTCTTGTTCCCAACTCACTCCTATGGGAATGTTGCATCAGTTTGCATGTGGGGATAAGGCTTGCAAGGAAGTGCTTGAGAAGCAGAGAAGCAGTTGGATTGTCCAAGCCCCTAATAACAGGATTTGTTTTCTCATCACAGTGGTGGAGTGCTGATCTTGAAGCAGCAAAGGGAGCAATTAACACCATGAACCCACCTCCAGCCCTTCTGGGGATGGGGAGATTCAGATGAAGGTCCCATTCAGAGAAATGTTTGAGGATTAAGGGTGGCCAAGGATGTAATAAAAATACTCAGGACAGAGGGAAGGGCAATTGCCTAAGAGCAGAGGAGGGACATGGCCACAGCAAAGAAAGGATTAGTGTAGACTTTTATCATGGGCACTAAAACCAAAGTAAAGATAGATATAAATTATTGTTTTTATCTCGATACTAAATAGTGGGAAAAGTGGATCAAGAGATTTGGGATATACTGTTAGGATCTCAAGATGCCTTTTGGAATGTTGTAAAAGCAGTCCCTATGGACTTATAAAGATCATGACTCCAAGTTCAGAGTTTCAATTTTCTTTACCCATGGTGAATTTAAAATTTTTCTTTGCACTCATGGAGAGTGATTTTCTCCTTCATTTGACAGGTTTTGAGATGATGGAAATGGTTGTTAGATGCAATTTAACAGAAGATCTTAATTTTTCCCCTTGATCTCCTAAAAAGATAAGAATATAGTTATGGGATTTTTTTTTCCCCCCTTCATCCAAACAGAAAGAGACCTAATGCATTGGAGTGGTGCAACTTACTAATTCTTGCTTAGTAAGACAAAAGCCATTACCTGCAAATCTTCTCTATAAGGAAAATGTTACCTGGAAGTTGAGACTTGGGACCCTAAGGGAGTCAGGCAGAGTACCCAACCATTCCAACTTTCATTTTCTGTCTATAAAATAAGAGCATTGGGTTAATGATCTCTAAAAATACTTTCAACTCTAAAATCTTCTAATTCAGTGATTCCATCTCTGTGACAATTTGCTCCACTAAAATGGAGGCAACTACCCAACACAGTAAGAGAGAAATCTCAAACCTGGTCTTAACTTGTTCCAATAAAAGCTGCTAGCTGGTTATTACAAATGACTTTAATTCATAGAAATTTAGAATTAGAGTAGAACCATCACTAGTCTAGTGCTTTCTTAGTCCAAGACTAAGTTAATAGCTTGCCTAAGGGAAAACAGTGATTAGCATTACCACTCAGCTGTTCCTTCATAGGGTATTGTATTTAAAACTTGCTTCTGATATAAATATTTGTTGAATTAAATGAAACCACTTTCTGAAAAGCTTGTGCACTTGTGATATAGCTTTACATTTCATAGGAATTTAAATAGAAAACAAGATTTTAATTTGGAGATTCAAAGAAGTTTCATCATAGCGGCAGTATATTTTGCATGCATAATTGCATTCAAGCACCTATAGTGGTTTCTTCAAGTTTATTTCCTATCATACCTCCTATAGAAGATCATTTCTTGGGTGAAAACAGGACTGCTAAAGTTCACTGTCTTTCTCTGTTTCAAACGGGATTTTGGTAGGAGATCTTACTGGCAAAGCGCTTCAGGCCATAACACAATAATGCTTATAGATTTTATTTTTTAACCTGAAAGTAGTGATTAAAGGACTATTCTGATTTTGTAACTCTCTAAAACATTTAGATTTTTAGGCAACTGTGAAATGCTTTTTAATGTATCTACTGAAATATAAATTGTGCAAAGCAAAGAAACAATCTCCTCAAAGCATGATCACATCCAGGAAAAACCATCTGGAGCTTTTCCTTTAAGATTTCCTGTGTTTGTTCTCAGTAGAATTTAAATTGTGTTAGTCTTACAGATTGTTCTATCTAGGACACTGTTTGGAGTAGTAAGTTCAGAGTTTCAATTTTGTTTGTGACCAAAAAAAGGGCATTTGACTGATGGCCTTTGATAATCAGGGTAGAAAAGACTGGCCTCACTGAAGAACAAAATGCAAATTGCTCCTATATGAAAATGCTCTCAAAGCGAAATTGTAATGAGGTAGAGAGTAGGTATAAATCAATTAAAAGTTATATGAAGTTTAGCTTTGAGGAGTAAGAATAAGTAATTCCAACTGCCAGTGGTTGTATGGATTTCACAGGGCACAATAACAGCACATCTAAGGAGACATCACTTATACTGCAGTATCTGAAATGTATGCAGCGTAGATACAAACTTTCACTGCAGTTTTCCTAATGGATAGGCAAGTAACTATCTTTGGGAAAAGTCACCTTTTTTCTTCAGTCCAAAGAAATATGCTATACAGATTCTATCAGTTTGAGAATCCCAAGTCATTATTTTAACAAACAATTTCAATCTCCCTGTTTGTGTGTATGTGTGGGTCTTGTAATCATAAAATCTACATATTACCTCAAGAGAATTTTTCAAATAAGTTAAATAAAATAACAATTAATTTGTAATTAACTGTGAAGACACAGTAAATATTTACCCCAAATCATATTTTAAATAGAACTTTAAAACAGTTCCCTGAAATAAGCACTATTGAGTTAATGAAATTAAATCTATCTATTAACATCTCAAGGGCATAAAACAACATTTCATATCCTTATTTTAGCTTTCATCATGTGTAAACCATGGTATATGCATGGATTATGTTAAGAAAAGAATACTGTTTATGTAACACCATTTTTCAAAGGGAAAGAAAAAGAGGTAAGTCTGAACTCTGTCATTTTGACCAAAAAAAAAAAATGTTTTCAAGACTCTCCTTTTGGAGTCAGCAGAGTTAAATAAGTAGGAATTATTTGTGGCTAATATTCAAATTTCTATTTGAAAATTCTACTTTGGCTCAATATTAGTACTCAATACTAGAAACATAACTCTAAAATTCACTTTGCACAGTTTTACATTAATTTAATGAAACTTAATGATGACTGGTTCCAAATAGGAAAAGGAGTACGTCAAGGCTGTATATTGTCACCCTGCTTATTTAACTTATATGCAGAGTACATCATGAGAAATGCTGGGCTGGAAGAAGCACAATCTGGAATCAAGATTTCCAGGAAAAATATCAATAACCTCAGATATGCAGATGACACCACCCTTATGGCAGAAAGTGAAGAGGAACTAAAAAGCCTCTTGATGAAAGTGAAAGAGGAGAATAAAAAAGTTGGCTTAAAGCTCAACATTCAGAGAACTAAGATCATTGCATCTGGTCCTATCACTTCATGGGAAATAGATGGGGAGACAGTGGAAGCAGTGTCAGACATTATTTTGGGGGGCTCCAAAATCACTGCAGATGGTGATTGCAACCATGAAATTAAAAGACACTTATTCTTTGGAAGGAAAGTTATGACCAACCTAGATAGCATATTAAAAAGCAGAGACATTACTTTGCCAAAAAAGTCCATCTAGTCAAGGCTATGGTTTTTCCAGTGGTCATGTATGGATGTGAGAGTTGGACTGTGAAGAAAACTGAGAGCCAAAGAATTGATGCTTTTGAACTGTGGTGTTGGAGAAAACTCTTGAGAGTCCCTTGGACTGCAAGGAGATCCAACCAGTCCATCCTGAAGGAGATCAGTCCTGGGTGTTCATTGGAAGGATTGATGCTAAAGCTGACACTCCAGTACCTTGGACACCTCGTGTGAAGATTTGACTCATTGGAAAAGACCCTGATGCTGGGAGGGATTGAGGGCAGGAGGAGAAAGGGACGACAGAGGACGAGATGGCTGGATGGCATCACTGACTCGATGGATATGAGTTTGAGTGGACTCCAGGCATTGGTGATGGTCAGGGAGGCCTGGGGTGCTGCGTTTCATTGGGGTCGCAAAGAGTCGGACACGACTGAGCAACTGAACTGAACTGAACTGAATGATGTCTTAGAGAGGGGATAAAAGCAATGACATCTTCTGTTGTATTCTGTCTTGCCTTTAAAGTTATCAGTATCCTATCAAGCTAGTCAAAGCTAAATTGAACCTTTACTAGGCATTTTCTCTTACTAACAAAAGCAGTTGCTTAGTGTTTTCATTTAAATGTGAAACAAATCAATAATGCAATATAGAAAAATTGAAGAACACTTTCACAAAGACCACAGGCTTTAAATAATGAAAATATAGTCTTGAGAGTCTTATGCACCAGTATCCATGATGCCAGGGCATGTGTCTATTGTCAAACTCTTGGAGATCATTGCTTCATCATAATAAATAATACTTAAGAAATGTTAAACAAGTCTAAGTTTTCCCATGCTTCTCAAAGCTTCAATATTCTAATGCAAATTTTTAAATCCCAAGAATATAGCATCCTATGTAGCATTTTCCAAATATACTTGAATATAGAACTTTTGTTTTAACAGAGTCCTTCCTGGAACAGCATTTCTCAGAGCATCTTTAGAAAAGGATGCCATTAAAAAAAAAAGAAAGAAAAAGAAAGGAAAAAAAAAGGCTCTTACACAGTTAAGAAGAGCAAAGCCTGTGGAATTAAGAACCAATAGTTTTGTAAAAGGGATTTTTATTTTCTCAAACTGTGGATGGTGTCAAATTCATGAATGCAATTAACATTCAATTTGTAGTATAAGTCCTAAAGAGAACATATAAGGTAGAAGACTTAATTTCAGTCAATTTATCCCTGATGAATCAAAAGACAAATTAAGCTGTTGACTTTGTTATTATAGAATAATATTGTGCCAAAAAGCCAAGCATCTTGAGACATTTTACTATAATTTACTGGACAAAAACCTAAGTTATATTGAAATACCAATCTCCTAGAGATAAGGCCAATTTCTAAATGCACCAGCAGTTGATGTAAAATCATGCTAAAACCCAATTTATGAGGAATTTAAACACATACAATTTGATTATAAATCTGTAAAGAACAAAGGTTGAGTTTATATACTCTATTTATATAGATACACGTATCATTAAGGGACAACTTCTGACTCTGCTGTCATGAAGAAACTAGCAAATCCTTCCCCCCACCAAATAAAGAACAAAACTACAAAATAAAATAAAAATTATTTCAGGGATCTAAAAATTGATCAAGGCACTCAACAATAGGAAGTTTAAAAGAAAGCTAACATAACTCCAACTAAGAATAATAGAAGTCTGTAGACTTCTTGGCTGGAGCTGCTCCCACCATCCAGAACAGACCATATTCTAGGCCATGAAACAAATTTCTGTAAACATAAAAGGATTGAAACCATGCAAAGTATGTTCTCTAACAAAATGGAATTAATTTAAAAATCAAAAGTAGTCATAAACAAAAAGGGAATTGTCAAATATAACTGGAACTTAAACAGTATACTTCTATATAATAATGAATCAAAGAGGAAATTAAGATGCAAGTAAGTAAGAAAGTATTTTGAACTGAATGAAAACAAAAATTCAACATGTCAAAATCTATTATTGCTTGCATGGCAATTTAGAGCTTTAAACATTTGTATTAGGAAGAAAGAAAACTCCAAAATCAATTATTGAAGATTCCACTGTAAAAAAACTATGAAAAGCAAAGCAAATGGAACTTGAAATAGAAAAAGATAAATGAAAGGTTAGAAGATAAAATCAAAAGTTGGTTTCATGATAAGATAAAACAAAATGTGATATTAGGGAATTACAAGTTAAAACAATGAAATACCACTGCATACCTATTACAATGGCTAAAATCCAGGCCACTGACAATACCAAATGCTAACAAGGATGTGAAGCAGTAGGAATTCTCATTCATTACTGGTGAGAATGTAAAATGTAACTTTGCATGCAAATTTGGAAGTCACTTTGGTATTTTCTTACAAAGCTCAATCTAGTCTTACTACATATATGATGTAGCAATCACACTCCTAGGTATTTATCCAACTGAGTTGAAAAATGACGTGTACACAAAAGCCTGCAAACACATGTTTATTGCAGCCTTATTTATAATTGACAAAAACTGGAAGCAACTGAGAAACTCTTCAATAGGTGGTTGGATAAACAAAACCTGGTATAGTCATACAATAAATTATTATTTAGTAATATAAAAATTGGGCTATCAAACAACAAAAAGACATGGAAGAGTTTTAAATACTTATTGTTAAAAGAACGAAGGTAGTATGAAAATGCTACCTATCAAGTGATTCCAATAATATGATATTCTGGAAAGGGAAAAGCTGTAGTGTTATTCAGAATAATTCACTGATGGCATATGCATAACATGATACATTTGTCAAAAAACCATAGAACTATATGACACAGAGTGAACTCTATGTAAACTATGCACTTCTGTTAATACTAGTACATCAATATTAGTTCATTAACTAGTACAGACACTGTGGAGAATAGTATGGATTTTCCTCAAAAAACTAAAAATAAAACTACCATATGACCCAGCAATTCTACTCCTGGGCATATACCCAAATAAAAGAAAACACTGCTTTGAAAAGTATATGTCCTCCAATGTTCACAGCAATATTACTTACAATCACCAAGATATGGAAGCAATCTTAATATCTCTCAACAGATGAATGAATAAAGAAGTAATTGTGTGTATATGTGTGTGTGTATCTATCTATCTATCTATCTATCTATCTATCTATCTACCTACCTACCTGTGGCTTTGCAAGTGACACTAGTGGTAAAAAAATAACCTGCCTGCCAATGCAGGAGACATAAGAGATGTGGGTTTGATCTCTGGGTCAAGAAGACCCCTGGAGGAAGGCATGGCAACCTACTCCAGTATTCTTGCCTAGAGAATCCCCATGGACAGAAGAGCCTGGAAGGTTACAATCCATAAGGTAGCAAAGAGTCCAGTGAGACTGAAGTGACTGAGCATTCATGCATGTATACATGTACACACAGAGCTATTAAGACAGAAATAAATTTTGACATTTGCAACATCACAGATGGACCTGGAGGCTATTGTGATTAGTGAAATAAGTCTGACAGAGAAAGGCAAATACTGTGTTTTCAGTTATATGTGGAGTCTAAAAAATAAATAAATGGAGATAACAAAACAGACACTCAGATATAGAGGACAAGCTAGTGGTTACCAAGAGGAGAGGGTTTTGGGGGAGGAGTAATGTAGGGATAGGGGATTAGAGTTACAAACTACTAGGTGTAAAATAAATAAGATAAAAAGATATAATGTAGACCACAAAGATTATAGTAATATTTTTTAATAACTTTAAATGGAGTATAATCTATAAAACATTAAGTTATTATGTTGTATATTTAAAACTAATGTAATATTATGAATCAACTATACTTCAACCACACACAAATAGTATACCATATGACTGCAAGATATTAATAATGGGGGAAATTTGGAGTGGCAGAGAGATACAGGAACTCTGTAATATCTTATTAATTTTTCCCTAAATCTAAAAATGCTTTAAAATGAATATTAGTTAAAAATTAAATATAAAAAAATCCACTGGCTTTTCCTTCTATCCCCAGCAAAAGGAAGAAAAAAGGATTATAAATCATGATCAAGTGCATTTCATCCGAGTAATGAGTAGTCAAGCTTAATTGAAAGGATTTGGATACAGACAGGAATAAAACTCCCAAGATTTACAGGGCTCTTTCTCTTCATCTCCCTGTTTCCAATGGTCTGACCTGCCAATTCTAGCAACCTTAGCAACCCCAAATTGCTATCTAACTTTCTATTGCCCAGATTCAATTTCTTTTATCCATTTAGACCAATGTTCTCTTCTTGGGCTTCACAGCCCACAAAATGCTTTTAAAACTGTGTGCGGGAAGAAAGCCAGTTCTATTTGTGCGTTTTCCCTTTCTCCATTTTCTGAGCCATGTATTGGGTGTATCCAGTCTCTTTAATTAGTTGTTGCTTCTATTCTGAATGTTTTTATGGTTGTTTGTACCAATTTTGATTGTAGCCACTCTATCATGACCCAACGCAGATATCTCTATAAATGCATTTTATGGGATCACTCTTTCTACCAAGTTGATAATAGATTGGGTTGGATATACTGAATAGAAAGAGATAAAGTTATGATCTAGTATAATGGCGATAGTGCAGAAGAAGAAAAATAAACACTTGTGGAATATGCAGTAAATAATATTGATATCATTTGAAATTTGCTTATACATGACAATAAAATGAGAGAATTTAAAGTATAGCACAGTGTTCTGCTTTGTGCCACATGATGGATAAGGATGTCTTTCATAATAGAAAACAGAGCAGATTTACAATGGTAATAACACTGAGAGTTTCTTTACTTTTCACTCTAAGTATTCAATTTCAGTGAAGATTTTTTCATCCTGCATTCTGTGTGTCCCATGAGGGTGTTTTATAAATATGTCCAATTTTTCTTTTTTCTCATTTAGATGGAACATGTCTGAACTAGGGCAATAAAAGTAGGATTAGTATAGTAGGGAAAATATAGGAGAGATTAAAGGGGCAGAGTCAACTAAAATTAGTAACTAACCATATGTAAAGGATTAGGGCAAAATTTTCCCCAATGGCTCAGCTGTAAAGAAAAAATTATAGACAATACAGGAGAACCAGGAGACATTGGTTCAATCCCTGGGTCGAGAAGATTCCTTTGAGGTGGAAATGGTAACCCACTCCAGTATTTTTGCAGGAAAATCCCATGGACAGAGGAGCTTGGTGGGCTACAGTCCATTGGGTTGCAAGAGTCGGACACGACTGACTGACCAAGCAAATACACAAAAGATTAGGACAAAAGAAGAGAATAAAATAGCTCTTCAGTTGATAGCATAAGCATGTGATTCAGAATTTTACAATTTGCAGTTTCCTTTTTTTTCCCTTGCTGCTATGAAAACAGTAGGCTTTTTGGCATACATACATCTTTGCTGGAGGAAGTAAAAATTTATATGAGCCAAATTCTTCTTTGATTTTGTCTTTTTAAAAAAATGTTAATTAAATTCTTTAAAATCAGTAAATGTCTTATATATAGCAGCAATTAGATATCTTCTTATTGTTTCTGTGTCACTGAAAGAAAGATATTATTTCAGTTGAAATTTCAGAATCTACAGAAAACATGCCCTACATGACTATAACATTGCACTTTTGAATATATTTGCTATGGAGTAAAATTTTCAAATTACAAAATGCAGTTTTTCATAAGATACCTCTGAATATTCCCTTTGCCAATAAAATTAATAGTCCCATATTTAAGCCAATCAATATAGAATTTCTTAGAATATTATTCTTGAAACATGTATTTTCAATATAACCAGCTTATCTCAAATGGCTACTATTTTCACTTAAAACAAAGGCTTCCCTGTACTTCTTGGTCCCACTCTGAACTCACTCATAATACATTTCTTCAAGCCCAGTAATACACACACACACACACACACACAAAAGTCATACACAGATGTATGTATATGTACCTCACTGTGGGACCAGGGCCAAGAAGTGGTATTTGGATCATAAGCCAGACTACGCAGTTCTTTACCTCACGGCCCTTTGTTTCAACAGCCATTTTTCCTTGCTAAGCAGGCTGTTTCTTTTCTCATGGTTGGCCCAACTCTAAGTCCCATGGCCAGTGATGAATCCTAAAGTGCTGGATTGACAGAGAGGAAGGAACATGTTGAGGGGATTTTCTGCAGAGGTGCCTGAAATTACACTGTTCATCACTTGTTAAATTAGTGACATCCATTTCATCCTCTTCCTCTGCACTTAATGCTTTAATTTTATATCAAGTTACTATATTTGGTGAATAAAATCAAATTTTAAACGGAAGTTGTTTTTTTTTTTTTAGTGTGATCTTATCAGCCTTGCTTCCTCAAGTATTTACCTTCTTACCCCTTGGAACTTTTGATATTGTTTTTGATGTCTGACTTTGCCAAATAGGTGTTTTCTATTAATAGTTAAGATTTTAACAATATTTATGCATGCGTGTGGACTCGGGCATGTTTGACTCTTCACAACCCCACGGTGTGTGTGTGTTTGTGTGTGTGTGTGTTCAGTTTTGTCTGACTCTTCGCAACCCCATGGACTATAGCATGCCGTGCTCCTCTGTCTATGGAATTTTCTGAGCCAAGAATACTGGAGTAGGTTGCCATTTCCTTCTCCAAGGATCTTTCTGACCCAGGGATCGAACTCATGCCTCCTACATCTCCTGCGAATCTTATAGTCACTTATAAGATTTATTCTGGTTTAATCATATGAGAGTTCCTACACAGAAACCAGCATTCAAACTAATCAACTCACATGTTTCCTCCAATAATGAGAAATATGTTTGAAAATATTTGGACTGAAAACTTCCTAAGTCAGTATGAGAAACTGAAAAACCAAGCCAATTATTCTGGTTGGTAAAATAAAATTTGTACATTGGAGGTATCAAAAAAAGAAAAACATAAAAGATCTAAAATCATTGAATCATATATGTTCACCTTTTTATGCTTTAGATAGCATGAATTTAGTGTTTTAAGGGAGAATATGCAGGAAGCTTGAGATGTATTGAAGAATCATATCTATTGATTCTAATTGGTGATTACCTACAGAGAAGTCACATAAATGGGATGGCAGGAAATAGGGGTTGTGGGGGTGGATAGGAAAACAGCTGAAGGGACATAAAAAAAAGTACATTAATTTGGAAGGTGTATTTCATTTTTTTGCAAATAATTAGCATATTTTATGTTAAAGATATTTCAGACATTTTGTATGCATTATTTCAGTGTACAAAACCTTCCAAACAAATGATTCTCATTTTATAAAGAAAATGCTTAAGGAAATTTATTTGCTTCAGTTTACACAGCATGTAAATGCAATACTCTGTTTTAAAGCTTATAGCTATGAAAGTGAAAGTGAAAATCAGTCAGTCCTATCCAACTCTTTGCAACCCCATGGACTGTCCATGGAATTCTCTAGGCCAGAATACTGGAGTGGGTAAGCCTTTCCCTTCTCCAGGGGATCTTCCCAACCCAGAGATCGAACCCAGGTCTCCCACATTGCAGGCAGATGCTTTACCAGCTGAGCCACAAGAGAAGCCCAAGAATACTGGAGTGGGTAGCTTATCTCTTCTCCAGGGAATCTTTGTAAGCAGATTCTTTACCAACTGAGCTATGAGGGACGCCCTAAGTATCTGCGGTATAATAGTCCATACTACAAATATACTTTATCTGTAGTCTAGATGATGAAATTTGGGTTGTTTCCAGTTTTTGTTGTTATGAATTGTCTTTCATTGAGCATTCCTAGACATATCTCTTCACAAGATTTTTCCTGTGTCCTGTCTTTTCTCTAAGGACCTACTGAAAAAAAAAAGAGAGAGAGAAAATAAAATTTAAAAAATAACTGCATGCATTAGGAAAAAAGCTTCTGCTAAAATTATACTGAAAAATAGTTTGAAATTATTGTAAAAAATTTAACTTTCACATACCCAATTACTTAGTGATTCCACTTCTGCAGGGATTTGTTCTGTCCCAGGCGGTGCAGTGGTAAAGAATCTGCCTGCCAATTCAAGAGACTTGGGTTCAATTCCTGGGTGGGGAAGATCTCCCGGAGGAGGAAATGGCAACCTCCTCCAGTGTTCTTGCCTGGAAAATTCCATGGACAGAGGAGCCTGGTGGGCTATAGTACATGGAATCACAAAGAGTCCGATACGACTGAGCACAGAACAGGTTACTTATTAAACTCACTCCCATGCTCTATTTTAACCGTAGGAAATACCTTTTAAAACTTATTTTTTAACTTTGATTCACTTTTCATTGATTCTTTGGATATCACACAAACTCAATGTATCCTTCCATAGATTCTTCACAGAGTTACACCAGTGACAAAAGAAAGGAAGTTTCCTACTGCTCTGACTTATGGCTCATTCCTGTTTATCTATCAGTCAGTCATTCCCAAGAAAGCAACTTCTTACAGAAAAAAAAATTAGTTGAGAAACAGAGACACAGATGTAGAAAATAAGCCTATGGATATAAAAGGGGAGAGGGGGTGAGATGAATTGGGACATTGGGATTAAAATACATACACTGTTATGTATAAAACAGAAAACTAATGAAAACCCACTGTGTAGCACAGAAAACTCTACTCAGTGCTCTGTGGAGACCTAAATGGGAAGGAAGTCCAAGACAGAATATATACATACATACATACATATATATACATATGTATACATATACACATACATATATATATATATACACATATATGTATATATATATATATATATATGGCTGATTCACTTTACTGTGCAGAAGAAACTGACACAGCAGTATAAAGCAAATACACTCCAATGTTTTTTTAAAAAAATTAAAAATAAATAAACATAGAACAAGTTTAGTTAGTGAGAAAAGAGTATTTTGTCCTATCCACCAGATGTTCAGTAAAATGATACATTTTAATGCACCTGGTATTAGAATAAATACTGTCTCTTTGCAAAAATAAAAGAAAAAACTTCTACCTTCCTATCAGGTCTGGCCAGGTAACATTACTTAACTCAAGAGAAAAGCTAAGGCCACAAGTATTTGATCTCATATTGTAACACTGAAACATCAGTGGAGATGATAAAATCTCTCTTTTCTCATCTGTCTTTGAACATTATTGTAATGAAAGTTGCTTTATTTCTGAAAAGACTCGAAGGTTTCCATGCCAAGCCATCAGGAATCATACTAATTGACATCTCATTTAAATCTACAGTTATATGAAATAAAAGGTAGTCAATTTCCCAGAAATTAGAAGGAGGCTGATCCAGAACTTTTCCTCTGTATAAAAGGAGGTAATGATTGCAGTTACCTTCTATTTCACTATTTCTAAGTTTTATCATCTTAACATCTTATTATCTCTTAAACACAATCAAAGTGGTATCAGATGATCCATTGAGATTCTAAGAAGAAAAAAGTAGAACTTCTATTCCTACTTAACTTTTTCTCATCCCCTTCCTAATTCTGTTTGTGAATGTTTTTACAATATATACAAAAATGAGTAAATATACATGTGTAGATACATATCTATTGGAAAGTGGGGGTGAAGTTTCTTTTTGATGTGAGTACACATTTAAGCCTTCCTCAGTGATCAGTGCAAAGAAATAGAGGAAAACAACAGAATGGGAAAGACTAGAGATCTCTTCAAGAAAATTAGAGATACCAAGAGAATATTTCACACAAAGATGGGCTCAATAAAGGACAGAAATGGTATGGACCTAACAGAAGAAGAAGATATTAATAAGAGGTGGCAAGAATACACAGAAGAACTATGCAAAAAAGATCTTCGCAACCCAGATAATCACAATGGTATGATTACTCACCTAGAGCCAGATATCCTGGAATGTGAAGTCAAGTGGACCTAAGGAAGCATCAGTATGAACAAAGCTAGTGGAGGTGATGGAATTCTAGTTGAGCTCTTTCAAATCCTAAAAGATGATGCTGTGAAGGTGCTGCACTTCATATGCCAGCAAATTTGGAAAACTCAGTAGTGGCCATGGGACTGGAACGGGTCAGTTTTCATTTTAATCCCAAAGAAAGGCAATCCCAAAGAATGCTCAAACTACTGCACAATTGCACTCATCTCACATGCTAGTAAAGTAATGCTCAAAATTCTCCAAGCCAGGCTTTAACAATATGTGAACCATGAACTTCCAGATGTTCAAGCTGGTTTTAGAAAAGGCAGAGGAACCAGAGATCAAATTGCCAGCATCCACTGGATCATTGAAAAAGCAAGAGAGTTCCAGAAAAACATCTATTTCTGCTTTATTGACTATGCCAAAACCTTTGACTGTGTGGATCACAACAAACTGTGGAAAATTCTGAAAGAGATGGGAATACCAGACCACCTGACCTGCCTCTTGAGGAATCCGTATGTAGGTCAGGAAGCAACAGTTAGAACTGGACATGGAACAACAGACTGGTTCCAAATAGGAAAAGGAGTAGGTCAAGACTCCATATTGTCACCATGCTTATTTAACTTACATGCAGAGTACATCATGAGAAACACTGGGCTGGAAAAAGCACAAGCTGGGATCAAGATTGCTGGGATATATCAATAACCTCAGATATGCAGATGACACCACCCTTATGGCAGAAATTGAAGAACTAAAGAGCCTCTGATGAAAGTGAAACAGGAAAGTGAAAAAGTTGGCTTAAAGCTCAACATTCAGAATACAAAGATCATGGCATCTGGTCCCATCATTTCATGGCAAATAGATGGAGAAACAGTGGAAACAGTGTCAGAATTTATTTTGGGGGGCTCCAAAATCACTGCAGATGGTGACTGCAGCCATGAAATAAAAAGATACTCCTTGGAAGAAAAATTATGACCAACCTAGACAGCATATTAAAAAGCAAAGACGTTACTTGGCCAACAAAGATCTGTCTAGTCTATGGTTAGACTAGAAAAGGCCTTCAAGGCTATGGTTTTTCCAGTAGTCATGGATGGACATGAGAGTTGGGCTATCAAGAAAGCTGAGCACTGAAGAATTGATGCTTTTGAACTATGGTGTTGGAGAAGACTCTTGAGAGTCCCTTGGACTGCAAGGAGATCCAACCAGTCCCTCCTAAAATAAATCAGTCCTGAATATTCATTGGAAGGACTAATGTTGAAGCTGAAACTCCAATACTTTGGCCACCTGTTGCGAAGAGTTGACTCATTGGAAAAGACCCGGAGGCTGGGAAAGATTGAAGGCAGGAGGAGAAGGGGACAACAGAGGATGAGATGGTTGGATGACATCTCCGACTCAATGGACGTGAGTTTGAGTAAACTCCGGGTGTCGGTGATGGACAGGGAGCCCTGGTGTGCTGCAGTCCATAGGGTCACAAAGACTGTAACATGACTGAGTGACTCAACTGAACTGAACTGACACATTTAAGAAAGTTTAAGGAGGACTAGCCTAGGTTATTGGAGCAGGCAATGGCAACCCACTCCAGTACTCATGCCTGGAAAATCCCATGGATGGAGGAGTCTAGTGGGCTGCAGTCCATGGGGTCACTAAGAGACAGACACGACGGAGCGACTTCAGTTTCACTTTTCACTTTCATGCATTGGAGAAGGAAATGGCAACCCACTCCAGTGTTCTTGCCTGGAGAATCCCAGGGATGGGGGAGCCTGGTAGGCTGCAGTTCATGGGGTTGCTAAGAGTGGGATATGAAGGAGTGACTTCCCATTCACTTTTCACTTTCATGCATTGGAGAAGGAAATGGCAACCCACTCCAGTGTTCTTGCCTGGAGAATCCCAGGGACGGGGGAGCCTGGTGGGCTGCCATCTACGGGGTCACACTGAGTCAGACACGACTGAAGCGACTTAGCAACAGCAGCAGCAGCAGCCTAGGTTATTAAATTGTCCGTTTAACCTGCCTATAAATCACACCCCCAGTTCAACCACTTTCACAGCTTTACTGAAGACTTTTTGAATGCCTAATCATTTTGATTCTCTGTAGAGTTACTTCATCTGTAGATGAATTGCTAAAGCTTGATATTCAAGACCCTTTGTATTAATATTTCATCCCTACTTAAAACCCAGTCTTAGTTCCAGCTGTAATTTTTGGAGTCTTCCCCCAGGGATACAGTGCTCTTGTTATATTGTTCTCATTATTGTTTGTACATACTCTGATACTCTTCTGGCCATTCAGCAATGTTCATTCTGCCTTGAACGTTCTCTGCTAAAAATTTCCTAATAGCTATACTCTGCTTAGTTATCAATGGGCAGCACTGAAATGTTTCCCTGTGAATTGAGTGTTTAGAGCACATTCAACTCTCTGTAAGCAACTACCCCTGGTCAATATATTTGTGTTTATATCTATCTCATTCTAAACTCTAAGTCAAGAGGAGGAAGGGCCCATTTTCAATTATCTTATGACTTTGTAAGCACATTGCTCATTGGCAGTTCACCTAGTTGGTGTTTGGAAAGTATTCTTGGAATTATTTCAAATTCAATCAATAGGTAATGATAGTAATAAATACTAAGAAACATGTCTTGCTGGTTATTTGCTTCTAAAATAAAATAGTTCCCCTATATGCATTTGATGTGCATTTATATTGCTATCTACAGCTCTTCAAATGTGTCTAGCATTAGAAATAAGATAACATTTGAAAAAGATTTCACGGATGTTCAGGGACATTTTCCTGTAAAATGATCTTTATGATGACCTTAGGAGGTATTTTGAGAACTCTCTAGTTATGTTCTTTTATGTTTCAATTATTTTATTTTAACTCAAATGGAAAGCCCTCAGAGAAGTAAATGGCTCATATTTTGTGAATTATGAGGCCCAAAAGACACCTCTTGGCAATTCACACAGAAATATATCATCATCATTATATTGCCTCTAAAGAGGTTGTTACATTTAAATAAATAAGAGCATAGAGATCCGTGTTATTGATGACTCTATTTTTATGAAGTTCTCCTCTAGCCAGTCCTGCTTTTTATAGAGCTTCACACAGTGTGAGAATTCCCTCACCTAAATTCCATACTAAAGTGGAGTAAGGTTATGACTCCCATAGGTTTTATTGACAATATATTTATTACCTAAGGTGAGAGGTCTCTAGATGTTCAAATATAAAATAAAATGCTGGTTAGACATATTTAGTGCAATTGTCTATATTACTTCCTTTTAGTAATTACTTAAAATTGACCCTAAATAACATAGGGGTTAGGAGGGCAGACCCACCATAACGTTGAAATCCATGTATAACTATAGTTGGCCCTCTGTATCCATGATGTCACATCCAAGGATTCAAGTAACCACTGATTATGTAGTACTGTGGTACATATTTACTGAAAATAATCAGAATATAAGTGGACTTGCCAGTTCAAACCCACATTGTTCAAGGGTCAACTGTATTTGTCTTTCCTATCTCCCCATAGTTTTACATTTTTATAGGTGATATAAACTTTACTCTTTAAATTATTTTCATATAAAGATTCACTTTTTAGATGCAACCCTTTGCAATATACAGTATTGTCTAATTTTCAGGTGAATGCCATTGTATCTTACATTACATTTCTTACATTATAGTCATATAATTTAATATAGAATAGATATAACATTTCTTTTATTAATATTAGTAATGATGATGATGTCATGGTGGTAATGATAACAGAGATGAGAGTGATGGCAATGATAATGTCAGTTCATATTAAATTTTCACATTAAGTGCCATACAATGAATTAAGTCCTTTCACAAATTAGCTCATTTAATCATCTTAACCATTCTATGAAGTAACTTTTATTATCCTGTATTCTAAAATTAAGAAAGTAAGTTTTAGAGGTGTTAACAGATTTGCCCAAAATAGTGTATAGCAGACAGAGCTTTGATTCTAAGTGAGAGTGATTCTAATCTCACTCTGGAGCTAAGTAGGCTATTTTATTTTATTTTTTTTTTTCATTTATTTTTATTAGTTGGAGGCTAATTACTTTACAATATTGTAGTGGTTTTTGCCATACATTGACATGAATTAACCATGGATTTACATGTGCTCCCCATCCCGATCCCCCCTCCCGCCTCCCTCTCCGTCCCATCCCTCTGGGTCTTCCCAGGGCAGTAGCCCTGAGCACTTGTCTCACGCATCCAACCTGGGCTGGTGATCTGTTTCACCCTTGATAATATACTTGTTTCAATGCTATTCTCTCAGAACATCCCACCCTCGCCTTCTCCCACAGAGTCCACAAGTCTGTTCTGTACATCTGTGTCTCTTTTTCTGTTTTGCATATAGGGGTATAGCTACCATCTTTTTAAATTCCATATATATGCATTAGTATACTGTATTGGTCTTTATCTTTCTGGCTTTCTTCACTCTGTATAATGGGCTCCAGTTTCATCCATCTCATTAGAACTGATTCAAATGAATTCTTTTTAATGGCTGAGTAATATTCCATAGTGTATATGTACCACAGCATCCTTATCCATTCGTCTGCTGATGGGCATCTAGGTTGCTTCCACGTCCTGGTTATGATAAACAGTGCTGTGATGAACGTTGGGGTGTCTCCTTCAGATCTAGCTTCCTCAGTGTGTATGCCCAGGAGTGGGATTGCTGGGTCATATGACAGTTCTATTTCCAGTTTTTTAAGGAATCTCCACACTGTTCTCCATAGTGGCTGTACTAGTTTGCATTCCCACCAACAGTGTAAGAGGGTTCCCTTTTCTCCACACCCTCTCCAGCATTTATTGCTTGTAGACTTTTGTTGGATAGCAGCCATCCTGACTGGCGTGTAATGGTACCTCATTGTGGTTTTAATTTGTATTTTTCTGATAATGAGTGATGTTTGAGCATCTTTTCATGTGTTTGTTAACTAGCCATCTATGTCTTCTTTGGAGAAATGTCTGTTTAGTTCTTTGGCCCATTTTTTGATTGGGTCATTTATTTTTCTGGAGTTGAGCTGCAGGAGTTGCTTGTATATTTTTGAGATTAATCCTTTGTCTGTTGCTTCTTTTATACTTTATTTAAAAGACAGCCCTCAGAATGGGGAAAAAAATAAAGTATCTATCTTTGAAAATTGAAAGACTTAATGATGAATGTTTCTTTCTTAACTTCACAAAGCCTCAGTTCTTCATCTGTATAATGGCCATAATATCTAACTCATTTAAATTATAAGAAACAGTTTTATAGTTGCTATTATGGGCTGAATAATCTCCCCTCGAAGTTCATATTTTCAAGCCCTCACCCCCAAAATCTCAGAATGTGACTGTGTTTGGAGACAAGGTCTTTACAGAGGTAATCAAATTTAAATGAGGATGTTAGGGTGGCCCCAATTCAATCGGAATGGTGTCCTAATAAGAAGAGGAAATACAAGGAGAGATACCAGGGGTATATATGCCATGTGAAGAGGCAGCCAGCAGGTAGCTGTCTGCAAGTTCAGGAAAGAGACCTACAACAAACCTCTGCAAAATAACACTTCCAGCACTTTGATCTTGGACTTCTAGCCTCCAGAACTGTGAGAAAATAAAGTTCAGTTGCTTAAGCCACCCAGTCTATGGTATCTTATGTGGCAATGCTAGCAAATGAATACACGTATACATACTAAAATGGATGTACATTTATGTGTGTGTGTGCCTAGCAAAAGTTAGTGGTTATCATTGATCTCGTATATGTAATCCACCATCTAGAAAAGTGCTGAGAAAAGGTGCTCAGATGTTTACTAGTGAATTTATTAATTTTTCATATATATTAATTCTCTCCTCCATATATTAGTTCCTCCAGAGAAGCAATACTTTTTTGATTAGAGAAACTGGCACAGAATTGAACAGAAAATTAACACTGATTGGTGAAAGAATTCTTGTTCCTCCAGTGTAAATCTAACTTGAAAATTATTTTAAGGTAGGAGTATTGAGATAAAATTTAGGAGAGTAAAATTTTCCCTTTTGAAATACAGAGTCAGTACATTTTAATAAACTAACCACCAGCTAACTACCAACATGATCTAAATATAGAAAATTTCCATCATTCCCAAAACCTCCCCTGTGTTTCCTTGGATTCAAACCTTTCCCCTTCTTACAGCATCTGGAAGCCATAGATGTAATTTCCTACTTCTTGCTTAATTTCCCATAGCTTTTCCTCTTCCACACAGTACATGCGTGGAATCAAACAGTAAGTAGCCCCTTGGACTTGACCTCTTTTACTTAGCATATAGTTTTTAAGAATTAGTCATCTTGCCATGTATATCTAAATACATGCATGCTCAGTCATGTCTGACTCTTTGTGACCCCATGGACTGTAGCCTGTCAGGCTCCTCTGTTCATGGGATTTTCCAGGCAAGAATAATGGAGTGAGTTGCCATTTTCTACACCAATGTGTATCTGAAGTGTGGTCCTTTTCACTGCTAAACAGTGTTCTGTATATAGCTATATCACAATTTATTTAGCCATTCACTAGTTGATGGGCATTTGAGTTGTTACCAGACTTTGACAGCTGAGAGAGTCATGTACAGGTCCTGGTATGGGAAATGTGTTATTATTCTTGGAGAGATATCAAGGAGCAGAATTTCTGAGCCATAAGATAAGTGTATGTTTAGCTTTATTAGAAAATGCCAAACAACTTTTCAGAGGGGTTGTAACATTTTACAGTCCCACCAGCAGTGCTTTTATAATTAGTTTATGACAAGTTCCAATTACTTCATATTTTTGCCAAACTCAATACTATCAATTTTTGGATGATTTTGGCCATAAACATTATCATAATTTGGTCCACTGGACATTCCTCTAAGGTTGAATTCCAGTGATACTGAACATATGTTCATGTGTTTATTGATGGTTCTTATGATATCTATTGGGCTTCCCAATGACACTAATGGTAAAAAACACACCTGACATTAAGAGACCTGAGTTTTATCCCTGGGTCAGGAAGGTCCCTTGGAGGAGGCAATAGCAACCTGCTCCCATATTCTTGCATGACTGGAGAATTTCATGGACGCAGGAGACCGGCAGTCTATTGTCACAGAGTCACAGAGTTGAACCTGATTGAGCACACACAACACATACTCCTGAGGGTAGCTCTTTCCTGCCCTGCTCTTAGTCTTTCTTGTGGTAGAAATCATCCAGTAGATGTGTATGAGAAAGAAAAGAAAAGTGAATGCACACTCCTTTGAGTCTGGATTTTTGAGGGGTTCTAAATTTCATTCTAGCCCAAACCCAACCTTTAATAATATATTAAATTTTAAGTGTTTTATTCTTACTTCCCTGTCCCTCACCATCTCCTGGAGTTTGCCCAAGTTCACGTCCATTGAATCAGTGATACCATCCAGTCAAGAGTCTTCTCCAGCACCACAGTTAGTTCAAAGGCATCAATCAATTCTTTTGCGCTCTGCCTTCTTCATGGTCCAGCTCTGACATCTGTACATGACTATTGGAAAGACCATAGCTTTGATCAAATGAAGAGTCTAGGGGCTTATATACTTATACAAGATGATGGCTCACAGTCAGGAGCTGGTGATGAGGAACAAAGGTGTTAAGGTCTTGATTTCTTTCTCTTGCATTGCTTTAAGAATAGTCATAGGATGGCATCAGTAACCCAGTAATTGAGTCTTGCAGTTAAGTGGCTCTGTGGCCTTCTTTCTGATATGTCACTACAAGGGGACAGGTGTAAACACCATATACAGGATGTATTTAGTATAGATTCAAAGGAAAATAGGTGTGTATTGTAGCTCCTGGAGAGTTATTGTCCAATCCTCAGGCATGTTTGACTCTTTGTAACCCCATTGACTGCAGCATGCTAGGCTTCCCTGTCCTTCACCATCTCCCAGAGCTTGTTCAAATTCATCTCCATTGAGTCGGTGATGCCATCCAACCATCTCGTCTTCTGTCGTCCCCTTCTCCTCCTGCCTTCAATCTTTCCAAGCATCAAGGTGTTTTAGAATGAGTTGGCTCTTTGCATCAGGTGGCCAAAGTATTAGAGCTTCAGCATCAGTCCTTCCAATGAATATTTGGGACTGATTTCATTTAGGATGGACTGGTTGGATCTCCTTGCAGTCCAAGGGATTCTCAAGAGTCTTCTCCAATACCACAGTACAAAAGCTTCCATTCTTCCATGCTCAGCTTTCTTTATGGTCCAATTCTCACATCCATACATGACTACTTGAAAATCATAGCTTTTACTATCAGACATTTGTTGACAAAGCAATGTCTCTGCTTTTTAATATGCTGTCTAGGTCTGTCATAGCTTTTCTTCCAAGGAGCAAGTGTCTTTTAATTTCATGGCTGCAGTCACCATCTGCACTGATTTAGGGGTCCAAGAAAATAAAGTCTGTCACTGATTCCAGTTTTCCCCCATCTATTTGCCATAAGGTGATGGGACTGAATGCCATGATCTTTGTTTTTTTGAATGCTGAGTTTTAAGCCAGCTTTTTCACTCTCCTCTTTCACCTTCATGAAAAGGCTTTTTAGTTCCTCTTTGTTTTCTACCATTAGGGTCGTGTCATCTGCATATATGAGGTTATTGATATTTCTCTGGGCAATCTCGATTTCAACTTGTATTCTGGCAATCTTGATTTCAGCTCCACCCTGACATTTCACATGATGTACACTACATATAAGTTAAATAAGCAAGGTGACAATATATAGCCTTGACATACTCCTTTCCCAGTTTTGAACCAGTCTACTCTTCCATGTCCAGTTCTAACTGTTGCTTCTTGTTAGGGGACAGAAAAGAAAACTTAGTTACAGACATGCAGAGTTAGGAGCAGTTAAAGGGAAAAAAGGCTTCAGCAATATGTGACCCATGAAGTTCCAGATGTTCAAGCTGGTTTTAGAAAAGACAGAGGAACCAGAGATCAAATTGCCAACATCCACTAGATCATCAAAAAAGCAAGAGCATTCCAGAAAAACATCTATTTCTGCTTTATTGAATATGCCAAAGGCTCTGGCTATGTGGATCACAATAAACTGTGGAAAATTCTGAAAGAGATGAGCATACCAGAACACCTGACCCACCTCTTGAGAAACCTATATGCAGGTCAGGAAGCAACAGTTAGAACTGGACACAGAACAACAGACTGGTTCCAAATAGGAAAAGGGGTACTCTAAGGCTGTATATTGTCACCCTTCTTATTTAACTTATACGCAGAATACATCAAGAGAAACGCTGGGCTAGAAGAAGCACAAGCTGGAATCAAGATTGCTGGGAGAAATATCAATAACCTCAGATATGCAAATGATACCACCCTTATGGCAGAAAGTGAAGAGGAACTAAAAAGCTTCTTAATGAAAGCGAAAGAGGAGAGTGAAAAAGTTGGCTTAAAGCTCAACATTCAGAAAACTAAGGTGGCATCTTGTCCCATCACTTGATGGGAAATAGATGGGGAGACAGTGGAAGCAGTGTCAGACTTTATTTTGGGGGGCTCCAAAATCACTGCAGATGGTGATTGCAGCTGTGAAATTAAAAGACGCTTACTCCTTGAAAGGAAAGTTATGACCAACCTAGATAGCATATTAAAAAGCAGAGACATTAGTTTGCCAAAAAAGTCCGTCTAGTCAAGGCTATGGTTTTTCCAGTGGTCGTTTATGGATGTGAGAGCTGGACTGTGAAGAAAGCTGAGCACCGAAAAATTGATGCTTTTGAGCTGTGGTGTTGGAGAAGACTCTTGAGAGTCCCTTGGACTGCAAGGGGATCCAACCAGTCCATCCTAAAGGAGATCAGTCCTGGGTGTTCATTGGAAGGACTGATGCTGAAGCTGAAACTCCAATACTTTGGCCACCTGATGCGAAGAGTTGACTCATTGAAAAAGACCCTGATGCTGGAAGGGATTGGGGGCAGGAGGAGAAGGGGACGACAGAGGATGAGATGGCTGAATGGCATCACTGACTCGATGGACATGAGTTTGAGTAAACTCCAGGAGTTGGTGATGGACAGGGAGGCCTGGCGTGCTGCGATTCATTGGGTCGCAAAGAGTCGGACACGACTGAGTGACTGAACTGACCTGAATTGAAAAGAAAAAAATTAGGAATGTTCAGGCGTGCTCACTCTTCTATTTCCTTTCAAGAAAGGGGGAAAAAAAAAAAAAAAACTCAGTCCTCTTTTTTTTCCTTTTCATTGCAACAATAACTCTTTTCTTCTTTTTAAGGCGAGAGTTACTTTCTCTTGTAGACTTTTTATATCCTAAATGGAAGCACAGCTCCCTACTGAACTTTGTTTGAGGAGTTTCCAAATATGAGTATTTACTATATTGAGATAGTTGAATGCAATTGAAGGGAAAAAAATGGTACTTTTTATGCATAAGTCCAATTAATGTATTTTACATAGGTTATTTCCTTTCACTTGAAACATATATTTTTATATGTTGTATCACTAATGATTTACATGAAAAGAAGTTTTAAAAGTTAAGAACACACAAATAAGTTTTAAAACTAATTTTATTTCATCAAGAATATTTTATTTCGTAGTTATACTTCTGATACAAACTCATCATATTAGAAATTGAATTTGCATTATGAAAGAATATTAAAGAATTAAGATTTAAGATTTTTTAAGGTAAAAATAATTTACTTAACACCCAGAGTGTTCTCAATGCTTTCTGAAATTTGCCAGATAGCCAGAATGAAAATATAGCTTCATACTTTCCAAGTGACATAGAAAATAGAATAATAAATTTCATTATTATACAGTGATATGTATTTACCTAGAGCATGCTTTTAAAAAAGAATACTGTTAAAGTAATAGAATTTGACAGTCTGAATGTCAGATCTATAAGCCTACTATACCCATTCACTAAAAAGAGAAACAAAAGAATATTTTTTAATTTATTTTTTGAAGGATAATTGCTTTACAGAATTTTGTTGTTTTCTGTCAAACCTCAACATGAATCAGCCACAGGTATACATATACCCCCTCCCTTTTGAACCTCCCTCCCATCTCCCTCCCCACCTCACCCCTCTAGGTTGATACAGAGCCCCTGTTTGAGTTTCCTGAGCCACACAGCAAATTCCCATTGGCTATCTATTTTACACATAGTAATGTAAGTTTCCATGTTACCCTTTACATACATCTCACCCTCTCCACCACTCTTCCCATGTCTATAAGTCTATTGTCTATATTTGTTTCTCCATTGTTGCACTGTAAATAGATTCTTCAGTATCATTTTTCTAGATTCCATATATATGCATTAGAATGTGATATTTACCTTTCTCTTTCTGACTTACTTCACTCTGTATAATAGGTTCTAGGTTCATCCACCTCATTAGAACGGACTCAAAGGCATTCCTTTTTATGGCTGAGTAATGTGCCATTATACGTACCACAACTTCTTTATCCATTCATCTGCCGATGGACATCTAGGTTGCTTCCATGTTCTCGCTATTGTAAATAGTGCTGCAATGAACAATGGGATACATGTGTCTCTTTCAATTTTGATTTCCTTAGGGTATAAGCCCAGGAGTGGGATTCTGGGTCATATGGTGGTCCCACTCCCAGTTTTTAAAGGAATCTCCATACCATCCTCCACAGTGGCTGTATCAATCCACATTCCCACCGACAAACAGTGCAAGAGCATTCCCTTTTCTCCACACCCTCTCCAGCATTTATTGTTTGTAGATTTTTTGATGATGGCCATTCTGAGCAGTGTGAGGTAATATCTCATCGTAGTTTTGATTTTTATTTCTCTAATAATGAGCAGTGTTGAGCATCTTTTCATGTGTTTGTTAGCCATCTGTATGTCTTTGGAGAAATGTCTGTTTAGGCCTTCTCCCACTTTCTGGTTGAGTTTTTGTTTGTTTGTTTGTTTGTTTGTTTTTTCTGGTATTGAGTTCTATGAGCTGCTTGTATATATTGGAAATTAATCCTTTGTTAGTTGTTTCGTTTGCTTTTATTTTCTCCAATTCTGAAGGTTTTCTTTTCACCTTGCTTATAGTTTCCTTTGCTGTGTAAAAGCTTTTAAGTTTAATCAGGTCCCACTTGCTTACTTTTGTTTTTATTTCCCTTACTCTAGGAGGTGGGTCATAGAGGATCTTGCTTTGATTTATGTCATCAAGTGTTCTGCCTACATTTTCCTCTAAGAGTTCTAAGTTTCTGAGCATTTAATCCATTTACATTTAAAGTAATATGTGATATATATGTTCCTATTGCCATTTTCTTAATTGTTTGGGGTTGATTTTGTAGATCTTTTTCTCCTCTTGTATTTCTTGACTATATAAGTCCCTTTAACATTCTGTTGTAAAGTTGGTTTGGTGGTACTGAATTCTCTTAACTTTTGCTTCTATGAAAAACTTTTTATCTTTCCATCAATTTTGAATGAGATCCTTGCTGGGTACAGTAATCTTAGTTGTAGATGTTTCCCTTTCAGTACTTTAAATATATCCTGCCATTCCCTTCTGGCCTGCAGAGTTTCTGCTGAAAGATCAGTCATTAAGTGCATGGGGTTTCCCTTTATGTTACTTGCTTCTCCCTTGCTGCTTTTAATATTCTATTCTTTCTTTGTATTTAGTCTTTGTTAGTTTGATTAGTATGTGTCTTGGCATGTTTCTCCTTGGGTTTATCCTGTGTGGGACTCTTTATGCCTCTTGGACTTGATTGGCTATTTCCTTTTCCATGTTGGGGAAATTTTCAACTATAATCTCTTCAAAAATTTTCTCATACCCTTTCTTTTTCTCTTCTTCTGGGACCCCTATAATTCAAAGGTTGGTATGTTTGATATTGTGCCAGAGGTCTCTGAGACTATTCCAAGTTCTTTTCATTCTTTTTACTTTATTTTGCTCTTCAGAAGTTATTTCCACCATTTCATCTTCCAGCTTACTGATTCATTCTTGTGCTTCAGATTTTCTGCTATTTAATTCTTCAAGAGTATTTTGAATTTCAGTTCTTGTGTAGCTTGTCTCTGCATGCTTATTCTTTAATTCTTCTAGGTCTTTGTTATTTGATTCTTGCATTTTCTCCATTTTGTTTTCAAGGTTTTTGATCATCTTTACTATCATTATTCTGAATTTGTTTTTCAGGTAGTTTGCCTATTTCCTCTTCACTTATTTGGATTTCTGTGTTTCTAATTTGTTCCTCCATTTGGGTAGTATTCTTCTGCCTTTTCATTATTTATTTATTTATTAATATCATGTTTGAAGTCTCCTTTCCCCAGGCTTCAAGGTTTAATTTTTTCTTCTGTTTGTTTTCTGCCTTCCTAAAGTTGGTCGAACTGAGCTGAAAGTTGGTCCAGTGGTTTGTGTAAGCTTCCTATAGAGTGAGGTTTCTGTTGGTTTTTTCGCTTGTTTTTCCTCTGGTGGGCAAGGTTGAGTGAGGTCATAATCCTGTCTGCTGATGATTGATTTGTATTTTTGTTTTGTTTGTTGTTTTGATAGGGGTTCTGCACAGCATGCTACTGGTGTCTGGGTGATGCCAGGTCTTGTATTCAAGTGGTTTCCTTTGTGTCAGTTCTCATTATTTGATGCTCCATAGGGTTAGTTCAGTTCCCTGGTGGCTCAGGCAGTAAAACATCTGCCTACAATGCAGGAGACCCGGGTTAGTTCTCTGGTAGTCTAGGGTCTTGCACGGCTTGATCTCTGGTCAAGAATGAAGATTCCAAAAGTGGTTTGTTATGGTATTAAGTGAGGTTAAAACAAATGCCCAAAAACAAGAAACCAAAGATGAACTCCAGACAAATGGCAGTTACAAAATCAGGCAAATAATAATTAAAATAATGAAATATACACATATACATATACATCATGAGCAAAGTCAAAACAAATATACCAAAAATAAAGCATGGTAGATTGACCCAGAGAACAAAGGAAATCAAAAATTATATTTACCAGTTAAGAACAGAACTAACTAAAGCACAAACTGGGAACAAAACTAAAGCAAGGTGTCAAGTGGTGAATAAAGTAATGAAAACAAAACTAACAAAACATTGAGAGGAAAGGAAAGAAAGAATAGATACGCAAAGTTAAACAGAGGTAGATGAAGAAGATTTATATATATTGAAGATTAACAGCAAGGGGAAAAGAATAGTAGGAAAGACAAACAAAGGAATAAATGTAGAAAACTGTAATAGTTTTTTTTTATAAAAAACTTAAAATTAAAATAATAAAAAAGAGGGAAAAAATGGAAGAAGAAAGAAAAAGTGGGGGGCGGGGAAGAAAAGAAAACTCCACAAAACTGCAAAAGCCCAATGTAGAGGCAGAGTTTTATAACAACAATAAAAAGTATGACTTAGTCTACATGTATACGTATACACCCATAAGCAAAATCAAAAGTCCAACAAAAATAAAGCATAATAGATTTACCTGGCAAACAAAGAAAGCCAAAAATTATATCTACCAGAACAAAACTAACTAAAGCACAAACTGGAAAACAAAACTAAAGCAAGGTGCCAATTGGGAAATAAAGCAATGAATACAAAACTAACAAATATGTTGAGAGGAAAGGAAAGAAAGAAAAGAAAGAAATAATAGCTATGCAAAGTTAAACAGAGGTAGATAAAGAAGATTTATACACATTAAAGATTAACTGCAAGGGGGAAAAACAGTAGGAAAAGCAAACAAAGGAAAAAATGTAGAATAATAATAATAAGTTTAAAAAATTGAAAATTAAATTAAAAAAAAAAAAAAAGGAAAACTCCATAGAACTGCAAACCCAGTGTAGAAGCAGGGGTTTATAACAACAATAAAAAATGTTACTGAGAAGAAAAAAAAAGCTCAAGAGCTTATTTAGATTTCATAGTGTCAATAAAATCAACAACTACAACGGAAGAGTGGGTGGGGGCAGGGAATGGGGAAAAAAAGAAGAAAATATCTGAACGAATCTACAGAACAAGTCAAAACATAAGAATAACAAATGTTTCTCTTGAGTCACTGCTGTCACAGTCCACCTCCCCTCCCTAGGATGCCCTCCAGCACTGTTCTGATCTCTGGCCCTGCTGTGGGGGCAGCTCAGATTCTAATCTGGTCCTACTCCTCTGTGTTCTTGCCTCCAGTGTCCACAGCTATCAGAGCTAGTGCATTGTCTTTTGCAGGAGCTCTCAATGACCTTTTATACATTCCACAGACACAGAGCCTGCTTAGATGATTGTATGGATTTAATATGCAGCTTGTACAGCTGATGGGAAGGCTTTGGGTCTTCTTCCTTAGCAACACTGCCTCTGGGTTTCAACTGTGGTTTTATTTCCACCTCTGCACGTGAGTCGTCCACTGGGGTTTGATCCTGAGGCTGCCCTGGAGGACTTGGGTTTGCCCCGTGAGGGCCAGGTATGGAGGTGGTGCAGCTGCTTGGGTCACAGGGGTTCTGGCAGCACCAGGTACTCAGGGGAGTTGGCAGCTAGGGCAGCAGGAAATACAGTGCTCTAGAAGGGTAAGGCAACCAGTGTTGGCCCCTACACTCCAGTATTCTTGCCTGGAGATTCCCCCCTCCCTGCCAGAGAAGCCTGGCAGGCCACAGTCTACAGGGTTGCAGAGTCCAGATACGACTGAAGTGACCCTGCACACATAGAAGCAAGATTTTTTTTTTTTTTTTTTTTTGGCCTGTTGCAGTTCTGCCCCAGTGAGAGGTGAGTATGAAGATGCACAAATACTTGGCTTGCAGGGACCCGGGTGGCACCAAGTGTGCAGGGACATGGACTGCCTCCACCACAGGAGTTTTGTCCCTAACAGAGTCTGTTTTCAAGCCTCTTGTAGCTGGAGATGATAAGGCCTCTTTGGCCAGTCTTTTTTAATAGCTCCGCCCATTCAGGCACTTAGAGGGCTCCCTTGCCTTAGGTCCTTCTCTGTTGTTTTGCTTGTCAGGCACATAGAGGGCCCCCCCTGGCTGGGGTCCTACTCTGTAGTTCAGTGCATCAGGCATTTGATGGGCCACCCTCTCTATTGTTCAGCAGCCAATGCTGGCGTGTGGAGAGAGAGAGGCTGTGGTGATGGCTCCACCCCCCACGCATGACTCAGCAGTATCACTTTGCTTCCATGGCTGCCTGGTTTCCTTCCATAGGCATTTCCTACCACAATCTCCTCCCTCACATCCCCTGGACCCGTCTTTCCATAGTCCAAAGCAGCTCTTGCCCTGGTATTACTCCACAATCCCTGAACTCCAGCTCCCAGCTGCTTCACCTTCCAGGGGATCCATGTCCCTGCCTGGGTTATGTATGGCTGTGGAAAGGACTGTCTGATTCTCATTCCATTTAGGCTGTCACAGATCAGCTGTTTCACCCTCAGCCTTAAATGTTTCTCCTCTGACTCAGACAATTGACCTGATGTAGAGATCAGACCCCTGCTTCAGTTACCCCACCCACCAAGGACAGGTCCAGTCCTTCTAACATTCCTCCTTTTCCCCATAGTTCCTTTGTCTTACCAAGTTTTGTGTGGTTCTATATATTCTTTGCCACTGGTCAGCTACTCATATCCACTCTCAGCTGGTGTTCTGCATGCACTTTCATGTCTGAAGTGTATTCCTGGTGTATTCATGGAGAGATGTACTCCACATCCACATACTCCTCTGCCATCTTGTTCTCTGCAAGATAGAAACAATAGAATATTAAACAGCAAATGTAGCAATGTCTCAATCAAAAGCAAGTCGAACGGAAAGAGGAAATGCTGCATACTTACTTATAACAAGAGGCTGCTAGTGGCTTGAGAAACTCTGAAGCCTGTGCAGGCAATATTTTCTTATCAGACTTCCCAAGGAGAATGTTCTCATGGTAAAAGCAAAATCAGGAAAGTACTGTATTTTTTGAAATCTCCTTACGAGGACTGAACATTTACCCCCTCAACCAATCCTTGATGGCTCATCAGGGTGTGACACAATTGCAATATTTTGTTAAAATATTTGTTAAAAGCTTCCAAATACCAGCAGATCCACTTTCTAATATAAATTTCAGTAACAGGCATATAACCACTAAACAGCAAATGTGCTGGTGTTATGTTGGTAAACAGTCTGAACTCAATCTTTCTTCAAATATGGACAGGAGAATAGAAAATTAATATTCTTCCAACTTCTTTGCCATTTTACGATTTCATAAAATAGAAAGCATCTTCTCCTGGACACATTTTAGGAAAACCCAGCCTTTTCTCCTTAGTCCACCCTGAAAGCATGGGAAAAGCCTAGAAAAAGTTAAAACAGTTCCTCCTCTCTTGTCTCATAGATACCACCACAACCAACTCACAAAAACATAATGACAGAGGTAATGCAAAAGGTAGTTAGCCTCTCTCCTATGATTAACAATTATTACATTGCTTATTGCTCTGCCATTGTGTGCCCTTGGATGAAATTTTATCTGTTCAGTTACATCTTGTAAAAGAATGCAAAAAAAATCAGATAAGGGATTAGAACCATATAGTCCCATTGACACATGATGACCCTTTTTGCATAAATACAATACAACCTCGACCTGGATTGATTGCAAGCCTTAAGGGCTTGAGACAAGATGACCTTGAAAAGAATGGATTTTATTTAGCTGTCTCAGTAGTTACACTTCCACTTCTCAGCGGCACACACACTGCAGGTTTGTGTGCCTCAGGACTTTCCTCATTAGGTTCTATATGAGATTTAATGTTAAATGGTGATATCCCTGAGAATGGTAAATATAATATTACTCAACCCAATCTGAAACATTTTTTTTAAAACTCTTATAGCACTGTAAGCTTTTACCACACGGCCACTGAATATAGGCTATTTGGAGGTAATAATGCTGTAAAAACAATATTGCATATGAATCTGGAATGTTAGGTCTATGAAGTAAGGTAAACAGAAGATGGCAAGAGTGAACATCGACATGTTAGGAATCAGTGAACTAAAACGGACTGGAATGGGTGAATTTAATTCAGATGATCATTATATCTGCTACTGTAGGCAAGAATCCCTTAGAAGAAATTGAGTAGCCCTCATAGTCAACAAAAGCGTCCAAAATGCAGTACTTGGGTGCAATCTCAAAAATGACAGAATGACCTCTGTTCATTTCTAAGGCAAACCATTCAACATCACAGTAATCCATGTTTATACCCCAACCACTAATGCCAAAGAAGCTGAAGTTGAACAGTTCTTTGAAGACCTACAAGACCTTCTAGAACTAACAACACACAAAAAAGATGTCCTTTTCATCATAGAGCACTGGAATGCAAAAAGTAGAAAGTCAAAAGATACCTGGAGTAACAGGCAAGTTTGGCTTTGGAGTACAAAAATGAAGCAGGGCAAAGGCTAACAGAGTTTTGCCAAGAGAATGAATTGGTCATAACAAACACCCTCTTCCAACAACACAAGAAATGACTCTACACATGGACATCATCAAATGGTCAATACCAAAATTAGATTGATTGTATTCTTTACAGCCAAAGATGGAGAAGCTCTATACAGTCAGCAAAAACAAGACCTAGAGTTGACTGTGGCTCAGATCATTAGATCTTTATTGCAAAATTCAGGCTCAAATTGAAGAACGTAGGGAAAACCACTAGGCAATTCAAGTATGACCTAAATCAAATCTCTGATGACTATACAGTAGAGGCAATGAATAGATCCAAGGAGTTAGATCTGATAGATAGAATGCCTGAAGAACTATGGACAGAGGTTTGCAACATTGTACAGGAGGCAGTAACCAAAATTATCCCCAAGAAAAAGAAAATCAAGAAGGTCAAGTGGTTGTCTGAGAAGGCCTTACAAATAGCTCAGAAAAGAAGTGTAAGGGAAAGGAGAAAGGTAAAGATATACCCAACTGCTGAGGCAGTCTTGATTGTGGATTGGAAAAGAATTTCCAGACACAGCATGTTTCAGAAAAGACTGAGTTTATTAAGAACAAAAAGCAGAGATAAAGTGGGCACTGTGAGCACAATAGGCTTACCTCCTTACAAGCCACAGAGAGTTGACAGTTTTCATGGGTTTATAGCCAATTTTTGCAGCCTCAAAACAAAGAAAATTACTGCTAGAAGGTTGATGTTAGGTGATTGGTTGGGGTTCTATAGGGTATTTACTGTAGTGGGCATCCTTGCCTAATTGGGAATCAGGGAGCTTGTTAGGTTATCAGGAGGCTTTTATCAACAGTTATAAAAGGACTCAGTCAGCTTCAGAGATGTCCTTGATTTTGAGCTCTGCTTCTGTGGCCTTCATGCAAGGCCTTCCACCTGTGGCCTTTGGGACAGAACACAACACAATCTGAATGCAGAGTTTCAGAGAATATCAAGGAAAGCTAAGAAAGCCTTCTTAAGTGACCAGTTCAAAGAAATATGGAAAAACAGTAGACTGGGAAAGGCTAGAGATCTCTTCAAGAAAACTAGAAATATCAAAG
Organism: Odocoileus virginianus; assembly: GCF_023699985.2. Classification (NCBI taxonomy): domain Eukaryota; kingdom Metazoa; phylum Chordata; class Mammalia; order Artiodactyla; family Cervidae; genus Odocoileus; species Odocoileus virginianus. The sequence continues at coordinate 319,988 of NC_069692.1, read as the reverse complement.
GAACATTTCATGCAAAGATGGGCACAATAAAGGACAGAAATGACAAGGATATAACAGAAGCAGAAGAGATTAAAAAGAGGTGGCAAAAATACATAGAACTGTGCAAAAATGTTTTTAATGACCTAGATAATCACGATGGTGTGATCACTCACCTAGAGCTAGACATCCTCAAGTGTGAAGTTAAGTGGGCCTTAAGAAACATTACTATAAACAAAGCTAGTGGAGGTAATAGAATTCCAGCTGAGCTATTTCAAGTCCTAAAAGATGATGCTGTGAAAGTGCTGCACTCAATATGCCAGCAAATTTGGAAAATTCAGCAAACCAGTCCATCCTAAAGAAAGTCAGTCCTGAATATACATTGGAAGGACTGATGCTGAAGCTGAAACTCTAACACTTTGGCCACCTGATGCAAAGAGCTGAATCACTGGAAAAGACCCTGGTGCTAGGACAGATTGAGGGCACGAGGAGAATGGGTTGACAGAGGATGAGATGGTTGGATGGCATCACTGACTCAATGGACATGGGTTTGAGCAAACTCAGGGAGATAGTGAAGGACAGGGAAGCCTTACATGCTGTAGTTTAAGGAATCACAGAGAGTTGTACTAGACTTGGTGACTGAACAACAGCAACAAATTACTCAAGAGACATAATGATTGATTCTTTGCTAAATGCCAGGCTAATTTTAAATAATTTTGTGCAACATACATTTTCTTTTTCTGAATTTAGGGAGGAACTGAGAAAAAATGGAGCAAAACTGGTGTAGTAAATCCACAATTTTTATACCTTCTTAACTACACATACATAGTAGCAACATATAAAACATAAAAAGAGAAAAACAAAAGAATGAACAACCTTTAGAAAAAGATAAACTTTTGTAAAATGAAAAAAGAACATAAATACAAAGCAGTGAGGAGAATGAAGACAGAGGCTTGCTGGATCTTGGGTTTGGGAAAAGGTAGATGTAGGCTGGAATTTAGTTACAGATGGCTAATAGAGACCAAAAGAGTCCTTCATCTGCTGGAGTCTAATTTAGATTCATTTCTTAAAGAAAGAAGCTAAGAACAATTGTTGCTAATGGCTCTCTGTGACCAGGTCTTATAGGAGCATGTGTGCTATGGAGGTGGAAGGATATAAACAAACTTCATAATTGCTTCCCAGGTTGCTCAGTGGTGAAGAACCCGTCTGCCACTATACATGAGACACAGCTTCGATCCCTGGGTCGGGAAGATCCCCTGGAGAAGGAAATGGCAACTCATGCCAGTATTCTTGCCTGGGAAATCCCATGAGCAGAGGAGTCTGGAGACCTACAGTCCATGGGGTTACAAAGAACAAGACATGATTGAGTGACTGAGCACTCAAACATAACCTCATAAATAAGAAATCAACCCAGATTGACTCTGTAAATAGCTGGACCCACAATACCCACAAAGTAGTAAAAGCAAAATGATAAACCTGTTCTAGATGCTGATTCTGTGGAACACAGTTCAGACCAACCATTGAAATTACAAAGGAGTGGGAAGGGAGAAAGTGTTTGGAAGAGAAAGATGGAAAGAGAGAGAGAGAGAAAGAGAGAATCCTTTCTTATCAAAATGAGCTACAAAAAAAATTTTAGAACTGTTTGAAGAAAGTTGTGCTCATCAACAAAAAGGCAAAAAAAAAAAAACAACAACACTGAAACATAAAATCACTGCATATGAAATCAATTTGATAAATGTCCTAAAGTAAATATCTTTAAGGTACTAAAGTTATAATTAGCATAGACAATTAATTAAAAAATTTAAAAGAAAATATTAAAATCAGAGAGATTTGTATAAAATAAGCATAGTGCATAATAAAAAAATACACCAGAAATCTGCTATAAAAATAGAGTCATTGTAATAAAAGGTCTAGTAGATTGTCAGAATAATGGCCCTCAATGTATCATCACCCCCTCATTCCACACCCTTTTGAGACATGGTTCCCTTGCTCCTTCTGTTAAGAATTAGCCTGTTAACAGTCTCTCACCTCTTTAAGTAAGAAAATATGGCAAAAGTGATACTGTGTGACTTCCTAAACTTGGTGTTAAGAGGTCTTGAACTTATGCTTTCTCTCTTATTAAGTGAATCTTTTATCACGTGAAGAAGCCAGTTCCAGGCTCAGAAGGATGCGAGGCCATGTAGAAAAGAAAGAGAAAACTATAGCCAACACCAACTGCCAGACATGAAACTGAGACCAACCAGAAATATCTATCCCAGGGAAGTTCCCAATGACCAAAACCACATATAAGTGTCCCACACGAGAAAAATGACACCCAACTAAATTAAACCAACAAATAGTTGTTGTTTTAAGCAGTTTTGAAGTGACCTGTTATGCAGAAATTAAGAACTGACACAAAAGTCAGCATCAGGTGCTGCCATAACAAAAACCTAAAAGTTTAGGATTGGCCCTGGGACTAAGTGGTGGATGAACACTTTAAGACAGTGAAAAAATCCTCAGTATTAATTCAAAAAACAATGAAAAACTGTTCTTTGTGTAAAGATGGGGATCAGTGATTCAAAGCTATTGGCAAAAGTTAAGCCTTCAATAGCTAGAAAGATAAAAAGTGTACTCAATGAATTAATCAATCTGGCCAAGGAAATATCCAAGCAGGACATGGAAATTCACAACTGGTGTTTTGTGTCTGTCCACAATAAATACAGAATGAGAGAGACAAGCTAAAGAAAGAACCATTCAGCTGTCAAGCATAATTGAGAGGAAACATAAAGAATTATAAAATAAAACCACTTCAGATTTCTAAACTTTGCAGCTGTGGTCTCAGAGTAAACATCAAATCAAATGTGTGGCTACAGGACCTTTAATTAAAAACACAAAGAGATTTATGGGAGTTCCCAGTAAACCCTCATAGCGATACAAAAAGTTTCTAACAATCTTGAGGATATTATCTCACATCAACCTCAGATAGGGCCCAAAGTAATAAGTGATTTATTATAAAAGAATCATGGATGTGACTGTTGGAGCATGGAGGAAATCTCAATTAGATTCACAATCAGTCCAAAATCTTTTTGAGAGGGTTCTAACAGGCTCAATTATAGGGAACAGAACAATTCAAAATAAAAATAAGTCTCTGGGAGCCCAAATTTCTACTGTCAGGAAACAGGATGAGAATATCTTTCACAGAAAAATTAGGCTTTTGCTGTGGTCCATTTCCTTACCCTGGAAAGGGAGGCTCTGACAAATGCACATAGCTGGATTTCAGGATTGCTGTGGTCTGGGGACTGCTCTCCTCCTCATTCCACTTCTCTCCTTCTCAATTAGGAGCAGCTAATCACTGCAGATGGTGATTCCAGCCATGAAATTAAAAGACGCTTATTCCTTGGAAGGAAAGTTATGACCAACCTAGACAGCATATTAAAAAGCAGAGACATTACTTTGCCAACAAAGGTCCATCTGGTCAAGGCTATGGTTTTTCCAGTGGTCATGTACAGATGTGAGAGTTGGACTGTAAAGAAAGCTGAGCACTGAAAAATTGATGCTTTTGAACTATGGTGTTGGAGAAGACTCTTGAGAGTCCCTTGGACTGCGAAGAGATCCAACCAGTCCATCCTAAAAGACATAAGTCCTAGGTGTTCATTGGAAGGACTGATGCTGAAGCTGAAACTCCAATACTTTGGCCACCTCATGTGGAGTTGACTCATTGGAAAAGCCCCTGATGCTGGGAAAGATTGAGGGCAAGAGGAGAAGGGGACGACAGAGGATGAGATGGTTGGATGGCATCACTGACTAGATGGACATGAGTTTGAGTAAACTCCGGGAGTTGGTGATGGACAGGGAGGCCTGGCGTGCTGCGATTCATGGGGTCGCAAAGAGTCAGACATGACTGAGTGACTGAACTGAACTGAACTGACTGTAGTCAATCTGTCCCTGTCTTACTGTGACATATATTGGGTTTTATGGTGTATGTGGGTTGTCTTTACTTCTCAAGTCTCCAGATCAAGAGTGACTGTCCTTGAAGGGCTGCAAATGAGGAGTAGCCTAGCATGCTGCAGTTCACGGGGTCACAAAGAGATGACGTGACTTAGTGACTGAACAATGGCACTTTCAATATATGTTGCATATGTAAAAAATATGAGCCATTTCGTCTAGGTGGTGGGTACTATAATAGATTGCTTCCATAATGCCCCTCTCCAAAACTACACTTCTCTCTGTCCACACTCTTTTGAAATATAACTTGGAAGTTTCTCCCACTAACGGGTAGGATCTAATTTTTCACCACTTCAATTCTGGGCTGGCCTTGTTCTAGCTCTAACTGATAAGTGTTGGATAAAACTATGCCGTGTAAATTTGAAGTCTAGGCTCTAAGAAGCTTTGCAATTTCTGCTTTCAACCTCTTGGAGTGTTTCCTTCATCGTGTGAACAGGTCAAACACAACCTACTGGGGAATGAGAGGCTCCATGAGCATGAGGAACAAAGCATCCTGGCCAAACATCAGCATCAATTGCCAGACTGAGCAGGTCAAACACAACCTACTGGGGAATGAGGGGCTCCATGAGCATGAGGAGCAAAGCATCCTGGCCAAACATCAGCATCAATTGCCAGACAGGTAAGTGAGGCCATTTGAAACATACTTCCCAGCTGAGCTGACTCTGCCTGCCTGAGCAAGTCAAGGCCAGATCAGAAGAAGAATAACCCAGTGGAGCCAGGCAAACCTGAACAATCATGAAGAAATAAATGATTGCTTTAATCCAAAGTTTGTATGGAGAAGAAGTGGAGTGACTATTATAAGCTACAGACAATCCCCAAGAAAAAGAAATGCAAAAAGGTTGTCTGAGGAGGCCTTACAAATAGCTGAGAAAAGAAGAGGAACTAAAGGCAAAGGAGAAAAGGAAAGACATAACCATTTGAATGCAGAGTTCCAAAGAATAGCAAGAAGATTTAAGAAAGCCTTCCTCAGTGATCAGTGCAAAGAAATAGAGGGAAACAACAAAATGGGATAGACGAGAGATCTCTTCAAGAAAATTAGTGATACCAAAGGAACATTTCATGCAAAGATGGGCACAATAAAGGACAGAAATGGTATGGACCTAACAGAAGCAGAAGATATTAAAAAGAGGTGGCAAGAATACAGAGAAGAACTATACAAAAAAGATCTTCATGACCCAGATAACCACAATGGGGTGATCACTCATCTAAAGCCAGACATAATGTGAAGTGAAGTGGGCCTTAGGATGCACCCCATGAACAAAGCTAGTGGAGGTGATGGAATTCCAGTTGAGCTATTTCAAATCCTAAAAGATGATGGTATTAAAGTGCTACACTCAATATATGAGCAAATTTGGAAAACTCAGCAGTGGCCACAGGACTGGAAAAGGTCAGTTTTCATTCCAACCCTAAGAAAGGCAATGCCAAAAATATTCAAACTGCCACAAAATTACACTCATCTCACATGTTAGTAAACTAGTGCTCAAAATTCTCCAAGCCATAAAAAAAAAAAAAAAATTCTCCAAGCCAAGCTTCAACAGTACAGGAACCAAGAACTTCCAGATGTTGATGCTCAAGCTGGATTTAGAAAAGGCAGAGGAACCAGAGATCAAATTGCCAACATCCACTGGATCATTGAAAAAGCAACAGAGTTCCAGAAAATCATCTACTTCTGTTTTATTAACTATGGCAAAGCCTTTGACTGTGTGGATCACAACAAACTGTGGAAAATTCTTCAAGAGATGGGAATACCAGACCACCTTACCTGCCTCCTGAGAAACCTGTATGCAGGTAAAGAAGCAACAGTTAGAACTGGGCATAGAACAACAGACTGGTTCCAAATTGGGAAAGGAGTATGTCAAGGATGCATATTGTCACCTTGCTTATTTAACTTATATGCAGAGTACATCATGCAAAATGCTGGGCTGGATGAAGCACTAGCTAGAAGCAAAATTACCAGGAGTAATATCAATAACCTCAGATGTGCAGATGACACTACCCTTTTGGCAGAAAGCAAAGAAGAACTAAAGAGCCTCTTGATGAAAGTGAAAGAAGAGAGTGAAAAAGTTGGCTTAAAGCTCAATATTCAAAAAACTAAGAACATGGCATCTGACCCCATCACTTCATGGCAAATAGATGGGGAAACAATGGAAGCAGTGACAGACATTATTATCCTTGGCTCCAAAAGCACTGCAGATCGTGACTACAGCCATAAAATCAAAAGACCTTTGCTCCTTGGAAGAAAAACTATGACAAATCTAGACAGAATATTAAAAAGCAGAGACATTACTTTGCCAACAAAGGTCCATCTAGTCAAAGTTATGGTTTTTCCAGTAGTCATGTGTGGATGTGAGAATTGGAACATAAAGAAAGCTGGGCACTGAAGAGTTGATGCTTTCGAACTCTGGTGTTGGAGAAGACTCTTGAGAGTCCCTTGGACTGCAAGGAGATTAAGCCAGTCAATCCTAAAGGAAATCAGTCCTGAATATTGAAACTCCAATATTTTGGCCACCTGATGTGAAGAAGTGACTCATTGGAAAAGACCCTGATGCTGGGAGGGAGTTGGTGATGGACAGGGAAGCCTGGTGTTGGAGGGGCAAAAAGTCCGACACGACTGAGCAACTGAACTGAACTGAACAGATAACTGATACAAATAAGTGTTAGATTAAATTCTAACCAATAGCCAAAGAGAATAGTGAACTAGAACATTCACTCAAGATGAAGTATAGTGTAATTAATAATTTTTCTAATATTAAAAATGTTATTCATTGTTCAGTTTCTAAGTGACCCTGTGAACTGCAGCATGCCAGGCTTCTCTGTCCTTCACTATCTCCCAGAGCTTGCTCAAACTCATGTCCATCGAGTCAGTGATGCCATCCAACCATCTCATACTCTGTCAGTCCCTTCTCCTTCTGCCTTCCATCTTTCCCAGCATTGTGGTCTTTTCCAATGGGTCAACTCTTCATATCAGGTAGCCAAAGTATTGGAGCTTCAGCATTAGTCCTTTCAACTTGAAAGCATCAATTCTTTGGTGCTCAGCCTTCTTTATTGTCCAACTCTCACATCCATACATGGCTAATGGGAAAACCATAGCTTTGACTGGATGGACCTTTGTCAGGAAAGTGATATATCTGCTTTTTTAACATGATAAGCTTGTCATAGCATTTCTTCCAAGGAGCAAGCTTCTTTTAATTTCATGGCTGCAGCCTAGCTTAAGGGTTCTTGCAGCAAAATTGAAAATGTATAAGACATGAAAAACAGTTTTGAGAGAGGCTTAATTACAACTAATAGGAGTTCTGGAAGAAGAGAATGAAGGGGATGGCAGACTATTAATGCCCAGAGATAATTTTTGAGAACTAAGTTAAGAGATTGCACTTTAAGTAGTACTAGAGAGAGAAATAAATAGATCCAAATCAGTGTGCAATATAGTGAAACTATAGTACAGAAGTAGAAAGGAAATATATTTGAAGTGTGTGAAAGACACATTACCCACAAGAGAACAGCAAACCAACAGAGACTTTTCCCTTTCATACGAAGTGCTAAACAATAATGAAGTAATATCTTCAAAGTGTATCAGGAAAATAATTCAGTCTAAGATTATATATCCAGCTAAAGTATCTTGCAAGAGTTTCAGAAAAATCAAAAAAAAATTCAGACATACAGATATTAAGAGAAAAGGCATAGATGTAAGAACATCATTGTGCACAGAAATAGATAAAACATATCACTGAATTTGATTAGCTAATAACTAACAAAATAACTATGCCATTGCCATGAAAATCAGTTTAACTATGATTTCATTTATCTCTAAATTGTAAAATTTAGTGCCTAGAACATATTAGGGTTCACTAAATATTTATTAGGGCTTCCCAGTTACTGCTAGCGGTAGAACCCCACGCACTCCCCGCCAATGCAGGAGACACAAGAAATATTGGATCCCTAGGTCAGGAAGATCCCCTGGAGGAGGTCATGGCAACCCAATCTTGCCAGGAGAATCCCATGGACAGAGGAATCCAACAGGCTACAGTCCTTGGTTTCACAAACAGTCCATCATGACTGAAGTGACTTAGTACTCAGGCTTGCAAGTATTTATAAAATAATTTAGGACCTGTGTTTATGAAGAGGATTAAACTATTGAAAAATCTCAATCTGGCAGGAAAAAAGTTAGCTATGTAGTTAAATAGTTTAAAATTCTACTAAAAATAGAAGTATAACTTCTAGAGTCCCATAGAGGATGCAAAAAATAATGCTAAACAGAAACATCAAATTCAGATGGTAGAATTAAGTAAAATGTATCTGTATCACTATTAATATAAACAGTTTATACATAACTGATTTGTGATCATAATAAATCAGAAGAAATGACAAGTTTTGGTTACTCACAAGAGACACAACTAAAGCAAGCATATAGAAAAGTTGAAAATAAAAGGTATAAAAAATGTAACATCAGTAAGCAACTGAAATGGACATTACTTCGACAGCATTTAAGATAAGAATCATTAGTATTGATAAAGCAGTGTGTTACTATAGCAGCCATGCCTTTCTCAACTTCTGCATGCTTTGCTGCTAATGGCTCACACCAGCCCTCTCTCATGGACACTGAAACGGGTGGTCTACATGCTACCCCACGAAAGCCCACAGCTAGAGCTCCAGAGTTACTGGACTATACAACTCAGCTCTTTTGCCTCAAGTCAGGATATATCAAGTATAATTTGTGCTCCAGTGTTCACCAAAGGATCAAGCAGTCTGAGATGTCACCAAAACTGTATCCTTTCTGGACTCCTTTCCCCTCCTTCTCCTCTTTCTCCTATAACTTCACTTGCTTTTTCTGCGAGTTCTTTCTTAGTGAATAGCTCACACTTGAATCTCTGCCTAATTACCTGTACCTGTAACAACCTATCCTACAACAAGTATATATTAGCTTAAGAAATAATTGGGAGTTTCACTTATGATGTGGAAAGTGGGGAAGAACCATGCTCCCACACTGAAAACAAGGAAATACTGGATAAACTACAAAGCTGTAACTTCTTTGAACCTGTCAGAGAACTGAGATCTTGGGGCAAACAATTAGCTTGGAACCCAAGAAAAGAGGATTCCTGCATACACGAGTATCGCAACACACATGAGAGAGTATGGTGCTTTTCAAGAGGTTAAACGAATGTATCTGTTTTTTTAAAGAAATCTCTAAGGTCCAACTATGGACTAGCAAAGGAAATAAAACCCCTCAGAGCCACAAACACCAGGCACTCATGTTACTTGCAGGTTCTCCATGGACCTCTTCTGGAGCTCAGAAAAAGAAGTAGAACGTGTTTGGATAGAAGAGGAACCCTCTCATGACCGTGCCTACTTGGATAAGGAGAATATCCACCGCTAGAGAAAAGGCATAAATCCCCACTTAAAGCTTTCTTCTTCATGGAGCAAAAGCCCTAAACTGTTGGGAAGTTGCAGCACAAACCACCACTGGAGGGCACACCTGAAGATGAACCCATATCCCTGGCAAAGCAACAGGAAGCTGTCCTGGAGTCAGACCGTAATAGACCTCCTACCACTGTAAGAGGGGGCTGGGAACTCTCTCCCTTCCAAGGTCCACTTACAAGTCCATGGCAGTTTGCTTTCCCTGGGTAGTGAGGCAGGTTCGCTAAGAAAATTCCAACCATGAGACCAAGCTGGGTTGAGTTTGAAGTTGGACCAAAATAAAATAAAATTCCCCTGCCCCTTAAAATTAAGATCTCTAACACCAGTTAGTAAGTACCAGCAGGCTAGGTGGCCCTAGTGATAAAGAACTTGACTTCCAAAGCTGGAGACATGAGATACAGGCTGAATCCCTAGGTCGGGAATATCCTCTAGAGGAGGAAATGGCAACCCACTCCAGTATTCTTGCCTGGAGAACCCCATGGACAGAGGAGTCTGGCAGGCTACAGTCTATAGGGTTGCACAGAGCTGGTCAACACTGAAGCAATTTAGCATACATGCATGCACCAGGGTACCACCGGAAAGAACAGGACAAGGAAGACTCCCTTTCATGTGCAAGAGCAACAGAGAAAGCTAAAGCTGTGGTTGGATAGGAATATGAAGAAAAGCACAAGCCAGTTTTGAGCCTAAGGTACTGCTAGAAAAATCTGAAGCTGGTGGTACGCTGATGGCAATCGTCACAACAAAAACCCCCTGAACCAGCTGAACCATAGTGGGGCTGGTCAAGTCTCCATATTAACAGCCTAGGGGAGGAGACACACACACATTTCTATGCAAAACTGTTATAACTCAGTCTGTGTCTGTGATGTGCTCATAATGTTCAGAATTCAATAAAAAATAATTACAAGGCACTCAAAAAATAAGGGAAGAAGGGTCCACTGAGATACAAAAATTAAGAGTTTGACTCAGAAAAGACCCCAGTGTCAGAACTAGGCAATAAATTTCAAGCAACTATAATTAATAGTTTAAAGCTATGGTTACAGAAAGGCGAGATGAAATGAGTGAGCTTTTTCATTTGTTAAATAACTCGGATAGTAACTATTCCCAGCTTCTCTATTCATAAACTGATGGAAGACTTCCTCATTAAAAAAAAGAAAAGCATGCTGACCCCATTGTTCTGTATATTCATTGCTATCAATGACTCATAATGGAAGCAACCTAGATGCCCTATCAACAGACAATGATAGGAAGCTGTGGGACATATACACTATGGAATATTACTCGACCATTAAAAAGAATTCATTTGAATCAGTTCTAATGAGATGGATGAAACTGGAGCGCATTATACAGAGCGAAGTAAGCCAGAAAGATAAAGACCATTACAGTATACTAACCCATATATATGGAATTTTAAAAGATGGTAATGATAACCCTATATGCAAAACAGAAAAAGAGACTCAGATGTATAGAACAGACTTGTGGACTCTGTGGGAGAAGGTGAGGGTGGGATATTTCAAGAGAACAGCATCGAAACATGTATATCTAGGGTGAAACAGATCACCAGCCCAGGTTGGATGCATGAGACAAGTGCTCGGGCCTGGTGCCCTGGGAAGACCCAGAGGGATGGGGTGGAGAGGGAGGTGGGAGGGGGGACCGGGATGGGGAATACATGTAAATCCATGGCTAATTCATTTCAATGTATGACAAAAACCACTGCAATGTTGTAAAGTAATTAGCCTCCAACTAATAAAAATAAATGGAAAAATAAATAAATAAAAGTTCTGAGCATAATTTCCTCGCCTTCAAGATGAAGATATTAAAAGTGTCTAATTCATATGAATTTGGGGTGGATTAAATGAGATAGTGGTATTCAATGGATACTTAACAAAATCCCTGACATGGAATAAGGATTTAGTGGATGATAACAGCTGTGGTCACTATTATTGGGACACAATGAAAGGTTCACTGGTTTTATTCCAAGGATTCCTGAGCATATGTTTAAGCTTTATGTGTTCACTCCAAGCTGATCACCACCACCTCCTTGCTTCTTCTGCCTCAGCTATGGGTTTTCATCAGGAGGGGAGATGAAATAATGGCTGAGCTTCTTTTTCCATTGTGTTAATAACTCGGGTATTGGTAACTTTCCCAGTTCTCTATTCATAAATATTGGAAGACTTTTTTCCTCATTAAAAAAAAAAAAAAAGTCAGCGACCCCATTGTAGTCTGTATATTCATTGCTATCAATGAACTCATAATTGAATTTCTCACTTCTTTTTGTGTGTGTGTCTATCAAAAGACCAATTAGACTGCTGCTGCTGCTGCTAAGTCGCTTCAGTCGTGTCCGACTCTGTGTGACCCCAGAGATGGCAGACTACCAGGCTCCCCTGTCCCTGGGATTCTCCAGGCAAGAACACTGGAGTGGGCTGTCATTTCCTTCTCCACCAATTAGGCTAGATGGCACATATACTGGAGAACGCAACGGCACCCCACTCCAGTACTCTTGCCTGGAACATCCCATAGACGGAGGAGCCTGGTGGGCTGCAGTCCATGGGGTCGCTAAGAGTTGGGCACGACTGAGCGACTTCACTTTCAGTTTTCACTTTCATGCATTGGAGAAGGACATGGCAACCCACTGCAGTGTTCTTGCCTGGAGAATCCCAGGGACAGAGGAGCCTGGTGGGCTGCTGTCTACGGGGTTGCGCAGAGTCGGACACGACTGAAGCAACTTAGCAGCACATATACCAATTTAAAATATTTGCAATGTACTTTTGAATTATTTCTCTTAACATTAAAATCTCCATTGCTTTTACAAGTAAAATTCACTTAAAACTCTATATTTACACACTAATCAGAAACAACATATTTCAATGATTACTGTTGTCCCTAAAAATTTGGGGTGATCATTCAAAAGACAGAACCTTGATCAAAGAATCAACTTTCTTCTACCAGTCTTTTCATATTTTATAGTTCCCTTTTATTTTTTTGTTTTTTTTTTTTTAATATTTATTTATTTGGCAGTGCCAGGTCTTAGCTGTGGTATGTGGGATCTTCAGTCTTTGCTGAGGCTCCTGAGTTCTTTAGTTGCAGCATGTGAGATCTGGTTCCCTGACCAAGAGTCAAACCCAGGCCCCCTGCATTGGGAGCCCTGAGTGTTAGCCACTGGAACACCAGGGAAGTCCCTATAGCTCCTTTTTTAATTTTTTGTTGCTTGGGTTATTCCTCCTGATAGGTTCCACATCTTAAAATACAGTCTTCAATTAATAACATATATAAGATTCAGGCAGCAGAACATGTTCATCTGTTCTAACCTTGAGTGCATGCATGCTCAGTCACTCAGAATGGGTCGCCATGTCCTCTTCCAGGGGATCTTCCAGACCCAGGGATCGAACCCGTGTCCCTTACATCTCCTACATTGGACAGTGAATCATCTGGGGAAGTCTCATTCTAACCTTAGGTTCTCCTTAATTGTTGTAACCAGCCTCTATTATGGTGTGAATATCATTGGCCATTTACTTGTAACCATCAGAGATACTAAGTATATCTAACATACGACATCTTCATGATTTCTGTAGTTCTTCAAAAGTGATTTATCAATATTAAAGTTAGTGACAGGAACAACAGAAAAGCAAAGCTGTGAGGTAACTTTTCGTTCCTCATGTCCCATGTGTGATGTCTACTATCAGAATCTTGATAGCCAATTGTACCACCACTGAGGATTGATGGATATGTACTAATGTTTCCCAGCTACTTTTGCTCTGGTTTCCTTGTTAAATTAGGATTACTTTTTAGGAGGAAATATATTTAAAGAAGGCTAATGGCAGCATGCTAATATCATGTAATTCATTCTTTTCACTTTAGAGAGAGGATAACTGGTCTCCCCACAGTGGCAAAGCTAGGATTGCAAACCCAGTTCATGTGATTTGAGTCCGTACTCGTGACCCCTCTGCTATGCTGCCTGTCAATATTCTCTAGGTAGTCAAATTCTGCCACTAATGGGATGACCTTGGAAAGCAACTTAACATCTCTAAGACGTACTTCCTCACATGGGAAAAGGGGGATAATAATAATGCCTATCTCACAGTGTCATTGTGAGAATTAGATGAGTTAAATTTTTTGGTTTTTTTTTTTATTTTGTTTTTTTTTTTAATTGGAGTATAACTGTTTTATAAAGTTGTGTTGATTTCTGCTGTACATCAAAGTGAATAAGCTATAAGCATATATATCCCTTCCCTCACACCTCCCTCCCATCCCCATCACCCCACCAACCTAGGTCACCTCGGAGCACCGAGTTGAGCTCCCAGTGCTTTATAGCAGGTTCCCACTAGCTGTCTATTTTACATATGAATGCATATACGTCAATCCTAATCTCCCATTCATCCCACCCCGCCCCCGCCATGTCCACATGTTTGAAAGCACTTACAACAATGACTGTCATGTTGTAAGCACTGTACAGGTGTTGGCTAAAAGAAGTTTTGTTACTTTAAATACTACCCTAGAGCTATTTTATTAATATCACTTATCATTTTTATAGGAAGATTAAAAATGGTAGTGCAAATTGCAATTAAATAAATGATAATTGTTAGGCTGTAGCTGGGATACATTAGAACATGTACACAAGATTCTCCTTGCATTTATGCAGCCTGACATTACCTGACATTTGCCTGACATTACCAAGTGCTGCTTAGTCCCTCAGCTGTGTCCGACTCTGGGCTATTGCCCTCCAAGCTCCTCAGTCTGTGGGATTTTTCAGGCAAGAATACCGGAGTGGGTTGTCATTCTCCTCCTCCATGGGATATTCACCAACCAGGGATCGAACCTGCATCTCCTGTGTCTCCTGCATTGCAAGCGAATTCTTTACCTGCTGAGTCATCAGGGAAGCCCATTACTGAGTGAATACATAGCTATACAAATCCCATGTGAAAGAAAACATACTCATAATTCAGTGACATTAACTATGATAGCTAGCATTTACTGGATACTTCCGAGACGCATGTTAATGTATTCATTTAAATTCTCAGAATAACTCTAAGGAATAGATGCTACTATTATCCTTATTTTTCAGATTAGGAAACTGAGAAACAGAAAAGTAGCTTATGTTTTGTGAACACACAGCTGACAACTGGTAGAGCTGAGATGGTATAATTGGTCATGTCCCGAGCACTTCCCAGTTTAGCCTGTCCTCCACTCTTCCCTTTCCCCCAAGTGCTAGAATCCTGAGTAATATAAAGAAAGAATATATAAGAAAATGATGCATGTAGTTTCTAAAATGCAGCTTCCTCACTGTTTGTTGGTAACAAACTATAAAAGGACAGTTCTATTGAAAGTGATCATGTTCTGAAAGTAACTAAACCTTAGTTCCTGTTCCTGTCTTCACTTTAGTGAAAAGACTGAGGTTGCTAGTGACCCTGATGTCTTCCCTGGGTATAAGAGAGCTGAGGATGAACACAGCAATGATAAAAATGTGGATCCTTAATCTGCAAAATGTAAGACATTTTATGAAAGTATTCATGAGACTTATTTAAACAGTCAGGGATTTTCACTGATCACTGTTTCACCATGCATTTTAACATCTAACTTTTTCTTTTTTATTGTGCCACTCAATCACTTCTAAACCCTTCTGCCTCCAAAGGTAAAGAGCTTCATGTTCTGAAAGAAAGGAGGAAACTCCTGAGAGAGCTCGTAGATTTGAAACCTAGAACATAATTTTCTAAGTCAGTGACTTACTTACACAAGATTGCAAGCCATAGTGACTCTGAGCATGTTTGTAGAACTGAGTTGAATGGACTTGTCCAACAATCCAGGCTACATCTATACAGGGAGAGTTTGTGGTCCACATGTTCTTTAAAATTGGGCAGACCTGATCATGGGGACATAGCTCCTTTCCACTTTCAGGAGTCAGATATAAAGGATATGGAGAAAATTTTGGTTTTTCCCCTAATACATATGCTATTACACTGGTAATGATGACAACAAAAACACCAGGGCCTTGGCAAGAACTTCAGGGAGAAATGGTGAGATAGAAAGATGCCAGGAGAGGCAGACTTTGATACACTACTGGTGAGCAGACCTTAGGAAGCCTTTTCCATGGTGAAAACAGAAGCATGCTTGAGTTGGAGACTCACCTGCTTACCCCAGGTAATCAAAGAGGATGAGGTGATGAAGTAAGAAGGCAGAGGATGCTAGTATAAAAACCCTTAAGCTACCAGGACACTGCCCTTCAGCCTTTGCATGGACAAATTTTGAGAAGCAGAGGCCTTGACATTGTCTTTCTCAGTACACTGACTCAACAAGTTTCTTTCCAGCTCATAACATGCTAGGCATGGCTAATACATTGGCCAACTAGAAAGATAGATAGTTTCCTGCCCCCATGAAGCTGATAGAGTAGAAAAGAATAACTGCACAATTAATTATAATTGTGATGAGTGTACAAAGAAATATAGATCATTTTACGAGCCCATAATGGAAACCAGTTTTCGCTTAGGCAAGCAAAACAGAAAGAGGCATTTAAGCTGATGCCTCAAGGATGGGTAGACTTCAGCTATGCCCTGTGAAGACAATGGGGGAAAGCTGATAGAAAGAACATCAGGCAGAGGAGAAAGAGACATAGCCTTGATGGCTCCCTCATAAGCCTGAATTCATGCTTTAACACTTCATCTCTCTCCACCAACCCAGGACCAGGTAAAAAGGAAGGCATAATGATGATATTAGCTACTGCTTCATATGCTTTTAATGCTCCTCCAAAACACTGAATGCTTTGATACCTTATTTAATCCAGGCAGCAGCCCTGTAAGGAAGGGGCTATCTTCTTTCCCTTTTACACATGAGGAAGCAAAAGTGTGTACTGCATATAAATGATAAAGTCAGCAATTCAAACACAGGTGTCCCTGATGCACACCCTAAAAGAAATTCTTTCCACAATCCCTTTCCACATATGTTAGAGGGAAACAGAAACAAGAAGTGGTACTCAGTAAAAGCAGAAGAAATCATCGTGGGGAAAACGAATGAGGAGAAGAATTCTCCTGTCTGCCTATTTGTAACGTATGTCTGTGTGTGTGTGTGTGTGTGTGTGTGTGTGTGCGTGTGTGTGTACACAAGCATGCATGCTCAGTCGTGTCTGACTCTTTGCAACTCTATGGACTATAGACCACCAGACTTCTCCATCCATGAAATTTTCCAAGCAAGTCTTCTGGAGTGGATTGCCATTTCTTCCTCCAGGAGATCTTCCAGACCCAGGAATCGAACTCTCATCTCCTGCATCTCCTGCATTGGCAGGCAGATTCTTTACCACTTGAGACACCTGGGAAGTCCCTCAAAAAACAATGCCAAAGTGTCTATCTGCCTATTGTGATCAATACCAGGAAGCACCAGACCATTATAGATGATCAAGTTTTGCTCAGAGTCTGAGTCTTCTGTTCTCTGGTAAGGTGTCTGTGAATTCAGAGCCCAATGTACTTCCTTTCCAGCAGAAAGGACATTTTTCCAAGATGAAATTGAAGGTAATCCTTCTCAAAAATACCGATCATTTCACACAGGAAACATCTTTTTTTGGAGCCAGGTTTTATCATTGCCTGATAGCCATACTGTGGGAGACAATTCTCTTAAGGACCAAAGTTGTTTTTATATTTGCAAAAAAAATGAAAAAGAAATGCTGTAGGGGGAAAAAGTTTCACAAAGATCAAAGTAATTCAAGTACAACACAAGAATATACCACTAAATTTCAGTGAAAAGAAAGCTTTAAAATTCACTCAAAAACAACATCACACCATAAGAAGACTTAACTTCTGTCATATCACCCAAGGAGATAGGATTGATCATTCTCAGAATGCACTATTCAGAGAGAAGAAGCCACAGATCCATTCATTTGTTAAGAGTTGTCAACTCTGGGTTTTAAAACTCATTTCAATCACACAAGAGTAAGGCACTTTCTAGTGAAAGTGCCTCACTGAAAGGCATGTTTTAGTGAGTCAAAAGAAAGACAAAAATCAATACACTTTTTTCCAACCAAAATGTATGTCTTTGATTCTGAGAGAAGGCAAAAATTAAAAAAAAAAAAAAATTAACAGCAAGAGTGACATTAAACTGTAACATTCCTTTTTTTTTCATATTTTTTAGTGATCATTTTTTCTTATATATGTGGCATATAAAATGTTTATTTCCCTTTTTCTAAAACTTCATAATAACTTTCCTGGGACTGAGTTTCAGATTCTTTGGAAACTACTGATATATTAACTGATTTTTTAAAATTCTCTTAAAAATATGAATTTCACTTAATGGGCACATATGGCCTTTCCTTTAAATATTGACTCTTCAGCAGGTAGTGTCTATAAATAAAACCAGATTTCAAAAATCCTCCATAATAAGGGAATGAAAATTTGGTAGATTTTACTTACCTACCAGAACTAAAAAAAAAAAAAAAAAATCAATATAGAGTTGAAGAAATGTGCTTGTGTTTGGAGAGTGTGATAAATAAGACATAAAATACATGTGTGCAGTCAGTGCTAAGAAATGATGCAAAGAAGAGGAGAAACAAGGTCAGACAACTCTGTCTCCAGTTCAGAAACTGGGTAAAGAACAACAGTTATAGCTAGAATGGGGGACTTTAATAAGGGTTGAAAAAGAGAAGAATATAGGATTCCCAGATTGGGCTTCCCTCATAGCTCAGTCGGTAGAGTCGGAGTGCAATGCAGGAGACCTAGATTCGATCCCTGGGTCGGGAAGACCTCCTGGAGAAAGAAATGGCAACCCAGTCCAGTATTCTTGCCTGGAGAATCCCATGGACAGAAGAGCCTGGCAGGCTACAGTGTATGGAGTCGCAAGAGTTGAATACGACTGGGCGACTAAGCACAGAAGCACAGGTGGCGCTAGTGATAAAGACCCCACCTGCCAATGCAGGAAATGTAAGAGAGGCAGGTTCCACCCCCGGGCCGAGGAGATACCCTGGAGGAGGACACGGCAACTCACTCCAGTATTCTTGCCTGGAGAATTCCATGGACAGAGGAGCCTGGTGGGCTACAGTCCGTGCAGCCCCAGAGTTGGACACGACTGAAGCGACTTAGCAGCTGCAGGGAAGAATATAAAAGCTAGAGTATTAATAACTGATCCTCTGACTTGTCAAAGACAGAAACAGAAGGAAAAGAGAACTACGTTTATAGAACCAGTCAGATCAACATAAAATACCTAGCACTTTACTCTTCTCAAAGGCTTCCATGTTTTATCCAATGGGTAGCATTATCCCAAATTTATAGACAAACGAGAGACACTAGATGACCTCAGTGTGATCTCATAAGCAAATGAGTGGCATAACCAACACTGCAACCTGGGGCCAGTGCTCTGTCCATCCAGGTTCCTGGACAGGCCTTTCAGTTGTACAACCCACCTTTATGGAACACTGTTTAGAATATTGGCTAAGCTTTAGGTGGAGAGAGCTCCTAGGTGAGAAGTGTTCCTTCAGGCAATTTGCATCATAAAGAGGACTTCCAGAGATATCAGTTAACCTTTAGCCCAAGGTGTTTATAGGGGTCAATGAGTCAGTCATTGATTATGTAATATCCAAAATGGGGGAAGAATATAATTTCTGAATTATATTCAGAAATATAATTCTGAAATTATATATTTCAGAATATAAAATTTTCTGAAAATAAATTGGAAATGTAATTTTACTCTAGCAAGAGCAATCCAACAAAAGCAGTTACATGAATATTTAAGAAAGCCAGCTTTGACCAAAAATGCATGTGAGGCTGATTAATCTACAAATCATCTTTCTTTTCTGTAATATAATAACACAAACTATATTTTCTTGGACAAGAAAACTTCAATAAAGTCATATTTAGTGTCAGCAAACCTGTCTGTGTGATTATTTTCTGATAATTTCACAATCTCTCACCTTCCAATTAACCATAAGATACCATCTCAGGCTACAACACCTCTCAGGCTCATTACACCCATCACAAAATTTCACTAAGCATGAGTGTGCCTTTTATCTGCCATATTTCCATTTAACAGATTTATGTATATTTGAACTCCATCAATTCCACATACGTCATAAATTATGGCTGAAAATGTTTTTATCATTTTTTTTGTCTTCATATTTCTCCCATACACTACTATTTTTGTTACTCTAAAACTTAACTGGTAGATTGGGAATGAACAAAATTTGTATGAAAACCTATAAAGTTTTGTATCGATCTTTATGAAAACAAAGTCTCTGAAACTGGTGTTCTAGTGGTTAGTAGTACCTCTTGTAACTTTCAGCTAAAAGAACCAAAATAAAAATTTAGAAAATAAAACAGAGCTTATGAAACTTTCCCACAAAATGAGGTTATTTTCAAGTAATAGGGGCAAAATATTTGGGGCTTTATGTAAATAAAACTTAAAGAATTAACATTAAATTTCTCATTAAATGAAAGAAAAACTTAAGGCAGGTTTATCAACTTCTCTTTCTCTCATGTTTCCATTCTCATTCAGATTCCTAGTTATATACATGTATAATTGTAAATGCAAGTGTACTTCACTGAACACCATGCCCCTCTGTGCTCCTACTCCATTTTTTGTCCATATTCACTAGTTCTTCTTTCTCAACTTTCCTGTACTGAGCTCCTTTTATTAAAAAAAGAAAAAGAAAAAAATAGCCCTAAGTCGTGTCTTACTCTTGAGATCCCATGAACTGTAACCTGCCAGGCTCCTCTGTCCATGGGATTCTCCAGGCAAGAATATTGGAGTGGGTTGCCATTTCCTTCTCCAGAACCCCTGTTATAATCAGGCTTTTATCCCCAGCTTTCCATAGGAACAAGTGACCCCATATTGTTCAAATCAATAGCTACTTCTCTATTCTTTTCTTTTTCAAGTATTTTTAAAAATCAAGACTATGTTTTTAGATAGTGTTAGATTCACAGCAAAACTGAGGAAAATATGCAAACATTTCCCATATACACCCCATCCCTATACCTGTGCAACTTTCCCTGTTTTCACCAGAATTGTATGTTCATTGTGATTGATGAATTACACTGAAATATCATAATCACATTATGATTTGCTCTTGCTATTGTAAGCTCTACAGCTTTGGACAAATGTATAATGACATATATTCACCATCAGAGTATCACACAGAGTCTTTTCACAGCCTTAAAAAATCCTCTGTGCTTTCCTATTCATCCCTCTCCTCCCTAACCCTGGGCAACCTGGGTCCTCTTACTATCTCTACATCTTTGTTATTTCCAGACTATCACATAGTTGGAATTATACATTATGTAGATTTTTCAGACTGACTTCTTTCACTTAGTAATACCTATTTAAGTTTCCTCCATGTCATTTCATGACTTTAATAGTTCATTTCATTCTGTTGCAGGGAGGAAGCCAATTCTGACTCCATATTGGAAATTTTCTTTGACTTGCTTTTTGTTGCTATTGTTATAATTTGTTGTTCTTAAGTCATTCAGTTGTGTCCAACTCTCTGTGACCCCACAGACTGTGGCACACCAAGCCTCCCTGTCCTTCACCATCTCCTGGTTGCTCAAACTCATGTCCATTGAGCCGGTGATGCCATCCAACCATCTCATCCTCTGTCATCCCATTTTCCTCCTGCCTTTAATCTTTCCCAGCATCAGGGTCTTTTCCAATGAGTCAGCTCATCTCATCAGGTGATCGAAATACTGGAGCTTCAGGTTCAGTATCCGTCCTTCCAATGAATATTCAGGGTTGATTTCAGTTAGGATTGACTGGTTTGATCTCCTTGCAGTCCAAGGGACTCTCAAGAGTTTTCTCCAAACAGCGCAGTTCAAAAGCATCAATTCTTTGGCTCTCAGCCTTACTGTTCTTGGTTAAGGCCAGCCTTGTTATTAAAATCTTATTTAGTGGCTTACCTTGAGGACCCTGCCCCTCTGCCTGAATGGAAACTAAAGTGCCTTTGTTCAGCTCATGGAGAGATTGTCCCTGCCCAGATGAACAGAAGAGAGCAATACACCCCTTCCAAAGGCTGCCCACTCCCTTGAAGATGTTTTACAAGACTGAAGACCCTTTCACTTGGCTTCCCCACTGCTTCTCCCTCTCTATTCTGCCTTTTGACTTTAGTTCCTCATTGCTTCTTTCTCTCTGATCTATAAAAGAACCTGGCATCCAGACCCCAATAAGATGGTTATTTTGAAGCACTAGTCTGCCATCTTCTCTGTTAGCTCCTTTCTGAACAAAGTTGTTTTCCTTGCTTCAATACCTCATCTCTCAGATTCACTGGCCTGTGTTGTGGAGAGCAGAGTGAGTTTGGACTTGGGTTCAAGTCAAGCAATATTCCTGAAGAATATTCCATTTCTTGAATGAACCAGAGTTTATTTACCCACCTATTAAAGGGCATCTTGGTAGCTTCCAAGTTTTGGCATTTATGTATAAAGTCACTATAAACATCATCAGCTAAAACATATAGTCACAACCTAAAAGTAGAGTGTTATTTTATTTGGTGGGAATATTTAAGACTCTAAGCCTGGGAGACAGCGTCTCAGTAGCTCTGAGAAAACTGTTTCAAGGTGGGGAAGTCAGTCTATATACAAGCTTGTAACAAGGAAGCAGGCAGTCTGAACATCAAAGATCAGGATTCAAGTTAAGGAATTTAGCATTCTGTGTAAGGGAAGATGCAAGTTCTGGGCTCACAGATTCATTCCTTTCATATGCACCTCAGTTGCCCGCCAGGATCCTCTGTCCATAGGGATTCTCCAGGCAAGAATACTGGACTGGGTTGCCATTTCTTTCTCCAGGGGGTCTTCCTGACCCAGGGATTGAACCGATGTCTCTTATGTTTCCTGTGTTAGCAGGTAGGTTCTTTACCACTAGCGCCACCTGGGAAGCTCTTGCACCTCAGTTATCTGGGGCCAATCCTGTTTCCTTGCTCACCTTGCTTCTTGCATTTCCCCAGCTCCTCAGCAATCACCATGGGGGGTGGTAGCATCTGCTGGATCACAGTTTTGGGAAGCCCTCATTCACATTTGGAAGCCAGAAATTACTGATGGCTGTGATATTTCTTGTTTATTGATATGGCAGGAGATAATTTTATTTCACAGCATCCATGTGCAAGCAAGAGTTTATGTGGACATGAATTTTAACTCCTTTGTGTGAATACCAAGAAGCATGATTTCCTGATCCAAACTATCTTCCAAAGTGGCTGCACCATTTTGCATTCCCACCACCTGTTGACCTCCATTCCTCTTACCACTTCCTATTGTCAGTGTTCCAGATTTTGGCCATCCTCATAGGTGTATAGTGACATCTCACTGTTGTTTTACTTTGCATCTCCCTCACAACACATGATATGGAGGAGCATCTTTTCGTGTGTGTATTTACCATATGTATGTATTCTTTGGTAAAGTGTCTGTTAACATCTTGACCCATTTCTCAATCAGGATGTTTGTTTTCTTATCTTCTCATCAGTGAGTTTTAAGAGTTCTTTGTATATTCTGAATAACAATCTTTTATCAATTGTGCTTATGTAAACATTTTCTCCCAGGCTATAGTTTGCCTTCTCATTCTCTTGACAGTGTCCTGCCGAGAAAAAGTCTGTAATGTTAATGAAATCCAGCTTATTGAATCTTTCTTCCATGGATCCCACATTTGGTGTTCTATTTAAAACTCCATCGCCATTTCCATGTCAGCTGGGTCCACCCTCTTCTTAGTCCATTTCTTAACCACGGGCAACACAGCTGGTCAGTTCTCGTGTCCTCTTTTTTTTTTTTTTTTCATTTATTTTTATTAGTTGGAGGCTAATTTACTTCACAACATTGCAGTGGGTTTTGTCATACATTGACATGAATCAGCCATGGAGTTACATGTATTCCCCATCCCGATCCCCCCTCCCACCTCCCTCTCCACCCGATTCCTCTGGGTCTTCCCAGCGCACCAGGCCCGAGCACTTGTCTCATGCATCCCACCTGGGCTGGTGATCTGTTTCACTATAGATAATATACATGCTATTCTTTCGAAACATCCCACCCTCGCCTTCTCCCACAGAGTCCAAAAGTCTGTTCTATACATCTGAGTCTCTTTTTCTGTTTTGCATATAGGGTTATCATTACCATCTTTCTAAATTCCATATATATGTGTTAATATGCTGTAATGTTCTTTATCTTTCTGGCTTACTTCGCTCTGTATAATGGGCTCCAGTTTCATCCATCTCATTAGAACTGATTCAAATGAATTCTTTTTAACAGTTGAGTAATATTCCATGGTGAATATGTACCACAGCTTCCTTATCCATTCATCTGCTGATGGGCATCTAGGTTGCTTCCATGTCCTGGCTATTATAAACAGTGCTGCGATGAACATTGGGGTGCACGTGTCTCTTTCAGATCTGGTTTCCTCAGTGTGTATGCCCAGAAGTGATATTGCTGGGTCATATGGCAGTTCTAGTTCCAGTTTTTTAAGGAATCTCCACACTGTTCTCCATAGTGGCTGTACTAGTTTGCATTCCCACCAACAGTGTAAGAGGGTTCCCTTTTCTCCACACCCTCTCCAGCATTTATTGCTTGTAGACTTTTGGATAGCAGCCATCCTGACTGGCGTCTAATGGTACCTCATTGTGGTTTTGATTTGCATTTCTCTGATAATGAGTGATGTTGAGCATCTTTCCATGTGTTTGTTAGCCACCTGTATGTCTTCTTTGGAGAAATGTCTGTTTAGATTTTTGGCCCAATTTTTTGATTGGCATATTATTTCTGAATGAGCTGGAGATGCTTGTATATTTTTAGAATTAAGCATTTGGTAGCTTCATTTGCTATTATTTAATCACTATAACATCTAGTAGTCTTTCAAACCTAATATAGAGTGTTATTTTATTTGTGAATAAGACTTTAAGTTCATGGAAGACAGCTCCAGTATTGATTTTAAGTTAGCTATATAACTTTAACAAATTTTGAGGAGTCGGTACATAGAAGGATCTCAGTGATTACATGTAAGGAGATGCTGTTCTGCCTACAGATTCTTCCTTTAGATTGACCTCAGTTTGCCGCAGGTCCTCTGTCCATTAGTTCTTCCAGGTCAAATATGAGGTTTATTTTTTCTAGGGTGTTTGAAGATTGTCATAGTTCTTATCTTTTACAGGTGGTTTTTACCATTAGTCCCAGACCCCCCTTGTTATTGGGCATCCTTTTTTCCATTGCATCACCTTGCTTCCTTTGATTCGAGCTTAGGAATCACCATGGGGGTGTCACGCGGATTCATTCTTGGACCCTCATTCACTTTCCAATTGATCTATATTTCTGTTTTGATGGCAGTATCCATACTGTCATGAGATAGTGGTATTTTTGTAGTAAATCCTAAGCAGGTTGTTCCTATCCCTTCCCAAAGTTCCATTCTTGCATCCCACAGATTGACTTTGCATTTTATTCCTAGTATGTTAATTTCCATCCCCAAATTGTAGAAACTATTTGTTCTATGTTCCTGACAAACTACCATGGATATGAGAGTCTTGAAATGCTCCCTTTCCTTTGCTCCTGAGACATCACACTCATCTGTTCCACTCACTACTCCTTATCCATCACTTTGTTCACTGTATCTCCTTTGTTTGAGCTACAAATGTTGGACTGTATCTATGTTCATTTCAAACTTTCCTCTTGTCTAGTCCTGTAGCTTTCAATTTCATGTTCATCCTGTTGCCCTACATGTATGTCTTGACTCCAACCTCTGTTGAGCTCCACAGACAACTAACACCATTGCATACTTGATATCTCCACATGCATGTCCAGTAATTGTGTAAAACACGGTCCCATTAGAATTACTGAATCCCCTAGATCCTTCCTATCCAGTCAACTGGATCTCAATAAATGGAAAAATCTTTCATCTCTTGGCTTAAACCAAGAATCAAAAAGTCTTTGAATTTTCTCTTTCCCTCATTTCCCACTCAGTCTCTTAAAACTCCTCTAATTCTAACTCTAAAATCTATCCTAAACCCATCTATATGTTTTCATCTCCAATGCCAGTACCCCAGTTTTGCCCCCATATCTTTATTAACCTACTCTAATAACTTTCCAACCTTTCCCCATCTTCTTCTCTATAACCATTACCCACACAATAGCCTAAATGATCTTATAAAGAGTAAACCAGAAGATCCATTTTCCCTGCTTAAATCTCCAATGGTTTCCTTTTATACAGAAAATAAAACCCAAGACTCCTACTATGGTTCACAAGACCCTTTATCATCTAAGTTCCTGACTCCTTCACTGTCTCCTTCCTTGCCACTCTAACCCTCACACTACCATGGTATAGTCATCTCCATCATCTTATTTTCTTGGACATAGTTAGTCTCATTTCTGATTCAGATTCTATACTCTTCCTTCTACCCAGAATGTTCTGAACTAGATTTTCTCACAACTGCTTCCTTATTATTAAGCTCCTAATTCAAATGTGACCTCCTCAGATAGGTCTTCCCTGATCACCCGACCTATCCTAGGACTACAATCATTAGTTTTTGTATAACTTATTTTATTTCCTTCATAGCTCTTACAACAATCCAAAACATCCTAACTAGTGCTAATGTCTGTCTATTCCTCTAGTAAAATGTGAGCTCTAGGAGGGCAGACACTTCATCTCACTTGTCTTCCTGTTGCTGTTTCCCCAACATTGAGAACAGTGCTTGGCACAGGATGGGAACTCAATATTATTTTTTTAGATGAAGGGTCATACAAAGTACTATGATTCTTGTTTTTGTAGTAAATGGGAATCAATTGAAATACACAGAGTCATAGATCAATCAGCTGAAGGATCTTTATATCAATTTTCTTATAGAACTGATTTTTAATAGAACTTACAGTCATACTTAGATACCAGGAGATTATATTTATTTCATTTTGCAAATGTGTATATTCTTTGTGAAGCCATATTTCTGAAGTGTTAATTTAACATTGCACTACTATGCTTTTTTAAAAATGTGGCTGTCTTCTACTAAAATGGCACACATTCCAGTGCAATATCCAGTAACTAAAACCAACAGCTAAATTATTTATTTGGAAGATTGTCCATGAGTCCAGGCTAAATTAGAATAAAGTATACCTTTATGTCTAAAGCACCGCCTTGATTTTATTATTCCCTGCTTCTCAACCCACAGTAGCATCCATTGCCTGCTGCCTTTGTCAATGGCACAGGTTATCTTTTATTCCTATTTATCAGTTTGCTGTCAGTTTATATTCTATCACCCTGAACAGACACTAGGCTTTTGGTATGCTGCACTGGAAAAGTAAGTTCTATGAAAATCAGTTATTTAGAGACTTCCCTGGTGGTTAAGATTTAGCCTTCCAAAGCAGGGAGTACAGGTTTGGTCCCTGGTAATGGCAACCCACTCCAGTATTCTTGCCTGGAGAATCCCATGGACGGAGGAGTCTGGTGGGCTACAGTCCACGGGGTCGCAAAGAGTCGGACAGACTAAGACTTTCACTTTTACTTTAGGGAACTAAGACCCCACATGGCTTGTGGCCAAAAAACCAAAAACAACAGGAGCAATATTGTAACAAATTCAATAAGGACTTTTAAAATGGTACACATCAAGGAAAAAAAAAAGAAACTTAAAAAAAAAACACAAAACAAAGCAATTACTTAATAGATATTGTAAAATATTATGATGACAATCATTATAAATCTCTATCTCTAAACTGAACTCTATCCTTAGTCCCAAACACAATGTGAAAATTAAACTAAAATTGCCAAACAATTAATTTTGGCATTGCAATATTCTCAACTGTTTTTACATGTCTTTTTTATATGTTACACTTTTTTTACACATAATGAAAAAAATTCTTTCTTTTCTCTACATATCTTGGAGCAATGATATATAGAGTTGATCCTCTCAGAAACTACTCTATGAATTCTGTTGTTGTTGTTTAGTTGCTAAGTCGTGTCTGACTCTTTTGCAACCCCATGGACTGTAGCTCACCAGGCTCCTCTGTCCAGGGGATTTTCTAGGCAAGAGTATTGGAGTGGGTTCCCGATCCAAGGACCTAACCTCTGTATCCTGCCTTGCAGGCAATTCTTTACCACTAAGCCATCTGGGAAGCTCACTGAATATTCAGTTCAGTCGCTCAGTCATGGCTGATTCTTTGTGACCCATGCACTGCAGCACACCAGGCCTCCCTATCCATCAACAACTCCCAGAGTTTACTCAAACTCATGTCCATTGAGTCAATGATGCCATCCAACCATATCATCCTCTGTCGTCCCCTTCTCCTCCCACCTTCAATCTTTCCCAGCATCAGGCTCTTTTCAAATGAGTCAGATCTTCACATCAGGTGGCCAAAGCATCTGGAAATTCAAGTACCTACCTTTGTGTGTGCTTAGTCACTCAGTCGTGTCTGACTCTTTGTGATCCCATGGACTATAGCCCACCAGTCTCCTCTGTCCATGGACTTCTCCATGCGAGAATACTGGAGAAGGTTGCCATGCCCTCCACCAGAAGATCTTTCCAACCCAGGGATTGCACCCAGATTCCCTGCATTGCAGGCAGATTCTTTACCACCTGAGCCACCACGGAAGCCCACCTACCCTTGAGACTTCCAATAATATAATCAAAGGTGAAACAAATGCTTAGTAGGAACTGTAAACATTTGAAAATAAGGGGGTCATTCTAGGCAATTAGTTGTATCACAGGGAGAAAAATAGTACCTGCCTTCACTTGAAAATGCCAAGTGAGTAACATCTGGCCTTACCCCCAGCAGCAGCAGTCCCTGGATGCCACACCACTGTGTGGTTTGCAGGCATTGGGGTCACCAAGGCAGACATGACACACACAAACACTGTGTGAGCACCGCTTTCCTCACCTGGAGGAGGGGCAGAGCAAGGTCAACTTCAATAGTGAGCACCAGTCCCCCAGGCCCCATCCCACATATGCACACCCTTCTTGTGCTGCAGCAAAGAGTCTTCTTCCCTCCCCGCAGAACAAAAATAGCAGTGGGTTGGCCAGATGCCCTATCATGCACCACACTTAAGCAGAATAAAAAAAGCATACATCAGGTCCAGAACAGGTCAAAGATTCCTGAACAGAAAGAAATGCCCAGCACAGGCTGAGAGAGTTCTTTATCTCTTTGCAATAAAATGTTCCAGGCCCAGGGCCGATCTTAGGCATCTGTGTAGGGATTGAAGGACTGCACTCATGAAATTGTCTTTCCCCATATAAAATGTAATGACTGTCTTAGTACTATTTTATAATAACTGAGGACCAGACAATTAACTGAAGTTTCTCTCTCAAACCCTACCCCCATGCCTCCTTTCTGATTGCTGGGCCCTTTCACTGTTTAGGAAGCAGAAATACCTTTCTGTACAGCTGTTCCTTAGGAGAAAGTTTAATATAGCTATGGGAGAAAAAAAAATTGGTTTCATGGTTTAAAATATGCTCTTCAGAGTTACATCAAAGAAAATAGTCTTGAATGATAAACTATATTCAGCCTGTATGAACCAGATGGTTAAGATAGAAAAGTTATTTTGTTTGTTGGTTTTGCATTCTTGAAACTTGGTTTTCAATACATAGAAACAAATTTTAAAATCAGTAAAATTCAAGGTTTCCCTAGAATAAAATTTAAGTTTCAGTTAAATTAGCTGCTATAACAAACTCCAAGTTCACATGGCTTAAGGCCAGGGACACCTTCTGACCTGGTGGCTCATGCTCTGGCGTCGTATCTTTTGGCTTTTTCATGCTGCTCATGGGTTCTCGTGGCAAGAATACTGGAGTGGTTTGCCGTTGCCTCCTCCTCTTCCTTCAGCTCATGCTGAAGCTCCAATACTGATGTGAAGAGCTGACTCACTGGAAAAGCCCCTGATTCTGGGAAAGATTGAAGGCAAAAGGAGAAGGGGGCAGGTAGAGGATGTGCAAGATAGCACTGCTCAAAGGACATGAATTTGAGCAAACATTGGGAGACAGTGGAGGACAGAGGAGCCTGAAGTGCTGCTGTTCATGGGACCACAAAGAGTTGGACGTGACTTAGCACCTGAACAGCAACAGCAACAAAGGCCAGAGAAGTTTACTTTTATGAATGAGTAAAAGTCCAGTGAGTGTGTTCCTGGTTGGTAAATGGAGGAGGCGCTATGCTCATCGTAGTGAATCATGGATACCAGGCTGAAAGAGGATTTGTCTTTTTAAACCTGTGTCTTTTTATTTATATGGACTGCCCTTGTGGCTCAGCTGGTAAAGATTCCATCTGCAAGGTGGGAGACCTGGGTTCAACCCCTGGGTTGGGAAGACCCCCTAGAGAAGGGAAAGGCTACCCACTCCAGTATTCTGTCCTGGAGAATTCCATGGACTGTATAGTCCATGGGGTTGCAAAGAGTTGGACACGACTGAGCTACTATTACTTCACTTTCACATTTTATATCACCATGGGTTTTGATATCTGGCCAAGAGTAAGGGGAAGAAAATGTTGAGCCTCTTCAGGTGTTTCTTAACTGCTGGTCGGGAAAAAAAAGAACCAAAATAAAAAAGTGAATGTCCCCCATTTACTTATATGTCAGAATGGCCCCAGCCGGATGGAGCAGGAGCTGGTATCAATTCTTTTCTCTGGAAGAGAAATAAGCTGGGAAGTCCACAAACTGATTCGATTCTTAGCAGTGAAACTGCAGTAGAGAAGGCCAAAAGAAGCTAATACATGGGTTGAGGGTTTGGAGAGCAGAAGGGGTTTGTGCCCAACTTCCTGTGTGGAACTCAGAGGAGGTGACATCATCTCATGAAGCCTTCAGTGATAACACGGTTATCACAAGTGTTAAGGGGGCACAAGTGGAGCAGAAGTGGTAGCAAATTAGTTCCAATCAGAGGCAAAGGTTGAAATAACCCCATCCTCGATCTACCAGAAGTCTTTATGATGCAGAAAAGCCCCTGAAGATAGCTTGTCCCACTCCATACTGATGGCAAGGCAGGCCCCAGGGGCTGCCCCATTGTGAAATCCAGGACACAGAATAATCAGCATGAACTGTGACTGAAGAACAGGGTGTGGCTTAGATATGAACACCAGGTCTGCAGGGATGTCTGTTGACAACCAAGGTTGTGCTTGTGTTGGTAGGTTTAGATTTTCCTCTCCTGAGAAAACAGTTCATTTAAATAGAGGTGCGTGCATGCTTCAGTTGTGTCTGACTCTTTGCAATCCTATGGACTGTAGCCCACCAGAAGACAGCTTCTCTGTCTATGGGATTCTCCAGGCAAGAATACTGGAGTGGGTTGCCATGACCTCCTCCAGGGGATCTTCCGGACCCAGGGATTAAACCCAGTCTTTTATGTTTCCTGCTTTGGCAGGGAGGTTTTTTATCACTAGCACTACCTGGGAAGCCCTTAAATAGAGGTACAGAGAAAAGTAATTTTAAAAAAAGGTCATTTGTATGTGCAGTAGCATTTTGGTGACTTGAAATACCTGCCGCATCTGGATTCTGAATAATGCTGCATAAGTAACTGTCTCAGAAACTCTCAGTTTTAAATTTTTTTTTTTTCCATCAAAACTCAACAGTTGGAAAAGGATATGGTTTCAGGTTCACCTTTCCATTTCAGAATTTTATTTAGTAAGACTCTTTAGTCTTTAAATCAATATTAGTTTCTGCAGCATAATCAAGTTGAGCCTTACATATATGAGAAGACTGTTTTCTGTCCTCTTCCATGACACCTTAAAACATTTGCTATTTTTCTCCCAGTTGGCAGCCAAGTATTATTTCCACTCACAAGTTGTTACTTTTAGCTGATTATGAAGAAGGATTCCTCTTTACGGCTGGTGGCCATTCAGGCCTGTCACTCAACTGCCACATAAGGGGCTCTCCAAGAGGTCTGTCTTTAAGTACCCAAAATTTTTTTTTCTTAAATTTGGCTTTGTTGGGTCTTAGTGGCAGCATCTGGGATCTTAATTGCTAAGTGCTGGGTCTTCGCTGCAGCCTGTGGGACCTTTAGTTGTACCATCTAGTTTCCTGACCAGGGACAGAAACCAAGTCTCCTGCAATATGAGCGTGGAGTCTTAACCACCATACCACCAGGGAGGTCCCAAGTGCCCACACCTTTCTCAGATGTTTTGAGACACTTACCACTCCCTTTTCACCTCCAAATGGACCACCTTTGAATCCGTCCATGAAGTTGCCTTTTTTTCTCTAAGTGCCTCCAAACAGTTGTCTCTTATGTATTATTACCATAGCACTTCTAACGTGTATACTTTAAACAATTTTTAAGTCAGACCATCACATATAGACACAACAAATTTGGTGAAAATACATCTGGTTATTTTTCCATGATGGCCAAATAGACAAGAGTTTAACTATCTCTGGATAGACTCACTCAAGCTAATAACCATGTAGCCCATATCATTTGTGAATATTAATAACTTTGGATCTTTTCTCTGCCCATTTAACTCTTCATTACCCCTTCAACATCAAGCCTTTCTATTCCAAGTATTATGTTTCATTCCAAAATAGATTTCTCTTTTATATACATTTTTATTGTGTGTATAAGAAACACCATTTAACTGACTTTGCCATTTCCCTGGGAATTAATTATAAATTGTTATAAAGATTCTTCAGAGCAAGAGTCATTTCTATTATTTTAAATCTTCCAAACAGTGTTAAATTGATATCATCTTGCAGACTAATCAGGGCACACAAAAGAATAAAATTGAATGTGGCATTAGCCAGTATGTTACTACTAGCTCCTTTTGAAGGACAAGGATGGATCTATAAAATAGAAACACATGACTCATCAATACAATTATGACATTTTGAGGCTCTGTGCAAAGCAGTCCTGCTATCATAATCTGAATAAGTCTTTATTAAATATCTAATTAAGCACATTTTTTGATAAGAGAAAACAAAAACATGTGATCTCAAAAGTTATAATTTTTCACTTTAATATAAATCTAGTGTGAAGAAAAGAGTGATGCAGTATTGTGTTTACTGCAGGGAGTAGGACTTGAAATTTTCATAACTTCTTACCCTCAAAAAAGATGCTCTTGATCACAGTTTAGTTTTTACATGAAGACTGTTGACAATAACTTCATAGTACTCGCCTAGGTAATCAGCTGCCTTGTAAATGAGATGTCTTTTCTTTTAGAGTTTATATTGAGTTCTAAATTTCATAGTAAATGCCACTAAGACATTGTTTCTTACAAATAAAATTTTTTTAATGAGCTAGTTCCTCAGTTTGTCATCATGTTTGCTTCCTGACAAATTTCTGCCAGTTGCTACTTCAAAGGAATAGCACTTTTTTAAGGATAGATAGCTTGATACCAACTCACCCACAAGATACTGACTCGAAAAGATTTAACAAGACAGTGAAAACATCCTTCTTTTTATTGAGATGTACATAGCTAGAGAATAATAATTACAATCCAGATAGAATTAGGAACCATTTGGTAGAAAATGTCAAAATTCATTCCAAACTCCTTAGGTAAAAGGAGAATTTACTAGGTTTATTAATTATAGGAAGGGAATCGGTAAAAGCTCAATGGCACCAGAACTGAGAAATCAAGGCAAACTCTACCCCATTTCCAATTCTCATCTCTGCTTCTTCCTATATGTTGTCTTCATTCTTTCTGATCAGCTTCACCACAAGAGAATGATCGCTTTGGCACCAAATTGAAAATTTCAAACTAAGGGCTTCAATTGACATTCCATGGATCGAATACTCATCTGTTGCTGACCAGTGATGACTGGATTAGCAGTAGCCTGTTAATGGAGCACCTGTCATAAGCAAACAGTTAGAGTTGGAATAGGGGTAAGTGAATCTTATTTGGCATAGCAAGTAATAGATGATCACTGTTAGAACTTACACACACTTGAAATCAGTAATAAAAGACTGTGTATACTCACATGAATAATAAACTATATCTTCATTTTTGGCTCAGTATTCAAAAAATTAATTGAGTGGCACATGTTTGTAATTATCTAATACAGAGAACAAGGTATGAAAGATCATTTCAAAACTATCTGATGTGATGACCTCATTGCTTAAGTTTTCTGTCTTTGTGCTGTAAAGCCACTGATCATAACTGTTTTAAATATATGTTTAAGTATTAGAACAAAAGATCACTTACAATTTTGTCTATCAAAAAAAAATGTTGAGCTTAGTAAAGAATTCATATCCTTTGTTAAAAAGATAATGTAAAGCAGAAGGGCTCTCATTTTGATAGCTATTTAGGAGCTCAGTAAAACGAAGATCTAATCTAAGTAAAAATTAGCAGAAAATAATACTCATGTTACAATTCACTGAAGTTTCAGTTATTTCAAAATGATTTTTCTGTTAAGGTTAGGACACACATCCATGAATAATTATAAACAGAGTATCTTGAAATATCAATATGGATCATGAATGCAAGAAAAAGTACTTGTAATTCAACACTATATTTTACTCCTTAGCCTAACCAGAAAGAGGTATATTTTCTCATGAAAATGTTTTTCATTTCATTTTCATCAGCGTTTTCCAGGTTTTCTTCTCATCGAACAAATGCCACCTTATTCACTACTGCAGACTATGCAGATTTGCAGATGTTTACTTTTAGAAAGTAAAACACACTTTAGTGACCAACTTTTTAAAATAAAATATAGTTTGATTAACCTTCCTTCGGAGGATTCATTCATCTAGAAATATTGCTGCATTCTTGACAGGTTCTGCCCTGTCCCAGTGAGAGGTAGAGGGTTGAATATGAAATAGTCAATCAAGATAAAGAGTGTTGGACTTCTCTGGTGGCTCAGTGGTAAAGAATCTGCCTAAAATGCAGGAGACAGGGGTTTGATCCCTGGTCCAGGAAGATCCCACATGCCATAGAGCAACTCAGCTTACATGCCACAACACTGAAGCCCGTGCTCCAGAGCCTGTGCCCTGCGATAAGAGAAGCCACAGCAATGAGAAGCCCACACACCACAAGTGGAGAGTAGCCCCTGCTCGCCACAACGAGAGAAAGCTCATGCAGAGCAATGAAGATTCAATGCAACCAAAAAAAAAAAAAAAAAAGATAAACAGCGTTAAGAGAAAGAGACTCCTTTAGCCTCATTCTGCCTCAAAACCTCCCCATTAGCAGTGAGCCGTCCTCGTGATTCAGCTGGTTGGGGCCACAGGGGAGTAGAAGACCCACAGTGGCTGCTCTAGTCTGATGCTTTAAGACCTTGAATGGCCCAGGGAAATACTTAACAAAAAGTGTGGACAATGAGGCTTATTGTTCTGTCTGCCTCCATCAAATAAGCAATTGTCAAATCTCTCCTTTGATTTATGTGAAATTTGCATGTAGTCACAAGACAGGCAGACCATTACAATGGGAGTCTAGAATCTGGGGTGCCTTCTTCCCAATTTTGCCAGACTTAGAGTGTGTCTCTAGAAAGGCTCATCAGCCAATACTCATTTTTGAGAACTTTTGCTGTGAAGGGCAAGTACAGATATGGAGTAGAACCTTGTGGGAATATTGAATTTAGATCTATATTTTTTCCTTTTGCTTTTGTTTTGCTTTCTTTCTAAGCTGAGAGATATGATAGCATGTTTGCAGGATTCATGGAAATAATCCATGGGAGAGGAAGAGAGTAATAATGCTGGTGAGGAAATGGAAAACTGCAGGAGCAAATCTCTGAAAAGGTGAAAAAGATTCTGAAGTACAAGTGAGGGGTGGGATTTACAGGAGAAGGGGATCACTCCCCCCTGAACAGGGAGGGTAGCAATAGGGCAGAGGTGGGTACAACTCGCAACCTCTCAACATGGTAATGGGGAGAGATGGAAGTGCCCATTCCACAGCTTTTATTGTCTTGTTCAGTGAGGTGTGAGACACTTAGACTTTCTGCAAGACTATGACCAGAATAAGGGAGGTTTTAGAAGTGAGAAGAAGGCAGGCAGTAAACAATTAGGACAGTGTTTCTCAAATTATTTGAGAAAAGATCATTTATTTATCTTTAAAAATCTCCCATATTCTTTTTTTTTAAGTTTCTTATTTTTAGTTTTTGTTGGAATATAATTGCTTTACAATGTATTAGCATTTACTGTACAATGAGGTGAATCAGCTATATGTATACATATATCCCCTCCCAGGTCATCCCACCCATCATCACAGAGTACCAAGCTGAGCTTCCTATGCTTTATGGCAATTTCCTGTTAGAATAAACCCTGAGAAAACCATAAATCAAAAGGACATGTGTACATCATCCTTGACTGCAACACTATTTACAATATCCAGGACATGGAAACAACCTAAAAATGTCTAATGACATATGAATGGATAAAGAAGATGTGGGACATGGATACAATGGAATATTCTGGGCTCTGCTATTCTCACTCATGCCCAGCTCTTTGTGACCCTATGCAGTGTAGCCTGCCAGTCTTCTCTCTGTCCACGGAATTTTCCAGGCAAGAATATTGGAGGTGGTTGCCATTTCCCACATCAGGTGATGTTCCCAACCCAGGGTCCAAACCCAAGTCTCCTGTGTCTCCTGCATTGGCAGGTGGATTCTTTATCACTGTGCCACATAGGAAGCCCAGTGGAATATTACTCGATCACTAAAAGGAATGAAATAGCCTCTGTAGAAACGTGGATGGATCTAGGGTCTGTCATACTGTGTGAACCAAGAGAGAAAAAGCAAATGTTGTATATTAACACATATATGTATGTGTAATCTAGAAAAAAAAAATGGTACAGATGAACCTATTTCCAGGGCAGGAGTAGAGACACAGCCGAGAGGTAGAGAAAGGACATGGGGACACAGAGATGGTGGGAGAAGGGGAGGAAGGGACAATTTGGGAGATTAGGATTGACATATATATACCATGTGTAAAATAGGTCATTTATTTTACTTTCCAATCTATCATGTGCATATACTTTTATAAAATATAATAAAAATAAAATGCTGAATTAAGTTTTTAAAAAGTCAGACAAAATACAAGCCAAATTATTTTAACTTCATATTCAAGACAATTAGACTTACTCCTTAAAATTACTTTAAAAGTTTGCAAACCCTTCTTATCAGTTTCTAAACTTCAGTTGTCATTAACATGAATAAACTGTTCACAAATAAGTTCATGTTTGTACCCTAAAGAGCACAGATCTAGGAGAGAGAGACTCAGAGCTCACTAGGAATATATTAGAATCTCTCAGTAATGTTACACAAATTTTTGTTTTGTTATTATGAACTAAAAATAAAGCCAGATATTCCAATTATATGATTTTTCTCTGCAGAATTTAACTGTTTGGGATGTGGACAGGAACAAGTTGAATGATTGGATTCAGCAGGAATTGAACTGTTTCAGGTGGAGGACCTCAGAGATCAAA
Source organism: Odocoileus virginianus (assembly GCF_023699985.2). Classification (NCBI taxonomy): domain Eukaryota; kingdom Metazoa; phylum Chordata; class Mammalia; order Artiodactyla; family Cervidae; genus Odocoileus; species Odocoileus virginianus. The sequence continues at coordinate 283,404 of NC_069692.1, read as the reverse complement.
GGTGATAAGCACCTTTGCAAGAGCAAAATACCATGGAATATAAATTGAGTGAAGCTAGAAGAGGGATGATGAACAGTGAGAAAATTATAGGATTAGTGGACCAGCAGTTTCAATGACATTGAGGAATCATATCAGTGGGACTGGATGGTGACAGATGTTGGGAAGAGAGTGAAATGTTTGAAATTATGCTTTCAGAGCTTCTAGGGAAGCAATGGCTAAGATGTGATGATTTTAGTAGCTAGCAGAAATGAGAGAAACACCATTACAGAGACTTTATTCCAAGGTGGACAAAGGGTCTTCCTCATGGAGATGAAGTCATCATGAATGACAATGGGAGTAAGATAGAGAAAATGACTTTGAGTCAAGAACTATAAAAGGAAGAAAAATTCACAGAGAAATGGAAGAGATGACAGTAAATATTATCATGAGTATCAAAAAAATAGCAAAGATTTGGCAAGATAGAATAGAAATTATCTGCAATCGGCAATATGAAGAAAAAAGGAAACCAACTCCATTTTCTAATCAGAAGTACTTGGAGTGTCAAAACAAACTAAACTAAAAAACAAACCTTCATTCTACAGAGAAAGCAGAGTACTTAAAACCTTATTAATCAAACAACAAGAGTCCCAGAGGGTGTAAAGAAAAGGATTCTATGTGTTTAATTCCAGTCATGGCCAGCTAGTTCCACAGTCATGGCCAGCTAGTTCCACAGTCATGATCCCTTCCGTCCCCCCACCAATGGAATCAGAAATAAAGTAAAACATACTGCTGAAACGTATGTTTAAAAAAAGGTAAAGTCATGGTTGATGACACTATTCTTCAATAATGACACATTTTGATAAAATGCTTGGATGCTAAAAGACTAGAGATATTTTATAGTCTCATTTCAATAACAAAGTGACTGAAAAAGATTAATCACATGAATTATGATGGATAGTTGACATAGGAATTATATATTCACTCAAATAAAGAGAGTTTCAGCTAAATAAAGTGTGGTGCTTATGCTGACAAAACGATAAAAAGAATCTTAACTATGCAATTAGTTTTTTCTGTTTACTATTTTACAAATGTTTTTCACTAAAAATAAAACATGATAAATATGATGTTCTTTGTTTTATTATTTTGGTCATTATTTCCCCATCAAACTATAGAAATAAAGTATCAGTTTAGTTCAGTTCAGTCGCTCAGTCGTGTCCGACTCTTTGCAACCCCATGAATTAATTGCAGCACGCCAGGCCTCCCTATCCATCACCAACTCCTGGAATTTACTCAAACTCATGTCCATTGAGTCCGTGATGCTTTCCAATCATCTCATCCTCTGTCGTCCCCTTCTCCTCCTGCCCCCAATCCTTCCCAGCATTAGGGTCTTTTCCAATGAGTCAGCTCTTCACATCAGGTAGCCAAAGTATTGGAGTTTCAGCTTCAACATCAGTCCTTCCAATGAACACTCAGGTCTGATCTCCTTTAGGATGGACTGGTTGGATCTCTTTGCAGTCCAAGGGATGCTCAAGAGTCTTTTCCAATACCACAGTTCAAAATCAATTCTTCGGTGCTCAGCTTTCTTTATAGTCCAATTCTCGCATCCATACATGACCACTGGAAAAACCATAGCCTTGACTAGACAGACCTTTGTTGGCAAACTAATGTCTCTGCTTTTAAATATGCTATCTAGGTTGGTCATAACTTTCCTTCCAAGGAGTAAGCATCTTTTAATTTCATGGCTGCAATCTCCATCTGCAGTGATTTTGGAGTCCAAAAAAATAAAGTCTGATACTGTTTTCACTGTTTCCCCATCTATTTGCCATGAAGTGATAGGACCAGATGCCATGATCTGAGTTTTCTGAATGTTGAGCTTTAAGCCAACGTTTCTACTCTCTTCCTTCACTTTCATCTAGAGGCTTTTTAGTTCCTCTTCACTTCTTGCCATAAGGGTGGTGTCATCTGCATATCTGAGGTTATTGATATTTCTCCTGGAAATCTTGATTCCAGCTTTTGCTTCTTCCAGCCCAGAAATAAAACATATATATTCATAAAAATGTTACCGAAGTTTTATAAATGTGCCTATAAAATTCAGCAGTTATCAATCCTAAACCCAATATGGAAAGTTAAAACAATTTTCCAGTTATAAGATGAAGGAGAGTAGCTCCCTAATCTGTAAAGTGGGATGATAAAGGATCGAGTTTATAAGATTAGAAAGAGGTTTAAGTGAATAGTCATTGTTACCTACTGAATGTTTGTGATCCCCCCTCAAATTCATTCATTGAAATCTTAATCCCTAATGTGGTTGTATTTGAAGGTGGGCTCTTTGGCAGGTAATTAGGTTTCAGTTCAGTTCAGTTCATTCGCTCAGTTCTGTCCGACTCTTTGCGACCCCATGGAGTGCAGCACAACAGGCCTCCCTCCATCACCAACTCCTGGAGTTTACTCAAACTCATGTCCATTGAGTCAGTGATGTCATCCAACCATCTCATCCTCTGTCATCCCCTTCTCTTCCGGCCTTCAATCTTTCCCAGCATCAAGGTCTTTTCAAATGAGTTAGCTCTTCGCATCAGGTAGCCAAAGTATTGGAGTTTCAGCTTCAGCATCAGTCCTTCTAATGAATATTCAGGACTGATTTCCTTTAGGATTGACTGGATTTCCTTGCAGTCCAAAGGACTCTCAAGAGTCTTCTCCAACACCACAGTTCAAAAGCATTAATTCTTAGACACTCAGCTTTCTTTATAGTCCAACTCACATCCATACATGACCACTGGAAAAACCACAGCCTTGCTAGATGGACCTTTGTTGGCAAAGTAATTAGGTTTAGATGAGATCATAAGGTTGGAGTTCCCACAATAAGAACAGAGTCCTTATAGGAAGAGGAAAGGGGCTTCCCCAGTAGAAAGAATCAGGTAAAGAATCCACCTGCAATGTGATCCCCGAGTTGGGAAGATCCCTGGAGGAGGGCATGGCAATCCATTCCAGTGTACCTGCCTGGAGAATCCTATGGACTGAGGAACCTATGGACTTCAATCCACAGAGTCACAAAGAGTTGGACCCGACTGAACTGACTGAGCATGCATGCATGTGGCCAGATATCTTAGTATCTTAGTATTTCTGTCTGTGTATCTTTTTCATGTAAGGAAACAGTAAAAGACAGCTATCTAGCCAGGAAGAGGTCCCACACCAGCAAGCAAATCTCAGCACCTTAATCGCGGACTTCCCAGCTTCCAAAACAGCAAGAAATAAATGTATATCATTTAAGTCACTCAGTCTATGATATTTTGTTATGGCAGCACAAGCCAGTTAAGATAGTCATGTAAAGAATGCAATGATATAACTAACATATATCTATCTATGAAATGTTACCATTGTAGAAAAATTCAAAAATTGAGAAAATACCATAAACCCAATTATTTGCACTATATAATAATAATAAGGGGATTATTTTACACTAGGCATTTTTAGAATAACTACAAAATGATAATAAAAGTAAAAATACTACTAGCACTTGCAATTACATACCACTTAGCAAATGTCAGGCACCATTCTGATCACTTAACTCATAAAAGAAGTTACTCTCAGAACACCTCTATAAAATGGTATTATGATTATTATCCTTGTTTTACAGAAAAGGAAATCAAGGAATAGAGTTTCTAAGAATTTGACATGTAGCAGGCATTTAAAACTTTGCTAACAATACTGAGAGATGAATAGTATTATTGGCATTATTATACAGATGAGAGAAGTAAAAAAGGGTTAAGAAAATTGCCCCATATTTTTCAGCTGAAAAATGGTGAAGCTGGGAAGTGAACTCAAGCTGTCTGGGTCAGACCTCTGTGTCTAATTACTATGCTGCATTATCAAGGGGCTAATAGTCTGTTATGTCTGTTACAAAAAAAAATAAGAGGAAATTAACACTCCTGTGGAAATGGGCAATGAACCTGAACAGATAATTCATAGGGCACATCTCTCTTCTCTTCTTTGAAATGCTTATTATATCTACAGTCAATTGCCTGGATAGTTATTTGTACAAAAGTGTAAGTCATTAGGTACAGCAATATTAGTAAAAATGGTAACCCTCAAAGTGGGCTAAAATATTAATGTGAATGTTACAATATCAGATTACTTATCAAACTGAATGGAAATTTTAATTTATTAAGAACACAAAACATTTATGTTTATTTTTGTTCTTTTAAAGTCATTGTTTATTGTATGATCAAATTCATTTCAATCACTTTAAAATGACTGTGAAGGTCACTAAGCAGGTGACTGGTTGAAACTGATTGAAATGGAGAAATTTAAATCTATATTTTCCATCATTTTATCCCAGCCATCGACTTCCAGTATGCTTGTCCTATAAGCGATCAGTCTAAAAGGAGATCATCAAATAGTTGACTGACATAAAGTAAAAGATAACATTTAAAAGTTCTTTTTAATATCATTCCTATTAATTTTTATTTTGTAATTACTGAAATGGACACTCACTTCTATTACTATCACTAAACACAGCAAATTACAAGCTTATGTTTCTTCTTTCATTACCTTCAAAGATATCTTTTATTGATTGGGGATTATCAAATATAGTAATTATACATGCATCAGTGTAAAAATATTTTTAAATATAATGAAATTTTACCTACACAATACTTTGGAAAATTAGGGAGTATAGGGAAAACATTTTAATCCCTGTTCAGATATTATTAGCTAACTTCTAGTCAATTATAAAGTAGAAAAATGAGATAATTATGATATGAATTACATAAAATAGATATCTCTGAGAAGAACAAATCTCAAAGTTTATTTTTAGGTAATAATTTGCTGATTTGAATTGGAAGTACCTTAGTTTACTGTTTAACAGTAGAAAGAAATGATCAAGAATTTAGAATATAAAATATCATTTGTCTATCATTGTAGGCTCCCATATTTATTGAAAATTTTTATTTTTTCAATGTATTTCTGGCATTGTTTGACAACATCTGGCTTCCCTGATAGCTCATTTGGCAAAGAATTTGTGATAGCTCATTTGGCAAAGAATTTACCTGCAATGCAGGAGACCCCAGTTTAATTCCTGCATTGAGGAGATCTGCTGGAGAAGGGATAGGCTACCCACTCCAGTGTTGGGCTTCCCTGTGGCTCAGCTGGTAAAGAATCTGCCTGCAATGTGGAAGACCTGGGTTCACTCCCTGGGTTGGGCTGATTCCCTGGAGAAGGGAAAGGCTACCCACTCTAGTATTCTGGCCTGGAGAATTCCAGGAACTGTCTATAGGGTTGCAAAGAGTCAGACACCACTAAGTGAATTTCACTTTCATTTTCACTGTTAAGAGGTAGAAATACACAAGCCAAGTGAAAGTAGTTTATTCAGGCATAAAATATATGAGTAAGTGAAATCTTCAAGAAATGTTCCATCTATTTAAATTAAGAGGTTTTCTTAATCTTCAACTACACCTAAAATTCAGGTTAGTTTTTTTACACAAATCAACACATTTTACTTTCAAAAGCATTCCCTCTTCTTTTTGCTAACAATGAAAAAAAAACAACAAATATTGGGAAAAAAATGGAAATACATTAACTGGACAATCAGCTTCTGAAAAGTTGACTCTAACTGACATTTTTGGGCTCTAGTGGAGGTTCACAGCCGGAGGTGGCGCAGTGGTAAGGAATCCACCAGCAATGCAAGAGACACCTGTTTCATCCCTGATGGGGAAGATCCCCTGAAGAAGGAAATGGCAACCCAGTCCAGTATTCTTGCCTGGGAAATCCCATGAGGAGGGGCCTGTAGCCCACCAAGCTCCTCTGTCCACGGGATTCTCCAGGCAAGAATACTGGAGTAGGATGCCACGCCCACCTCCAGGGGATCTTCCCCACCCAGGGATCAAACCCAGGTGTCCCACATTGCAGGGGGGTTCTTTACCATCTGAGCCACCAGGGAAGCCTATTTCAGTGTATTATTCACTAACCTACTGTATACAGATATGTATTAAGACATAATTTCTGAAATAAAACATAATTAAATTTGTACTAAGACATTCAGATAGTTATCCCTATCAAAAATTCTATTGACAGAATCATTTCAATAATATGTTTAACATCTGTTTCACAGTTCATAGCTAGTTCTTAATACCAGCAATTGACTAATAAATCAGTACAACAATAGTCACTCTCCTTTCACAACTGAGACTCAAAAAAACATACTATTTTACAAAGTTGGTATTTTTATAGTTAACTATCAATGAAAAAGCTCATTTTCCTATAAAATACCTATACAATTCTATGAGTTACATTAAGCCTCAAGGAAATGACTGTCTTCCTTCTTTTCTATCAACTGATCCCATTTTTTTTAAATAGAGACTTATCATTGAAAGTACTCCAGTGAGCATTTTTCCAATTCATTTCTCCTTGGAGAAAAGCTAACATTTTACAGCCAAAAATTTATGTGCCTTTAGTCTTACTTTAAAATATATTTATTTTCTTCTTGGCAAGGAAATTTTTATAGCTGCCTTATTTTAAAAGTATTTATTATAAAAAAGTTTTATCTCATTCAAGAGTTACATGCTTTATTTATTTTAAAAAACTAATTCTAAAATGTATCTTTAACTCTCTCAACTCTATTTCTTTGAACCCAATTTCTAGCACCTGATAATATGTGCTGCTGTAAATCTTCTTAGTACCTTGTGCTTATTTGCATCAACTGTTTTCTTCAGCCTTTAAGCCCATAACAGACACCAATCTTTCTTTCAAAGGTTGCCTGCTGCTACTGCTAAGTCACTTCAGTCATGTCCGACTCTGTGCGACCCCATCCCTCAGATTCTCCAGGCAAGAACACTGGAGCGGGTTGCCATTTCCTTCTCCAATGCATGAAAGTGAAAAGTGAAAATGAAGTCGCTCAGTCATGTCTGACTCTTCACAACCCCATGGACTGCAGCCTACCAGGCTTCTCTGTCCATGGGATTTTCCAGGCAAGAGTACTGGAGTGGGGTGCCATTGCCTTCTCCATCAAAGGCTGCCTACATGCTACTAAATATATTATGAATTGCACAAACCATCTGACCCTATTGACTATGGAGTTCCACAAAGATGAATATTTGGAAATTATTTATATTATCAATTAAACTACATTGCCTGATGTTTGTGTCACACAACTAGCAAAAATGACACTGCTAGAAATGAAATTTAACTGTTCTATTACTTCATAAGTGTGGTTGGTCATCTATTTGAGGTCTCTATGTTTTGGACTTGGATATCTGGGCTTCCCTGGTGGCTCAGATGGTAAAGAATCCTCTTGCAGTGCAGGAGACCCAGGTTCAATCCCTGGGTCTGGAAGATCCCCTACAGAAGGAAATGGCTACCCACTCCAATATTCTTGCCTGGAGAATTTCATGGACAGAGGAGCCTGGCAGGCTACAGTCCATGGGGTCGGAAAGAGTTGAACACAACAGAGCGACTAACACTTTCACTTCACTTTCATCGATGCTTAAGTGTGACAACTATAAAAGCACTTGATAGCCTATTCTCTAAATATCTTGAATTTATAAGTGTAGAATCAAGTATAGGTAGAAAAAACATTTTCCAATAACTCTGTTTACCTGTTCAAGAGGAGAACACAGAATAGTCTGCAAGAATTGAGGGGGGGGGATCACAAAATTAGAACAACAAAGCCTATGTTCTAGGGCCTTCTTTGACTTTAAAGAGAGGATTGGTCTTGGCAAGTCACATGTTTCTCTGAGGTTTTCTTTTTTTCCACGTCTAGGTAACAAGGTATCAGTGAAAACATAAAGACTCTGAGGTCCCTGTAAATTTAAATTATATATTACACAGTGTTAAATGGATTAGACTGAGGACACTCTAACTCCACCAACTCAACTGACATGAGTTTGAGCAAGCTCCAGGAATTGGTCATGTACAGGGAAGCCTGGCATGCTGCAGTTCATGGGGTGGCAAAGAGTCAGACACGACTGAGTGACTGAACTGAACTGACCTCCATAGCAGTCTAGATAAGCAAAACAAAATCTAAGCCTGGAAATGCCTCAAGTTTACAAAATCAGAACTTGAAGGATAATCAACAACAAACAGCCAAGTAGACTTTAAGCTATGGCCAATCTAGTCGTTTCCTCTTTTTGTTTGAGAACTTTCTCTGCAGAAGTATCTCTTCCACTCCTATCTACCAAGCCACTTGCAATTTGGTACTGTCATAGTCAAATAAATTTTTGCTCAAATACACTCTTAAATGTGTCAGTATGCCTTAGATTACAGTAACTCAGATGGTAAAGAATCCACCTGCAGTGCAGGAGCCACAGGACGTACAGGTCTGATCCCTGAGTTGGGAAGATCCCCTGGAGAAGGAAATGGCAACCCACTTTAGTATTCTTGCCTGAAGTATTCCACAGACAGAGGGGTCTGGTGGTCTACAGTCCATGGGGTCTCAAAGAGTTGGACACGTCTGAGAAACTAAGACACAAACACACAGGTTATCTTTCAACATTTCAATGTCTCCACAAATTAAAGTGGAAATTTTTAGTTGTTTCCCAAGCTAGAAACATAAAGAACTACAAAAAAAATCTTAGAACAATACAAGTTTATGCATTCCTGAATAAGAAGACTAATGAACCAGTCTTCCAAAAGAGTGTCATCTGAGGGCAGAATTTCTCTCCAAAGACCCAGCGTATGAAGAAAATTAGATGTCTGAATTTTTGTTTACATGATAAAATAAATGAGCTGTTAAGAGGCTTAGAGTTTTAGTCAGACAATAATATATACAACTGGTATAAAAGCTTGTTTACACAGTGGTTTAGGAGCACTTCTATTCTTCAAAGGACCATACAAAAACAGTTGGCTCACACCCAGATTTTCCATCGTGCCCAGGTTAAGGTTTCAGTTTGAGAAAAATAGTGACCTTAATAAAGAGAATTAATTCACTTCTCTTCTAGAGTAATAATAAAAACTAATTCATTTCTATTATAAATATGTATCTTTTTAAACAAAAAAGTCTTGATTATTTGTGGTGTACTGTCATCAATTTATATTCAAGTTAAATTAACTGAGCATATTTTCTTAACTAATCAAGTTGCTAACAACTGTTAAGTGTGTTCTGCTTGCTATATATCTCTCCTAAAGGAAAGCTTCAGGTAGAATAAATGAAGTTCTGAGAATAGCATCAAATATCACTTTGCCTCTTGGTCTATAACACACAAGTAGATATCAATGGATGTGTGTCTATATTTTGTTAATGGGTGTATCTTCAAGTGGAAAGATCATAGGCTTTCTTTTCAGTCATCTTTGGATTTGAATATAAGAATAATATCTCATTTTTAAACTATTTTTTATTTAAGTATGGTTAATTTACAATACTGTGTTAGTTGAGTATTCTTGCCTGGAGAATCCCAGGGACGGGATAGCCTGGTGGGTTGTCGTCTATGGGTTCACACAGAGTTGGACACGACTGATGTGACTTAGCAGCAGCAGCAACCCCAAAATTATTCTATCACACACACACACACACACACACACACACACACACACACATATATATGTTAGTTTTAGGATTCTTTTCCATTATAGTTTACCATAGGATATTAGATATAGTTCCTGTGCCATACAGTAGGTCTTGTTGTTCATCTATTTTATATATAGTAGTGTGTATATGTTAACCTTAAATTCCTAATTTATCTCTCCCCAATCCATGCTATCCTCTTTGGTAATCATAAGCTTGTTTCCTAAGCCTATGAGTCTATTTCCATTTTGTATCATTTTTTAGATTCCACATTTAAGTGATACCATATGATATTTGTCCTTGTCTAACTTACTTCACTTAGTATGATAATCTCTAGGTCCATCCATTTTGCTGCAAATGACATCATTTCATTTTTTATGGTTGAGTAATATTCCATCATATATATGCACCCCCTCTTCTTTATCCATTCATCCTTCAATGAACACTTATCAATGAACCTGGAAGTTTGCTTCTAGGTCTCGGCTATTGTAAATAGTGCTGCTATGAACACTGGGGTAAAAATAACTTTTCTTGGCTTGGTACTTAAGTAAGTTATCAGGCTCTTAAAATTTTGATTTTTTAATCTTTAAAGAAAGGAAATACAGTGCATCTTAGGTCAAAATTCCAAAGATTAAAGTTCATCCTAACCTTCCTTTCTTCTGTATATCTTTTATTTCTCTCTCAACACCTCTTCCTCCTTACCACACTCCCACACTCCCCTTTCCTATTGCATATCATTTCTATCTTTCATGTGCCAGATCCTGAAAAGACCTTTCACCACAAAATAAAGCTCTGTTTCACTAGTAAGCATCCAGCTTAACTAAACTTCATAGCCTCCCTGGAAGTTAGGTGCAGCCATTTGACTGAGTTCTGGTCAATGGAAGATGGGTAGAAGTGAAAAAATACTCCTTCTAGGTCTGTCCATGGAAGACTTGCTGTCATTCTGCATTCTCTTTCCCCACTCACTAGTACAAGACCCAGAGGACCTGGAGGAAGATGAATTCAAGCTATAAGGTGAAAGAAGCCTGAGTCCTAAACATCTGCTATCACTGGCATTGAATTCTTATGTAACCAAGGATGAAGTTCCTTTGTGTAAAGCCTCTGAGAATCAAAGATTATGTTTACATAAGCTCACGTAACTTCATCTCTAGCAGAAATTGGTACCTTGAAGTGAGATGCTGTGGTTGCTATTAAGTCAGGTGGCCAGTGGCAAGAAAACTGCAATGGAAGCAGGAAACCCACTGTGGTAGGACATTTGGCCAACATACCACCTGCATTGATATATTGGGGAAACCATGAGCTTGTAGCACTAGGGAAAGAAACTGGAAAACAAGATGACAGCTTTTAATAGTGATTTTTACTGGCTATGCTTCGCAGTACAGAAGGAAGAAATAGCCTTAGGCAAACAGTATTTTGCAAGTTAAAAAAAAGTGAAAGGACAGAGGGAGTCAAGAAATCTAAAATCTTGCAGAGTTGAGATAAACAACTTCTTTTACACCTCAATATGAAATAACACCAAGAAAGATGTTGAGCACCAAAATCACAGTAAAACTCAGCCTTGTAGCAAAATACACACTAATACTTCCCTACCCAAGCACATTGTGTCAGAGAGCCCTGAGGTACCACTATTAACTGGAGAGAGGGAAGATTAAAAAAGAGAAGAGTAATCAGTCTTAAGAATTATTCTTAGGAAAGAATTTTGGATGTAGTTACTGACAAATAGAATAAAGAACATTTCTATTGTAGTTGTTCAGTCACTAAGTCGTGTCTGACTCTTTGTAATCCTATGGACTGCAGCACACCAGGCTCTTCTGTCCTCCACTATCTCTAGGAATTTGATCAAATTCAAGTCCATTGAGTTGGCGATGCTATCAAACCATCTCATCCTCTGCCACCCTCTTCTCCTTTTGCCTTCAGTCTTTCTCAGAGTCAGGGTCTTTTCCAATGAGTCAGCTCTTTGCATCAGGTGGCCAAGTATTGGAGCTTCAGCTTCAGGATCAGTCCTTCCAATGAATATTCAGGACTATTTTCCTTTAGGATGGACTGGTTTGATCTCATTGCTGTCCGAGGGACTCTCAAGAGTCTTCTCCAACACCACAGTTCAAAAGCATCAATTCTTCACTGCTCAGCCTTTTTTATGGCCCAACTCTCCCATTCATACATGACTACTGGAAAAATCATAGCTTTGACAAATGGACTTTTGTTGACAAAGTGATGTCTCCACATTTTAAAACACTGCCCAGGTTTGTCATAGCTTTTTTTCCAAGGAGCAAGCATTTTTTAAATTTTGTGGTTGTAGTCATATCCACAGTGATTTTGAAGCCAAAGCAGAGAAAAATCTTTAAAATCAATTATATAATCAGACTACATAGGAATTTTTGAAGAAATTTCACTGCCTAAGAAAACTTAAGCCTGGGGGAAATAAACAAATGAAAATAAACATGGCTATTTTTGACATTAAAGCAACAAAATGTTAAGAACAAGAAATGGGCTATCAAAGTTTTAAAACCATGAAATATGCTTCAGATTTGGCCAAGAAAAAGAATAAACCAATATTGATCCTCCCAGAACCCTAGATGAGGGAAGGAGTGCCCTCAGCAAGCAGAAGTGAAGTAAAGCAAAAGTCGCTTGGTCTTGTCTGGCTCTTTGTGACCGTATGGACTATACAGTCCATGAAATTCTCCAGGCAAGAATGCTGGAATGGGTTGCCATGCTCGCCTCCAGAGGATCTTTCCAACCCAGGGATCGAACCCAGGTCTCCTGCATTGCAGGCTGATTCTTTACCAGCTGAGCCACAAGGGAAGCCCAAGAATACTGGAGTGGGAAGTTTATCCCTTCTCCAGCGGATCTTCACAACACAGGAAGAGAACCAGGGTCTCCCACATTGCAGGTGGATTCTTTGCCAACTGAGCTATCAGGGAAGCCCAGCAAGCAGAATCGGGGTCTAATCAGGGCTGCTCAGAATGGACTATACAGACAAAGAGGTGAGTAAAGCCAAAGGATTACGGAAGGCTGAGACTTGAACTCTTGAGGTTACCTGCTGAATATCTTCAATAAACAGTTACATGAGCAAGAAATAAAAAATGATTCTCACACTTAATGCATATCAGCAACACTGGAGGGCTCGTTAAGAAGATTGCAGTATCCCATTTCCTTTGTTCTGATTCAGGAGTTCTGGGTGGGGTCCCAAAATGTGCATGCCTAACAAGTCCCTGGTGGCTCAGCAAGTAAAGACTCTGCCTGCAATGCCGAAGACCCGGGTTCCATCCCTGGGTTGGGAAGATCCCCTGGAGAAAGAAATGTCAACCCACTCCAGTATTCTCGCCTGGAAAATCCCATGGACAGAGTTGCCTGTCGGTCTACAGTCCATGGGGGTACGAAGAGCGAGACACGACTGAGCAACTTTCACATAACAGGTTCCCAGGTGCTGCTGATGGTGGCAGTCTGGAGACATTTTGAAAACCACTGATGTAGACGCAGGATTTTGAGATCTCAGACTTCTCAGTCATAGTAACAGTCTCAATTTAACCAGTACACAACATATATTTTGTACTCCTTCAAATCCTCTTTCTTCTCTAGTTTGTATTTCCTTCCTATTTTTGCCTCTATTACCCATTTCCTGTTGCTCTTCTATGAATCCTCTCCCTAGTTTTTTGTTTCCACTCCAGCCTTATCCACTTTTCTTAGAAAGATTCTAAACAAGCTGAATTAAAATATTGATATATGTTTTAAACTAAAATTGCCAGAAATCTGGAAGAGTCTTTATTTTAAATACCTTTCTTGAAGGACAGTGGTAGCTAGCTACTTTAGCAGCTATCAACAATTTTAAAGTGGTGCAGCTAATGTTCAGAGATTATCCTTTAAGGAATGATCTAATGCTTGCTACTCAAATACCAAAAATCCAGTTTTCTCGGAGGAAGCTAGGATGAGCTCGCAAATGTAAAATGAACCTTAAATAAATTTTCATCTCTCTTGAAAATGATAGGACTATCAGTTCAGTTCAGTTCCTCAGTCGTGTCTGACTCTTTGCGACCCCATGAATTGCAGGATGCCAAGCCTCCCTGTCCATCACCAACTCCCGGAGTTTACTCAAACTCATGCCCATGAGTCGGTAATGCCATCCAGCCATCTCATCTTCTGTCAGCCCCTTCTCCTCCTGCCTCCAATCCCTCCTAGCATCAGGGTCTTTTCCAATGAGTCAACTCTTCACATGAGGTGGCCAAAGTACTGGAGTTTCAGCTTCAGAATCAGTTCTTCCAATGAACACCCAGGACTGATCTCCTTTACAATGGACTTGTTGGATCTCCCTGCAGTCCAAGGGACTCTCAAGAGTCTTCTCCAATACCACAGTTCAACAGCATCAATTTTTCAGTGCTCAGCTTTCTTCACAGTCCAACTCTCTCATCCATACATGACCACTGGAAAAACCATAGCCTTGACTAGACAGACCTTTGTTGGCAAAGTAATGTCTCTGCCCCTTAATATGCTATCTAGGTCTATAAAAGACATTTTCTAAGCAGTCTATTGGAACCCATATCACTTTCAAAATACTTCCTCTCTTGAGGGTCCAAGTAAATGTGTTTAGCAATCTCTAATTAGTGTACATGTAAAGGTTTATCTTGTATTCTCCCCAAATCTCTTCTGCTTCAATAAAGACACTATCTTTTTATTCTATTTTCTGTGAATATGAAGATCAGGAGGTTAGCATTTTCTCTAGATAGCTTTCAAATATATAAAGACAATACTTCTAAAGTATGTTTTTAAATTATCTCACTCTAAAAATATTAAATCTCACAAAGTTCTACACTGTAATAATTTTCAAAGCTTTGAAGCAAAGCCATTATAGGCCAAAATTATTCATCCCACAATGAGCATTTAACTGAAATTTTAAAGACTAAAATTATTAGGCTCCGAAATGTGTTGTCATTGTTGGAGATATTTTGATGTGTTTTTCACATTTTCATCATAATTTCAAACTTCTTGTTGTATATTTCTTTAACCCACATATGTAAATAAAAGGTCATTCCGGACCTTGTATGTGAATCATCTATTATATTGTATGTTAGTTTACTAGAATAATCTATATCTTACTCAACCAAAGTTTAGTAACTCAGGTCTATATTTCTCCAAATCTTTGTCCAACAGCTCAGATCCCACTTAACTGTCCTCAAACCTAATATGTTGTACTTACACCTCAGTACACCTTCATTACATCCAAGCTACTCAGTCATTTCATCTCAAAGAAGTCTTTCTATATTCCTTTCTATGCTATAGGTCCTTTTTTGGAAAGTCAGCCCAATTTCTTTCTACTAGATTAATGGGAGTTTAATTTCAAGAGCAAATTGTTATCTTCTCTAAACAACCCTACCAATTATTTCTGAGCCAGCCCTGGGTTAAAACATGGGGTTGTCCCCATATTTTCTAAAAAGGTGATAGTAACAAATGTGTTAGTTAAATAAGATTTATGGAAACCCACTAAGATGAGTTCTCAAATATCAGGTATTTTACCATGCTTTCCTTGGTATCACTGATGCCTGGCATAGTATAAATGCTTCATTAAATATTAAAACCTTCTTTTTCTTAATTTGGCAGAAATATATTGAATCTATACCATAAATTGCTTCCTATAAATCTCATTTCAACAAAATAATGACTGTATATTTGTCACATTAGATACTCTACCAGCCACTTGCATAAAAGGAAAAAAAAAAAAAAACTATAGCCTCTGTATTCAAGGAGTGTGCACTGGCAATAACAATACAGTACCATTCGGATTAAGAGCAAAAAGATAAAGGTTTTTATGAGAGTATTTGAGAGTGATAACCTTAGTTTTTAGGCTGGGGTTGCGGAAGACAAGGAGGCATTTACTATCAAAGTGGAAGGGATATTGCTTCTAGAAACAAAGTAGCATGTACAAAAACAAGAGGCAAATAAAGGTACAAGGTGTGGGTAACAGCAAGTAGTTTAATATGCCAGCCTTCAGCACATGAAGCCAGTAATAATGAGAGGTAAACACAGAGAACAAGGCTACTTCACATCAAAAACTCCAACAGCCATGAAAGAGAGTTCAGGCTTTCCATCTTGAGGGTATTTGGAGGGTTTGTAAAACTGAAAATGGGAATGACATTATCAGATTTCAATCCCAGACATCTAAGTCTTTTCTAAAGGTATAGGGTAAGCACATCCCATTAGAATTTGGAGAAAGGATAGAGCATATTGTATTGACTGATTCAGAGGTGGATTATATGCATGTTGACTGAATCCTTGCCTTAACTGTGTTTTATTTTACCCATATGTGACTTTATCAACAAATTTTGCTGCATGCCTTCCAAAGTAAGATGAAGAGTGGAGGGACTCTCAGTGAGAGTGGACAGGAAAGAGAGAAGATGAGAGCCTGCAAAAAAAGTAAGAAAGCTGCTGGGATGATTATAAACTGGTGGTTGTGGGAAGAAGTCAGATTCTAAGAGACTTTTTGATTATTTGGATATCAGAATGAGGAAAAGAAATGAATCACGTCTTCTAATATTTTAAAACGTAGACTCAGTAAATGGTTGTTTTTAGAGTATATTTAATTTTTTTTTAGAGTATATTTAATATTTACCAGGGCTTTCGCAGTGACTCAGTGGGTTAAGAACCCACCTACAATGCAGAAGAAGCAGGAGACTTGTGTTCGATCCCTGGGTCAGGAAGATCCCCTGGAGGAGGGCATGGCAATCCACTCCAGCATTCTTGCTTGGGGAATCCTATGGACAGAGGAGCCTGGAGGGCTGCAGTTCACGGGGTTGCAAAATGTCAGACACAACAGAAGTGACTGAACATGCAGGCACGATCTTTACCAACTCAAGCGTAAGAAGTACCTGGAGGTCAGGTACTATCTCTTTCCTGCTGACTGTATCTGGTATAGAACTCTCCTAGATCAGGTTCTATTGCATGACTGCAATACTGCAGTTCAAGAGTAAGATTGTATTTAAAATTCTCTGTGTGTTGCCTTCTTCCCTCAGAATTTACACAGGTCAGTGAGGACTATCCTGAAGCAAAACTTTAAAAAATGAACATGAACAGAAAATTGGTTGAGAGAAAGAAAATAGAATCCAGCATGTGAGAAATGAGCAGCATAACTTTCTGTCTATGATTGGGATCAGAGAAATGCAGATTGAGGTTTTGGCTACTTTATTAATGTATATTATCATTTATTTTGATGTCCTGTCAAATCACTGCCCGAATGAAAACTTTGGTTTCCACTGAATTATCTTATATATGAAAATGCCATTTTAGATATAATAGCAAAAAATTAGCAAAAAACTCTTCAGTGTAGGCAATATTTACTCAAAAATTACCAGCATCTGTGAGAAATATGAAGAATTTTTTCAATGTAACATTATTATAGGATAATTTTAAGTGCACATTGGGGAGGTGGTGTTCAGAACAAAACGACAAGTGTCACAGAAAAGGTGGTACAGAAGAAGTTGTCTTAACTGACTGCATTTAACCAACCCACAAGATGAAGTTGTATTCCAAACTCACTAAACCAAACTCACTAAAGCCTAGGACAGCACCAATGCTTGTGGCAGTATGTAAATGCCTCATATACCTACATTCTTCTGTTTCTATAAATGAAGATGTTTGCTAGAGTCAATTATGTTATTTCCTAAACCTGGTGATGTTAATCTTATTAATGATTTCATATCATTAAAATCTTTGATTGATTTGCATTACTGGTTAATAAAATACAGTTACTAACATTTTGAAGAGATTTAATTAATGAACATTTTGTGCAGCAACTTTGAAAAATATTTCAAGATTTATAAAAGTAAATGAATATAATCTCTGTGGCGGAGATCACTGTGTGTGTGCATGTGTGTGTGCATGTGTGTGTGTGTGTGTGTGTGTGTGTGTGTGTGTGTGCGCGCGCGCTCAGTCATGTCTGGCTCTTTGTGACTCCATGAACTGCAGCCAACCAGGCTCCTCTGTCTGTGGAATGTTCCAGGCAGAAATACTGGAGTGGATTGTCATTTCCTCCTCCGAAGGGAATCTTCCTCACCCAGGGATCCAACCCACACCTTCTGCATCTATCTCCTGCATTGGCAGGAGGATTCTTTACCTCACCCAGGGGTCCAGCCCACACCTTCTGAATCTATCTCCTGCACTGGCTGGAGGATTCTTTACCTGCTGAGCCACTTGGGAAGCCCAGCAGAGATGACTGACTTACACTAAATTTTAATCCCTGGCTCTTTTCACAGAAAGAGAGCCAAAGCTGGAAAAGTGACATCAAAGCTAGAGATCACATTTCCCAGCCTTCTGGCAACTTGCGTGGCTATCTGACTCCAATCTCTGTAAGGAAATGAGAGTGACAATTCCATATACGACTTCTGGGTCAGTTCCAAATTAAAAGTCTAGTTGCTGGCCCTGGACCGCCGCTCTCTTTCCTCTGGGCTGGAAAGCGGATTTTGGACTTGACATGGTGCTGATCACAAAGGTGAAGGCAGTGCCTGAACAAGAACAAGACAGAGGAAGATTCCATGAGGCAGAGGTGACCTGCTGGTTGGATTGTTTTCTGAAAAATAAAATTCTATTGTACTCAAGCCATTGTATTGGGGGGTTTTCTTTGTTATAGCAACTTAGCCTCTATCTTAGCTAAGACAAATTCTTACCCAGCAATTCCTTTGATAGGAATATGTTCTGAAGGAATAAGTGTACATTGAAAACAGAACACTGTTGTGAAATTTTACTTTTCTGAGCCCAAAAAAGAGAATATAATATTTTACTAAATTAAAAACAAAATTTGCAGTTCTGAAGAGGGCCTATTCTAATAAACACAAGAAAAACTGAGAACAATGCTGTTTTGAATTCTCAAGGGGATTTCAAAGAACAAGACTTTATCACATTCCTGATAAGTTATCTTAAGTTGTAAGTTAAGACATAACTTATCTCTTTTTAGCTGCAAGTACCCTGTTAAGTTTCCCAGTTTTAACCAATAATGGACACTGACAAACCAGCAGGAGGAAATCTTCCTGGTATTGTGCAATATGAGAAATAAAAAGAATGAGAACGTTTAGCTTTAAGAAGTTATGTAGAACTTGATTGTTGTTTAGTCACTAAGTCATATCTGACTCTTCTGCAACCCTATTGATTAGCCCACCAGGCTATTCGGTCCATGGGATTTCCCAGGCAAGAATGCTGGAGTGGGTTGCCATTTCCTTCTCCAGGGGATCTTCCCAACCCAGGGATCAAGTCTTTGTCCCCTGCATTTGCAGGCAATTTCTTTACCACCAAGTCACCAGGGAAGCCCCATGCATAACTTGATAGATTTATCTAAATATATCAGAACTACCTAGTATGATGTGGCTTCCCTCATAGCTCAATCAACAAAGAATCTTCCTGCAATGCAGGAGACCAGGGTTCAATTCTGGGTCTGCAAGATCCTCTGGAGAAGGAAATGGCAACTCACACCAGTATTTTTGCCTGGAGAATCCCATGAACAGAGGAGCCTTGTGGGCTACAGTCCTTGGGATTGCAAGAGTTGGACATGACTTAGCAACTAAACCACCACCACCACCTACTGTGATATGAATTAGATGTATCCTGAATAAATCAATGAAAGAAAGTCAGTGACTGGAAGGGAAAACAAAGCAAAACAAAAAAATTTCAGGTCCTAAAAAAGATTATTTCTTCTAATGTGATGGGATTTACTAGAATGAAGAGCTAACTATCATTAGTGATATCCAGAAGGAGACTGATTTATCATTTGATAGAAAGTATTCAGATAGAAGGATGGTATCCAACATCCCTTGTGGTCCTGAAAATCTGTAATTTTTTGTTGATATGACAGGCAGTTTTTCCTCACCAACATCAGTTGCCTGATTTGAAAATCTTGAATGGAAAATTTTCTTTGTGGAATTGTTTTGGCTTCTTTAATTTTTCCTGGTGTCTCAGAGGGTAAAGAATCTGCCTGTAGTACAGGAGCCCCAGGTTCAGTCCCTGGGTAGGGAAGATCCCCTGGAGAAGGGAATAGCTACCCACTCGAGAATTCTTGTCTGGAGAATTCCGTAGGCAAAGGAGCCTGGTGAGCTTCAGTCCATGCAGCTGCAAAGAGTCAGACACAACTAAATGACTAACACTTTCATTTTTCGTTTTGACTTCTTTATATAGCCAAGAACACAAGCTCCAGAGAAGGCTGCTTATTTCCAAATCCTAGATCCAATGTGTGAGAAAGTTACTTACACTGTGTAAGACTTGATTTTCCCACTACCAAAATGAAGTTGATGATAATGTCTAGAACCCAGGATTTTAATGTGTGTTAAATAGAAAAATGCAACTGCTTTGCACAGTTTTGCATAAACAAAAATTAACACCCTAATTAATTAAATCTTTCTCTGTGTGATTGGTTTTTACATTCTAATAGTCTATTAAGACCATCACCAAGTAAAAGAAGTGCAAAAAGGCAAAATGGTTGTCTGAGGAGGCCTCACAAATAGCTGAGAAAGGAAGAGAAGATAAAGGCAAAGAAGAAAAGGAAGGATATACCCATTTGAATGCAGAGTTCTAAAGAATAGCAAGGAGAGATAAGAAAGGCTTCCTAAGTGATCAATGCAAAGAAATAGAGGAAAACAATAGAATGGGAGAGACTAGAGATCTCTTCAAGAAAATTAGAGATACCAAAGGAACATTTCATGCAAAGATGGGCTCAGTAAAGGATAGAAAAGGTATGGACCTAATAGAAGCAGAAGATACTAAGAAAAGGTGGCAAGAATACACAGAAGAACAATACAAAAAAGATCTTCATGACCCAGAGTAACCACAATGGTGTGATCACTCACCTAGAGCCAGACATCCTGGAGTCCAAAGTCAAGTGGGCCTTAGGAAGCATCACTATGAACAAAGCAAGGGGAGGTGATGGAATTCCAGTTGAGCTACTTCAAATCCTAAAAGATGATGCTGTGAAAGTGTTACACTGAATATGCCAGCAAATGTTGAGAACTCAGCAATGGCCACAGGACTGGAAAAGGTCAGTTTTCATTGCAATCCCAAGGAAAGGGAATGCCAAACTACCTCACAGTTGCACTAATCTTACAGGCTAGCAAACTAATGCTCAAAATTCACAAAGTGAAGCATCAAAAGTATGTGAACCAAGAACTTCCAGATGTTCAAGCTGGTTTTAGAAAAGGCAGAGGAACCAGAGAGCAAATAGCCAACATCCGTGGATCACAGAAAAAGCCAGAGTTCCAGAAAAACATCTACTTCTGTTTTATTGACTATGCCAAAGCCTTTGGCTGTGTGGATCACAATAAACTGTGGAAAATTCTTTAAGAGATGGGGATACCAGACCACCTGACCTGCCTCCTGAGAAATCTATATGCAGGTCAAGAACCAACAGTTAGAACCAGACATGGAACAATGGACTGGTTCCAAATTGGGAAAAGAATAAGCCATGGCTGTATATTGTTGCCCTGCTTATTTAACTTATATGCAGAGTACATCATGAGAAACACTGGACTGGATGAAGCACAAGCTGGAGTCAAGATTGCTAGGAGAAATATCAATAATCTCAGATATGCAGATGACACCACCCTTATGGCAGAAAGCAAAGAAGGACTCAAGAGCCTCTTGATGAAAGTGAAAGATGAGAGTAAAAAAGTTGGCTTAAAACTCAACATTCAGAAAACTAAGATCATGGCATCTGGTCCCATCACTTCATGGGAAATAGATGGGGAAACAACAGAAACAGTGAAGACTTTACTTTTGGGGGCTCCAAAATCATTGCAGATGGTGATTGCAGCCATGAAATTAAAAGACACTTACTCCTTGGAAAGTAAGTTATGACCAACCTAGACAGCATATTAAAAAGCAGAGACATTACTTTGCCAACAAAGATCCATCTAGTCAAAGCTATGGTTTTTCCAGTGGTCAGGTATGAATGTGAGAGTTGTACCATAAAGAAAGCTGAGCACCAAAAAACTGATGCTTTTGAACTGTGGTGTTGGAGAAGACTCTTGAGAGTCCCTTGGACTGCAAGGAGATCAAGCCAGTCAATCCTAAAGAAAATCAGTCATGAGTATTCATTGGAAGGACTGATGCTAAAGCTCAAGCTCCAATAATTTGGCTGCCTGATGTGAAGAACTGACTTACTGGAAAAGACCCTGATGCTGAGAAAGATTGAAGGCAGGAGGAGAAGGGGACAACAGAGGATGAGATGGTTGAATGGCATCACCGACTTGATGGACATGAGTTTGAGCAAGCCCCGGGATTTAGTGATGGACAGGGAAGACTGGGTCGCAAAGAGTCAGACACGGCTAAACAATTGAACTGAACTGAGTCTATTTGCAAAACAGCTACCCATTTTTAAAGACATTACTTTTTAGAGCAATGTTTGCTTTACAGTAAAACTGAGAAGAAAATACTGAGATTTCCCATAAAGGCCCTATCCCTACACATGCATAGCCTCTCCCATTTTCAACATCCTCCACCTAGGGTTGTCCACTTGTTACAACTGATAAACCTACTTTGACTCGTTAGTATCACTCAAAGACCATAGCATTCACTCTGAGTGTGGTGCATTTTATGTGTTTGAACAAATATAATTACATATATCCTTCATTATAAAATCATATAGAGTATTTCCACTGCCCTAAAAATCCTTTTTGCTCCACTTATTCATTTCTGTCTCCTCCAAACCCTGGCAGTCATAGGCCTTTTTGCTGTCTTCATACTTTCTCCTTTTCCAGAAGGTCATTTAGTTGGAATCATAGTATGTAACCTTTCCGATTGGACTTATTTTACTTAATAACTTGAATTTAACATAGGCTCTTCTAGGCCTTTTCATGGCTTGTTAGCACAGCAATTTTAGTGCTGAATAATAATCCATTGTCTAGATGTTCCACAGTTTGTTTATCCATTCACCTGCTGAAGGTCATCTTGATTGCTTTCAAGTTTTGGTAATTATGAATAAATCAGCTATAAACAACCACTTTTTCCGATTGTAAGAGCCATGCTATTTCCTCTTTACTCTTACTCCTATTCCCCATTATGGTCATAGAGCAAAGCATAGGACTATAGTTACCTTCTTCATGGTCATTCATCTACTCCACGTTTTCTTGTCCCTTAGCTCCAAGACAGCAAAAGATCTGCTTAGCTTCTCGGATTCTATAGGAAAAAAAAAAAAGCCACTCTTTTCTTTTTAAATTGACAAAGTGAGGTGAAAGCAGCCACAAATGCCAGGTTTTCTTCATTTCTTTCATTTTAGCGATCTTCACCATTTAGGTCTTCACTGTATTATTGTATCCCTAGTGCTTTCAGGCAGAGTTTTTTAAATGTAAAATATGTCCAGATTTTCTCTTTGTCCCCACTAGGAGAATGGGCTTGAATAATCTGGTCTCCTCTGCTAAACATTGAAACTGAGGAATGCATAATTTCTCTTGCAAAATTCAAGTCAGTATTCCCATATCTTAGTATTGAAGCCCTTTGGAAATATCGATTCACAGTTATAACAGCGAAGTTTTACACTTTTGAAGCTGATAATAGTTCACATGTATTTAGTGACTTAATACTTCTCTAGGTACTTTGATATTTAACATCACTTTGATTTTCACAGCAGCACATCTACAGCAGGCCAGATATTAAATTAATCACTTGTAGATGGAAAATTGCAGACAAAGAGATACTATGTGACTTTCTCAAGGTCACACAGCTTAATAAATTTAGAAGTACTATGATAGAATAAGAAAGAAAGTGAAATTGCTCAGTTGTGTCCGACTCTTTGCAACCCCATAGACTGTAGCCCACTAGGCTCCTCCATCCATGGAGTTTTCTAGGCAAGAGTACTGGAGTGGGTTGCCATTTCCTTCTCCAGGGGATCTTCCCAACCCAGGGATAGAACCCTGGTCTACCTCATTGCGGGCAGATGTTTTACTGTCTGAGCCTCCAGGGAGCCCACTATGACAGCATACTCAGTCTTAACTCCCAATGGAATTTCCCCTCTGCTGCTGCCAGTTTATCCATGAACAACAGAAAAGACCAACTGAAAACAAGCAAACAAACAAAAAACAGTGAGGAGAACAAGATGGTGGAGGAGTAGGTGGACGTGGAGCACATCTCTCTACATGGATACATCAGGAATACAGCTTCAGACACAGAAGTGCATGCAGAACACCAGCTGAGAGTGGACAGGAAAAATACCTGACCAGCAGAAAAAAATATATATAGACCCACACAAAACTAGGTAGGATGAAGGAACTAGGGGGAAAATCAGGAGTGTTAGGAGACTGGACCTGCCCTCATTGGGTGGGGGATCTAAAGCAGGGGTTCGATCCCCACATTGGGGCAACTGTCTGATTCACAGGAGAAACATTTAAGGCTGAGAGTGAAACAGCTGATCTGCAGCAGCCTAAGTGGAATGAGAATCAGACAGTCCTTGCTGCAGCCACACACACCCCAGACAGGAACGCTGTTGGCCCCCTGGAAGGCACAGCAGCTGGGAGTTAAAGTTTAGGGCTTGTGGAGCAATCTCAGGGCGAGCGATGCTGTGGACTGCAGAGAGACGGATGGAAGGATGTGAGGGAGGAGACTGCGGTGGGAAATGCCTGTGGAGGAAAGCCAGGCAGCCACAGAAGCAAGGCGATACTGCTGTCACACCTAGGCGATGGAGCCATCACCACAGCCTCTCTCTCCCCACACACCAGCATCACCAGCTGAACAATAGAGAGGCTGGCCCATCAAATGCCTGACAGCACTGAACCACAGAGTAGGACCCCACCCAGGGAGCCCATTTAAGTGCCGAACAACAGAGAAGGACCCCAGGCAAAGGAAGCCCTCTAAGTGCCTGAATGGGCAGAGCTACAGAGAAAGACTGGCCAAAGAGGCCTTCTGATCACCAGCTACAAGAGGCTTGAAAAAAGACTCTGATAGGGCCATTATTCCTGCAGCAGAAGCAGTCTGTGTTCCTGCACAATTGGCACCGCCAGGGTCCCTGCAAGCCAAGCAGGTGCACCACCTTCACGCTCAACTCTCACTGGGGCAGAGCTGCCACAGGCAAAAAAGCCTTAAACCTGTGCATGCAGGGTTGCTTTGGTCGTGTCCAACTCTTTGCAACCCTGTAGACCGTGGCCTGCCAGGCTTCTCTGTCAGGGAGGGGGGTTCTCCAGGCAAGAATACTGGAATGTATGGGCCAGCACTGGTTGTCTTACCCTTCTAGCGCGCTGTATTTCCTGCTGCCCTAGCCATCAACTCCCCTGAATGCCTGGTGCTGCCAGAACCCCTGCAACCCAAGCAGATGCACCACCTCCACACATGGCCCTCACAGGGCAAATCCAAGTCCTCCAGGGCAGCCTCAGGAGAGGCTCTATTTAATTCTACCTCTATTTAACTTTGCTATCTATTCTTTCTTTTTTCTTTCTTTCTTTCTTTCTCTCCTTTCTTCTCAACATATTTCTTAGTTTTGTTTTCATTGCTTTATTCCCCACTTGGCACCTTGCTTTAGTTTTGTTTTCCAGTTTGTGCTTTAGTTCATTTTGTTCTTAACTGGTAAATAAAATTTTTTATTTCCTTTGTTTGCCAGGTTAATCAATTTTACCTTACTTTTGTTGGACTGGTTTGACTTTGCTCCTGGGTGTATATGTATATGTGTATATTCAAAACAAAAAATAATGAAAAGGCAGAGAAATACTACCCAAATGAAGGAACAAACTAGAAACACGGAAGTCCAAATAAATAAAGAGAAAATAGGCAAACTACCTGAAAAAGAATTCAGAATAATGATGGTAAAGATTATCAAAATCTTGAAAACGAAATGCAAGAATCAATTAACAAAGACGTAGAAGAATTAAAGAATAAACATACAGAGACAAACAACACAATTAATGAAATTCAAAATACTCTAGAAGGAATAAATAGCAGAATATCTGAGGTAGAAGAATGAATCAGTGAGGTGGAAGATAAAATGATGGAAATAGCTTCTGAAAAGCAGAGTAAAGTAAAAAGAATGAAAAGAACTAAGGATAGTCTCAGAGACCTCTGGGACAATATCAAATGCACCAACATTTGAACTATAGGGGTCCCAGAAGAAAAAGAGAAAGAGAAAGGCTATGAGAAAATTTTCAAAGAGATTATAGTTGAAATTTTCCCCAACATGGAAAAGGAAATAGTCAATCAAGTCCAAGAGGCACAAACTGTTCCATACAGGATAAATCCAAGGAGAAATACACCAAGACACATACTAATCAAACTAACAAAGGCTAAACACAAAGAAAGAATATTAGAAGCAGCAAGGGAATAAGCAACAAGTAACATACAAGGGAAACTCCATACATTTAACAGCTGATCTTTCAGCAGAAAATTTGCAGGCCAGAAGGGAATGGCAAGATATATTTAAAGTACTGAAAGGGAAAAATCTACAACCAAGATTACTGTACCTGGCAAGGATCTCATTCAAAATTTATGGAGAAATAAAAATCTTCTCAGACAAGCAAAGTTAAGAGAATCCAGCACCATCAAACAAGCTTTACAACAAATGTTAAATGGACTTACAGTCAAGAAATACAAGAGAAGAAAAAAAATCTACAAAATCAACCCCAAATAATTAAGAAAATGGCAATAGGAACATATATATCAATAATTACTTTAAATGGAAATGGATTAAATGCTCCAACCAAAAGACACAGGCTGGCTGAGTGGATACAAAACAAAACCAATATATATGCTGTCTACAAGAAACCCACTTCAGACCTAAAGACACATATAGACTGAAAACGAGAGGATAGAAAAATATATTCCATGCAAATGGGAAGCAAAATAAAGCTGGAGTAGCAATCCTCATATCAGACGAAATAGACCTTAAAATAAGGATTACAAGAGATAAGAAAGGATACTATATAATGATCAAGCAATCAATCCAAGAGGAAGACATAACAATTGTAA
Source organism: Odocoileus virginianus (assembly GCF_023699985.2). Lineage (NCBI taxonomy): Eukaryota > Metazoa > Chordata > Mammalia > Artiodactyla > Cervidae > Odocoileus > Odocoileus virginianus. The sequence goes on along the minus strand of NC_069692.1, from coordinate 257,027 downwards.
ATATCTATGCACCCAATATAGGAGAACCTCAATACATAAGACAAACACTAACAGACATAAAAAGATAAATTGACAGTAGCACAATAATAGGAGACCTTAACACCCCACTCACACCAACGGACAGATCATCAAAACAGGAAATCAATAAGGAAACCCAAGGCTTAAATGATACATTAGAGGAGATGGATCTCATTGATATCTTCAGGACAGTCTATCCAAGTGCAGAAGAATAAACCTTCTTCTCAAGTGCACATAGAACATTCTCCAGGATAAACCACATCTTGGGTCACAAATCAAAGCTCAATAAATTTAAGAAAATTGAAATCATATCAAGCATCTTCTCTGACCACAACGCTATGAGGCTAGATATCAATTACAAGAAAAAAAACTTGTAAAAAACACAAACACATGGAGGTTAAACAGTACATTTCTAAGTAACCAACACATTATTGACAAAAGCAAAGGAGAAATCAAAAAATTTCTAGAAACAAGTGATAGTGAAAACATTTCAAAACCTATTGGTTGCAGCAAAAGCAGTCCTAAGAGTGAAGTTTATAACAATATAGTCCTTCCTCAAGAAACAAGAAAAACATTGAATAGACAACCTAACTTCACACCTAAAACAACTGGACAATGAAGAACAAAAAAACGCCAACATTAGTAAAAGGAAAGAAGTCATAAAGATCCGAGCAGAAATAAGTGAAAAAGAAATGAAAGAAACAAGAGTAAAGATTAGTAAAACTAAAAACTAATTCTTTGAGAAGATAAACAAAATTGACAAACCTTTAGCCAGACTCATCAAGAAAAAAAGAGAGAAGAATCAATCAACAAAATAAAAAATGTAAAAGGAGAGGTTACAGCAGACAATGCAGAAATACAAAGGATTGAAAGAGACTGCTATGGCAATAAAATGGATAACCAGGAAGAAATGGACAGATTCTTAGAAAAGTTCAATCTTCCAAGACTGAACTAGAGAGAAATAGAAAATATGAACAACCCAATTACAAGCACTGAAATTGAAGCTGTGATCAAAAATCTCCCAAAAAACAAAAGCCCAGGTCCAAGTGGCTTCACAGGAGAATTCTATCGAACATTTAGAGAAGACCTAATGCCTATCCTTCTAAAACTCTTTCAAAAAATTGCAGAGGAAGAAACACTTCCAAACTCATTCTACGAGGCTGCCATCACCCTGATACCAAAACCAAACAAACACAACACAAAAAAAGAAAACCACAGGCCAACATCACTGTTGAACATAAATGCAAAAATTCTCAACAAAATTTTTGTGAACAGAATTCAGCAACACATCAAAATCTCATACACCATGATCAAGTTGGGCTTATTCCAGGAATGCAAGGATTCTTCAATATATGCAAATCAAACAATGTGATACACCATATTAAAAAATTGAAAGGTAAAAACCATATGATAATCTCAATAGATGCATAAAAAGCCTTTGATAAAATTCAGCATCCTTTCTATGATTAAAACTCTTCAAAAAATGGGCATAGAAGGAACCTACCTCAACATAGTAAAGGCTATATATGATAAGCCTACACAAATATTATTCTCAATGGTGAAAAACTGAAAGTATTCCCCCTAAGATCAGCAATAAGGCAAGGGTGTTCACTTTTACCTCTATTATTCAACATAGTTCTGAAAGTCCTCTCTACAGCAATCAGAGAAGAAAAAGAAGTAACAGGGATCCAGATTGGAAAAGAAAAAGTAGAACTCTCACTATTTGCAGGTGACATGACACTGTACATAGAAAACCCTAACAGTAGTATCAGAAATTTACTGGAGCTAATCAGTGAATTTAGGAAAGTTGCAGGATACAAAATCAATACACAAAAATCACTTGCATTTATCTACACTAACAGTGAAAAATTAGAAAGAGAAATTAGGGAATGAATCCCATTCACCATTGCAACAATAAAGAAAGAAATATCTAGGAATAAACTTACCTAAGGAGACAAAAGAACTATACACAGAAAGTTATAAGACACTGATGAAAGGAATAAAAAATGATATAAACAGATGGAGAGATATTTCATGTTCCTGGGTAGGAAGAATATTGTGAAAATGACTATACTCCCAAATGCAATCTACAGATTCAATGTGATCCCTATCAAATTACCAATGGCATTTTTCCTTGCTGGGGTCCAGCCTCGTCAGGATCCAGGGGGTAACCTCAGGATGAACGGCGTCAGCGAGAGAAGACACGTGAGACCAGCCTTGATAGGGCCAAGTCTGCGAGGGAGAGAGAGAGAGAGAGAGAGAGAGAGTGACAAGACAGGGGGTGCAGCCGAGTCTGGCAGGGTCTGGCAATGCTTTATTTTTTACCATGGCTTTTATACCCTAAGTTAGTACATCTCTAAGGGGAAGATAGTTTAACATTACATCAGCTTGTTCTTCACGAAACCAGGGTGTTTTCTGCATACTTCTTTGTTTATGAGGGTCTTGAACATTATCTTCTGGCCTTGGGGCCCATTAACATTTTATGCAGGTCAGGTGAATGCAAATCTATTTTCTGTTTCTGTGGTGACCTTAACTGAAGGGTAGCAGTCTCATAGGGCAACAGTACAGAGTAGAAGTATAACCTTGTTAACATAAAAATTAATCCTTCTGCAGAAGTTGTCAGTTGCGTCTATCTAAGAAGTTTACCACACACTGACTCTGTGACTGTGGTGAGGCAGCCTCTGCCTAGCATTCCTGGGTGACAATTAACAACCATCTCATTGTTACCACACAAGGGCTAAGCTCTTATTTTTCTAGACCTTTAACTATATTAACAGTGGCTTCCATAACACAACCATAGCATATCAAGAGCAAAAACACAGCAAGCAAACATCAACCCAATAACCACCTTTAGAATAATTTTTCTTGTGTTTTCTAATGTGACTCCTTCACGCCTCAAAAAGGCTCTATGTCTACTAGAGCTTTTATATAATCAGGTTCTTTATGTTATTTTATGATTAGGGTATTATAAGACATCATGCATATTAGTATCAAGGGCATAAATGCATTTGCCAAACAAACTAAAATACCAGCAAAGGAGTTTAAATTAAAACACTCCTTTCACCCTAAATAATCTCATTAGATACCACCACCTGGGAAACTTATTGATTAAAGTTTTAAATTGATTCTTATTTGGTAAGAGATCGGGGAAGGCCTTCTGCCTGTGTCACAGAAATTAGGGAGTAGTCTACTGAAGCAAGCATCAGAAAGACAGATATCATCTTTAAGGTGAGCGCTGGGGGCAGCTTTTCGGAATCCCTGAAAACCTGATCTGCCTTGCCGGTCAGGTTTTCTCCCTCATGACCTTGTCATGGGTGGGATCTTGTGTGCTGGCTCCCGGCACAGAACTAGAACAAAAAAAATTCACAATGCATATGGAAACACAGAAGACCCCGAATTGTCAAACATTCTTGAGAAGGAAGAATGGAGCTGGAGGAATCAACCTTCCTGACTTCAGATTATCCTACAAAGCCACAGTTGTTGTATAGACCAATGGAACAAGATAGAAAGCTCAGAAATAAAACCATGCATCTATGGGCACCTTATTTTTAACAAAGGAGGCAAGAATATACAATGGGGCAAAGACAGCCTCTTCAATAAATGGTACTGGGAAAACTGGATAGCTACATGTAAAAGAATGAAATTAGAACACTTCCTAACACCATACACAAAGATAAACTCAAAATGGATTAGAGACCTAAATGTAAGACCAGAAACTATAAAATTCTTAGAGGAAAGCATATGCAGAACACTTGATGACACAAATCAAAGCAAGATCTTCTATGACCCACCTCCTAGAGTAACAGAAATAAAAACAAAAGTAAACAAGTGGGACCTGATTAAACTTAAAAGCTTTTGCATAGCAAAGGAAACTATAAGGAAGGTGGGAAAAAAAACCCTCAGAAAGGGATAAAATAATAGCAAATGAAACAACTGACAAAGGATTAATTTTCATAATATACAAGCAGCTCATATATCTCAATACCAGAAAAATAAATAACCCAATCAAAATTGGGAAAAAGCCCTAAACAGACATTTGTCCAAAGAAGACATACAGATGGCTAACAAACACTTGAAAAGATGCTCAACATCACTCATTACTAAAGAAATACAAATCAAAACTGCAATGAGATAACCCCTCACAACAGTCAGAATGGCCATCATCAAAAAGTCTGAAAGCAATAAATGCTGGAGAAGGTGTGGAGAAAAGGGAATGCTCTTGCACTGTTAGTGGGAATGTAAACTGATGCAGCCACTATGGAAGATGGTATGGTGATTCCTTTTTTAAAAACTAGGAATAAAACCACCTTATGACCCAGCAATTCCACACCTAGGCATATACCCTGAGGAAACCAGGGTTGAAAAAAATACATGTATCCCATTGTTCATTGCAGCACTATTTACAATAGCTAGAATGTGGAAGCAACCTAGATGTCCATTGACAGATGAATGGGTAAAGAAGTGATGGTACATATACACAATGGAATATTACTCAACTATAAAAAGGAACTCATTTGAGTCAATTCTGATGAGGTAGATGAACCTAGCACCTATTATACAGAATGAAGCGAGTCAGAAAGAGAAAGATGAATATCATATTCTAATGCACATATACAAAATCTAGAAAAATGGTACTGAAGAATTTACTTACAGGGCAGCAATGAAGATACAGACACAGAGAATAGACTTGTGGACATGGGGAGAGGGGAGGAGAGGGTGAGATGTATGGAAAGAGTAACATGGAAACTTACATTACCATGTGTAAAATAGATAGCCAATGGGAATTTTCTGTATGGCTCAGGAAACTCAAACAGGGGCTCTGTATCAACCTAGAGGGGTGGGGTAGGAAGGGAGATGGGGGGGAGGTTAAGAGGGAGGGGATATATGTATACCTATGGCTGATTCATGTTGAGGTTTGACAGAAAACAACAAAATTCTGTAAAGAAATTATCCTTCAATAAAAAAATTTAAAAAAAAATCAAAAGGAAAAAAGTGATAAGCACCTTCCATATGGATATTTTTGAAACATCTATCCTCTTTGCTACAATTAAAAAGCAATTATATCTATCTACAAATATTTTAGCATATTTTATTCTGTAAATGCACCCTTATAGTTCACTTAATGAATTGTTAACAGTAGAGTTACTACTTGCAAAGGAATAATCCAAATGCTTCTTTCAGATTAAGTTGTAAAAATGAATGCCTATTAAATTACTTTAACACAACCTATTTTTAGAAATCTAGTCTCTTAATATAGATAGAATTCAAGGTAGAACTCTATAGTGTACAGTTCATAGTAGATATTTTATAAAGTACATTATAGCGTTGAAGAACTCTTGTCATTATAGTGTCTTTAATAGTTCTTCAAAAGAACCTCAGTACTTCTTGCCCCAAGGTTTTTCACATGATATTCTCTGCTAGGAAAGCTGTTTTATACCCAATTACAGAATATAAATTGTCTGGCAAAGAGACAATGAAGAATCATTTTGATCCAAAACTCAAAATTCTTTACCTCTTTGACTAAGCCAGTCAAGCTATTTACTAGTAACATGAAGGTAAATTGTACTCAAAAGGTTTTTAGTGTGTAGATTTAGCAATATTGTTTTATTCATCTAATCTTGACAAAACTATGTAAATAAATACCTGCTCCAGAAAAATGGAAATCTCCCCATTCTCATCCATTCTTTCCACAATAGATAGAATAAATTTATTTTTTTAATCTTTTCAGAACTTCAGCATCATAAACTGAAAGATATTTGGTATAAATGTTCTGATCTAAACCAAAGAGGAAAATTGTATAAAGCTAAATGTTAAATAGTTGCAGCCTTCTTAAAATATAGTGTTGCCTAAGAAACAAACTGTATTTTATGTGATTACTATAATATCTCATGTATCCTTGTGAGAATTCTGTGTCTTTTTAAATAAAACATGATTTCAATATTAAAATTAATATAGAAAATATTAGAAATATATTAATGATATTTCAATGTTGCATTAAGAAATAAAATGCACTAATTTGGAACACAATGTACCCCTGATATGTCTTGAAAAAATAAAATAGATGTAGAAAAATTGCAAGAAGTGCCTTTTTCATCACTAAGCCAAATTTAATGAACTCACTTCACATATATTGCTAGATGAATTGCTGATATCATGAGTGCTTTGGAACTACAAGGGACAGGACTGTTCCAGGATATGATATAATCATATATCCAGAGTCTAATTTAAACTTTGGTGTTTTAATGTAGCAACTGTCTTTTACTAATAATTTCTACCTGAATAGTCTGTGTGCATTGTTGCTCAGTCATGTCTGACTCATTGCAATCCCACGGACCAAAGCCTACCAGGCTCCTATGTGCATAGGAATTCTCCAGACAGTAAACCTGGAGTGGGTTATTATGCCCTCCTATAAGTAGTCTAGGTTTTTTACCAATTTCAGTGTGGGTATTCTCCTAGTCACCTGATGTGTAGGAATCACTTAGCTGTTTTCTGGATTTCCATCAGAGGAAATTACTTTATGTGTGACTATACACACAGCACAACTAGGGGAGCAAGGAAATTCAGAAGCTTCCTACATCATCATCTTGAACCAGAGTCAAGATGTGTGCTATCATTTGAAAAACCTGAAAAAATAAGTAGTCTAGGTTTTTTAAATACGATATGAAACAAGTTCTAACACCCCATTTATTACGGCTGCCATCTGAGAGTGGGGTCACCAAATCACCTACTTCCAATAGCCATAGGTCTTGGATTCAATAGTCCCACAGGACTATAGCAGACAAAGCAGCAGTTCCTAAGAAGCAATCTTAGAAACTATCTTTCCAGAAATTACTACAGCTATCTTTCCAGGATTTATTGCAGAGGAAGAAGACAAAAATGCCTGTCTCCTTGTCTTTACATGGAAGGGGTTAGACTGCATACTTTACAAGCTTCTACCTGAGTATCCAACTTCTAATGATCACACATTGTTGTGTTGTTGCCAATCCTTGAGCCTGAAAGAGCCAGCAGGCACTTCCTACCTTCTCCTTCTGACTCTCTCTAATGATAAACCAAGTCACAAATATCTCCCTGTAAGGAGCTGATACACACATCTGGCATGCAAACTCTTGCAGCTGTGTCATGAGAGATGGTCTGGCTCTGATCACCAGTGACAATTGCATTCATATGTCCCCACAGGACTGCAGTGGGAAAAAAACCAATTGTTAACAGGCTGATGATCCAGCACTTGCAATGGCTATCCCTCCAGACTAAGCACTGAAGGATCAGCGAAAAAAAAAAAAAAATCATTTTTTCCAGTCTTTCCCTGGAAGGATTTGACAGCATATTTTAAAAGCTTCTGCTGGATGGTGCAGCTTCTAATTAGCATGCATCTAAATGTTGACTGCATTCTTCCCTAGAGGTCAGAAGGACTGGTAGGCACTTCCCCTGCTTTCTGCCTCCAATTTGCCCAACAGTAAGGCCAGGGGACAGGTTTCTCCCTGGAAGGAGCTTGTCCACACAGCTACTGCCCCAAAATCTATAGCTGTGAAATGACAGACAGACCCCCAAGTCAATCAGCTCAGACAGTTTGTGGCTTTCATTCATTAGGCCTACAGGAAAAAGCAAAAATGTGCACAGGAGCACCCCCACACTGCTACACATTGTGGCTCAAAGGAAAGGGAGCCAGTGAAAATGTCTGAATTCCATTCTCCCTAGAAGTTTTACAACATACTATCCCACTTGCTTCCTGAAGGTCTGGGTTCTAGGCAGCCTGCATTTAGGTGTTGACTACAATCCTCCCCTAGAAATACTGATAGATCCTGGCACACCTTCAAGCACATGAAGCCACTAACAGCAAAGGTGGCAGCTTGGATTATCACAGAGATTTGAGATGCAACCAGGAGCTCAAGGGGGCTAATTGAAGAATTTTGTCTTCTACATAACTCTCTATAAGGGTTAAATACTTATCTCTGTTTTATTAAGATGGGTTTGTGAAGATTTATCGAGTTCTTTTTTTGGTACATATTCCTCTGTTTCTCCATTTTCCTTGACTTTCTTTGTTGGTTTCTGCACAGTAGATAAAATAACCACCTCTCCTGGTTTTTACAAAAAGGGCACTAATTGGTAATATGAAAACATATGAAAGTATAAAACTCATTAGTAAACCTAGGAGAGAGTTATATTCAGAATGTTCTAATATTGTAATGGTGGTGGATAAACCATTCATAACTATATTACAAGGATTAAAAACAAAAGTATTAAATAACTATCAGTTCAGTTCAGTCACTCACTCCTGTCTGAATCTTTGCAACCCCATGGACTGAGCACGTCAGTCCTCCCTGTCCATCACCAACTCCCAGAGATTACTCAAACTCATGTCCATTGAGTTGGTGATGCCATCCAACCATCTCATCCTCTGTCGTCCCCTTCTCCTCCTGCCCCCAATCTTTCCCATCATCAGGGTCTTTTCAAATGAGTCAGTTCTTCACAACAAGTGGCCAAAGTATTGGAGTTTCAGCTTCAGCATCAGTCCTTCCAATGAATATTCAGGGCTGATTTCCTTTAGGATGGACTGGTTGGATCTCCTTGCAGTTCAAGGGACTCTCAAGAGTCTTCTCCAACACCACAATTCAAAAGCATCAATTCTTCAGTGCTCAACTTTCTTTATAGTCCAAATCTCACATCCATACATGACTACTGGAAAAACCATAGCCTTGACTAGATGGACCTTTGCTGACAACATAATTTCTCTACTTTTTAATATGCTATCTAGGTTGGTCATAACTTTCCTTCCAAAGAGTAGGCATCTTTTAATTCCATGGCTGCAATCACCATCTGCAGTGATTTTGGAGCCCAGTAAAATAAAGTCAGTCACTGTTTCCACTGTTTCCCTATCTATTTGCCATAAAATGATGGGACCAGATTCCATGATCTTAGTTTTCTGAATGTTGAGTTTTAAGCCAACTTTTTCACTCTCCTCTTTACTTTCATCAAGAGGTTCTTTAGATCTTCTTCACTTTCTGCCATAAAGGTGGTGTCATCTGCATATCTGAGGTTATTGATATTTCTCCCGGCAACCTTGATTCCAGCTTGTGCTTCTTCCAGCCCAGCGTTTCTCATGATGTATTCTGCATATAAGTTAAATAAGCAGGGTGACAATATACAGCCTTGACATACTCCTTTTCCTATTTGGAACCAGTCTGTTGTTCCACGTCCAGTTCTAACTGTTGCTTCCTGACCTGCACACAGGTTTCTCAAGAGGCAGGTCAGGTGGTCTGGTATTCCCATCTCTTTCAGAATTTTCCACAGTTTATTGTGATCCACACAGTCAAAGGCTTTGGCATAGTCAATAAAGCAGAAATAAATATCTTTCTGGAGATCTCTTGCTTTTTTGGTGATCCATCAGATATTGGCAATTTGATCTCTGGTTCCTCTGCCTTTTCTAAAACCAGCTTGAACATCTGGAAGTTCATGGTTCACATATTGCTGAAGCCTGCTTGGAGAATTTGGAGCATTACTTTACTAGCGTGTGAGATGAGTGCAACTGTGCGATAGTTTGAGCATTCTTTGGCATTGCCTTTCTTTGGGATTGGAATGAAAACTGACCTTTTCCAGTCCTTTGGCCACTGCTGAGTTTTCCAAATTTGCTTATATATTGAGTGCAGCACTTTCACAGCATCATCTTTCAGGATTTGAAATAGCTCAACTGGAATTCCATCACCTCCACTAGCTTTGTTCAAAGTGTTGTTTCCTAAGGCCCACTTGATTTCACATTCTAGGATGTCTGGCTCTAGGTGAGTGATCACACCGTCGTGATTATCTGGGTCATGAAGATCTTTTTTGTACAGTTCTTCTGTGTATTCTTGCTACCACTTTTTAATATCTTCTGCTTCTGTTAGGTCCATACCATTTCTGTCATTTATTGAGCCCATCTTTGCGTGAAATATTCCTTTGGTATCTCTAATCTTCTTGAAGAGATCTCTAGTCTTTCCCATTCTGTTGTTTTCCTCTATTTCTTTGCACCGATCACTGAGGAAGGCTTTCTTATCTCTCCTTGCTATTCCTTGGAACTCTGCATTCAAATGGGTATATCTTTCCTTTTCTCCTTTGCTTTTTTCTTCTCTTCACAGCTATTTGTAAGGCCTCCTCAGACAGCCATTTTGCTTTTTTGCATTTCTTTTTCATGGGGATGGTCTTGATTCCTGTCTCCTGTACAATGTCATGAACCTCCATACATAGCTCATCAGGCACTCTATCAGATCTAGTCCCTTAAATCTATTTCTCACTTCCACTGTATAATCATTAGAGATTTAATTTAGGCCATACCTGAATGGTCTAGTGGTATTCCCCACTTTCTTCAATTTAAGTCTGCCAAAATTGGCACTAAGGAGTTCATGATCTGAGTCAGTCAGCTCCCAGTCTTGTTTTTGCTGACTGTATAGAGCTTCTCCATCTTTGACTGCAAAGAATATAATCAGTCTGATTTTGGTGTTGACCATCTGGTGATGTCCATGTGTAGAGTCTTCTCTTGTGTTGTTGGAAGAGGGTGTTTGCTATGATCAGTGCGTTCTCTTGGCAAAACTCTATTAGCCTTTGCCCTGCTTCATTCTGTACTCCAAGGCCAAATTTGCCTGTTACTCCAGGTGTTTCTTGACTTCCTACTTTTGCATTCCAGTCCCCTATAATGAAAAGGACATCTTTTTTTGGTGTTAGTTCTAAAAGGTCTTGTAGGTCTTCATAGAACTGTTCAACTTCAACTTCTTCAACGTTACTGGTCAGGGTATAGACTTGGATTACCTTGATATTTTTAAGAGAAGACAAACAAATTGACAAATGTTTAACTAGACAAATGAGGAAGAAAAAAAGATTTAAATAAAATCAGAAATGAAAAAGGAGACATTTCAACTTATAACTAAGAAATACAAGGATTGTGAGAAACTACTAAGAACAATTCACATCAACAAATCAAATAACTTAAAAGAAATGGATGCATTCCTAAAAACACATACATTACCAAGACTAAAACATGAAGAAATAGAAAATCTAAACTGATAATTTAGTAGTGAGAAGATTGAGTTAGCAGTGAAAATCCAGGACCAGATGACTTCACTGATGAATTCTATCAAACATTTAAAGAATCAGAATTATTCCTTTTCAAACTCTTCCAAAAGACCAAAGAGGATAGAACAGTATCAAATTTAACTTAAGAGGTCAGCATTACTCTAATACCAAAACCAGAAAAGGACATTGTAGGAAAGGAAAATTACAAGCCATTATTTCTGATGATGGGGAAGGCAATGGCAGCCCACTCTAGTACTCTTGCCTGGAAAATCCCATGGACAGAGGAGCCTGGTGGGCTGCAGTCCATGGGGTCATGAAGAGTCGGACACGACTGAGTGACTTCACTTTCACATTTCACTTTCATGCATTGGAGAAGGAAATGGCAACCCACTCCAGTGTTCTTGCCTGGAGAATCCCAGGGACAGAGGAGCCTAGTGGGCTGCCGTCTATGGGGTCGGACAGAGTCGAACACAACTGAAACAACTTAGCAGCAGCAGCAGCAGCATTTCTGATGAACACAGATGCAAAAATGCTCAAAAATATGAGCAACCCAAATTCAACAATGCATTAAAAGGATCATACACCACTGTCAATTGGGATTTATCCCAGGGATGCAAGGAAGTTTCAGTATATGCAAATCCACAAGTGTGACACACGATACAAACAAAATGAAGGGTAAAAGAAAATCACTTGATCACCTCAATAGACTCAGGAAAAAAATTTGACAAAATCCAACATCCATACATGATTAAAACTCAATAACCTAGGCCATATGTGATGTAATAACATAATAAAGGTTATATATCACAAGACCACAGCTAACATCATACTTATTAGTAAAAAGCTAAGGTTTTTCCTCCAAGACCTGAAATAAGACCAAGTTGGTCACTCTCTCTGCTTCTATTTACTATAATACTGTAAGTTCCAGCCAGAGCAATTAGGCAAGAAAAATAAATGCAATTTATCCAAATTGAAAAAGAAGAAGTAAAATAGTCTGTTGCAGATGGCAAGATACCATGTATACAAAAAGCCTAGAAATGCAACCAAAAACTATTAGAACTAATAAAAGAATTCAGTAAAGTTGCAGGATACAAAATCAAAGTGCAAAAATCATTTGTATTTCTATACACTCACAATAAACCACCAGAAAGTGAAATCAAGAAAACAATCCCATTTGCCATAGTATCTTAAAGAATAAAACACTTAGGAATCAAATCAAACAAGTAGGTTAAAAAATCTATACACTGAAAATTATAAAACATTCATGAAAGAAACTGAAAAAGACACATTTCATGTCCACAGATTGGGACAGTTAATATTGTTAGAATGTTTATACTACCCAAAGCAATTTGGAGATTCAATGCAATCCCTATCAAAATTCCTCTGGCATTTTTCAGAGAAATAGAAAAAATAATCTATGATTTGTATGGAATCACAAGAGAACCTGCATAGCCAAAATGACCATCAGGGACAAGAAAATGTTGGAGGTACTCCAATTCCTCCTCCTTTTTTATAGCTTTCTCCATTTCAAATAAAGGCAGCCTCTTGTTTCCAGTTACTCTTCAGGTCACAGGTCTTGGAATCACACTTGCTCTTCTTTTGCTTCTGATCTCCAATCTTTCAATAATCACCATAAGTTCTATCTTCAAAATATTTCTAGAACCCACATTCTCACTGCTTCATTGTTGCTTCTATTAAAATATAGAATACTTTCCGGAATACTCATTAGAAAGACTGATGCTAAAGCTGAAGCTACAATACTTTGGCCACCTGACGTGAAGAGTTGACTCATTTGAAAAGACCCTGATGCTGGGAAAGGCTGAAGGCAGGAGGAGAAGGGGACAACAGAGGATGAGATGGTTGGATGGCCTCACCGACTCAATGGACATGAGTTTGAGCAAGCTCCGGGAGATGGTGAAGGACAGGGAAGGCTGGCGTGCTGCAGTCCATGGGGTTGCAAAAAGTTGGACATGCTGAGTGACTGAACAACAACTGTGGAAGCAAAACACTTCATTAATTTATCATCTACACTGAGAAAACATCAGTCATTTTAAGAGTCTATACACTCTGCCTACTTTTACTCACACTCTCTTAAAACTCCCAACTACTCATCTCTATGACTTCACATCCTACCTTTCCCTCTTTCTCACTCTGATCCTAACCTGCTGACAATCATAAGCAGTGGTCCCCCACAGAGTCCCCATTCTTACACTCTCCTCAGCCTAAATATCTCCTCCTAAATGTCTGCATGTCATGCTTCAGGTCTTTACTCTTTGCGTCTCTTTTTCTGTCAGGACTCTTCTGAACACATAATATTGCTGTCTTCCCACTTCCTATTCCCCTCTTTCTCTGCACTCTGTTCTTTTGCATTTTTTACTATCTAATATGCAACATAAGCTTATTTATTCAGTTTACAAGGATTTCTGGTCATTTTAGCCCCCCAAATATTGCTAATGCAGAGGTTTTGGCACACCGTACATACACAGTAAATATTTGTTGAATAAAATGCCATATTATAAGTACTTGAGAAGAGTAAGGGGATTTTTATTTTTTAAAGTATGGAATCATACCTTGAAAACTTTAGAAAAGACTTGAAAGGATGAGTTGTGTTTGAACTGAGATTAGATGCCAAGTTAGATTTGGCTACATGGATATGGAGATGATACTCTGCAGGTGGAGACGATTGTGCATGCAGAATAAAAGATCTGGGGAAATAAAAGATGCAACAAGAGTGTTGTTACTAACTTGGCTAGAACATACAAGGCATGAAAAGAAGACCAAGGAGGTGATTTGAGGCACGCACGATAAGCCTGTGGCCTATTTGGGTTCTGAAGTGAGCAACGTAGCTCTCCCCTTCCCTGGACAAACAGGCAGGTCTTTGCCAGGTCCCATTTACATATGAAATTTATACTAGGAAGTTAAATGCAGAGGGTATAATAACTTTCTCTTCCAAAATTCTGCCAGTGACAGTTTTTCTGCTTATCTTGCTGGCTGAGGGAAAATTAAATCAATAAACCTCATTTCTTACTGAGGTGGACCAAGTAATTTTTCATGCATATTTAGGGAATATAAATTTCAGGTCCAGAATTTTCAAACTATACACTATTTTAAATAAGCCAGCAAAAGAATGATAATTACATAAAAGTAAAATATTTTTCTTAAAGGGATTTTACATATAAATATTTCACTAAAATTGTTCTTCTATACTTAGGACCTGAATCTGAGCTCGGGAAAAGCAATCAGTCAACTAATATAACACGATTTAAGCAGAAATATTCAAGCAGGAAATTCTCATTGGCAACAATCTTGCCTCTATTTCTGCTGGCTCTATAAGCAAAGTTCTAACCTTAACTCTTTAGGACCTCTGAAGGCATTCCCTCTAACAAAGTTATTTTTCCTTTGCACTCATCTTTCTTAGCAGTTACAGAGACCCTAGCTTCCATCACTTCCTGAATTTGATCTCTCTCGCCATATTTTAAAACTCAGAGATAAACACAGATCATAACGAATCATAAAACATAACTACTGTCAAAAGAAAACACTGGTAAGATGACCAAATAAAATGAGAATATCAAATGGCAGGTGCTTAAAAATAGCACTTCAGAACTATATATGTGATTAGCCAAGTCTATTTACTTGTTTACCTGGTATGTGTTGATCTTTCATATACTGTATATCATCCTTTTAGCATTAACTTCTTTTAGCATTAATAGCATGAAAGTGAAAGTTAACATGTTATTCACTCAGTCGTGTCCAACTCTTTGCGATCCTACGGACTGTAGCCCACCAGGCTCCTCTAGCCATGGGATTCTCCAGGTAAGAATACTGGAGCGAGTAGCCATTCTCTTCTCTAGTAGATCTTTCCAACCCAGGAATCAAACCCAGGTCTCCTGCATTGCAGGCAGATTCTTAACCATCTGAGCCACCAGGGAAGCCCAAGTTAATGGTATAAATAATAATTACTATTATAAAAATGAATTCTTTATTAAGCACTTACTACATACCAGGCACTTTATATGAATTATCTGATGTAATCCCCATAATATCCCTCTGAGATAGGATATATTATAACCCTTAATTGACAGGTGAAGGAAAAGAGGCAAAGTGAATGTTAAGTTACTTACTCCAAATCACAAAGCAATTGAAGTGGCAGAACCAGAGTTCAAACAAAAAGGACATCTGATCAAGGCAATCTAATTGCAGATTATGTGATTTTAACTATTCCACAATTCTGCCTGTTTTCTCTAACATATAGTTTCTTGGGTTATTGAGAAGCAAAAGTGGGAGCTAGCATTAATTAAGCATAAATGGCAACCCACTCCAGTACTCTTGCCTGGAAAATCCCATGGACAGAGAAGCCTGGTAGGCTACAGTCCATGGGGTCGCAAAGAGTCAGACACAACTAAGCAACTTCACTTCAAATATGTCAGGTAGTGTGCATTATTCCCTCTAACCTTTTAAACAGTCATACGAATTCAATATTCCTCAGAGAAGGGAAGGAAGGCTTAGAGAGGTCACTTTACTTGTCCAAGGTCCTTCCCACTTCAGAGACTAGAGTCCTATTTTCCTTTAAAAGATTAGAATACTGTCATTCAATCATTAATATTTGGAAAGCATAATTCTACAAAATCAAAAAGTTCATTTTATTTACTTAGTGAAACCATGACCAAATTAAGAAAGAGAAAAATAACAACACATTCAATTATCTCTCTCATTTTACAGGTCCAGCTCAAATGCCAGTTCCCTCATGAAGTATTCCTCAATTCCCTGATTCCCAAGCCTAACTTTTATTTCAATTAGATTAGAGAGAAACAAGTCTAACAGATTGGGGAACAGATGTGCAAATTGTTAAACCACCGTTGCTTGCACTGGGAGTCAGACATATTACACCTGCTATTTGTAAAACCCCTAGCCCTTGAATTCCAGTTCTCATGACACATATTCTGCTTAGTAGCAGCATTATCATTATAGTTGCATTATCCTCTTTCCAGATGAAAAATTAAGAGCAAAGGCTGTTTTATTCTCATTTACTTTTTTATCTTTTAGAGTATTTGGCATAGTGTCTGGCATATTACACATGCTTGATAATGATTATAATCTTGGTTCTAATGAGAAGTTCATTAACTTAATATTTATTTAATTTAATAATCTTTAAATGCTTACAATGAGTAACACCACTCTCCCAGTTTAGATAGCTGAGAATAATTTCTAGATAGTTTCAATGAGTTTCTCATGATCTCATGAAAGAAAAGGAAAAAAGCTTCAGAGATGAAGTAACAGAATTGCAAAATATTATGTATGTCATAGCCTGATGAAGGCATGAATTAAGCCCTTGTTCTGGAATTAACTGCACAAAGACCATGGATGAGAACCAGCATAGCCTATTCCAGGGACAGTTGTGTGAATGACAAGTACATGAGAAGGAGGGAAAATAGAAGATGATAACACTTTAGTGCTAGGATAAAGCGTTGGAATTGATTCTAATTACAATAAGAAGCAAGTGGAAGGTTTATACTTTAAAAAGTATTTCGGCCTTGAAAAAGAAGAAAATTCTTCAGTTTGTGGATATTGATGAACCTGGAGAACATTATGCTAAGTGAAATAATCCCAACAGAGAGATAAATAGTGATCTTGAAACTGAGCAGGACCCTATGGTCTTTGCCTCTCATGTCTCTCAAGTAAGAAAATGCAGAAACAAAGGAAACCAGTCAAAAGGGACCAAAAAATGATAACTTAGTCATTAAGCACAGTTTAAGCACCTTAAGTTCCTTCTCAAAAGCTATAGATAATATTTGGAGCCATACCCCGTGAGTCGTCTCGTAGATACTGAAAACCCTACCAGGTGGAAGAAGTTAACGACACGATGACCAAACGGTAGCCGTGACATAAACACACCGTTCCAAGAATTGGCCTCAAGGAAATGGAAAAAACAACCCTGGAACTGAAGACTAACTGCACTTAAAACAATCAAGATGCTGATCAGACCACCACAGGACCGTTTCAAGATGGCCGTCAGAGCTGATTGTGCTGTTCCCGCATGTAGCCCCCTCCCTCCATCTATAAAAGCTCTTGCGCGAGTCGGGGGAGGGAATCAGCCTTTGGATAAGAGTCCATCCTGCTCCCCCTCCCCCGCCTCAGTTGCTGGCATCCAAATTGAAGCAAACTTTCCCTTCCATCAACCTTGCCTCTTTATTGGCTTCAGAGCCATGAGCAAACAGACCCCACTTTTGGCAACAATCTCACTTATATGTGGAATCTAAAATAGTTAACTTTATAGACGCAGGGGACAGGGGCTGCTTGGGGCAGGGAGAGAGGGAAATAGAATCATCAAAGGGAGAAAAGCTTCAGTTATGCAAGAGGAATCAATTCTGGAGATCTAATGTACAGCATGGTGACTATAGTTAACAAGAGTGTATTGTACACTTGAGATTTGATAAGGGGGTAGATCTTAACTATTCTGGAAGGAAGGAAGGAAAGAAAAAGGAAGAAGGAAAAGGAAGGATGAAATGGCAACTGTGTGAGGTGAGGGATGCACGAATTAGCTTGACTGTGGTGATCATTTCACAGTATGTACAATATATCAGATCGTCAAGTTGTAAATCTTAAATATATACTGTGCAATATTGTTGTCATTCAGTCACACTTTCATGTCCGACCCTTTGTGACCCCATGAACTGCAGCATGCCTGGCCTCCCTGGCCTCTATTATAACTCCAGGGATGGTGAGATTCAGACTTGCCAGTGCATTTGCTGTGGGTGTGAGTGAAAAACATGAGATTTAAAGGCAGGTTTATCTTACTCTAGAACTTACAACATTTCCACATCTCCATATCCTCTCCCTTGGGAGCTTTATTAACTTTTATAAAAAGGCAGGGTGAAACTTATAAGCTTAGCGTTTCTTCGAGCTACTTCATTGCTTTACGATTTACCATTTTTATCACTCTAAACACTAACTGCAGGTTTAGAGAAAGTGATTATTCATTTAAAAAATACTAAGAGAATGCGTGGATGCATGGAAATTAACAGGTGTATAAGAGAGAATAAATGATCTCTTTCAGATTTGACCTTGGCAATGTAAGTATACATACAGAGTGAATGAGATTAGTTTAAACAAGACAGAATGTGTGCAACCTGTTTCTTTTTTCTGTACAAATAACTTGCAGCATTCCAGACTTCTCCCTCATTGCAAGTTAATATAACCACAAAATTATTTTGAGTATCATTTCAAGGAGCATTTGTTTGGCATTATTCTTTTCAAAAAATTATAATAAAGATAATGGCTAGAATAAATACTTCAAATATTTTATCTTTGAGAAAGAGTGCACACTTTAAACATTTATTGATGAGGCAATATGAACGTTATTCCAGCAAGTTGTGAATGGTAGAATTCCAGAAACTAGACTCATACTGGTAGAGACATACAAAGTCCATTAATAATGTGAATTTATTAAGCAGGAATTGTGATATTAAAGAGGAACTAGTACCTGGATCCCACTTCCAGAGATTATGATTCAACTGGACTGAGATGAAGCCCATGCATCAGTATTTTAAATTGATTTCCTCAGATAATTGTAATGTACAATCAGGGTTGAAAACAGGGTCTCAAGAGGAAACAAAGTATTGTTTCTTATTTTTCTGTAATATCTTAGAACAGAAACTCATCCCCATTTTTCAAGTTAAAAGAGTTCTCTTACTCTGGCAAAAGTCAGGGAGGAAGGGCCATACATGGAAAAATACAAAGGTTTTATCTGTGTGTGTGTGTGTGTGTGTGTGTGTGTGTGTGTGTGTGTGTGTATGAGAGAGAGAGACAGAGAGAGATTGCAACTCTGGTTTCTGTTAGGTAGGAAGTTAGGCATGAGCAACCAAGTGTTCCCCAGCTAAAAAATGCTTCAACCTCATCTCTAAATCCCACCCTAGATGTGTCCAAGTGCTGCCCATGAGAGGTCACAGATATGCTTAAAAAAAAAAAAAAAACCCACAGAGACTTTTCCAACTTCCACAGTCCCTAGGTTCACAGTGACTACAAATTAACCACAGGGACTTCAACTCCAGCAAACGCTCTCTTGATGCACAGCTGTGTCCTCAAGTGATCTTAGGTAGCCAGGAGCCTTAAGGATTCATAAATATTCTATATATACCTGCATCTTATTACTACAAAGTAAATTATGGGAAAGAAATATGCAATACATCCTGTTGTTATGTAACTTGCAACAGTCACTCAAAACTGTCAATCCCCACCCATCTAGATGAATATGTAAAAGTCCTGTCTTGAAATCCCCCTACCTCGTCTTTCTGGTACCAGTGTCTTTCTTGGCCTGGCCCACCTCTCCCTTGAGGTGTTCCTTCTGTTGTTTATTTAATAATCTTGTTTTTGCAACATGTAAGACCTTAGATTCTTATTTATGTCCTTACCAAGAACTGAGGCCCATGAGGAAGGGTCCTCTTTGACTCTCCCTATTTGGTAACAGTTTCTATATTCTTAGAAATAGTATAGTTCAACTGAGTTGGGTGACCTGAAATTTAACTTGAAATAATATCTAATTAAATGAACCCACCCTTTCTAAGCTAGATAAATACCACCTAGTATGGTAATATTTCTGCAAGACTATACTGTCCTTGAATAAATAGGCCTGGGCTATAGAGGAGAAAATGTTATGCTTAGAATACACTATTTTTCAATCCAGTTTGTTTGCAACAGAGGCAGAGAGTTATGGCAAAAGCCATTCTCTAAAGGAATAAATTGAACAGTACTACAGGATTCAAGTGGTGACTACATAGTGAACTAACTATTGAATTTTCAGATGTGTTTTTGCTTTGAAGATATACTGACATCAAGGTCCCTCGAAAGAATATAATCATCCTTTTGAAATCATTTTTAATATATCCTATGTAATACAGATGTGTCATCTTTCCAAGACATTTTATTTCTCTCTGAAGTTTCCACTGAAAATTGACCTGAGCCAGAATCCATGTCAAATTGTAAAAATGATTATATCTGACAGCCTTGGGCATGTTAGAATTTGAAAAAAAATGTGAAAATTGGGTAATTCTACTTTATTAAAAGCATAATATGCATTTTAGGATCTCTAAATGTTCACTCCAACAGTTCTAATTATGCTTCATTATCAACTGAACGGGCTACATGATAGAAACTGATATACTAATGAACAGATTTGTCACTCAGAACTTAATATTTCAAGATTATGAAGATATTTTGAAAAAAGAATATTCCTTTCTTCTACTGGAAAATAAAATTGTAATGGTATCATCAATGCAAGCTAAAAGTGCTAGCTTCAATAATACAATAACAAAATCCTGAACCTTTGAACCTGTCCTTACACTGTGCTAATTGTACAGCCTTGATGGTTAGTAGCCTCTGTCTACACACCCCACCAAGACAATCATTAGAAGAAACAACAAGGGAATAACAAAACAAAATCCCACTTCTGCTCATAAGATGATGAACTACATGTAGATTGTAGCTCATGCCTAGATCTACCAAAGGTCTTTCCATACTCAGACTGCTCATATATTGAGAGAATTGATACAGGAAAGACTTTACCAAAAGTCTAGGTTCTTATTCAACTTATCCAAAAGAATTTGGGCAAGAAACACAAAACACCATGGAAAAGTACACATACACACACACACACACACACACACACACACACACACACACATTGAGGCTGAGGGGCAAAGACAATAAACAAGCAGTTTATTCCTGGCAGAAACAGCTTCCCAGGTAGCTCGGTGGTAAAGAATCTGCCTGCCAATGCAGGAGACACTGGAGACGTGAGTTTGATCCCTGGGTTGGGAAGAGCTCCTGAAGGAAGAAATGGCAACCCACTCCAGTATTCTTGCCTGGAAAATACCATGGGCAGAGAAGCCTGGTGGGCTACAGTCCATAGGGTCACAAAGATTTGAACATGACTGAGCACACAATATATGTATCATGTCTTCTTTATCCATTCATCTTTCATTGGACATTAAATGCTATAATCCAAACACTTTACCATTTTCCCCTTTCCTGATTGAAGAACTTGTGGCTTATTGTTCTGTCTTCATATGGGAAATGTTTTGTCTGGATCTTCTCCAACTGTATTATATGTGTATATCTACTTTAGGGTGCAATGAACATAGTTTTACAAAAGTGCACAGTGGTTTTGTTCAAAGAAACCCCAAATTCTTTTTGAAAAGTTAAAGTGTAAAAGTAAAGATGGTACAGTTTCTGTAATATGTTTTATTAGTCTTGGTTCTAGGGTAAATTACTATCTGGGGTGGCTTTACTGAAATGTTGACATAAATTAATTAAATGTTAAGGTTAAAATTTGCCCAGTGGGGAGACACTGAAAATTTCTATGCAAAGGAATACCTCGCTGAGAATTGAGCTTCCAAAAGATGAACATTTAATCTGCCACTGCAACTGCAGGAAGAAGTAAGAGGCTAAAGAATAATGATAATGGTGATAACAATTAAGAGAATAAGTGTAAATATGATATATTTTTGATGTAGGAGAAGAGAGAGCATTTATATTAACTTTGAGATTTTAAGCCTGGATGACTGGAGGCTTAATAAAGCCATTGAAAGCAATAGGAAACATAAGAGGAGAAAGAAAAACAGGTTCCAAAGGGCACAGAATGTAATTTGATTTGTAACACATTGGTGAGAGAGTTAATTCTTAGGTAAGTTGATAAGAAGTCTGGGGTCCCTGAGGAGGAGAAGGGGGTCTGGGGATCTTGAGGAGGAAAAGAGGACAATTTTTTTTTTTTTCTACATTCCTCATTCTTAGTCACATAAAACATTTTTTCTCTTTGACCCCAGAGTTGATTATTACACAACAAAACAACTCATCTTAAACTCTGTACTAAGACTAAACTAAACTCTATACATATGTATCCTGTTCAAAGAAATGTTTTTCTTTTTAAGAACCTTCTAACTAATCCTATTATCTCAAAATGTGTATTGTGGGAGAGGGTCTGGTAAGATCTCTCTACTGTTAGTTCTAATCCTGTTATGTTAAAATGTATTTTGTGGGAGTGAGTCAGCTAAAACCTTTAAAACCTTGAGAAATTCTTTTGATTTACTATAACCAATTGAAAAACTATATGTCTCCCTTGCTAAGACTAGAGAGGGGGGCACTCTCCGTTCCCCTTCTGATGTCTGTGTCAGAAGCTTTTTCTGTCCTTTTTCACTGTCATGAAACTTCTGCCACACAGAAGCTCTAAGTAATCAAGCCTGGTCCCTGATTTGGAAGCTAAATCTTCTTGGAGATCATGAATCCAACACCACTCATCCTAAGCTATCATTGGGCCTAAGAGGCTGCTAGATAGTCGATATATACCTGATAACTGACTGTTGAAAATAAATACCCACTAATAAAGTTGGTGTGAAGATTAAGTGGTATGTTGCATTAAGTGAAGTCTCTGGCAGGAAGTAATGTAACAGTTCCTTGGACTGCAAGGAGGTCCAACCAGTCCATCCTAAAGGAAATCAGTCCTGATTATTCATTGGAAGGACTGATGCTGAAGCTGAAACTCCAATAGTTTGACCACCTGATGCAAAGAACTGACTCATTGAAAAGACCCTGATGCTGGGAAAGATTGAAGGCTGGAGGAGAAGGGGACGACAGAGGATGAGATGGCTGGATGGCATCACTGATTCAATGGACATGAGTCTGAGTAAACTCTGGGAGTTGGTGATGGACAGGGAGGCCTAGTGTGCTGCAGTCCATGGGGTCGCAAAGAGTTGGACATGATTGAGAAACTGAACTGACCTCAATGTAATAGGAAGGAAAGGGGCAGGGCATGACTTTTTTTTTTTTTTTTTTCTTGGCTCCCCCGTCCCTGGGATTCTCCAGGCAAGAACAGTGGAGTGGGTTGCCATTTCCTTCTCCAATGTGTGAAAGTGAAAAGTGAAAGTGAAGTCTCTCAGTCGTGTCTGACTCTTAGCGACCCCATGGACTGCAGCCTACCAGGCTCCTCCATCCATGGGATTTTCCAAGCAAGAGTACTGGAGTGGGGTGCCATTGCCTTCTCCAGGGCACGACTTTTGAAAGAATGACATAGCCCAAGGACACAACATAAACCAGTTAGGATCAGATGGGACTAAGCTGGCAGACAAGACTAGACCTTGACCCTGAATCAGCAAGTGAAATGACACCCCAGGAGGTGCCATGACAGTTCCAAGGCACTGTGTAAAGACCAAAGAGTGGGCGGTGGCCCAAATCCTGGAAATCTCTGCCCCTTCTCAAAGATAGTTGGAATAATCCTCCCACTCATTAGCATGTGAAATTACCCTGCCTATAAAAACTGACCATACCAAACTTCAGGGCTGCACTCACCCTCAGCGATGGCCCACACTCTGCGGAGTGTGTTTCTCTCTGTATCTGAATAAACCCGCTTCTTACCTATCACCTTGTCTCTCACTCAATTCTTTCTGCAATGAGACATCAAGAACCTTAGCTTCATTAGGTCCTGAAACCAGGTATCATGGGTTTTGGCTGGGTTCCAGTCCCAGCCACATGGGTTCAAGTCCCAAGCAGGGTTTTGGCCGGATTTGAGTCCCAGCCATCTGGGTTTGAGTCCCAAACTAGGTTTCGTCTGTGTTCGAGCCACACCACGTGAGTTCAAGTCCCAATCTGTGGTAAATGGCTTCAGTAATAACAGATAAATGGTATCTGTTAAATTAAATAAAATAGAGTTTCTAAAACTCATTATCAGGTTTTAACCAAGAAAAAGCATTTTTCCATAAATTTTCATCAAGGTGAAGTTTTACATTTCATAGAGATAAAATAGCTATCATTAGTATTTTAATCATTTGTATTTTTCCCTCAGGACCAGAATCCTAGCATTTTATGAAACTAATATGATTCACTATGCATTTTTTGAATTATTTATTTAAAACAGAGTTAAGATATCTCTAAAAATTCATGAAGGAAATAAAGCTTTATTTGGAAAAATAGTTTGACATTTTAAAGCAACAGAACCATTACTTAGGAATGGTTCTGAAATAGAAAAAGAGAGCTTCTTAGCATAAAGAGTTTCCAAAGACAAAAATATTAATACTTGCTTTTTAGAGAAGAACTTCCAGGTTTAAGATAGCAATGAAAATTTTCACCTCTCTCCTCTCCTAAGGAAAATTACACTAAAACAATAAAAATAAGAAACATATAGACAAGACATTTTAACAAAACTAGAAGATTAATAAACAAAATAAGATAAAGACAAGCTTCATCTTTGCCAACTTCAGGAGATATATGTAATCCTCCAACAGAATATGTAGGATTTAAGAAAAGGATGCCAAATACAGTGAGGAAAATGAAGCAATATAAAACCATCCAGATGCTGTACTCTGGGAAATGCAAATCTCAAACAGAAGATTTTCAAAGTTTAGACCACTATAAATACAAAATCAATAGGAAGAAGGATATAAAGATTGAAGCAGACATTAATAAACTAGAAAAAAGGAAGCTAGTAAAACTAATATATAAGCTTGTGCATTGATAAAAGAGACAAAATACTGTGCATTAATTCATGTAAATAAGGAGGAAAATAAGTATATAATGTAAGAAATGGTAACAGGTAGATAATTACAGACATAAAGAAAATTAGAATAATTTGAGATTGTTGTTGTTGTTCAGTCCCTAAGTAGTGTCCGACTCTTGTGACCCCACAGACTTGCAGCATGCCTGGCTCCCTTGTCCTTCACTATCTCCCAAAGTTTGCTCAGGTTCATGCCCATTGAATTGATGATGCCATCCAACCATCTTATCCTCTGCCACCTCTTTCTCCTTTTGCCTTAGATCTTTCCCAGCATCAGGATCTTTTCCAGTGAGTAGGTTGTTTGCATCAATGATGCATTTGAGATTACATTGCTCAAATCTACACAGATGAGATTTATAACATACAAGAAAATAATGATTTCCAAGAAAAATATAAAATAATAAAGTTCTTCCAAGGTGTAAGAAACTCCAAATTATTTAATTGACAATGGAGAAGAAAGAACTTTGTCAGGGAGCTACAATTCAAAAGGCTTTACATATAGACTAGAATATTTTGCAGGACAGGTCAGAAAAAAAAAAAAAGAGGACTTGATGCCTCAGATTATCTCTGAATTGCTCTATTGGAAAGAAATGCTTTATCCACAAAAGATATTATGCTTGATATGGAGAAATCATTCCTATTCATTAAGGAGTCAGGCAATGATAGCCATTGTCACCAAAATATATGGACATTGCTCTGGAAGAACAAATAAAATTAGATAAAAGAGGAAATAAGAGTTATAAAATTTGGAAAGAAGAAAGTAAAAATCGCCCTTGTCTGAAGTTGATATTAAACATGATTCAAGAGAATCAGCTGAAAACTACTATAAACAATTCTGTAAGGTTACAAAAGTAATATATACAATATAACCTCCTCATAGTCACCAACAGCCAGATAAAAGTACACTGTAGAAGAAAATAACCCAAAACAATGATAACAAAATAGCCAAAAAAAAGGAAGTTCCTAGAAATAAACATGCATCATCACTTTGAAGAAAACCTTAAACTCTACTAAAGGACCCATAGAAGTCTGGCATAAACAGGAAGATATACCTTTTTTCTCTATAGGAATCTTCAACATCCTATAAATATCAGTTATCTCTAAATTATTCTATATACTTATGTGAATATACTTAATACTCTGTAACTCAATATGTTGAATAATATTACAATGGAATACTTTTTAGAAGTAAAGAAGCTAATCTGAAATGTCGTTTGGAAAAATAGCATGGGAAGAATCATACAAATTCAATTTTAAGAAAATTAACAAGGAATTAGTCCTCTGAGATGAAAAAAGTATTTTGTAAAGTTACAGCAAAAAAATAAAATGAAATATACTTCTGATGTATAAAGAGGTAGACAAATAAGGGAACTGAGTCTTTGATCTGATATCCCCAAATTCCCATGTTTCCATTTTTCCTAGGCAAAAGGCATAGAACTACATTTCCAAGTTCCTGTATTCTCAGTCTTCTGGCTACGTTCATCCAACAAAAGCGCTGACAGAGCTGAACAGGGAGGAAGGGGGAAAATCTGGGATGTACCTCAAGTGGCGTTTTTTCTCCATGACTCCTGATTCTGCAGGACAGCCACTACCTCCATCATCTTCGACCCCACCAGGCAACCCTTGACGACTATCTCTCAGTGGAAGCACTGATTACCCAGCTCTGATGGTTAGCTTCTTGCTTTAATCACTATAGTAGTAGGAGTTGTATCAGCCTTCTGCTGTTGCTAATCTCTGAATTGCCTCACTATCCCTTATTTGGTACCCTTATAATGAATCCTTGGTGTTAAGTTCTCTGTAATAACCTACCTAGAGTGATTTCTGTTTCCATGCCTAGACCACAGCTGTTCCTGCAGGAAAAGTATATCAGTAGAGAATGGGCACCATTCAACAAATTGTGTCAAGAAAATTGAAGAGATATTTGGAAAAAAATAATAAATCTCACTTCTCACACCTAAACAAAATCTGGATGAGTCAGCAGTTTATATTTGAAAACATTCAGTGAACATACTACATAAATCATGAGAGAATCACAGAAATAATAAGAGGATGAAACCTTACTGTGATATAAAACCCAGATGTGGAAGAAAAGGCAAATAAAAGAAATTACATGCAAGTAAAAAGCAATCACAAAACAAAAGCAGTGTAAACTAAATCAAGCTGTAAAATATATATTGACAACTTATATTACAGATGATGGGGTAATTTCTTTCATATATAAAATCCTGGGGCAAATTTCCAAAAATAATGAATAGTATAAGAAAATGTGAGCAAAGGCACAAATAGGCATTTCACAGGACAAATTATAAATAGATATGAAATATATCAAGTACATTTTAAAAGATATTAAATCCCACTCAAGCTTCCCTGGCAGCTCAGTTGGTAAAGAATCCACCTGCAATGCAGGAGACTCGGGTTCAATCCCTGGGTCAGGAAGATCCCCTGGAGAAGAAAATGGCAACCCACTCCAATATTCTTGCCTGGGGAAATCCCATGGACAGAGAAGTCTGGCAGGCTACAGTCCATGGGGTCACAAAAGTCGGACGCCATTTGGTGACTAAACTACCAAAATGAGAGAATAGCGAATTAAACTATGATAAACATATCTGGTGACAGATTTATAATGCTTTGTAGGAAAAGTGTACTTGATACTTTGCTAGAACAATGAACAAATCTCTGTAGAAAGCAATTTACCAATAACTACCAAATTTAAAAAGGCACACTAGAGTCTTAGCAATTCTACCTCAAGAAATTTACTCTTCTGCTATAGTTGCTATTTGCAAATGGAAATATTTATTAGAGTGTTTACTGTGGCATTGTTAACAGTAGTAAAAGACTGAAAATATCTAATAGGACACTGGTTAAGTAAATTATAGTATAGACACATAATGAAATATTATGGAATTGTTAAAAAGAGCAGCAACTTTCCAAGATGTATTATAAATCTAACAAGCAAAATACATATGTGTTATGCTGCCTTTGTAGTAAGAACGTATACAGAGATAGACACTCATGATACATGTAAAAAATGCCTTTGAAGAAATAGTAAAAAAAAAACTATCAGTGGAGGGAAAAAGTGACTAACACATAGGAAGAGAAACATTTAATTGTAAAACTTCAGAAACTCTCAATTCTTTTGACAATGTGCTTGTATAAATTCAGTTCAGTTTAGTTCAGTTCAGTCACTCAATCTTGTCCAACTCTTTGTAACCCCATGAACCATAGCACTCCAGCCCTTCCTGTCCATCACCAACACCCAGAGTTTACCCAAACCCATGTCCGTCGAGTCGGTGATGCCATCCAACCGTCTCATCCTCTGTCATCCCCTTCTCCTCCTGCCCTCAATCTTTCCCAGCATCAGGGTCTTTTCCAATGAGTCAGCTCTTCTCATCAGGTGGTCAAAGTGTTGAAGCTTCAGCATCAGTCCCTCCAATGAACATTCAGGACTGATCTCCTTTAGTATGCACTGGTTGGATCTCCTTGCAGTCCAAGGGTATAACTTTAGGAATTTTTTAAGATTTGTGTCTCAAGTTGAATATATATATATATATATTTTTTTTTTTACTAAATCCGCAGTTAAGAAAATGTATAAAGGTAAAAAGACTAGAAATAATTAAGGTTTCTCCAGTTTCTCCAGATACTTTTTTGACCCCTAAATGATTTTTGAACTGTTTATTTCTGGTCAACAAAGAAACAGTATTTTCTTTTATGTATTCATCTGAACACACACGAAATTTCTCTGTTCTGTGTAATTTTATCTCAGTAATCTGTACAAAACTCTAAGAGGTCTATCAAGGGGTGTCTGGCTGACTCCCACAAAGCTTTTCACCTAACCCCTCAGACACTAAACAGATCAGCATGCCCACAGACCCAGCACAGCAACTGGCCTAGGTCCCTAGTAAGTGGTAAGTTAGAATGATAATCATGCTACCCTTGATTGGCCACCCACTATGACCTAAGTGTGCCAGGAAATTTATAGTCTCTAATCCTTTCAATTACTCTGAAATTCCTTGCATTTTTACTGATGAAAGAACTGGCACTCAGGGAAATCCAGGTTTGTCCAATACCATTAGAACAAGGTTGAAGCAGAATGAAAACCAGATCTGGCTATTGGACGCCAGTACTCTTCCAACCACCTTGCTCTAGGTCTCCATTTATTAGCTCTCAAAACACGTCATTTTATTCCCAGAATCTCCAGTTCATCCTCAGTAATAATGTCCTCCCTGGATATGACTTTCCTGTGTAAACCTAAGTCCTTATAGATGTTTCAGAGACTAGGTATTTTCCTCCAGGTCAATAAAGGCTAACAAACAAAACACCAAATGTAAGGAGTGGGTTCCTTGGTTATGCCTCTCTTCTCACTTATCTCTATTAACACCACACACACACACACACACACACACCAATTCACCCATCCCAAGCTCCATTCTATGCTACAAAGCCAGACTATAGGACTGACTTCAGATTGGACTGTAAAAGAACTTTCACACTTTCATATTGTCTGTGCTTATATCCTAAACGATTCAAATCCCTTCCTTCTGCTCAAGTGGCTATGGCCCTTCTTGTTAAAACTCATTCTCATAGCTTACATTTGTGATCAAGGAAAAATATTCATAGGAACATATAGTTGAGTTTTTCTATTTAAGTGCCATAGAATTTCAACAGAAATCATGGTGGGATAAGTGGTTTGGTTAAGGTTGGACTAAACATTTATTGTAGGATTTCTCAGAATCTTTAAGCTGCTGATGTGCATTGCAAAGAGGAGCCGAGAGCAAGCAGTAGTTTCCAAGTTTAATGATCATGTATTCCAAGGAAATCCATTCTAAGAATTTAAGTGCTCTAAACTTCTGTTCTTCAAAGTAAGGTACTAAGAATGCACGATCTGACTTAAGAATACACTTCAGAAGTTATTTTTCTTTAGGGTTAAGCTTAGGATTTATCCACCTAAAAGTATTTACAGATATGTATAAACATCTTAAGACAAATGAGAAATATGAGACATTCATCTAAAATGTCCAGTAGAAAAACACTTAATGGATAAAGAGGAAATTAGATCTTACCCACGACCTTGAAATTAGTGGAGTAAACATCCCCACTTATAAAACCAAAACACTTTTTCTCCCTTTATCAAGCGGTTCAAGTTTTCCTCAATCCATCCCTGTCTTTACTCTGTGTAATTATTTTATTATTCTCATTCATAATTGAGAAAAAAGTTAAATCAAGCCCTAAGGTCTTAAGAAGAAAGAAAAAAGTTGAAATTCTATTAAGACACATTCAGCTTAGTTTCAAAGGTAAGTTCTTCCAATTACAAGTTAAGGAAAAAATCAGAGGCATAAATTTTACAAAAATATTCTAATATATTTCTGAACATGGAAACATAACTGGTAAAGTGCAGGCAATTCTTACACAAATTCATTAAGACCAGAGGAAAAGTCTTTTTGATGTGAGACCAGTACTTCTCAAATTAATATTCATGGGCTTCAGTTCAGTTCAGTTGCTCAGTCGTGTCCGACTCTTTGCGACCCCAGGAACCGCAGCACACCAGGCCTCCCTGTCCATCACAAACTCCCGGAGTCTACCCAAACCCATGTCCATTGAGTCGGTGATGCCATCCAGCCATCTCATCTTCTGTTGTCCCCTTCTCCTCCTGCCCCCAGTCCCTCCCAGCATCAGGGTCTTTTCCAATGAGTCTACTCTTCTCATCAGGTGGCCAAAGTATTGGAGTTTCAGCTTCAGCATTAGCCCTTCCAATGAACACACAGGACTGATCTCCTTTAGGATGGACTGGTTGGATCTCCTTGCAGTCCAAGGGACTCTCAAGAGTCTTCTCCAACACCACAGTTCAAAAGCATCAATTTTTCGTTGCTCAGCTTTCTTCACAATCCAACTCTCACATCCATACACGACCACTGGAAAAACCACAGCCTTGCCATGGGCTTCAGTATAGGGGAAATCTGGGGAAATGCTGATTCAGTAGGTCTGAGGTTGAGCCTGAGGATTTCGCATTTTTTGTCTTCTCCCAGGAGACAGTATGTGCTCATCTGCAGACACACTTTGAATTGCAAGGTTTGAAAGTGTATTTTAATTGTAACTCTTGCTCAGAAGGGCTCTCATCTCATGAAAGCTTATTGATATGGACGTACTGTCTATTAATTTGATTAGGTGGTGCTAAACAAACAAAAATGCATACCCAGAATTGACACAGGACTTTTTTGCTTTAAAAAGGAAATCCAGCATTTTAGAAAAATAGCTCAAGCCAAGAAAGCAGCAGTTTTGCTCTACACATGGAACTCATTTGGGTGCTTTTAATTGACATGCAGTGGGAGACTGAATATCCCTAAAGGGCTCCTGTTAATTAAGAACTGAAGACTGTTGAGTGACATCCCCTCCCCTCTTATCCCCCTGTTTTGGCCACCAGCCAAGAACTGAAAAGTTACAGGAAAGATGCCAGACAGTGAGGAACGACTTGAGCAGTGCCAGATTTGATGATGTGACTATACTTTTTGCTGGGTATCAAAAGATGCTTTCTATTATCATAGCAAAAATATTCAATTCTATCCTCTCTGCTGGACTTTCTCTTCCTCTGCCTCTCTTCTAAATTACCACCAGTGGAGGTTGACTGCAGCAATTTTTCAAGTAGATTGCATAATGTTTCCATGTTGCTAACTTGCTCCCTTGTCTCCTGTTTGAATCTATTTTTTATTCTCTTGATGAATACACTTGATTTTAGAAGCGTGTTGCCCTAAAGCGATGTTATACATGTCTTGCAAGATGCTTGCTCAAGACTGCTGATTCCTGAAATTGCTGGGCGATATCCAACACCATCCACTTCTAACGCTATTGTGATTTCAGTGACTTATACAATGTCATGTTATCAAAAACCTTTTACTCATATGTGCAGAATGTGTACCCAAGTGACACTGATTAAGCACCCGGGCCATTGAGTTTTTCTAAATGAAGGCAGCCACTTCGTTCCTTGCTGCTAAGGAAATGGCAGCCTCCATCTCACGTGTCTCTTTCATTTTTGCTTTTCCGTCATTTTCATTTTACATGGTGCAGCTAAGTATAGCTCAATCCTGTTACTGCAAACTCTGACAAAGATCTTCTTTCCTTCTTGCTGCGATAGGGCTACAAGTTCCCTTGCAGGGATGGCATTGCAGTAAGAGTGCCATCCCCTGGCTCCACTTACTTTTGGTTATTCAGATATTTTTGTTGCAATGGGATTTGCTCTAACAAGATTTCACCTGAGGGACCCCCACACCAGGGGCCCCAGTGTCCTTGTGAGCCGTGGTGAATAGAATCGGTTGCACAGCACTCTATCTTTAATCCTCTTGGTTCCACTAAGTGAATTTGTGGTAAAGCTAACTTTTAATCTTCAAAAGGAAGCTATTTACTTCCCAGAACTGTTTTACTAGATTTACAGAAATGCACCAATTACTTCCGCTTTTAGAGCATGAACAATTTGACAACATCAACTCAAATTTTTTTGCACTCTGTTACTCCCAAGACTAATAGAGTTAAAAAAAAAAAGATAAATAACCCTCAGGATTCTGAAAGTCACTGAAGCAGGGATTTGTAACTTCCAAAGTGGAGAGAATCCTAGATAAGAAGAGGCACAATGAAGACACTTTCATCTTTCTTAACATTTTAAAAAATTTTTGTTTCTCCATATAAGTAATTTTCAAGCAAGTTTTTTTTCATTTCTTATTTCATGATGGACCCTTTCACTACCAGAAGCAGCATAATGTTTTTCTTACAATCAAGAAAAGAAATGTAACATTTCATTCTCTCAAGACTTGGTAAATAATGAGAACAAATACAAAGAATGGATATTCGAAGCAATAGATTGATTCCTAGATTGCATATCCTCTACTTTGATTTACCCCTCCTTTTTAACATTAGAAAACTTCTCTGGGACACCAAGTAATAGCATTAAGAGGGTGTGCTCAGTCAGTTCAATCCTGTCCAATTCTTCGCAACCCTATGGACTATAGCCCACCAGGCTTCTCTGTCCATGGGATTCTCGAGGCAAGAATACTGAAGCGGGTTGCCATTCCCTCCTCTAGGAGATCTTCCTGACCCAGGGATCAAACCCGTGTCTCTTATGTCTCCTGCATTGGCAGGTGGGTTCTTTACCACAAGCACTACCTAGGAAGCCAGCCCATTAAGAGTAATGATGTTCATAAGAATTTATTGAGTGCTTACTACATGCTAGGCATTTTACATGATTTATCTAACTTAATACTTACAATCTCCATAAGTACCAATATTATTGTTGTTTTACCAGTGAGAAAACAAAAGCTTAGAGATTAAGTAACTTGTCAAAGGTCATTGGCACATTTAGCCTTTGAATTCAGTTTACCTGAGCCTTTACCCATAACATATTCCTTCCATCTGAATGTTGTCTGCAATAGAGAGACACAGTAGAAAGATGGCTAGTTTGCATGAGCTACTCAGTGGCCTTCAACAGCAATTATCTCCCTGGGTTTGACTTCTTGGATACTGAATTGCTGATTCCTGACTAACTCAGGTGTATTCTTTCATTGCCAGCAGCCAGAGCCAGGGCTGAGATGTACCAGATCCAAACTTCAGCCTCTGTCTGCATCACAGAGGTCTGCTCTCAAGGTCATAACAGGACTCAGAAAGGCTCAGGACACCTGAAAGAATGTTGCTCATAATTTTACTACAGTCATCAACTAGAAAAAAAAGAACATGTTTTGAATAGTTAATTTATCAAGTGTATATAAGTCTACAGCACTTACTCCCAATGTTTGTTTGCTGGAAAATCACACTTCATTTTGCAGAGCGACCTCCTTGCTCTGGCCTTCAGTTCTTCCTCCCACCCTCCCTCTCCAGACTTCTAGTGAGACAGACATACACTGGAATATCGTTCCAGCATGGGTATCTGTAGAATCCGGAAAAGGTTGCCTTATTCCACACAGAGCAGGTTTCTTTCACACCCAGGAGGATGGAATGGTAGGTCCCTCCAAACAGGGTGACATGTGCCTCAGAGGGTGTAGGGATGAGGAAGGCAAATTTCCCTCCCTTTGTTGCACAGCTCAGACTGTCTCCACTGGGATGGAATAAGCAGTTGTTCACCCTCAAGCTTAAACTTAGAAATATTTCTTTTCCCAACAGTTTCTGAGTGACTGCCAGAACTTGACACTAGTGGGTTTCTCTTATTGTATTTTTCTTCATTTTTGAGATGAAACAATCCATCCTCCTGTCTGCTCCTCTGACTATTTCATCATGAATGGAATGCAAAAGTAGGAAGTCAAGAGGTACCTGGAGTAACAGGCAAGATTGGCCTTGGAGTACAGAATGAAGCAGTGCAAAGGCTGACAGAGTCATTTCAGGGAACACATTCGTCATAGTAAACACCCTTTTCCAACAACACAACAATCAACTCTTCACATGGACATCAACAGATGTCAAAACCAAAATCAGATTGATTATATTCTTTGCAGCCAAAGATGGAGAAGCTCTATATAGTCAGCAAAAACAAGACTGGAGGCTGACTGTGGCTCAGATCATGAACTCCTTATTGCCAAATTCAGACTTAAATGGAAGAAAGTAGGGAAAACCACTAGGCCAGTCAGGTGGGACCTAAATCAAATCCCTTACGATCATACAGTGGAAGTGAAAAATAGATTCAAGGGATTAGATTTGATAGACAGAGTGCCTGAAGAACTATGGATGGAGATTCTTGACATTGTACATGAGACAGTGATCAAGACCATCCCCATGGAAAAGAAATGCAACAAAGGAAAAATAGTTGTCTGAGGAGGCTTTACAAATAGCTGTGAAAAGAAGAGAAGCTAAAGGCAAAGGAGAAAAGGAAAGACACACCCATTTGAATGCAGAGTTCCAAAGAATAGCTAGGAGAGATAAGAAAGCCTTCCTCAGTGATCAATACAAAGAAATAGAGGAAAACAATAGAATGGGGAAGACTAGAGATCTCTTCAAGAAAATTAGAGATATCAAGGTTCCATGCAAAGATGGGCTCAATAAAGGACAGAAATGGTATGGACCTAACAGAAGCAGAAGATATTAAAAACTGGTAGCAAGAATACACAGAAGAACTGTACATAAAAGATCTTCACAACCCATATAATCACGATGGTATCATCACTCACCTAGGGCCAGACATCCTGGAATGTGAAGTCAAGAGGGCCTTAAGAAGCATCACTATGAACAAAGCTAGTGGAGGTGATGGAATTCCAGTAGAGCTATTCCAAATCTTAAAAGATGATGCTGTGAAAGTGCTGCACTCACTATGCCATCAAATTTGGAAAACTCGCAGTGCCCACAGGACTGGAAAAGGTCAGTTTTCATTCCAGTCCTTAAGAAAGGCAATGCCAAAGAATGTTCAAACTACTGCACAATTGCACTCATCTCACATGCTAGTAAAGCAATGCTCAAAATTCTCCAAGCCAGGCTTCAACAGTATGTGAACCTTGAATTTCCAGATGTTCAAGCTGGCTTTAGAAAAGGCAGAGGGATCAGAGATCAGATTGCTAACATCCATTGGATCATCAAAAAAGCAAGAGAGTTCCAGAAAAATATCTACTTCTGCTTTATTGACTATGCCAAAGCCTTTGACTGTGTGGACAACAAGCTCTGGAAAGTTCTTCAAGAGATGGGAATACCAGACCACCTGACCTGCCTCTTGAGAAACCTGTATGCAGATCAGGAAGCAACAGTTAGAACTAGACATGAAACAACAAACTGGTTCCAAATCGGGAAAGGGGTTCGGTAAGGCTGTATATTGTCACCCTGCTTATTTAACTTATATGCAG
The DNA here is from genome assembly GCF_023699985.2 of Odocoileus virginianus. Lineage (NCBI taxonomy): Eukaryota > Metazoa > Chordata > Mammalia > Artiodactyla > Cervidae > Odocoileus > Odocoileus virginianus. Next base: position 221,630 of record NC_069692.1, on the reverse strand, counting down.
AGTACATCATGAGAAATGCTGGGCTGGAAGAAGCACAAGCTGGAATCAAGATTGCTGGGAGGAATATCAATAACCTCAGATATGTAGATGGCACCACCCTTATGGCAGAAAGTGAAGAGGAACTAAAAAGCCTTTTGATAAAATTGAGAGAGGAGAGTGAAAAAGTTGGCTTAAAACTCAACATTGAGAAAACTAAGATCATGGCATCCAGTCCCAGCACTTCATGGGAAATAGATGGGGAAACAGTGGAAACAATGTCCGACTTTATGTTTTGGGGCTCCAAAATCACTGCAGATGGTGATTGCAGCCATGAAATTAAAAGATGCTTACTCCTTGGAAGGAAAGTTATGGCCAAGCTAGAGAGCATATTAAAAAGCAGAGACATTATTTTGCCAACAAAGGTCCATTTAGTCAAGCCTATGGTTTTTCCAGTGGTCATGTATGGATGTGAGTTGGATGGTGAAGGAAGTTGAGCGCCGAAGAATTGATGCTTTTGAACTGTGGTGTAGGAGAAGACTCTTGAGAGTCCCTTGGACTGCAAGGAGATCCAACCAGTCCATCCTAAAGGAGATCAGTCCTGGGTGATCATTGGAAAGACTGATGCTGAAACTGAAACTCCAATACTTGGGCCATCTCATGCGAAGAGCTGACTCATTGGAAAAGACCCTGATGCTAGGAGGGACTGGGGGCAGGAGGAGAAGGGGACAATAGAGGATGAGATGGCTGGATGGCATCACCGACTCAATGGGCATGAGTTTGAGTAAACTCTGGGAGTTGGTGATGGACAGGGAGCCCTGGCATGCTGCAGTTCATGGGGTCGCAAAGAGTTGGACATGACTGAGCAACTGAAGTGAACTGAACTGATCGGTTTACACCTGGCTAGTTGTATCTCTGCAATTGTCTTCCAACATCCAATGTTCATCTCTTGATGGATCTTTAGTAGTTTTCATCTCAATTAAAAATGTCATCCCTGGACTTCTCTGGTGGTCCAGTGGTTAGGACTCTGTGCTTCCACTGCAGGAGGCACGGGCTGGATCCCTGATTGGGAAACTGAGATTCTCCCATGCCACGTGATGCAACCAAAGAAAAAATAAAAACCATCAGTGATTGGATATTCTTGTATCCTATGGGTGCATGGCTGCAGATTGAATAGTTTTGAGATTTGTTTAAAGAAGGACTATCGTGCAAACTTCTCCATGAATTAGCTCCAAACAACAATGTCTAGTAGACAACTTCAATTTGATTTATACTGCACTCTTGAAGCATACAGGAAAGGCACACAATAATGAGAATATTTATTGATTCTTAAGCTATTAGAATTGAAATGGACTTTGGAGTCATTTAATTGAATACCTCACTGAGTGCAAAAATCTGCTTTAACACATCAACCTGATAAAGCCTCCTCCCTTAATGGAAATATCCAGTGATAAGGACTCCGATATTATTTTTAAAAAGCTAATTCCATATTAGAAAGCTATGTTAGAATTTTCATCCTCATGTTGGGTTGAAAAGTATATTACTTAATCCTTCTCTTCTCTGGAGAAGAAAAGAAAAAAGACAAGAAAAAGACTCTATCACTGATTCTTCTAGTAGAATGCACTGAGCTTGAAAGTGTTAAATATGAAAACCCCATGAAGCATCAGGTGGATGCTTTTCAATCCCAGTGGCTACATCTGATGGAGTTTTGTAATGAAAGACAAGTATTAAACATAAGGAGAAAGTTTTGAGTAAAGGAGGAAGCGATCTAGATTTTTTAAAAGTTTTTAACATATATGTGATACTATGTATAAAATAGGTAGCTAGTGAGAAACTACTAACTGCTAACTACTGTATAGCACAGGGAAGTCGGAGCTCTGTGGTAACCAAAATGGAAAGAAAATCCGAAAAGGGGGAGAGAGGGTGTATGCATTGTTTAGCTGACTTAGTTTGCTGTACGGTAGAAACTGACACAATACTGTAAAGCAACTATACTCTAATAAAAATTAATTTAAAATAAAAATAAGAAAATAGCATATAAGTCCTTTTGAGATCTATAACCCTCTAATATAGTCAATGCAAACATTTGTTGCACATGATGTTTTTTTTTTCAGTCTCTGTTCCTGTTTTTAATACTTGCTTTCACTATTATTTCCCATAATGCAGCTAGTTTATTTCCTATTTTCACAAGCAACAGTCTTATATTGTGGAAGAAGACTCAAAGAGACACAGACAAAGGAAATCAAATGATAGGGGCATGACTCTAATTCTGGATGGCTGAAAAATTTTAAAAGATTTAGATGATTCAAACCTCATTATGGGTTTAAATATATTTTCCTTTAGTCCTTCCTCTTTTTCCTAGAGAAAAAAAGAAAAACAAAATCCCTGATTCTTCTCATTGGCACATATTTGAGACTGAAACATTAAAATGTAATTTTATCTACTTAGCATAATGCCTGTGGCTCAGAACTCTGTGGTCAACTGGAGGCAGACTCATATTTCACTTAACTCTTGGCCAAGTCATTTATCTTACTTTAGTTAAGAGATTGGTGTATGTTATGTGAAGTCCAAGGTTGTGCTTTGAAATTCATCAACATCTGTAATTCAGCCTGTAGATTCTCCCCTGGACTTTGCATACAATATTCAATTTATGCAGGTTCAAGTTCCTTTGCTGCTAGTATTTTTTCTTTTGTATGTCCCCATAAACAACCACAACAAATGGGCATTTAGGACTCTATGGGAGAACCCGGGGGTAGGATGTTTCAAGAGAACAGCATCGAAACATGTATATCTAGGGTGAAACAGATCACCAGCCCAGGTTGGATGCATGAGACAAGTGCTCAGGCCTGGTGCACTGGGAGGACCCAGAGGGATGTGGTGGAGAGGGAGGTGGGAGGGGGGACCGGGATGGGGAATACATGTAAATCCATGGCTAATTCAATGTATGACAAAAACCACTGCAATGCTGTAAAGTAATTAGCCTCCAACTAATAAAAATAAATGGAAAAAAAAAATAAATAAAGGTCATTTGGAAGAACGTTCTTGTCGAATCATCACTGCACTAACCCAGAAATTCCCCATCATCCATCCACAGTCTAAGCGCACACACACTCACCAAACACAGACTCCATTTGTTTAAAATTCATCGTAATTCTTGCCAAAGATTTACAGAAGTTTCACAAACATGAAAACACAGAATGTCGGTACTGGAAGAAACTCTAGGAAGCATTTAGAATAATTAGTTCATTTCATAATTAAAGCCAAGAGATATCAGGTGATTTACCTAATGTAATTTTTCTTAAATTCACTTATTGTTTTCAAGAATCTGGCCAACATTGACCCACTTCTCATCTCTTATATTCCCCACAAATTTTTAAAGCTTGCTGATGTTAGTGCAAAGATAGAATCTCAAGATTCTTTTAAAGTTCCAGGATTTAAACATACTCGATTCATTAAAAAATCTCTCACTTTTCTTGAATCTTCTATTTGTCTTAATGTGTGTCCTATTTAAGCCATGCTGAAAATCACCCCTTACTAGCAGAGGTGATAAAATATGAGTGTTGCTGCCATTCCATAATAGTCACTGCCTGCCTTATGAAGAAAATCCATTGCCCCCTTGTTATTATTCCTGCCCTATGTTATGCTGTTAAAGCAAGCTGAGCTGTTTCTTATACATATGAAATGACTACCCCCTAACACCATTCTTACATGTTCAGGTTTCTCTTTTCTGGTCATACTAGGGCAGCACTTCCTAGAGTAGACTGCTGGTCTGTAAAAATGATCTGAGAATAAGATTTATAATGTCAAATATGAAGATTACTGCATACTATACTTTCCCTTAGAAAATTATACTGCATATTAGCAGAGGAGGGGATTCATTAAGTCTTATCCTAAAAACTCCAGGTATGAAAATATATAATCTTACAAATTTCAAGAAAATCCCTATAGAAAATAGGAAATGTTTTAGCAGATATTTCACCCATATTTTGTTTATATTTCCTTTATAGCTGAACTTACTATAGAATTCATTTTATAAGCTTATTTATTGCCTCTAATACCTAGACTTTCTACTTTTTGGAAAATTGGTTTACAAAATTTTGATTTTTATTCCTTGTCCTTACTTAGCTATGTTCGTTCTTTAAAATATCTAACAGTATAACCACATACCTATATTTTCCCTCAATTTCATGAAATAGACTTCATGATATCTTGGAGATTATGACTGACTGCATACTGTCTTTCACTAGTCAATATTAATTTTTAAAATGTTTAAATGCCATGGAACTCCCTCTGCATATTGAATTTGACCAAAACAATTTAATTCAATTTTTAAATAGAAATAAACATGCTGACACAACTGAGCGACTGAACTGAACTGAACTGAAACATGTTTATGACTATATTTTTAAAAAGCACTCCAGCTAGCAAATTACCAAAAAATTTTATACGGCAAAAGAACAGATGTGGTCCCAAACCAAATCAATACTTATTTTTACTGCCATCATGGCAAAACATTCACTGTACACTAGGAAGTGAGGACTAAAAACATGTACAACCCGTGTTCCATTTTCTCTAAATCTTTTTTGTCTATTTGAAAATATGCTGACAAAACATATATTAGCAACTCAATAAAGATATATAGAAGTGATGTTACAGTCTACATTGTAATTTAAATAAATTGAACAATGAAATTAATTTATATGGAAATATTAGAAATTTTCTTTTAGATATCTAATAAAATTCCTTTCAAATACCTGATGAAAATGATAGAACAGATGACAAATGTTTAAATTTTAATATACATGATAAAGTCAGTGGAATGCTATCCATCTCTTAATAGTACCCACATCTGGAGAAATGTTAATTTTGCAATATTTGTCAAGTTGTTTATTTCATTTTAATTGCAATTTCCAGTCAGTCTCAGGAATCTCTTTAGAAGATAGTTTCTCCCCAGTTGTGTCTCTCTGAATGGTTTATTTAAAATATTGGCACTATGTCAGAGAGCGTTTTGCCTATGTTCTCCTCTAGGAGTTTTATAGTTTCTGGTCTTACATTTAGATCTTTAACCCATTTTGAGTTTATTTTTGTGTATGGTGTTAGAAAGTGTTCTAGTTTCATTCTTTTACAAGTGGTTGACCAGTTTTCCCAGCACCACTTGTTAAAGAGGTTGTCTTTTTTCCATTGTATATTCTTGCCTCCTTTGTCGAAGATAAGGTGTCCGTAGGTACGTGGATTTATCTCTGGGCTTTCTATTTTGTTCCATTGATCTATATTTCTGTCTTTGTGCCAGCACCATACTGTCTTGATGACTGTGGCTTTGTAGTAGAGCCTGAAGTCAGGCAGGTTGATTCCTCCTGTTCCATTCTTCTTTCGCAAGATTGCTTTGGCTATTTGAGGATTTTTGTATTTCCATACAAATTGTGAAATTATTTGTTCTAGTTCTGTGAAGAATACTGTTGGTAGCTTGATAGGGATTGCATTGAATCTATAGATTGCTTTGGGTAGTATACTCATTTTCAGAGGTAACAATAACCCTATATGCAAAACAGAAAAAGAGACACAGATGTACAAAACAGACTTTTAGACTCTGTGGGAGAAGGCGAGGGTGGGATGTTCTGAGAGAACAGCATTGAAATAAGTATACCATCAAGGGTGAAACAGATCACCAGCCCAGGTTGGATGCATGAGACAAGGGCTCGGGGCTGGTGCACTGGGAAGACCCAGAGGGATGGGATGGGGAGGGAGGTGGGAAGGGGGATCAGGATGGGGAACACATGTAAATCCATGACTGATTCATGTCAATGTATGGCAAAAACCACTACAATATTGTAAAGCAATTAGCCTCCAACTAATAAAAATAAATGGAAAAAATAAAAATAAAAAAATAAATTATTGGCACTAACTAAATGGAAGCTCTATTAAAAACAATACAGAAAAGATTTTAAGAATATGTTAGAAAGTAAGTCAGAAACTCAAAACTGTAAAATAGAAAGCACAGCACTATGATAATGATAACTTTAAAGTTGCACAAATGATGATTTGGGATTTTTACTAATCAGTTCCTTTTTTTTTTTTTTTTTTGGTACAACTGCTATTTGGGCAATAATTTTTGGAGTCAGAAGTATCCAAAGGTGAACCACTACAGCTGTTGTTTAGCCACTAAGTGTCCAACACTTTGGATGCTATGGATTGTAGCCCACCAGGCTCCTGTGTCCATGGGATTTCCCAGACAAGAATACTTGAGTGGATTGCCGTTTTCTTCATCCAGGGGATCTTCCCAACTCAGGGATCGAACCTGTGTCTCCTGCAATGCAGGCAGATTCTTTAACCCTCAGCCACCAAAGAAGCCCAGAACTACTACAGACAAATCACTTAATCTCTTATGGTAGGTGTTAGTCACTAAGTCGGGTCCGACTCTTGCAACCCCATAGACAGTAGCCTGCCAGGCTCCTCTGTCCATGGGATTCTCCAAGCAAGAATACTGGAGGGTGTTGCCATTTCCTTCTCCAGGGGATCTTCCTGACCCTGGAGTCAAATCCGGGTCTCCTGCATTGCAGGCAAATTCTTTACCGATTGTGCTACGAGGAAAGCTGTTAATCTCTTATACCTAGTTTTTTAAACATGTAAAATGAGTATAGTTTCATTCGCTCAGTCATGTCTGACTCTTTGCAACCCCATGGACCGCAGCCTGCCAAGTTTCCCTATCCTTCACCATTTCCTGTAGTTTGCTCAAACTCACATCCAATGAGTCGATGATGCCATCCAACCACCTCATTCTCTGTTGTCTCCTTCTCCTCCTGCCTTCAATCTTTCCCAGCATCAGGGTCTTTTCAAATGATGTGATGACAATTATATGAGATATTTTAAGCAAAGTATTCGGAAAGCTCTTCATCAAAGGGTAACTGTTACTATTGTTTTAATACAACAAAGACAATGCCATAGACTTAGTATCTCTCAGCAGTGCATTAGATAAGCTTTCTCATGATCCTTTGTGAACAAAATAAAATGTGAGCTGAATGACAGAACAAATATTTTGAGCACTTCCAGCCCCAAAGTGTTGATTCATGGATCACTGTGAAGCAGGCACACTGTATATTCTGCCCTCTGCCCTTTCAATAATCTCATCAATAATAGTACAGAAAAACAGACACACTTACCTAATTTATACATTGCATGCATGCGTGCTCAGTCACTTGGGTCATATCTGACTCTTTGTGACCCCATGGATTGTAGCTGTCGATGGGATTCTCCAGGCCAGAATACTGGAGTGGTTGTCATACCCTTCTCCAGGGAATCTTTCCAACCCGGGAATCAAACTCACTTCTGCCTGCATCTACTTCATTGCAGGCAGATTCTTTACCTACTGAGCCACCTGGGAAGCCCCAATTTATACATTAATCAACATTAAGAGAAACAAGTAAATATTAAATGAAGCGTATGTGATCTCACTAAAGAGATAGTAAATGAATGCTATATGTGATAAAAGAGGAAATGGACTGATCCTAAATGAAACTGTTTACAGCTAAAATGTGTATTATGCATACACAGCATGGGGGAGAAACTTATAGGAAAAAAAAGCTCCCTGAATACAAGAATATAAAGAACTCTACATATTTTTAGTTTGAAAACTGTATTACTTAATAAGTTTAGAAAGCTAAGCCCTGAGGAATTGATGCTTTTGAACTGTGGTGTTGGAGAAGGCTCATGAGAGTCCCTTGGACTGCAAGGAGATCCAACCAGTCTATCCTGAAAGAGATCAGTCCTGAGTGCTGATCGGAAGGACTGATGCTGAAGCTGAAACCAATACTTTGGCCACCTGATGCAAAGAACTGACTCATTTGAAAAGACCCTGATGCTGGGAAAGATTAGAGGCAGGAGGAGAAGGGGACGAGGGAGGATGAGATGGTTGGATGGCATCACTGACTCAATGGACATGAATTTGTGTAAACTCCAGAAGTTGGTGATGGACAGGGAGGCCTGGCATGCTGCAGTCCATGCAGTCACAAAGAGCTGGACACAACTTAGTGACTGAACTGAACTGAACTGGAGTGTAAGTTTACCTATTTTAACAAACTGAACCAAAAACAAATAATAATTCAAACACAGTCTGAAATATGTGCTCCTAATCAGTAGATGACTCTGTGATAAATCTTGAACCAGAGACTATTTTTAAAACAATGGATCTAAAATAACAGAGTACAATTTCACAGATAGGTTTTTCCATTGGCATATGTTAACAAGATACAATGTCATATGTAAAGTCAAAATCATATTAGTATGTGAAACCAATGGTTCCTAAATTTAGCAACACATTGGACTCACCTCAAGAGCTAGCTAAAAAATGTCTCCTGACAGCAGTGAGGATAATAACATCACTAAATCTTAAAGGACAGTTGGCAATGTGTAATCATCACAAATAATGCAGACTCAATTGTTGATCTCTTAATAAGAAGCAAGATGGGAGTGGCAACCAAGGTGCTAGACTCACTGGGAGCTCTGGACATGACAGTACAGACATGACAGTCTACTGAATACAGTGTTTCAAGAGTAAAATGGCTGAGCCACTAACCAGGGAATTATTAATTGATACAATGAATGGAAATCAAGAACTTGTTGTTTTAGTCACTAAGTCGTGTCCGACTCTTTTGTGACCCCATGGACTGTAGCCCGCCAGACTCTCCTGTCCATGGAATTTCCCAGGTAAGCATACTGGAGCGGGTTGCCGCTTCTTATACAAGAATGGAAATCAAGAAAAAGCAATCCGAAATCTGAGAGGAACTGCTCCAATACGGTGTCACAATCCCTGCTCAGTTTCTGGACTAAGGCCAGTTTTTAGACATGAAAGTCACTGACTGGGGGAAGTCCAAGTCCTCGGGAGAAAGGACTCTACAGCACCACAGAAGACTTACATGATGATGGTTCTCTTGGTCCTTCCACAAAGGGCAGCATGGCCATTCCCTTGGGGGATGTACACTGTACAATAGAGAATATCCAGATACTTCAAAGACCTTTGGAGGTATGGTCCAAGCTGACCTAAGGACTTGAAATGGCCTCATCATCCTCCACTAGCATAATGGAGGAAAAGGTTTCTATGGGAATCACGTGAAGTCCTAGTACAGATCCAGGTCTTAGTGGGTCCATCAGGTCAACACCTAATTGGTGGTTATTTTCCTGGGCTCCAAATAAATAGTTGGCATGAAAATACTTAACAGTTGGCAAAATGCCCACATTGGGTTCTTCCTCTGAGTGGTGCTGCGCCTAGTCGCTCAGTCATGTCCTACTCTTTGAGACCTGACCCGCCCAGGCACTTCTGTCCGTGGGGATTCTCCAGGCAAGAATACTGGAGTGGGTTGCCATACCCTCCTGCAAGACTCTGAAAGGTAAGAGTTTTAAAGCAGAGAAGTCAAGTGGAAACCTCACTTCTTAGCCAAGATACTAAATTAAAAATAATGTTGTATCTCTGGAGAAATAGTATAAATGAATGTCACCTTAGACACCTATGGGACACAGGGATGGTGCTCCCCAAAGAAACCCCACTTAATTCACCCATCTTAGAAGTATTGATAGTGGAGAATTTTGTGGCATAGAATTTATGGCAAGTCCCAATAGGAAAATTACGCGTGAGGTCTTTAGGGTTCTGGAGCACAACCATACAGCTTCAGCAGAAAATATCCATCACTGAATAAATCATCACTGCTACACTATTGGGTCCTGGTGAATAGAGACCAGCCAGAACATATGTAGCCAGAGCTATAATAGCTGGATTTTTTTACAGGCCCAACTAGTCATATGTTTGGACAGGCTAGTAGTAATCCATCATCAAATGGAAATGGTATATAGAGAATTGGGTATAATAGGCTCAGAGAGGTAAGTAAACTGCATAGGCCCCTATTGCAGTTTTTCAGTCACCAAGTCATGTCCAATTCTTTGTGACCCCATGGACTGCAGCATGCCACGCCTCTCTGCCCCTCACCATCTCCCAACATAGACCTCTGTATCACCTGCTAAATCACTAGCTTCTCTCCCTCAGTTCACAACTGCCAGAAGTGGAGAAAGAACAAGGTTGGTTCATAAAATGCTTCTGCTCTAAGCCAAAAATTTAGTCCTGCTGCAGTATAGCCTGCTCAGGGGTGTAAATCTGAGAGCAGTAGGGGCAGTTGTCCCAAATGTCAGTGCTTTGAGAAATGCATCTGGTCATCAATTTCATGTATAGAGAAGTGTCCTGAAATAAGAATATACACAGATTTATGGACAACAGAGAATAGACTGTCTTGTTGATCAGAGGTGTGGAAGGAAAAAAATGGAAAGAATGGAAACAAGAGACTGAGATAACATCTGGGAATAAAGAAGATCAGAAGATCTTTGTGTCACATGCAATTTCCTGCAGAAAACATCCTCCCTCAGAAAAAGCAATAAATATCCAAGTAGACATGATGATTCAACCATCTGACGTTAACCATCCATCGTCTGCCCTAGCGCTCACATTGTGGGAACACAAATGGAGTAATAATCACAAAAGAAGGGATGGAGATGTGTCTTTGAATCCAAAAGACACCAGGGATTATCTAGCTGCTGCCACTACTAGATGCCCAACCTGCCATCTTGAGAGACCAAGACAGAGTTTCCAAATGAAATCATCCCTCTAGTAGGCCAGTAGCCCCTTTGAGTCAAGTTGATGACACTGAGTTATTTCTGCTTTGGAACTGGTAGTGATTCATTAGCACATGTTCTCTTCTGTCTATAGTGACTGAACCAGCTCCACTGTCTTAGGGCTCAGGGTTTGGTTTTTCTGACATTGTATCCTATCAATCATTGCACTGGACCAAGTAATCCACATTGCAGAACAGAAGGTGAACAAGCATGCATATGAACATAGGATTTACTGGTCCTGTAACACAACACACCACCTAGTAGCGCAATGGAATGACCTTTTCAAGGCACAGCATAGGGACCAACTTGAAGAAGATACTATGCAAAGATAGAGAAATACTGCAAAAATTGATACTTTTGAGTCATGGTGCTGGACAAGACTCTTGAGAGTCCCTTGAAGGAGATCAAACCAGTCAATCCTAAAGGAAATAACCTTGAATATTCACTGGAAGGACTGATGTTGAAGCTGAAGCTCCAATACTTTGGCTACCTGATGTGAAGAGATGACTCACTGGAAAAAAAATTCCGTTCCTGGGAAAGACTGACAGCAAAAGGAGAAGGAGGCAGCAAAGGATGAGATGGTTAGATAGCATGGCCCTCTCAATGGGCATGACACTGAGCAAACTCCAGGAGATAATGAAGGACAGAGGAGTGCAGCGTGTTGCAATCCATGGGGTTGTGAAGAGTTGGACATGACTTAGCAATTGAACAAGAACAAAAAGTATGCGTCCTAAATCAACAATGGTTTGGGTTGTTGTTGTTGTTTAACTATTAAGTAGAATACGGAGATCCAGGATTCTAGGGGTGGAAGTTGGTGAATCCCTGGGTAGCTTTACTTTCCATGGTCTACTTGGAGAATTTGGATTTCCATCCCTACAACACTATGCTTTGCAGATGTGAAGGTCCTGAGATTCACCAAAGAAAACATTTCTACTACAGACACTGTGAGAGAGCAACATATAAGGAACAGAGACATCCTGGCAGAGAGAAATGACCCCAGTCGCAAGGAAGGTGTACAGCTGTTATTGTACAGTGGTAACTGGGAGGAGCATGTTTGGCCTGAGATGATTCACTGGAGATCTCTTGGTACCTCTTTCCCAGTTTTGACCATATATTGACAAATATATAGAAATCCATTGCAAAATGACTTTTGGTTAACAATGAACTTATGTCAGTATGGACTTTGCTCATCTCTTAAATATTTTTATAAACCAAACTCTGCCCCTTCCTTGGCCACAGGCTACTGCTGATTCCATTTAGGGATGTCAGTCATGTTACTGTTGCTCCTATGTCTATGCTTATGATAGATAAAGTGGAAAATTGGGAGCTCTGAGCTTCATTAGAGAAAGTCGTCTTTGGACCATGCAGTTCTGGTAGGACAGGGTAGGAGTGAAGCATAGATTCTACTTCCATCAACTGGCTCCTCATTGTTTACACCCAGAGCAACAAGGTGCCTCCACGTGTAGCAAAGTGAGGGAATAAACCCCAAGAGGAGACAACTTGCTGGCAAGAGAACCCTAAAAGGAAATAATACATTTACTTCTATGAAATATTCTTGTTTTTCCAATATTTAATACACTTTAAAGAAAGTTACTTCTTGCTCAGAGATTGAAGAGGAAGGGTTTCTATGAAAACTCACCTCTCTCTACCCAACAATTACAATCTGCTCGCCACTGGAGCTAATCTCACTGTGCCCTTTGATCCTGTTTATGTTGTGACATAAAAACCCACAGACCCTTAGATCACCCGCGTCTTTTCCTCTCTACGCAAAAGAGGCTGCACCATCTCTCTCTTTCTCTTCTTTGTGTTCAAATCCTGAAACTTTCAGCGTGCCAATTGAAATTCATAGTCTATTAGCAGAAAAATCTGTTTTCTTGGTGTCTCTAACTTAATCTTGGCTTTTCCCTGAGGAACTTACTTCCTCTCACATGAAGACTATTTCTTTCTCATGACCTTGTAATCTTGGACTTAAAACTATTTACATTTACCCACTTGCTCTCATGGGTGACGGTACCCTAACATTGCTGCTCTCTGTCTGAATTGTAATTGCCTGCTTGTATGTCTCTCCCAGTAAAATGTAAACTCCTTGATATAAGAGATAGTACCATATTCAGGGATGTATTCCTACAATTGCCAATAGCATCTGGACCACCAAAAACCTCATTATCTGTTGGAAGAAGTAATAAATGGATAAATAAATATAACAATAAGGATATTTCAAATCAGTAGAGTTTTGAAATGTATACTGATGATATTTTTATGTTTGTACCCTTAAATCTAGGGTCCCACTTCAAAACCATGTCCTAAGGAAAAACTAAGAAAAGGTATTCATATATGTTCAAGATTTATATGAAGGACATTGGCTAAATTTACAATAAAGAGCCACTAGTTTTGTAAATTACTGTACATTTATACAATGGAACACTATGAAATCATTAGTGTTTGTGAATAACAGTAAGAACTGTTCATTATGAACTCAATTAAAAAAGTGAATTACTGCTACAGGCTATTTTCCAATTTTTAAAAAAATCAAGACATTAACAAAAGTTAGCTCCATGTGGTGGAATTATAAATGATTTTTTCCTCATTAAAGTACATTTTGCAAAGTTTCTACAATGGATAAATCTCTCTACTACTGTGAAATTCAATTTCCTTACCAGCTAACCAAGAAAACTTTCTACCGCAATATTTTTTTTTCACTACACAGTGATACATAGCTCTACATTTTCAACATAGAGGTGATTAATAGTTCTGCTCATAGTATATACCTTGCTGAGTAGCAGTAAGAGGACGAGGCTAGAGTTAGGGAAATATCCCCAAACAGGAAATATTCTCATACTGCACTATCCTATTCTGTTTCACATAACCTGAAATCACATTAAGGTTACATTTCCTAAGTGAAAAATGAATGAAAGCTTTCTTTGGAAACCAGTCAGCTGGACTGTAAGACTCACTTACAGATGTCTGATGATTTCGAAAGCAGAGAAGATAGATGTTCTGCCCAGGAACCAGGCATTTAACAGGGCAGAAGAGAACCCTGATTCCAACAGTTTGCTATGGAAGTTTTCATTCAATTGAGATTTGGGCCCTTCATAGAGAAAGGGAAATAACACGAATGACTGCCCTAACTCAACATGGGAAAATGATATTCCCTTCTTCACTGTTTGGACTCAGGGTATGACTTTATAGCAGTTATTTCTCATCACACAAGTAAAATGCCATTTCAAAATATGCCATTACAACATAAATCTCTGTGTCACAAAAATATTCTTCTGGTCTTAAATCCCTACATTTTAAACCATTTCTATAAGAAACCCGAATTACCATGTTGATAACATGTGAACTCCTTTAGAGAAGGCTAAGATAAAGTCTGATCATTTTATATTATTGTGGGTTCATTCACAGTGTGCTGTATGTGTATTATCTTTGGAAATATTGGTTACACATTTTTCAGTTATCCACATTAATATGCAGTCATGAGCAACAGTGGACTTTCCTGGTGGCTCAGTGGTAAAGAACTTACGTGCAAATGCAGGAGACTTGGGTTTGATCCCTGGGTCAGGAAGATCCCCTGGAGGAAGAAATGGTAGTCCACTCCAGTATTCTTGCCTGGGAAATCCCATGGACAGGACAAGCCTGGTGGGCTACAGTCCATGGGGTTGCAAAAGAATCAGACACAGCTTAGCGACTAAATAACAAGTGAGCAGGAGCACCATCTATGAATGTGAAATGCAACAATATGAATCATTTTCTTCAACATAAATGTAATGATTTCTTGTTCATACTTCAGTTCAATAAGACTTTGTGTGACATAATGAAACAGCTAGACATCACTCCCATTTGGAGACTAGGAACACATTGGCAGTTAGATTCCACTCTGTCTTTGGAAACCCATTCGCAGGGTGGTTTGGTTCTTGTCCTTGCTTGTTTTCTGACTCCACAACCTCTTAATCTTGCTCACTATCATTTAAAGAACATTTTAGTTGACCCCCTAAGGGACAGCAATTCATCTTTCGGGTCTTCATACCCATCCCTGTTTCTCAGGTTTTATTACGGTGTAGCTACTGGAAGAGCATTGTTTTGAAAGCCATAATAAATGAGTGCCTTTTATCACTGAAGAAAGCACATATTAGGAGCCTGCATCTGGTCCCATTCTGGACAGTGTGAGAGCTGCTTCCTCTGTGAGAGATTTCATGCAGCACCTCCAAGCTTTGGTCTTCTCCTTCTACATTAGCAAAGCAGCCTTTGTGTCAGTTCAGTCTGATGGATTATTTTTCACACTGTGGCTAGTTTCCTTTGCTGCGCTATGTCACTTCAGGCGTGTCTGACTCTCTGTGACCCAGTGGACTATAGTCCATCAGGCTCTTCTGTCCGGGGGATTCTCCAGAAAGGAGCACTGGACTGGGTTGTTATGCCTTCCTCCAGGTCATCTTCCCCACCCAGGGATCGAATCAGAGTCTCTTGTGTCTCTTGCATTGGCAGGCAGGTTCTTTACCATCAGCACCACCTGGAGAGTCCCTAGTTTCCTTTACAATACCCAAAGCAACACTTGACCTCTGCTCTTACATCTCTGATTCACTCCTAATAATTGTCAAGCACATTTTCACTGATGTAGAAGAGCAGTTAAACCCCACAAATGTGATAGATTGACCTAAAATATAGCTCTATCACCTTGAAGTTTATTCTGCACACTCTTTTTTTTTCCTAATTGATATTTTACATTTTGTGATCATTCAATGTTAAATATTTCACAGTTTACATCATAATTTCTTTTTGTTCATTATTTATTGAGAAATGTGTTTATGCTGTTATTTGGTCTTATGTCTTCTTTTTGTTTTATAACTGAGATGCTTTGTGATCACTGACTGATTGAAGCACATCTCTTAAAATGCATCAAAACTTGCTTCATGTAGTGTTAAAGGTCAGTTTTCATAAGCAATTCATTCACACTTGAGAAATAGGTTTTTCTCTAATTTTTGGATGTATTAATGTTACTCATGCAAACATCCTTAACAAAATCTGAGCAAATTAAATTCAATAATGCATTCAAAAGATCACAAGGTATGATCAAGTGGGATTTAATCTGAGGATGCAGGATAGTCCAACATCTGCCAAAATGTGATACACCATATGAACAAAACTCATATGATCATCTCAACAGATGCAGGAAAAGCACTTGACAAAATTCTATTTGTGATTAAGATTAAAAAAAAAACAACTCCCAACAAAGTGTGTATAGAGGGACATTAACTCAACATAATAAATGCCATATATAATGAACCCATGGCTTCCCAAGTGGCACTAGTGGTAAAGGACCTGCCTGCCAATGCCGGAGACCTAAGAGACAATGGTTTGATCCCTGGGTTGTGAGGATACCCTGGAGGGGGAATGGCCACCAATTCCAGTATTCTCGCCTGGAAAATGAACCCACAGTTAACATCATATTCAAGATCAGGAAAAAGACAAGTGTGTTCACTGTTGCCGCTTTTATCCAACATAGTACTGGAAGCATTAGCCAGAGCAATTAGACAAGAACAAGAAGAGAAAGGCATCCAAATTGGAAAGAAAAAAATAAAACTGTCACTACTTAAAAATGACATTATTAATACATATAGAAATCCCCCAAAATTCCATCAAAAACTGTTAAATCTAATAGATTAATTCTTTAAATGTGTAGAATACAAAATGAATGTATAAAAATCACTTTTGTTTCTACACACTGATTAAGAGCTATCAGAAAGATAAATTAAGAAAACAATCCCATTTACAACTTTGCATCAAAAAGAATAAACTACCTATGAACAAATTTAATCAAGCAAATGAAAGACCTGTACACTGAAAACAGTAAGACATTGATGAAAGAAACTGAACAAGACACAAATGAAGATATTCCACACTCATTGATTGGAAGAATCACTATTGTTCAAAAATCCAAGCTACTCAAACTAATCTACACATTCAGTGTAATCCTGATCAAAATTTCACTGGCATTTTTCACAGAAGTAGAATTCTAAAATTTGTACAGAACCAAAAGAGACTGCAAATAGCCAAAACAATCTTGGTAAAGATTTAATAAAGCTGGGGGTATCATTATCCCTGATTTCAAACTGCTACAAAGGTACAGTATTCAAAGCATGATGGTATTGGCATAAAAACAGACACAAAGACCAATGCAACAGAATACAGAACCGAGAAGTAAACCCATCCATATGTGGTCAATTCATTTATGACAAAGTGGTCAAGAATGTACAGAGAGGAAACAAAAATCTCTTCAACAAAATGTGTTGGAAAAATTGGACAGTCACATGTGAAAGAATGAAACTGGACCAGTATCTTAAAACATTCACAAACATTAATTCAAAGTGGACTAAAAAGTTGAAACCATAAAACTCATAGAAGAAAACATAGGTGGTAAACTCCTTGACATTGGCCTTGACAATGGATCTGACTCTAAAAGCAAAGGTAATATAAGTGAATATTTAAAAATAGCACTGCATCAAACCAGAAAGCTTTTGCACAGCAAATGGATTAACAAAATGAAAAGTCAACCTACTGAAAATGTTTGCAAATAATATGTCTGATAAGAAGTTAATATCCAAAATAAATTCTTTAAAATTCACACAACTGAATTGGAAACAAAATAATCCAACTGAAAGATGGGAAGATATCTGAACAGACATCTTCCCAAAGAAGACATATAGATGGTCAACAGATACGTGAAAAGATGATCAACATTACTAATCTTCAGAGAAATGCAAACAAAACTGTGTGAAATATCACCTCACACGTTAGAATGGCTAGTATCAAAAAGACAAGAAATAGCAAATGTTGGTAGGGTTGGAGAAAAGAGAACTTTTGTGCACTGTTGGTGAGAATGTAAATTGGTGCAACCATTATGGTATAGAGTGTCTTCAAAAAATTAAGAATGGAACTACCTTATGATCCAACAATAACACTCTGTGCATTTACCCAAGAGAAAATGAGATAGGAAATTGAAAACATATATGCACCCCAATGTTAACGCAGTACTACATCAATAGCCAAGATTCAGAAACAACGTAGGTGTCTATCAACAGATGAATAGATAAATAAGAAGTGGCATACACACATGTACACAATGGACTATAATTCATCCATTAAAAAAGAAGAGCATCTTGCCATTTGTGACAAATATAGATTGACCACGAGGGCACCATGCTGAGTGAAATAAGTCAGTGAAAGATAAATACTGTATGTGTTCAGTCATATCTGACTCTTTGCAGCCCCAGACTGCCAGGCTCCTGTGTCTATGGAAATTTCCAGGCAAGAATACTGGAGCGGGTTGCCATTAACTACTCCGGGGATCTTTGGGACCTAGAGATTGAACGTGTGTCTCTTGCATTTCTCGCATTAGCAGGAGGATTCTTTACCACTAGCGCCACCTGGGAATTCCCAGATACTATATGATCTCACTTATATGTGGAATCTAAAAAAAGAAAGAAAGAAAGAAAACCAAGCTTATAGATGCAGAGAACAGATGGTTGCTGCCAGAGGTGAGGGTTAGGAGGTCAGTGAAATGGGTAAAGAGGGTCAAAGGGTAAAAACTTAGAGTTATAAAATTGATGTCATAGGAGGTAACGTACAGTATGTATTACATATTTGAAGTTGCTTAGAGAACTTCCCTGGTGGTTCAGATGGTAAAGAATCCTCCGGCAATGCCGGAGACCTGAGTTCGATCCCTGGGTTGGGAAGATCCCCTGGAGGAGGGCATGGCAATCCACTCCAGTACTCTTGCCTGGAGAATTCCATGGACAGAGGAGCCTGGAGGGCTGCAGTCCATGGGGTCACAAAGAGTCAGACATGACTGAACATCTAAGTACAGTACAGAGAGTAATCTGAAAAGCTCTCATCAGAAGAAAACCTGTAGCCATGCATAGTAACAGATGTTAATTAGACTTACCATGGTGATTATTTCTCAATATATACAAATACTGAATCATTGTTTTACCCCTGAAACTAATACAGTGCTGTATGTTAAATATATCTCAATTTTAAAAGAAAAAATTAAGGGAATTCCCTGGCAATCCAGTGGTTAGGACTTGGTGCTTTCATTTCTGTGGGCCCAGGGTTCAATCTCTTATCTGGGAACTAAGATCCCACAGCCACATGGAGCAGACCCCAATTTTTTTTAATAATAAAAAATTTAAATAAAATAAAGATGTTTACAAGTAAAAAGACTTACTGGTTTCCTGGTACTCTCCAAGGACTTCCCAGTTGGCTCAGTGCTAAAGAATTTGCCTGCCAAGCAGGAGACATGGGTTTGATCCCTGGGTGAGGAAGATCCCCTGGTGAAGGAAATGGCAACCCATTCCAGTATTTTTTCCTGGAAAATTCCATGGACAGAGAGCCTGGTGGACTACAGTCCATGGGGTAGCAAGAGTTGGACATGGCTTAGCACTAAACAATAACCACCATGATCTCAAAATTTAGATCAAAGTCTACTTTGCTGAGGAAAAGTACCTTTATCTTCTTTTCTTCATCACTTGAAAAAATGTGCTGTAGATAATAATGCTACCTGAACTAAATATTTTTCATGAATTAATTTGTCATATTTATATTTTATTTTAATAAAGTTGATTTGTGGTGCTGAGCATAATTGAGTCAACTGGGGAATCAGTAAGAAGATGCATATTCTTATTCAATTTAAAAGAAAAAGCAAAATCCATAGAAACTTTCTAAGCTTTAAGAATTATCAGTTACACTTTGAAATGAAATGACACTTATTCAAGAAAAATTTAATTGTGCATTTGCTTTGGGTCAACCATTACATTAGACAAAAAGCAGTCAACAAGATGGACAAAGTTGTTATCACAGTGTGTAGTTCTTCGTTCTCATAGATGCAGGGATTTCAACCATGTTGAGTGCTATCTCCCTCCAGCTACTATATTATTTCTCTGCTTCCTTTGAAAGCAACACTTCTCAAAGCAGTTGTTCATACAGTCGCTAAAATATCTATTCCCACCCCGTGTTGTACCTACTCCAAAGAAGCTTTTACCTGTTACTTCAATAATATTGGGACCACCAATAACCTCCCCACAGCTAGATGCACTGGTTGTCCCCAAATGATCGTACCTCATTTATTAGCATTTCACACTGATCCTTCCCATCTTAAAACACTCATTTACTCAACTCTGATCACCACCCTCTTTAGGTTTCCTGCCTGGATGGTGCTTCCTTATCTTTTTTTTTTTCTTTTTTCCCCCAGCAAGTAAGTTTTTCTTTTCTCCCTCTTGTTTTTTTCCCTCGACCTTTAACTGTTGAAATTACCCAGAGTTGAGTCATCAAGCTCCATGTCTTTTCACCCTCCAGATGGTTTTAAATACCATCTGCGTGTGTGCGTGCTAAGTCGCTTCAGTCGTGTCTGACTCTTTGTGACCCTATGGATTGTGGCCTTCAAGACTTCTCTATTCATGGAATTTTCCAGGCAAGAATACTGGAATAGGTTGCCGTGCCCTCCTCCAGGGGCTCTTCCTGACCCAGGGATCAAACCCGAGTCTCTTACGTCTCCTGCATTGGCAGGTGGTTTCTATATCACCAGCACCACGTGGGAAGCCCCTAAATACTATCTACATGTTGGTAATTTCATTTACATCTCCATCCTGGACATTTTCCTTGAGTTCCAGAATTTTATATACACTTGCCATCTCAAATCCTTCACTTGGGTGTCCACTAGACATTTCAGCGTGTCCAAAGTTTGTGTTCCTGCTGGACGTAGCCCCGCCCCTCTGCTCTTCCCAACCCCAGGAAAGCGAAACTGCATCTTTCCAGATACACAGGCCAGACCCCAGATTATTGTGGACTGCTTGCTTCTCTCACACCCCTGTATTCACTCTTTCACCAAATCCTGCTGGCTTAAGACTCCCTGATGTGTCCAGAATTTGACTGCTTATCACTACCTTTCTTGTTCCTACCTGATCCCAACCACCATCTTCTCTGATTTGATTCTTTTAGTCCCTTTCTAACCAATCTCCCTGTCTACCCTTTACCTACTTCGGTCAACATAGCAGAGGGAATCCTTCCTGTGGCTTTAGCATCTTAGAGTAAAGCCAACGTCCTTAAATAGCAAGCCTCACCTCGTCAGTCCACGCGCTCTTATAACCATGCCGCTTATAAGCATAGGAAGTAGCATGTGCTTACCATCCCCTCTTCTTGTCTGCGCTCCACTCCCATCCCACTAGAATCAACTTCCAAGAATTGAAAGCATGCCTGTCTCACTGACTTGCAGCTCCCAGCCCTGAACCACACCCCAGGCACAGCCTGTGCATTCTGGCGCCACCTCGTGGCCATTCTGAGACTGTACCTGCAGGATCTGGCCACAACCCACAGCCAGCCCCTTCCGCCTCCACCCAGTCCATCGCCGGGGTAAAGGCAAAAACTAAAATGACATCGCTTGTCCAAAAAAAATCTCCCTTTGACTTTAACGCTCTCTATCCTTCCCCTTGTTCATGCTGCTTCAGCCACCCTGGGCTCACTGTTGTTCCTAGAACCCATTAAGAACATTATTGGCCTCTAATCAATACTCTTCAGTGGCCTATATGGGAAAAGGAATCTAAAAAAGAGTGGCTCCATGTGTTTGTGGACTTCCTAGGTGGCTCAGAGGTGAAGAATCTGTCTGCAATGAAGGAGATGTGGTTTCAGAAATACGGATTCTATCCCTGGGTCAGGAAGATCCCTGGATGAGGAAATGGTAACCAACTCCAGGATTCTTATTGGGAAAATCCCAGGGACAGAGGAGCCTGGTGGGCTACAGTACATGGGGTCGCAAAGACTCTGGCATGATTGAGCGATTGAGCATGGCCCGACACGTGTATGTGCATAACCCATTCACTTTGCTGGAGACCTGAAACTAACACAACATTGTAAATCAACAATTTTTTTAAAAAGAACATTACTGCCTTAAGGCATTTATATTTGTTGCTTCCTCTGACTGGCCCTCTTTCCCATTATCCTCATAGCCAACCCCTCATTTACCCCTAGATTCTCCTTAAAAAAATCGAATGAGTAAGGACTGCCCTGGTCCTCGACTTCAAGAGCCCTTCTATTATTGCCGTGCCTCTCATCTCTCTAATCCTATTTCCTGTTTTATCATGCTGCTTATAACCATAGGATAATGTGCCAAGGAGGAAGAGGGTGTGGGAGGAACTGGGAGATTGGGGTGGATGTATATACACTATTGATGCTATATATAAGACACACCACTCATGAGAACCTACTGTATAGTTCAGGGAACTCTATTCAGTGCTCTGTGGTGACCTAAATTGGAACAAAATCCAAGAATAGGGAACATCTGCATATGTAGAGCTGGTTCACCTTGCTGTACAATAGAACTAACACAACATTGTAAAGCAACCACACTCTAATAAAAAATAATTTAAAAAATAATAAGTAAATGTAATAATAATAAGTAAATAATAATGTAAATAATAATAAGCAATACTTTGGCCACCTGATGCGAAGAACTGACTCATTGGAAAAGACCCTGATACTAGGAGGGATTGGGGGCAGGAGGAGAAGGGGACGACAGAGGATGAGATGGCTGGATGGCATCACCGACTCAATGGACATGAGTTTGAGTAAACTCCAGGAGTTGGTGATGGACAGGGAGGCCTGGCGTGCTGCAGTCCACGGGGTCACAAAGAGTCAGACACGACTAAGCAACTAAACTGAACTTAAGCAAATGTGGATTATTTTTGTAAAAAGAAAAGATGCTATGAAAGAATGGAACAGAGGCTGAGGGAACACAATTTCTTGAGCAATCTGAAATCCAAATGTCAAGAACACAATTAGGAGTTTTTCAGGAAAAGGGAAGAAGAGGGAGGGAAGAATTTAACCATAAAGAGAACATTGCCAAGACACTAAATTGCTCAACAAATATTTATTAAACAACTGTAACATACCAGGATGTGATCTGGGCATTTGGGATGTGAGGAGTAAAGGAGAAAGGCCATATACAAATAAATATTTGGCAACTGGTCATTTAATAGAAGTTCCATAAGAACAATTTGGGGTAGAGAATACAGAATGATGGGAGTGGGAAGGGAAATCCAGATATGGTGGGTTATACTTCTGAGTAGGTGCAATTTAGGTAGAGACTAAAGTTCTGTCCTTGACGAAGTTCAAGATTAGTTATTATCTGGAAAAAGGAGGGAAAATGCTCTTATTTATGATATTTTTACTTGTTGCTACTTTATTGCTTGATCAGTCACTGAAAGACTTGCATTAAAAACCTCTTTCCCTTGGTGGATTTATAAGATCCCCATAGGAGATCTGCCAATTTCTGATACCTGTATTTTGAGGCTGGGTTAGGTACATCTACATTTATGAATGGCTTATATTCTTGCTGAATTGAATCTTTTCTCCTTAAAAATAATTTTTAAAGTAAAGTATATTTTGCCTGATATGAATCTAAATACATTTATTTTTGGTAACATTTCCCAGGTACATTTGTTCTGCAGTTGTACATTCTGCATTTCTCTGTTCTTACATTTTACATGCTTTATATTTATCTTTATGAAATAGCATAAACTGGATTTCAAAGTTTCCAATCTGAGATTTTTAATAGATGGAGATATTTAATCCTTTTGCAATTATTACAATTATTATATATTTGAAATTGTCTTTTTCACATTTTTTTCTATTTATGCTCCATTTACTATGTTTAATTAGTTACTTTTGGATTATTTAATTCTTTTGCCACAGCCCTATTTACTGCTATAATGGAAATGCTACATGTTACTTCTTCTCTTTCATTAGTTTCTTAACTTTTGATACATAAATATTTCACAAAAAGTCCAAAGTTAATAATGAAAATCTCAGCTTTCTTCACAAAACACAAAAGTTTCCATTTCAAATTTACCTTCTTATTCAACCAATTTTGTTCTTTAGCTTTTTATCTCTGAAAATGTAGAACATTCTGTACAAAGAGTTTTATACAAAAATATTTATTTAAATATAACCACATTTATAAATTTTTTGTTCACTACTATTAGTACTCAATAATATCTTTAGTTCTCCAAAATAAATTTCCAAGTAAGTTTTGTTAGCCTGCCTCTCTTTGATTGTATTTTAAATTTCTCCTTTGTTTAAATATTTTATTCACAGTCATTTCATGTTTTAAATCTGATAATTTCTAATTACTTAAACATTATTTTTCCAGTCCTGCTGTTTGTTCTCACTCTTGCTTATGGTGAATTATTTTCGCATCTGATTCATGATTTGAAACATAAAACTCAGATTTTCATGGCTTTAATGTGTGAGAACCAGGAAAGGCCAGAGTTGAATGCAAATTTCTCCCAAAGAGATAGATTTTACCAGACTTATCAGGGTTTTAGCAAAGTAGGAGCACTCTGAATAATTTCTCACAGTGAGATTTTGCGTGTCACGCAAGGAGACCAAGTTTCGGCGACATGAGTGCAAACCTGTGGCTATGCTTTTCTCCACTTGGACCAAGTCCAGTCCGGACAAGTTCTGTTATTATGTCCCTTTGTTATTTCCTGGATATTTTTCTCAGTTTCACTAAGTCATAGACTTTGGCTATAAACAACATAAAGTAAGGGTTGCCATCCCCTCACTTGCTTGGGTCCAATATTTTTTTGTTTTCTTCAAAGACTTTAAAACCCAAAGATCTAAGACCCTGCTATCACCAAATATCCTCAAGGTAACCCTGCATTAGCTTGTGATTTTGAAACTATTTTGTAGCTGTCCCGTCTTATTCAAGCCCCAGGTGACTCAGGGGTAACGAATCTGCCTGCAGTGCAGCAGATGTGAGTTCGATCCCTGGGTTGGGAAGATCCCCTGGAGAAGGAAATGGCAATCTGCTCCAGTATTCTTGCCTCAGAAATCTCATGGACAGAGAAGCCTGGCGGGCTACTGTTCATGGGATCGTAAGAGAGTCAGACATGACTTAGAGACTCAGTTCAGTTCAGTTCAGTTCAGTTGCTCAGTTGTGTACTACTCTTTGCGACCCCATGAGTCGCAGCACGCCGGGCCTCCCTGTCCATCACCAACTCCTGGAGTTTACTCAAACTCATGCCCATCGAGTCAGTGATGCCATCCAACCATCTCATCCTCTGCCGTCCCCTTCTCCTCTTGCCCCCAATCCCTCCCAGCATCAGGGTCTTTTCCAATGAGTCTACTCTTTGCATCAGGTGGCCAAAGTATTGGAGTTTCAGCTTCAGCAGCAGTCCTTCCAATGAACACCCAGGACTGATCTCCTTCAGGATGGACTGGTTGGATCTCCTTGCAGTCCAAGGGACTCTCGAGAGTCTTCTCCAACACCACGGTTCAAAAGCATCAATTTTTCGGCATTCAGCTTTCTTCACAGTCCAACTCTCACATCCATACATGACCACTGGAAAAACCATAGCCTTGACTTAGAGACTAAGCAATAACAAAACAACGACAATCTTATTCACTCTCTGAGGCTTTCTTTTTTTTCTTTCAGAAACAGATTTGTATTTTAAATGTTGCATGCTGTTGCTTTTTTCTTTTTAGCATGTTGGGTGTTTTGTAACAGGAATATTTTTAGGTTGAATTGCTGAAAGCACAAATCTGCAACCCTGTGTAAATATAACACAAAAATAGAGATTAAAGATAAATAGAATGACATCACAGAAATCTGTTTCTTCTCAGTGTAAAGTGGAGGAAAAACTAGCCTCCTGTGCTTGACTCATGTACCCTGCTCTTCCGTTTCATTTCTTGGCGTGAGAAAAAGCAGCAAAATAATTGTATCATTCCATTATTTTGTAACATAATTTATATATTGCATGTATGTCAAGCAACAGAACCAGGTCACAAATATTATGAATGTCAACATATTTGATATTAAAAATAAGTAAAACAAGCTAAGGAAAATTAACAATAGTTTTACTTCTGTTTTGAATTCAAAAAGTCTAGTCTCCAAAAGAAAATCAGCAGAATGACTCCACAGGGATTCCCTCCTCAGTGCAAAATTCATAAACATTAAAACAACTTTGCTCTCTGTTATTTTGAATTAAGATATTTCAATACTTTGCCAAGATAAAAGATGACAAGGGTGTTTCTCTTGTTTAGAGGCATGAAGAAAACAACTCCATTATCAATTTTCTCCTCAATAGGAAGTGTTTCCATCAAGCAAGCTATGTTACCTTCAATCACAGTGACAGGACGAATGCTATTGATGGCTAGTGGTTGACAGAACAAGTCTCAGAGATATGACAGGGATTTGTTACTCTAAATGACTTTCAATGCACACTTCAGTGTAAGATAATTTCTCTTCCTTAGCAGGTGTGGATTCTGATTTCATTCCCTGTTAAAACTAAGCAGAAATCATCCAATATACCTTGACACTCTTCTGGTTGCCTTCATGCAACAACAACAGAAATTAGAAGATTTTTTTTCTTGTTTACATTGTTATGTATACATATATATATATATGTGTGTGTGTGTGTGTATATATACACACACACACATATATATATATACACACACATATATAATATAAATTATGGGCTTCCCTGGTGGCACAGATGGTAAAAGAATTCACCTTCAATGCAGGAGATCCCAGTTCAATCCCCGGGTCAGGAAGATCCCCTGGAGAACGGATTGGCAACCCACTAGTGTTCTTGCCTGGAGAATTCCAAGGACAGAGGAGCCTGGCAGACTACAGTCCATGGGATTGCAAGGAGTCAGATATGACTGAGTGACTAACACTTTCACATACTTCATACACAAACACACACACACACACACACACATATATATATACACACACATGCATAATAAAATAGAGTGTTTTCTGAGTTTTTATTTCTTTGTTTGCATAGTAAAATGTATATATATATATATATATATATATATATATATATATCAAATACAGTGTTTTCTGTTTTTGCCAGTGTAAGGTAAAGAGAAGTGAAATCTGAACCATCTTAACGTCTGTTGTAGAGATCAACTTGAAATAACATGGAGAAATAGAAATGTTGAATTGAATAACTGAATTGAATATGCTCTAACCTCATGTTCCTCAATTATAAAATTATTTTTAAAACTTAAAATACCTCACCAGTAGAACTGTGGTGAGAGTTAATTAGACAAAGCTCCTGGAGTATAGGTTCCTATCAATTATCTTTCTTTAAAAGGTGCATATGGAGGGGAAAATATAAACACACATAGACACTCGCACACATACGTGTATGTATTTACATGTGTAGATCTATGTATACTTATATATGTGTGTGTGTTCTCTCAGGAGATGTGTCCTGTGAGTCATGATAGAGTTAGTGAACAAAAAATTGGAATTACTATGAACAAATTATCCTTTGAGGAAGGGATGCTCAGCCTGTTGCGAGGGACAAGATGGTCACCATGGTTGGAGAGAAATGACTTCAGTTCTGACGAAAAAGAGAAAACATACTGGTGACAGTCAGCATGGGGAAGAAGCTGGGCTCCAAAAGGAGGATTTGGGGTAAGGCAGGAAAGAAGAGACACAGGCAGTACTTAGTTTGTGTGTGTGTGCTCAGTCACTGAGTCACGTCCAGCCCTTTGTGATCTCATGGACGTGGTGCACCAGGGTCCTCTGACCGTGGAATTTTCCAGGCAAGAATACTACCTGCAGCATGATGAAGCCTACACAAACCATACTGAGACGGCATTTTGTGACTGAGGAGTACTTGAAGGTATTTCAGCTTCTGTGACCATTGAAGTCTACCTAATCCACGACCAATGTCTGAAGAGAGTTTGAACTGGAACCTCTATAAAACAACAAAAACATATATTTAAAAGTCTATTCAATAAGAACTATACACTGTTCATTGCTGATATGATGATCTAAGCATAATTCTATAGAATGAACTGCAAAATCTATCAGTGAGGCGTTGATCTAAGCATCCCATCTCTCCTCTCCAAGAACATATGAAGATACCTTCTTGTGTCTCAAATTCAGATGCACACAGGGGCCATACAGGTCACATAAGCATATAAATGGGACAAGTATAAGACAGTTGAAAATGATATAATCAACTAGGAGTATTAGCATCACACAAAAACATTCACTTTCAAGTTTTATGAAACCTGTGCTGGTCAAACTGCACATCTCTGAGTCGCGGACCGTCAGTTGTTAGCCTGGTTTATCCAAACAGAGCTAGATTATCCTGTAAGAAGCTAACCTTCTTACATCCCACCCTTTTCTTCCTATAGGCTATCTTCCTGTGACAGGGTCACCCCTTTTATCTAAGGCATATAACTAATCTGAAAGTACTTTCCTTCTGTTTGCAGCTACTGGAAGTTTATTATTTGGTAGACTCTTTCTCCAGTATCTGCAATTTCTTATTGTGTGTTCAGTCACTCAGCCGTGTTCTCCTCTTTGCAACCCCACGGACTATAGCTCACCAGGCTCCTCTGTCCATGGAATCCTCCAGGCAAGAATACTGGAGCGGGTTGCCATTTCCTACTCCAGGAGATTTTCCTGATCCAGGCAGGTTTTTTTGTTAACTGTGAACAATTTCTGTTTCTTTATGCAGGTTTTTGTTTTTTTCTGGAAACACTTTGTTATCTGTCTCTATGTTTCCTTATGACTTCAGAACCAGCAGCTCCAGAGCAACTCTGTTTAAAAGAGAAGCAAGGACTTTCCAAGTGGTCTAGTGGTTAAGAATCTGCCTGCCACTGCAGGGGACAAGGATTTGATCCCTGCTCCAGGAGGCTTCCGCATGCCACAGAACAATAATGCCCGTGAGCTGCAACTACTAAAGTCCTAGAGCCAGTGCTCTGCAAAGAGAGAAGACACTGCAATGAGAAGCCCAAGGGCCACAACTAGAAAGCAGCCCTGCTCACTATCACCAGAAAGAAGTGCACAAGCAAAGATGAAATATAGCCATAAATAAATAAACAAACAACTTTCCTAATTTGATCACAACTCCATCCCAAACCAGCACTTTCGCCCATACCCCCCTGCACAAAACTGTTCATCATGCAATGCTTTTCTTTGTTTTAGTGCTATCATCCATTCTTGTTGACCATTGTGATTAGATAGCTTCCAAGAGAAGGAACTAGATTGGCCATATTTTTATAAAAATGTGGTCCTCTTAAGCAAGCAGAGCAGTCTCCAACCAAATCAAGCAACAGGGCATCCAAGCTCCCCTTGCTAATATCGAGACTCCTACATGAAAGCTAAATATTTTCCCAGGCAGATGAGAAAGAGATAACTTTACTTGACCACAGAAGACCTAGACATGAAAGCATGGCATGGTTTGTAAAAAGACTGGAAAATATTGTTGTGGAGTATTGTAGGAATTTTAAAATGAACTTTTTGGCTCAGAGTAGCTGGTGTTTATGGATTTTTGTTTTTATTTTACTAAAACTTCTTATCTTTCAGAATTTTCAGGTCACGGGGATATCAGGAGATGACATTTCTGTCAGCCTCTGAATGGGGCACAGAACAACACGTAAGACCTCCACAAAGGAATCAGGGCTGTCTCTCTGTGCCATGAACATTTCTACACTTGATCTTGGCCAAAAGGCCGAGAAGCGATATGTCATGAATATTTCTAACACTAGTCAGTCCACAGGGGATGTCTAGGGAGTTATTTCACTCAGCTAAAATAGTTCTTTTTTCTAATACAATAAGCAAAACAACTCAAGTAATTCTCTCATAAACTGACACCAGTTCACGTGTGGGCCACTCCAGTGTTATTGCCTGGAGAATTCCATGGACAGAATAGCCTGGTGGGCTCAGAACCCATGGGATTGTAGAGTCAGACACAACTGAGTGGCTAACACATTGGGTTCCCTCAGATGGTAAAAGAATCTGCCTGCAATGCACAAAACTCGGGTTTGATTCCTGGGTCAGGAAGATCTCTTGGAGTAATGAATGGCAACCCACCCCAGTATTCTTGCCTGGAGAATTCCATAGACAAAAGAGCCTGGCAGGCTATAGTCCATGGGATCAGGAAGAGTCAGACACAACTGAGCAACTAACAGGATTAGTGTACAGATAGAAGAAATAGTAACCCTGGAGACCAAAAGAACTTAAACATGGCTTGTCTAAATGCCATTTAGAGTTTCCCTTGGTGAACTAACATACAGAGAGTAAGGAAGAATCAAGACTAACATTTCAAGTACAATCTGACTAATTCATCTTTTCTAGTGTGTCCATATTTTTAGTTATTTAAAGATAAACAAAGTTGAAACTGCCTCAGATTGACAAAAACTTTTTTTCAAAAGTTTTATGTTTTCCCCCAAACGGGTTCAATTTAAATGTACATTTTTTTTTTTTCATTTTGGCAAAATCACAATAGGTTTATACACACAGAGATTAAACAGAAAATGGAAAATCTACATTTAGATGGAACTAGCTCCCAGAGTCAAAGACACTTACAGCATAGCTTTGCCTAGTTTTCATTGGAACTAAAGCTATTTCAACTTCACAGCTCCCAACACTAGTGTAAATTGCTGCAGGGGTTCTTATCGTAAGGCCTGCCATCCTAAAACCACTTACCATTAGTTATTCAGAGTTTCTTTTTGAGAGATGCCTGTTTTTTTAGATAGTCTTTGCTTTAGACAGACACTAAACAGCAATATAATCGTTCATTCTTTCATTTATACTTTCTCTTATTAATTATTTTCTATTGGAGAAACATTGCTTCTCAACAACATTGTTGTTTTGCAATGTTGTGTTAGTTTCCATTGTACAGCAAAGTGAATTATGTGTGCTATATGTTTACACATATCCCCTCTTTTTTGGATTCATTCATATTTTTTACAAACATTTTGTGTGACCTCCTTAAGTGCTAGGCACAGTGCTGGGACTACAACTATGAAAAAGAATAAAAAACAGTCTCGTACAATTAAGAACCTTTGCTTCCTCATTTCTATTTCATCTCATATGTTGAAAAAGAAGCAGTTTTTTCTTTCCCTCCTTCCTTTTCTTTCCTTGTTTCTTTCCATCATTTTTCTCTCTTTTTCTTACTCATTTTTTTTCACTCAACAAACCTCAGTCATCAGGCTGTACCCCTTTAAGTTATACATGTCAATTACATCTCAATAAGATTGGGAGAAGACAAAAGCAGAAGAAGCAACAGTGATGAGGAGTCCACAGTGTATCAGACATTGTCCTAGGCACTGGGTCACCTTTAGGGTAAAAACAAATCCCAGTTTTCATGGAACTTTCGGGTTGGGGGAGACTATAAGTATACAAGTGTTGGCTCACATAAGCATATACTAGACCATCCCCATAAAAGCATTAAGCAGAGAAATCTGTCAGAGGAGAATGAGGGCTCTAATTTGAGTGTGGTGAAGGTCTGTCCGGTGAGATATTTAGGCTAAGATTTGAAGAGACAGAACCAGTCTTAGAGAGGAATTAGGAATGAGTAGTCAAGCTTTCCAGGCAGAAGAAAAGGCAGCAGACAAATCACTGAGGGAGGAAGAAATCTGGCATATTTGAGCATAGTGGCCCCACTTGGGTTCTCAGAGGCAAACGCCAGGTGGTAGGGAGATGTGTAAGCGCCAACTAGAAACTTAGACTTTATTCTAATAAATATAAAGCTATTTAAGTTGTTCAAGCATGAAACCAATCATTTCCATTAAAAGTAACATCAAAAATAATAATAACATCAGCTCACATTTTTATAGCACTTGCCACATATTGGCAAGACATGGAAAGGCAACTTACTGCTGATCCATTTCTTTGAATAATGTATGATCAGAATACTAAACTAAAAGGTAATGGTATGAGAAAGGAGAAAAAATACTTTCCACTTTTTTTTTTTTTTTTAAACATTTACCAACACATTGCTTTAACCCTTTCCAGGTAGACAAAGCTCACCGCTGGTCAATGGTGTGACTGTGAGGATAATACTTTTAAGTGTGATAGTCTTGTGACCACAGGGACAGTACAAATATGGGAATATAAAGTCAGGCATTACACTTCTCAAATCCCCCTACACACACACACACACACACACACACACACTCAGGAAGGATCGAAGCACATTGAAGGAGGCTGCTGACTGACTGATCAGAGTTGTCTCTTTTTTTTGTTTTGTTTTCCATTTATTTTTATTCATTGGAGGCTAATTCCTTTACAATATTGTAGTGGTTTTTGCCATACACTGACATGAATCAGTCATGGATTTACATGTGTTCCCCATCCCGATTCCCCCTCCCGCCTCCCTCCCCATCCCATCCCTCTGGGTCTTCCCAGTGCACCAGCCCTGAGCACCTGTCTCATGCATCCAACCTGGGCTGGTGATCTGTTTCACCCTTGATAGTATACTTGTTTCAATGCTGTTCTCTCTGAACATCCCACCCTCGCCTTCTCCCACAGAGTCCAAAAGTCTATCCTGTACATCTGTGTCTCTTTTTCTGTTTTGCATATAGGGTTATTGTTACCATCTTTTTAAATTCCATATATATGCGTTAATATACTGTATTGGTCTTTATCTTTCTGGCTTACTTCACTCTGTATAATGGGCTCCAGTTTCATCCATCTCATTAGAACTGATTCAAATGAATTCTTTTTAATGGCTGAGTAATATTCCATAGTGTATATGTACCATAGCTTCCTTATCCATTCGTCTGCTGATGGGCATCTAGGTTGCTTCCATGTCCTGGCTATTATAAACAGTGCTGCGATGAACATTGGGGTGCACATGTCTCTTTCAGATCTGGTTTCCTTGGTGTGTATGCCCAGGAGTGGGATTGCTGGGTCATATGGCCAGAGTTTTCTCTTTGCATCAACAGGAAGACAAGTGGCTGCTAAACTCACCTCTTCCAAAATTATTGCACAGGATGTTTGATCCACTTTGCCTTTGGAGGAACCTAGTGTGGAGATAGCCTGTATTTGTTATTGTTGTTTAGTCACTAAATCATGTCTGACTCTTTTGAGACCATGGACAGGTTCCTCTGTCCATGGGATTTCCCAGGCAAGAATACTGAAGTGCGTCGCCATTTCTTTCCCCAGGGGATATTCCCAACCCAGGGACTGAACTCAGGTCTCCTGCATTGGCAGGGGGATTCTTTACCGTTGAGCCACTGGGGAAGCCCATGGCAGCCTGTATACTGAACTGTTAATTTTGTCAGATATCAAGAGAAATCAACATCAGAAGAAAGCCAAGAAATCTGGCTTTTCAAGTTTAAAGGAAGAGACTGAATGTTATATAGGTGAGTACAAGTGATAACTGAGTATGCCTTAGAAATTCCAGTCAGAGTTTCGCCTCAGCTATCAATGAGTTCATTGTTTTTATTTTGCAGCAGTGATCCCTCTGGAATCACTCTTCTCTGCCTCCAAATACTTCAAAATCTAACCCATTCAGGTAATAATTTCAATGTAGGAAGAACTCTTCTGAACAAGATGCCTAATGGAAATGAAAACAGTAGTTTGGTTTTTTTTTTTTTTTAATGTTCTGCCTTTCTTGTTATCAAAATAATCTGAAATCAATGTAACAACTTCAGACCTGCAGCACATGGTATCATGTTCCAGTTAAACTTTCTGAGAACACTGTAGAAAGGTCATATCATTGAGAGCAGGAATCTTTCACTGAAGCAGTTATCTGGAACTACATTTTCCCTGGCCAACAAAAGTCCAGGTAGCTTAATGAGAAAGGATCTCTCTTCACATCCTGTGTTAGCCATGTGTGTCCTACTGACTGGTAACTTATCCTGAGGAAATAAACCACAAAGTACAAATGGAAACAAAAGGCTAACAGGTTAGCAATGTTTTTTTATAAATAGACATATATAACTTTCAGCTTAATGAAGTCAAGTATCCACTCTACTTCTCTGATTACATCTAGAAAAGTAAATATTAAATTTAGACTGTATTCTGGCATGTTCATTCATTCAGTCATGTCCAACTCTTTGTGATCCCATGGATGGTAGCCCGCTAGGCTCCTCTGTCCAGGAGATTCTCCAGGCAAGAATACTAGAGTAGGCTGCCATTGCCTTCTCCAGGAGATCTTCCCAAACCAGGGATCGAACTCACATCTCCTGTGGCTCCTACACTGGCAGGTGGATTCTTTATCATTGAGCCAGCTGGGAAGCTCTGTATTCTTGCCTATATTCTAAAATGGACTGTCAGTAGATTGGACTTGTAATATTGGATGCATAAACTAAGATTAAAAATATTCAGTACACATGAGACTAAGAGCAGAGAGAGTCACTCTATAGGTATCAAAGATTTGGCTATTTTACAATTAAAAACTGAACTTAACCTTCACAGTTAGCAACTGTGTCAGTTGGGGAAAAAGTGTTAAAATGAAAGTCAGACGTTTAGATTCTTATCAGGCTCTACCCTGCAGTGTAGTATTGAGCACATTACATAAGCCCTTTGGATCACATTTTTTAAATATAGGGAGCAAAAATCAAAGTCTTCAGATGCATTGTGTTTAGAAATATAATGTTATGTATTAGTTTATTTTAAATCAGCTTAATTTCTACTCTACTGGATAAGTGAAACTTTGGCCTCAGTGCATTTGCTATATTCCCCTCTTAATGCTCTCAAGGTGGCCTCTAAACTTTGAAAGTCTCACATAGGTCAAATCCTGAAGAGTGTGTGTATGTTTGTATGAGTGTGGTGTGGTGTGATTTGGGAGAAGGCATGATATGGAAGTGTATCTTAGTCCATTTGAACTGCTGTAACAAAATGCCATAGAATGGATGGCTTGTAAACAACAGAAATTTGTATTTCACAGCTCTGGAGGCAGGAAAGTCCAAGATCGTCTTTCCAACAGATTTGGAGTCTGGTGAAAACTTGTCTCCTGGTTCATAGACAGCAGTATGCTGACAAGGCAGAAAGGGTGTGGGAGCTCTCTGAGCTTTTTTTTCTTTTTTTAATATAAGGGCACTGATTCCACTCATGAGTGTTTTCTGCCTTTATGAGTCAATCACCTCCCAAAGTCTCCTCCTCCAAACACTATCACATTGAGGGTTGGAGTCCAACACATGCATCTGGGAGGGACGCAGACACTGTCAGTCACAGGATTCATCAGAATCTTGATGAAAGCTGGCCAAAAAAATTGCCTTAAAATTCTTGTGCGTCCCTGTGAGCTAGTCCTCCTTGCTGGCTGTAACACTTCATTTATTCATATCCATGTGACTGTCTCTAGTCCAGAGGCTGTTGGCCATTTCCGTGCTCTTCAAGGTTAGATGAAATCACTGCTCTGTCTCAGGCCACAATGGGCCAGTGAGCCCTAGGACCTCCCCGCTACAGGCCTTTCTCCCACTGAGGTCTCATCGCTTACTGGACCTTTACCCAGGTACTCATTGCTATCAGCAACCTCAGATCCACTGTCATTTGACCCCTCTTGGAGCTTGATCCAGGGGCAGAGCATAGAAAACTCCCTCAAATCCACCAAAATGTGTGCCTCCTGATGTCTCTCCCTTCCCCAAAGGGTAAAATGTTGCCTGGGCTAGATACGAAGCTCTGCTCTTACCCATGATATTTCCCTCCTAATTCTTACTTATTTTCTGAGCTATTTCCATTCCTACTGGGCTAGTGAAACAGACCCCTTGAAAGACTCTCGTTTCCCTTTCCTTTCTGCTGCTGTGTGCCATTCCTGAGGCAATGAGCACGCAATGGCCAAGCATGAAGAAAATATGAGCCATCTCTAAGGACGCTTATATTCTGAATTCAGTGTGAGCAGTTTCTTCGTACTGGATCTGGAGGCATTGAGGGTAGAATTTCTGATAAAGAGCAAAAGCCATTAAAATAACCTAATGACACTATTTTTTTTAAATGCACATAATAAACTCTGCTATCCCATATAAATAGCAAATGAAGTATGCTATTTAAGTTTGTGTGTTCAGCCATTCAGCCGTGTCTGACTCTTTGTGACCCCATGGACTATAGCCCACCAAGCTCCTCTGTCCTTGGAGTTTTTCAGGCAAGAATACTAGAGTGGGTTGCCATTTCCTCCTCCAGGGGATCTTCCTGAACCAGGGATCAAAACTTCGTCTCTTGTATCTCCTGCATTGGCAGGACGATTCTTTGCCACTTGTGCAATTTAAGTACAGAGTTTTATTAATCTAGAGTTCACATAACCTGCATACTATATGGCTCTCTAATTTCCATAAAGTAGATATAATACAGACACAATAAATATTGATTATGCTAAATTCTCATTTTGTTAGTCGTTCAGAGTAAATGCAGAATTATTTATGGCTTTAATAACTATAACTAACAAACATATGGAGGTATTAGTTAAAGTTAAGTTCAGGCAGAATAACAGAAAGTTTGCTCTATAAATAGAGTAACTCCAAGAACCACAAAATATGTAGTGTGAGATATGAGCAATTTGGTTGAGACAGAACTCTATAATTGAATGAATCCATTGTGCATTGCTTGGCATTTTAACTCAAATAAAACAAGTTAGCCAACTTAAAATCCTTTTTTCAAGGAAATGTGGATACAAATCTGTAACAAATGACTGAAAATGTAACCAATCTAAATAGAAACAGACTTATTCACTGTAAGGAAATAAATGTTACACCCAGAAGCAAAAGTAGAAGCGGAAGCTTAAGCCTATAAACTCTTTTGCATTGTTGTTTAGTTGCTAAGTTGTGTCTGCCTCTTTTGTGACCCCATGGACTGTAGTCCACAGGCACTTCTGTCCATGGGATTTTTCAGTCAAGAATACTGCAGTGGGTGGTTGCCATTTCCTCCTCCTGGGGATCTTCCCAACCCAGGGATCAAACCTGCATCTCCTGCATTGGCAGGTGGAATCTTTACCACTGGGCCACCAGGAAAGCCCATAAACACTCTAGATAAGCTGAATTTAGTTTCACAGACTCTAAACAAACATTCAAAATGTTTGATTTATAATTGTACTAATTAACACGAAGTCTATAAATTGATGACAGTTAATTTACTATTTGATTATTCCGTGAAGAACCAAGTGTTCTGTTGGTTGCACTCAACCAATCGAAACTTTTATTAAACTACTACAGGTATAAACACTGGTAGGCAGCACAGATACAGACTCTTAAGACAAAATCGCTTCCTTACAGAATTTAAAGCTAATTCAAGAAATAAATAAATAGTGGCTTATAAAATAGTGATTAGTCATATTTTCATTTAACAAATAGTTCTTGACTAATTTATTTCAGGCACTGGGCTGAGTGCTGGACTTGAATAACTTCCTCTCCTACAATATAGAACCACTGTCCTACTGAAAGAGGTAATTTAGAAGGTAATTATAATATGTATGCTTAGATAAGGCTCAAAGTTCTATGAGAGATCCAGGAGAGGTACTATGGCCTCCATAAAGAAAGCACTTCTAGCTGAGACCCGGAGAAAGCATATATAGAAGATATCCAAATTAAAAGAATGTAGAGCATGGGAGTTTAAAAAAAAGAGAGAGAGAGACACTTAATCATTATAAGAAATTTATTTAACCTGATTAGAGATTTATAATGTCTGAAAGAACATTTTTATGAGGAAGAATAGCAGTGTAAGGAGGAAGAATAGATTACAACCAAATTGAAATCTGTAGTAGTTAGAACAGTGCCCCCCAAAATATCTATCACTTCACTCCCATAACACAGAAATGTGTTAAATTGCAAGCAAAAAGTCTTTGTTAATATAACCAATTATTAACCTTAAAGTAAAAAGATTCTCTGGGGTTATCTGGGTGAGCCTGACCTAATCACATGAATCCTTAAAGGCTGAGAATTATGACTGGATGAAGAAAGAGGGGGAAGTCAGAAAAATTCAATTCATGAGAAGACCTCAATCCCCTATGGTTGGTTTTGAAGGGGTCAAAAAGCAAGGCATATGACTATAGAAGTTAAGGGCAGCATCAACTGACAGTGAGCAAGGAGCAGGCACCTCAGTCCTGCAACCCCAAGGAAACGACGGAGGCCAACAACCTGAATGAGCTTGGAAATTGAGCCTGGAAGACAGCCCGAGGTGACTGGTGTCTTGATTTCAATCTCGTGAAATCCAGAGCAAAGAAACTAATTGAGCTAACCTGGAATTTGTAACTACAGAACTATGAAATAAATTTGTATTATTTTCAAAACACTGATATAAAGTTAGAGAGGTAGTAGAGGCTAACAATTTTAGGTCCTCTTATGTCCACCAGGTTATTATAGAAGTTTGCTGCAAAGCATACATAAAAGTGAGTTTTACATGAAAAGTAAATTTAACAGCAATGTGAAAAGTAGACGCTAGAAAGTAAGATTCTCTGTTGTTGTTGTTTAGTCACTATGTCATATCCCACTCTTTGCAACACCATGGGCTGTAGCCTGCCAGGCTCCTCTGTCCAGGGGATTTCCCAAGTGGTAATATTGAAGTGAGTTTCCATTTCCTTCTCCAGGAGATCTTCCTGACCCAGGGATCAAACCCATGTCTCCTACATCGATAGGTGAATTGTTTACTGCTGAGCAACCAGAGAAGCCCCCATTTTAACAATTCTTAAGATTCTCTACTACATTGTAATCTCTGTATAGGTAGGAATTGTTGATTGACATTGCTAGAACACCATTCCCTAGAACAGTTCCAGTATTTAACAGGCACTCTGAAAATATTTGTTTTTGAGAAAATCATACTATGTAACATTAGAAAAGATCAGTAATTCTTGGTCAAATTTTGCAAAACTGCAATTATGGACATACTTGGGGAAAAGTGGTCAGAGTCTTCAACTTCACTCACTATTCGGTATAGAATACTGAATACTGCTATTTTTTTTCACTTTCACT
This sequence comes from Odocoileus virginianus, assembly GCF_023699985.2. Classification (NCBI taxonomy): domain Eukaryota; kingdom Metazoa; phylum Chordata; class Mammalia; order Artiodactyla; family Cervidae; genus Odocoileus; species Odocoileus virginianus. Next base: position 183,296 of record NC_069692.1, on the reverse strand, counting down.
GAAGGAATATTCAGGTAAGAAAATAAAAATCAGTTCTCAAACTAGCACTAAGGTGACAGTAAGTGCTGAGAATGGACCTATTATCCTGTAGAAGGTGAGAAGGACAAGAAAGATACGGTGAGGACTTGACTTGACAGGAGACCCATCTAGAATCAGGAGTAATTATCTTCCGAAGCTCTCCTGGTGACTGTTTTTCCTCTATATTCCTTCCTCATCATAGCTACATGTTCTGGATTTCTCACTCATTAATGAGGTAGAAATGAAGCTACATTTCCAAATTAATCATTAGAGTAAACCATTCCACATAGGTACCATAAAATGCCTTTGGGGAAAGAAAACTAAAATCAAAACTCAATGGAAAAAAACATTCTGAAGTACTAGTGTGGGTCTTAGCATTAAGACAAATTAAGTTTTTGGAAAATTACATTTGTCTTCTGTATTTTTCATACTGTTAATTCTGTCATTATTTGAACAGTAATTTTCCCAAAAGAAAAGATGAAGCTAATCATCATGCATCTGTGCAAACATAGTTCAATATTTTGCACATAATTACTATTCAATAAACAATGCCGTCTCTCCCATTTATTTGAAAAAGCAAAAAACTGAAAACTAGGAAAAGGTCTCTCAAAAACTAACAACTATCTCATAGTAATCTTCATTTAAAAGCTTCATTGCCTATACTCAAAGACAGATAACAAAGGCAGTTCATTCTTTTGATCTTTAGACAATTACTGAGTGCTTAAACAAACTGGAAAATTCTTAAAGAGATGAAAATATCAGACCACTTTTCCTGTCTCCTGAGACATCTGTATGCAGGTCAAGAAAAAATAGTTAGAACATGAAACAACAGTTAGGATATGGAACAAAGGATTGGTTCCAAATCGAGAAAGGAGTACATTAAGGCTGTATATTTTCACCTTGCTTGTTTAAATTTTATGCATGGGAAATGCCAGGCCAGGTGAGTCACAAGCTGGAGTCAAGATTTCCAGGAGAAATATCAATAATCTAGATATGCAGATGATACCACTCTAATGGCAGAAAGTGAATAGGAACTAAATACCCTCTTGATAAGGCTGAAAGAAGAAAGTGAAAAGGCTGACTTGAAATTCAGATTCAAAAAACTGAGATCATGGCATCTGGCCCCATCATTTCATGGCAAATAGATGGGGGGAAAAGTGGAAACGGTGTCAGATTTTACTTTCTTGGCCTCTGAAATCACTGCAGATGGTGACAGCAGCCATGAAATGAAAAGACGTTTGCTCCTTGGAAAAAAAGTTGTGACAAACCTAGACAGAATATTAAAAAGCAGAGATATTACTTTGTTGACAAAGGTCCATATAATCAAAGCTATGTGTTTTTTTTTCCAGTCATCATGTACGGATATGGGGGTTGGACCATAAAGAAGCTGTTCACTGAAGAACTGATGCTTTCAAATTGTGGTGCTGGAAAAGACTCATGAGAGTCCCTTGAATTGCAGGGAGATCAAACCAGTTAATCCTAAAGGAAATTAACCCGAATATTCACTGATGCTGAAGCTGAAGCTCCAAAACTTTGGCCACCTGATATAAAGTGAAAGTTTAAATACAGACACAATAAAAGTCCATGGAATTCTCCAGCATTCTCCAGAGTACTGGAGTGGGTAGCTGTTGGATCTTCCCAAGCCAGGGATTGAACCCAAGTCTCCCACATTGCAGGTAGAATCTTTCCCAGCTGAGCCACCAGGATGATGCATTGGAAAAGACCCTGAGGCTGGGAAAGACTGAAGTCAAAAGGAGAAGTGGGGGTGCAGAGGATGAGATGGTTCGATAGCATCGCCAACTCAATGGACATAAATCTGAGCAAGCTCAAGGAGACAGTGGAAGACAGAGGAGCCTGCTTGCTGCAGCCTATGAGGTCACAAGGAGTGAGACTTTATATAGCAACTGAACAACAACAAAATCATGTGAGAAGTATCACATCACATGCAGGGACTCAGTGATGTCCATGATTACAGAGAGTTCACAGTCTACTTGGGGAAACAGTCATGGATCAAACAATCACACTAATACATATATGACAAACAATGCATATTCATAATGTAATGAACATGTTTCCCACATTAAAAAAAAAAAAAGCTGAAAAACAGTGCAAGACAGACATGATGGCATTCTAATGAAGTGTGGCATTTTGTTGGACATGCAAACAATTTAGTAATGCCAGCACAGAGGTCTGAGTCTCATGAGAAGCTGGAAATAGGGTTGGGGAGGGAGGTAGCCAGACCGCATCCTGCTGAGCTATCTGGACTTTATTCTGTAGATGATAAACACATCCACTCTCTTGGGCTTTCCCTTTAATAAAGTAATTCTTCAACTTTTCCATAAGACTTACAAAACTGTACACAGGAATTTCTATGTTTTAAAAATATTTATAAACAAATAATAGTATGACTCATAACAATCATGTGTCCCATGTCCAGAAAAAATATTTCACTTATATTTTGTCCTTACTCATTTAGAAATGAATATTTTTTACTTGTAGGTAATATTTCAGCCTTTCTCTCTCTCTCTCTCATGCAAATACACAAACACCTGGAAATTGCCCTCTTTGTTACAGAACCCAAGTTGTACAAATTGCATAAAACATTAGGAGGGAAGTTTCCCTTCCTTCCCACTTTAATCCCCAAACACTTTTAAACTATACAGAAAAAAAAGACACCAGCTACAGAATACAAAATGAATGTCTGCCTTCTGTAGAGAAAAACAAAATGTTGCATTTTAACTGAGAAAATGTTCTTTAATATCAACATAACACCAGGGAATAGAAATAAAGGATATTTAAATTAGCATTTCTTATAACAGTGGTAATCAATCTTACTCTTTCCTCAAATGAACAGTTTTGATTAAAATGTAAACATAACCCAGAGGTTTAATGAAGAAATTATAGTCCCTGAACTCATAAAAATTCTATTATATTGGCTGCTACTTGCATTTTTTAAAAAAATGTGGGGAAAATAGTTGGCCATTTTGTTTCATATGCTCTTAATCTAATCTGCTTCACTGTCTGCATAAGCAACACATGTTAAAAAGTTCAGTTCAGTTCAGTCACTCAGTCATGTTCGACTCTTTGCAATCCCATGGACTGCAGCACGCCAGGCTTCCCTGTCCATCACCAACCTCCAAACCTACCCCAAATCCATGTCCATTGAGTTGGTGATGCTATCCAACCATCTCATCCTCTGTTGTCCCCTTCTTCTCCTGCCCTCAATCTTGCCCAGCATCAGGGTCTTTTCCAATGAGTCAGTTCTTCACATCAGGTGGCCAAAATACTGCAGTTTTAGCATCAGTCGTTCCCATGAACACCCAGGACTGATCTCCTTTAGGATGGACTGGCTGGATCTCCTTGCAGTCCAAGGGACTCTCAAGAGTCTTCTCCAACATCACAGTTCAAAAGCACCAATTCTTCAGCACTCAGTTTTTTTTATAGTCCAACTCTCACATCCACACATGGCTACTGGAAAAACCATAGCTTTGACTAGATAGACCTTTGTTGGTAAAGTAATGTCTCTGCTTTTTAATATGCTGTCTAGGTTGATCATAGCTTTTCTTCCAAGGAGCAAGCATCTTTTAATTTCATGGGTATCATCATCATCTGCAGCGATTTTGGAGCCCAAGAAAATGAAGTCTATATTTTCCATGAAGTGATGGGATCAGATGCCATGATATTAGTTTTCTGAATGTTGAGTTTTAAGCCAACTTTTTCACTCTCCTCTTTCACTTTCATCAAGAGGCTCTTCAGTTCTTCTTCACTTTCTGCCATAGCGGTGGTGTCATCTGCGTATGTGAGGTTATTGATATTTCTCCCAGCAACCTTGATTCCAGCTTGTGCTTCATCCAGCCTAGCATTTTTCATGATGTACTCTGCATATAAGTTAAATAAGCAGGGTTACAATATACAGCCTTGACATACTCCTTTCCTGATTTGGAACCAGTCTGTTGTTCCATGTCCAGTTCTAACTGTTGCTTCCTGACCTGCATACAGGTTTCTCAGGAGGCAGGTCAGGTGGTCTGGTATTCCCATCTCCTTCAGTGTAATCTAAATATTGGAGTAAATGCTCAAGTATGTAATAGATTGTGAGAGATATTTTGGGCAGAGGGCAGGGAGAGAAGAAGTTTTCATTGCTCTAAAATGGAATAGTTATCTGTATTGGACAAATCATGTTTCCTCTAATATTCTGAAGCTATTATCTATTAAGGAAATAGTTAAAGCATAAATTACTGGTTAAGCACAGAGCCATAGTTTAGCATATTCCTTGTTTAACTAGGAGGACCTAAAAGTTCATCCCATCTACATTCTAAAATGTGTTCTTGGTGTAACAAAGCTTAACCTTTTTGACACTGACCTGTGGTCATAGGCAAAGTAAGCAATATCAGGAGCTGTAAAGATGGAAGATACAATTACCCAGAGGCTATATATTTGCAATACTGATAAAGTAAGAAAAAGGTGATGTACTACCGAACTTGTAGCTGTCAGAGGAGGTCATCTAAAAGACATGACCTGGATGAAAGAAATCAAAGAGGACACAAACAGATGGAGAAATATACCGTGTTCATGGATTGGAAGAATCAATATTGTCAAAATGGCTATTCTACCCAAAGCAATCTATAGATTCAATGCAATCCCTATCAAACTACCAACGGTATTTTTCACAGAACTAGAACAAATAATTTCACAGTTTGTATGGAAATACAAAAAACCTCGAATAGCCAAAGTAACCTTGAGAAAGAAGAATGGAACTGGAGGAATCAACCTGCCTGACTTCGGACTCTACTACAAAGCCACAGTCATCAAGACAGTATGGTACTGGCACAAAGACAGAAATATAGATCAATGGAACAGAATAGAAAGCCCAGAGATAAGTCCACGAACCTATGGTCACCTTATCTTCGACAAAGGAGGCAAGGATATACAATGGAAAAAAGACAACCTCTTTAACAAGTGGTGCTGGGAAAACTGGTCAACCACCTGTAAAAGAATGAAACTAGAACACTTTCTAACACCATACACAAAAATAAATTCAAAATGGATTAAAGATCTAAATGTAAGACCAGAAACTATAAAACTCCTAGAGGAGAACATAGGCAAAACACTCTCCTACATAAATCACAGCAGGATCCTCTATGACCCACATCCCAGAATTTTAGAAACAAAAGCACAAATAAACAAATGAGACCTAATGAAACTTAAAAGCTTTTGCACAACAAAGGATACTATAAGTAAGGTGAAAAGACAGCCCTCAGATTGGGAGAAAATAATAGCAAACGAAGCAACAGACAAAGGATTAATCTCAAATATATACAAGCAACTCCTCCAGCTCAACTCCAGAAAAATAAATGACCCAATCAAAAAATGGGCCAAAGAACTAAACAGACATTTCTCCAAGGAAGACATACGGATGGCAAAAAAACACATGAAAAGATGCTCAACATCACTCATTATCAGAGAAATACAAATCAAAACCACAATGAGGTACCATTATACACCAGTCAGGATGGCTGCTATCCAAGTCTACAAGCAATAAATGCTGGAGAGGGTGTGGAGAAAAGGGAACCCTCTTACACTGTTGGTGGGAATGCAAATTAGTACAGCCACTATGGAAAATAAAGTCTGGATATTCCTTAAAAGTGATGGGAATCAGATCCTGCATATGACTTCTGAAGTGATTACCACTTCTAGGCATTCTCTTCACTGTAAAGAACTCAGATTCGTAATGACTCTGCCAACTGTGTCATCGCATGCGAGTTATTATATTCATCATGGCAGCAACCTGATTCCACTTCATCAGCCTAGCATTTCATGATGGTAGCTTGTGTTAAATAAGCATGGATTATAATTCAGCCTTGAAAAAGACCTTCTATTTGGATCCAGTGTTGTTATGAGATGTAAACTGTTGCCCATGAGCCGATACAGTTGCTCAGAGATAAGGGGACCATTCTTCAGTATACTAAATGGCCAGTCAAAGGTTCCTCGATCCCTCTCACCCCGTCCTTGGAATGTATGTTTTGCCCACTGTTCCCACAGTGGAAGCCATTTTTAAGGACACAGCCTTGAAAGAGCACTGTTTTGTTGAGATCTTCTATGTGGAATATACGATTGAGCCCAGTTACAGCCTTTATCTTAAACTTTAAGATTCTGGAGGTGGGTTCAGAGATCTACCCCTCTTGCAGCTGCCCAAAACAGGACTTGTAAGTTCCCTTGCTTATCAAACTGGTGGTGGTGGTTTAGTCGCTAAGCCATGTTCAACTCTTGTGATCCCATAGACTGTAGCCTGTCAGGCTTCTCTGTCCATGGGATTCTCCAGGCCCAGGAATCAAACCCGGGTCTCCTGCATTGCAGGCAGATGACTTACCAACTGAGCTATGCGGGACACCCTCCTTGTTAAACTGCCACCTGCCAATCTGGTCTGTCTCTTCTTCAGTTTCTTCTTACCTTCCATGTATGCGAGCCAATTTGCAACCAACAGTAGCTCCAGGGAAGCAATGTATGCTATTTGCTATTGGCTATGTTCAACAGTAAATTTTAAGAAAGTGATTACCACAGGGAGAATCAGTCAACTTGCAATCAGAAATTCGGAACTTGTATGATTGAAAAACCTGACAGACTCAAACGTGAAGAGAATGGATTAAAATTGGCTTAGAGACAAAGGCCAGTATGTATATATTTTCTACTAGATAAAATGAAAGAGGGAAAAGATTATATTACAGGTGCAGATGACAGATATGTTCTGGAGAACCGTAAGACAGCTTCTAACATTTGAAGAGAAACACCTGGAAGAAGAAAACAAAACAATAAAGCAGAATCCAGACTTATGGAATTGACTGGAAACAAATAAATCAGATGCTTACTGAATTTTCCTGCAAGCCACCTGCAACGCAGGAGACCCGGTCCAATTCCTGGGTCGGGAAGACCCCCTGGAGAAGGGACAGGCTACCCACTCCAGCATTCTTGGGTTTCTCCGGTGGCTCAGATGGTAAGAGGCTTCCTGCAATGCAGAGACCTGCATTTGATCCCTGGGTTGGGAAAATTCCCTGGAGAAGGGAAAGGCTACCCACTCCAGCATTCTTGCCTTTATAATTCCATGGACAAAGGAGCCTAGCGGGCTACAGTCCATGGGGTTGCAAAGAGTCAGACATGACTAAGCAACTTTCACTTACCAAATTTTCAATGGAATGCTTACCATAACTTTGACTAATAAATATCTTGGATTATTCCAGACTAAATAAGCAAACAAGAAAGCACTGTGGATCCTCAAAATTATGGGAAGGAATGAGTTAAGAAAGCTTTTAATTGGACACAGTTTTCAATTCCTGTTTCAGCTAAGCCAAGAACAATAGAACAAAAGAAACAGATGGCAGAGTCAAACAGTGGGGAGGATAATAGATATAAGAAATCTTCCAGAGCAGAATAAGAAACTTAATCAAAGAACCTCTGCCATCTCAGGGTGGGAGGTCTTAAAATGTCGGTCAAATGGGACTCCGGAATTGCTTACAGACCAGTGGCTGCTGGGTGCCACCAGGCTTCTTTTTCCCCAGTGGGACTGTTTATTGCCTTTATCCTGTTCCCACTCCATTTTTGTAAACTGAGGTGAGCAGCGAGTAGGTAACATGTCTTTTTTGTTCATACATCTCCAGTTCAAGATGACTCATAACACAACATTATGTCTCTTGGAGATTACAGATTTGAATTTGATTCAGTGACTTGTTGGAATCTTGGGTTGTCTCAAAGAGGAGTTGTCTGTTTTCTATTTGGGAGAAGAAGGAAAAGTTATTGGACAGTGCCAGAGACAGCTAGTTCTGCCCTATGGGGTTTTCAAGTAGGAGTCTGGTGTATTCTATGTAGGTCTTCTCCCTAATTAAGGAAAAACCTAAAACAAAAATTAGAGTTTGGTTCCTTAATTTAAAAAAAGACCTACATAAAATACACCAGACTCCTGCTTGAAAACCCCATAGGAGCACGCGTGACCTTGAGATAGACTGAGATTTTTTTCAGAGCTACAATGTGGCACTGACTGTGCCCAGTATCTATCTAGTTGAAGTTAGTTGATGAGTTATCAGCTACCCATCTCTCTGCCCAAAAGTGGCAGAGACTCCCTGGAAGGAGAGAACATAATTTGAAACTTCTGCAGATTTTTATCCACACTGTCCAGCATTAAATACAGAATTACTTAGCAAGACAAAAGAACCAGAGAGAAAATAAACAATGGAAGTAGGCTCACTAGTGATCTAGATATTAGCATATCTCTGAAGACCTTTCAAATAATTGTTATTGATATGTTCAAGAAAATAAAGGGAAAATCAACAAAGTAAATTAAAATACAGACTATTTAACTAACAAATTGAAATCTATAAAAAAGGATCAACTGAAAATTGAAGAAAAATAATGCAAATCTAAAATCAAAATCTCACTAGAGTTTAACAGAAAGATTAGACATACCCAGAAGAAAATAAGATTAGTGAATTCAGACAGACCTATATAAAATATGCATGTAAATCTCTATGTTTCCTTTGTACTAGTGCCATGTGTTTCTAATGAGTCCAAGCAGGTAACGCTTCTGTGCCTTCTGAATCCCTCTTCTCTTCTATTAAAGCTCCAGAATCATGTGTCCAAATGTTGCATCTACAGGAGGTGAAGTCTCCATCAACCTGGGTCACTGAGTGACTTTGTCAATCAGAAATCCCCACAATTCCCACAGACCTACGTGAAACATGAAGCATACAAAAGAATCTTTTTTGGTGTTGTCTTTGAAATTTTGTTTTGCCTTGTTTTGTAGTTCTAATACAGCAGTTATTAAGTCTTAATTTAGTGAATATACCTATGTTTCTATAGAAAACTAGCAATGAAATCAGATGATTCTGCTCAATTGTTTTTCTCAATAAATCATACTACCTATTAAGTCTAGACATATAAGCTAAACTAACCAAGTTCAATGACCAGCCATCTGGAAGTCAAGATTGGCTTTATTGTTTGTTTCATTTCTTTAATTTGCATGCTAAAACACATTTTGTTGACTGGGTTTAATAAAAGCTTCTGTTAGTGAAGGATTCTAGAAATTCTCTCTTCCTGGCCCCATCGCAGTGTAGAAAACGCCTAGTTTGACCTGTGCTCCTGACCAATGGCGACATTATTAAAATTGGCTACTACCCAAGTAAAGTGGTATCTCCATAAAAGCCACTCTCTTGATATATATTTATGAGTAAAAAATGAGAAATTTATTCAGAGCTAATTGGCACATGACGATTACTTTTTGTCATCGATTGTATGTAACACTAAAAAATCTGCCTTTTTATAAAATATTAGTAGGCATTCTATTTAAAAGACAGGTATTCTATTTTAAAGTCAAAGTTTCTACTTCATAACATGCCAAAGGATGTGAAAGATAATTACTTCTTCAACAAGTATGCCTCAGAGATTTTTCTTGGATTCATTGCATTTAAAAGGTCATCCATCTGAAATTAGGTGTTAGATTTAAAATCGAAGGCAGGATAGCACAGTGAATTGATGTTCACTGAACATAGTGTTTGGAGTCTAATTGCCTTTGTTCACATTCTGCCTCTTATTATCAATCTCTTAAACTTATTTAGGTCCCATTTTCCTCCATTTCTTAGTATGGAACTCATAGAATTTTAAGGATTAAATAGGACAATAAATGATGCATAGAAAATGCTCAATAGTTGGCTGGAAGGGGTAGAGCTGTATCATAATGCAGTTGTGTGTTTAAAAAGAGTCTGTATCTCAATACCACATAGTTAAGTAAAGTAATTAAATAAAACAGAAGGCTTCAGTTGCAGTAAATGATAGGAGATAGACGCATACAAGTGGTAGCTGAAAATAGAAGAGATGATTGTATATTAGAAAGTAAGTTATACTGATGATACAGATGTGATCATCAGTCTGTATCACCAAAACAGCTGTTTGTCTCCTCCCTGAAGGTAAAAGTAGTTTAAAGTTCTCTTACTGCCAATGGACTATGGCTAAAATTCACAGACAGAATGAACAAAGAGTAACAAAGTAGAAATTATTTCAAAGTAATCTATTCTAGTGAACAGAGCATATGTTATCAGTGTTTATTTTTTATTTTAAGTAAAATTCTATTAAATGTCTGCTATGTAACAAGAACTTTTGTAGTTACCTGAGATTAAAATTGGCAAATCGCTTGCCTACCTCAGAAGTCATTAAACCATCTGTTGCTTTAATAATAGCAAAGAGGAACTAAAGAGCCCTTGATGAGGGTGAAAGAGGAGAGTTAAAAAGCTCGCTTAAAACTCAGCATTCAAAAAACAAAGATCATGGCATCTGTTCCCATTACTTCATGGCAAATAGATGGGGAAAAAGTGGAAACAGTGGCAAATTTTATTTTTGGGGGGCGCCAAAATCACTACAGACGATGACTGCAGCCATGAAATTAAAAGACGCTTGCTCCTTGAAAGAAAAGCTATGACAAACCTAGAAAGCATGTTAAAAAGAAGAGACAATTCTATGCCAAAAAAGATCTGTATAGTCAAAGCTGTGGTTTTTCCAGTAGTCAGGTAGAGTTGAACCATAAAGAAAACTGAGTGCTGAAGAATTGATGCTTTCTAACTGTAATGCTGGTGAAGACTCTTGAGAGTCCCTTGGACAGCAAGGAGATCCAACCAGTCAATTCTAAAGGAAATCAGTCCTGAAGATTCATTGGAAGGACTGATGTTGAAGCTGAAACTGCAGTATTTTGGCCACCTGATGTGAAGAACTGACTCATTGGAAAAGACCCTGATACTGGGAAAGATTGAGGGCAGGAGGAGAAGGGGGTGACCGAGGATGAGACGGTTGGATGGCATCACTGACTCAATGGGCATGAATTTGAGCAAAGTCCAGGAGATAGTGATGGACAGGGAAGCCTGGCATGTTGCAGTCCATGGGGTCACAAAGAGTCAGACATGAATGAGTTAATGAACATCAACAATGATTACATAGGCTAGCCATGATTCAGTTTGGGTGGGATTCCACAAGGCATGATTGCAAGAATATGAATAATGTCATGAGGAAATTTGTAGACTAAACATCTCAATTTGCCCCCTGGTTTACAACGGTCCACATTCCTCCCACATACAAAATGATCATTTCCTCCCAAACCCAGGTTCTTTGCTCCAGAAACTCTGGTTCCTTAGTTCTGCCTTCCCAATCATTCTTCCTTATCAAGAAATGCAGCTTGTGTTCACAGCTGAGTAATTTTTATGTTTGCTTCATGTATGTAAAATGACTGAAGATTCAAATTCCTCTTTGTATTCTTACTGTCTGCCTTATACAGATCAAGCTAACAGTGTTCCTGTCTACATAACTCACAAAATTTCTTTACTTTCTTATGAATCTTATTGGGGTTCATTTCATTTAACAAACCTACGCCAATAAGCATCTTCAAGATAGCATACTTTCTACCTTCGGGTTATGCGGAAGCTGTGAGAACAAAGCCCAGCTGTTTGACTGAACAGTTCTTTGAGTTACTACCTTACATCTTTCTGAGGTTTTAACAGAGGATTTTATAATCACATTTATGGCTTTATTTTTAAATCATAATTTTCTGGATTAAAAATTAGGCCATTGTTATCTCTCATAGTTCCTTGTGGGTCTAATATTTACAGGTGCCCTGGGTGATTCTGCTTAAGCATCTCGCTTAAAGTTGTGGTCAAAACGGGAGCCAAATGCAATCATCTGAAGGCATGACTGGGGCTGGAAAAATCTATTCTCAAAGTGAATCACTTAAATGGCTGGCAAGTTGTTTCTGTTTGCTGGCAGGAAGCCTCAGTTCATCCCCATGTGACTGTTCCCACAAGGTTGTTTGAATGTCCCCGTGATATGACAGATGGATTTCCCCAGAGTAAATGATCCAAGAGAGGGAAAGTTAGAAATCAAAATGCTTTTGTGACCTAACTTGGGAATCATACAAGACCACTTCTACAGTATTCTGTCTGTTGCAAAGGCCACCCATAATTCAAAATGGGTAAGTACCACACCAAGACAAAAATACCAGAAGTGATGCATAGTTGACCATTTCAGAACCTAACTTGCCTTTTAGTGAGAGGAAATAGATGCTAAACACTAAATATCATAAGCAAACTAAACAACATGATCAAAGATGTTAAGTGTTATGAATAAGAAGAAAGAAAAAAAAAGATCAGGGTTAGGGGATAGGGAAAGACGTTTACAGTAATGAATAGAGGTGTCAGAGTAGACCTCATTGGAAAAAATTATAGCTTTGTAAAGACATGAAGAAAATAATATTATAATCTTGATATTCTAATAATCTACTGTCATATTCTGTTTCAAAGAGTATCATATTTTCCATCACAGACTCAATTTAATATATTAAAAAACACATTTCTTATTATGTCTAAGGCTACATTCAAAGCTCATGAAAGCCTCTTTCCAAAGATTTGGTGTTCACAGGCCTTATATAAGAGGTTTAGAAGTTAACACTAAAAGGATTTACAGTAATTCTTAGTGATCTGTTATTTTTTTGTGAATTCTTAACCATTATTTAGTGCATACAAAATAATGGATGTAAGATACATGAAACTTAATGAAGTATAATAATAAAGTGACATACATGAGTTCAGTTCCATTCAGTCATTTAGTCATGTCTGATTCTTTGCAACCCCATGGGCTGCAGCACACCATGTCTCCCTGTCCATCAACTCCCAGAGCTTGCTCAAACTCATGTCCATTGAGTCGGTGATGCTATCCAACCATCTTATTCTCTGTCATCCCCTTCTCCTCCTGCCTTCAATCTTTCCCAGCATCAAGGACTTTTCCAATGAGTCAGTTCTTCACATCAGGTAGCCAAAATATTGGAGTTTCAGCTTCAACATCAGCCCTTCGAATGAATATTCAGGAATGATCTCCTTTAGGATGGACTGGTTGGATCTCCTTGCAGTCCAAGGGACTCCCAAGAGTCTTCTCCAACACCACAGTTCAAAAGCATCAATTCTTCTGTGCTCAGCTTTCTTTATAGTCCAACTCTCACATCCATACATGACTACTGGAAAAACCATAGCTTTGACTAGATGGACCTTTATCAGAAAAGTAATGTTTCTGCTTTTTAACATGCTGTCTAGGTTGGTCATAACTATTCTTCCAAGGAGCAAGCGTCTTTTAATTTCATGGCTGCAGTCACCATCTGCAGTGATTTTGGAGCCCAAAAAATAATAAAGTCTGCCACTGTTTCCCCATCCATTTGCCATGGGACTGGATGCCATCATCTTAGTTTTCTGAATGTTGAGTTTCAAGTCAGCTTTTTCACTCTCCTCTTTCACTTTCATCAAGAGGCTCTTTAGTTCTTCTTCACTTTCTACCTTAAGGGTGGTGTCATCTGTGTATCTGAAGTTATTGATATTTCTCCCAACAATCTTGATTCCAGCTTGTGCATCATCCAGCCTGGCATTTCACATGATGTAGTCCACATAAAATTTAAGTAAGCATGGTGATAATATATAGCCTTGATGTATTCCTTTCCTGTTTAGGAACCAGTCTGTTGTTCCATGTCCAGTTCTAACTGTTGCATCTTGACCTGCATACAGATTTTTCAGGAGGCAGAAAAGGTGGTCAGGTAAGTTCACAGTTCACAGACATACATGAACCACCATCCAAATTCAAGATCAGACTATTACCTCTCCTTTTGAAAATGCTTTTTATTCTTCCCTAATCCTGCCTATCTTCCATTTTACTACCCTGAAATGTAAATCCTATCATTAATTTTGAGCTTATCACTCTGGTTGTTAAAACACTTCTAACATATATATGAATATTGCTAAGGCACTATTAGCACTCAATTTGTTTCTTTTTGCATATACATAGCCCTCTGAAATTCTTTTTTTCTCCCAAAAACACTTTGTTTCTAAGATTCATTTGTGTTCTTGTGTGAACTGTTCTCCACCTAATTTAAATTACATACAATATTATATCATGTGTATACAGCACTACTGATACTTTCTCTGGTCAATAAATGCTTTCCAGTCTTTAATGTAATTAAAACAATGATGCTAGAAAATTCTTAGGCAGGTTTTTCCAGGGTGAGAATGAAGAAGGTTAAGATACCACTTACAGTAATAACAATAACAACAATACAAATAGATAGCTAGGAATAAATTTAACAAAATACTGTATGAGACTTTTTTTAAAACATTGAGACAAAAGAGACAAATAGAGATATATACCATGTTCATCAACTGACATAAAATTTCAGTTTTCTTTAAATTAATGTATAGATTAAATGTAATTTCAATAAAAACCTTAAAAGTTTCAAAGAAACTTCACCAGCTGATTATGAAGTTAATATGAATGTACAAAATCTTAATAACAGCTAAGATAATCCTAACAAAGAAACAAATACGTTTTGGGAATTTGTCTTAACCAGACATAGTAAAGTTCAAAACCATCTGATCTTCATCATGTATCATGATTACTTTTCTCCTTAAGCACATGTATTCTTCTGGGGAAAAAATTCAATATCAAATGCATGTGGACATCTTAGCCTCATTGTGTATCAAAATTGAAACAAATAGCTATTAAAAATATTATTAGCATGCAACTTGAGTTTCTCTCAATGGGACTAAGATACAGAGTAAAGTTATTAAATTAATGATCTGCATGAAATTTAATGATTATTAACAGAGATATTTGTTTAATTTAGGGAAATAATTGACTGGTGCTATTATGTTATCCCCATAGACTTTTCAGAGTCTGTTCTGTGAGGTGAGTTTCAAACTGTGTGGCCTGAGAGACCTAAATGCCTTTGATCACATTTTTAAAGAACATGGGAATAAGAACAGTTTGAACTTTCTGTGAAATGATGCCAGGCCCAACAGGAGCTCTATCATTTCACCTGGCTCTATGCTTTGATCTCTTTCCACCATAATTAGATCAGTGTTTGTAATGAAATATTTCAATTTCTCCACTCATACAAATTCAATATGGCTGCTTAATGAAATCAGTGAGATACACCAATTAGTAATAAGCAAAATTTTCAATCAGAATACAGATTTTGAATATATAAATGTATATGAATATAAGGTGTTCAACTGGCTTACAGGAGGAATGCAAAAACCAAGTTTCTACTTAATGCATTATCCATTTGACAGTATATTAATACAATTTCTGATATTAATATTTGTCTTTTTCCCTCAAAAATTTTACTTTTGTTATCTAATTACTTACTCCAGGAAGTCTTATCTAACCTCATAAAGAACTCACCACACCTATTTTGTACAATTCTAGCATCCAGCATACACACCTATCATAGCTTTTATATTCCCTTATTCCACCAAACTGCTGATGTAACTGTTTTCCTTTACAGACTGTAATCTCTTGAAAGCACAGATACCGTCCTTTTCATCTGTATGTGCCACCTAAGGAAAAGCAGTGGACCTTCCTCATAAGGAACATCAAATCTTTGCACTGTTGTTTCCATGACCATATCAACCCAAATATGCTTCCTTTGATAATCATTTCTTTCACAGTGTCAGATGGAAAAAAAAAAAAAAAAGAACATCCTAAAAGTTGAGCATTATGTTTTATTTGGTGATTTTCTAAGGACTTCAAGCCGGGGAGGTAGCCTCTCAAATAGTTTTGAGGAACTGCTCCAAAGAGGTAAGGATAGAGCCACGACACATAGGAACTTTTGCGACAAAGACCAGGTGCTCAGAACAAAAGTTTACTGTTAATAAGCAAGCAAACAAGCAAAAAGCTAGATAGCTGAAGGAATTTAGCACTTGTCTATGAATGGGAAGACATGAGTCTGGGGCCCCTGATACCATTCCTTCGATGTGCACCTCAGCAATCCGAGGCCAGTATGCTGGGCTTTCTCATCCTGGGGGCGCCACTGTGGGGGTGGCTGCGGTGACTGATGGCTTGGTGGCAGGCATCCTATTTCTACCCTGAGCTCCCTCAGGGCTCACAGTGGGGACAGCTGTGATGTGACGGCTTCACGGCCGCAACATCTTTGGTTTAGGGACACGGCAGGCAACATTTTTACCATTGACGACAACTTCCCCTACTTTTACTTAAAGAGTTTTTGAGTGTTTTCAGAAAATCATTACATGATCTTTTCTTCACACCAGTTTATGATGTTCACTAATCTAAGCTATACTTACTGCTTCTTTCTGTCAATCATGGGGGCTCCCCAGGGGGTAAAGAATCCATCTGCCAATGAGGTACCTACAAGAGACACAGGTTCTGCTCCTGGGTTGGAAAGATCCCTTGGAGCAGGAAATAGCAAGCCATTGCAGTATTCTCGCCTGGAAAACTCCATGGACAGAGGAGCATGGTGGGCCACTGTCCTTGGGGTCGCAGAGTCAGATACAACTGAGGATGCAAACACACACAAGCATGGTGCTAGGTACTAGGTCTCTTATAAGCATGAGACACAGACTGTCCTTAAATAATTCAATGACAAGTCAGACAAAATAAAAAAACTAATAAATACTTATTAATTAAAGCAATGCAATAAGTGATATTACATAGACAGGAACAGAGAAATCTGGAAACATACATTTAGTGACTAAGTCTGCTACTTGAGAAAAGATTGAAAGAAAAGGGCATGTTTGCACTTAACAAATAGGCAAGAAGAAATTTTTTTTAAAGAATGTGTACAAAGACATAATTTAAAAAGAAACAAGCAGATATACTGAATAAGGAGCAACTCTCTGAATTTGGAGCCCACGGTATCTGAGATGGAGAAGAAGGAGGTTGGAAAGTTAGCTAGAGGTACAGAACAGACTTTAGAGACAATGTTAAGAAATGTGTGCTTTATTTTGCCAACAAGAATATAGAAGAAATATTTAAACAAGGCAAAGACATCATCAGACTTCTCTTTAGGAATGATGGTTCAGAATAAAGATGCATTTGAAAGTGTAAAAAGTCTGTGGCAGAATGACAAATTAGGAGGTTTTAAAATCTTTTAGGAAAAAAAATAAAAAAATCTTTTAGGGAAATATGAGATGACCTTTCAAATGCGTAGAAATCTGGGGATACAAAGATTAATTTGGCTGATGTTAGTAAAATAGACTCAACCAAGCACAAGAGAATGAAAAGTGCCATGAGGGAGTTACACGTGATCCCCATTTCTCCTATGAGACACTGAAAATGAAAAGGATCTCTCTATTTAAATAATATTTGGGATCCCAACAAAATTCAGGCAGAAATGTCTAGTAAATAAGTATATCTGAAATTCGAGAATAAAGTTGGGACTGGCTGATTAGAAGTTGTCCATTTATAAGTGCTAAAACAATGACAGTAGATGGCATCACCCAAGGTTTATTCAGAAGCAAAAATGAAAGAGAGAAAAAGACTAGACCTTGAGTCATCTACCAACATATAAGCAATGGCCAGAGGAAAAAGAGACTGTGAAGAATTCCAGAAAGAATTATCAAAATGATAACTATAAACCATGACCCATGCATTGCATGCATGCATGCATGGTAAATTGCTTCAGTTGTGTCTGACTCTTTGTGACCCTAAGAGTGGTAGCTTGCCAGGATCCTCTGTCCATGGGATTCTCCAGGCATGAATACTGGAGTATGTTGTCATGCCTTCCTCCAAGGGACCTTCCCAACCTCAGGTTTAAACCCGTGTCTCTTATATCTCCTGCATTGGCAGACGGGTTCTTTACCAATAGAGCACCTGGGAAGCCAGAGGAGGTCACTACTGTTCATCAGATAAGAAGAAACTGCCATGGAGATTAGAAAGCCATTCAGAGTAAGGCAGAAGTCAGAAACTAGATTACCAAGGTTTGAGCTGCAAGCATGGAAGACACAAACTATTCTTTAATGAAAATGATGCTGAAAGAAAAAGAGAGATAGAAAATCAGTACTTCTAGCAGAAAGTTAACAAAAACTTCTTTCACTGCTACTTGAAAAGAAGAAGCTTAAAGAACGGGCAAAATCTGATGTAAAGAAAATAGAAAAGATAATAGAATAAGATTCCAGTATAAGTGATGGAAACTGAGATATTGGTATATTAGGTTCCTACTGAAGTCATAGCTTGGTAGCTTACAGCAACAAAAATATATTATCTTGACAGTTTGAAAGTCAAAAGTCTGAAATGGGATTAATGGGACTGAAAATAAACATGTCAGTAGGGCTGTGTTCCTTTGTGGAGGCTATAGGGGAGAAGCCGTTTCCTTGCTTCTTCAAGCAAGCTACCTACATTCTTTTGTTTGTGGCTTGGTTTGAGGCTCCATCTCCAAAACCAGAGTATTTTCAAATCTCTCTCTCCATTGCTCACATCTTCATGTCTCCTCTGACTCTCTGACTTCCCACTTACAAGGACTCTAGTGAATAAATTGAGCCAACCCAGACAGTCAGGATAATCTCATTATCTCAAGATCCCTAACTTAATCTTTAAAGTCTCTTTTGCCATTGCTGTTGTTTGTCTCTAAGTCATGTCCAATTCTTTGCAGCCTCATGGACTGCAGCTCACCGGGCTTCTCTGTCCTCTATGGTCTCCCAGAGTTTGCTCGAATTCATGGCCATTGAGTCAGTGGTGCTATCTAACCATCTCATCCTCTGCCACCCTCTTCTCTTTTTGCCTTCTATCTTTTCCAGCTTCAGGGTCTTTTCCAATGAATCAGTTCTTCAAATCAGGTGGCCAAAATATTGGATCTTCAACTTCAGAATCAGTCCTCCCAATGAATATTCGGGATTGATTTCCTTTAGAATTGACTAGTTTCCCCTCCTTTAAGTCCAAGGGATTCTCAAGAGTCTTCTCCTGCACCATAATTCAGAAGCATCAATTCTTTGGTGCTCAGCCTTCTTTATGATCCTTCTCTCACACCCATACATGACTACTGGAAAAACCATAGCTTTGATGATACAGACCGTTGTTGGTACAGTGATATCTCTGCTTTTTAAATACATTGTCTAGGTTTGTCATAGTTTTCTTTCCAAGGAGCAAATGTGTTTTAATTTCATGGCTGCAGTCACCATCAGCAGTGATTTTGGAGCCCAAGAAAATAAAATGTGTCACTGCTTCCACTTTTTCCCTTTCTATTTATTATGAATTGATGGGACTGGATGCCATGATCTTTGCCAAGATTTAAGTTATTTGAATATTGAGCTTTAAGCCAGCTTTTTCACTCCCCTTTCACTTTCATCAAGAGACTCAGTTTCTCTTCATTTTCTGCCATTAGAGTGGTATCATCTACATATCTAAGCTCACTGATATTTCTCCTGGCAATCTTGATTCCAGCTTGTGATTCATCCAGCCCAGCACTTCCCATGACGTACTCTGCATATAAGCTAAAGAAACAGGGTGGCAATATACAGCCTTGTCTTACTCCTTTCCCAATTTTGAACCAGTCAGTTATTCCATGTAAGGTTCTAATTGTTGCTTCTTGACTCACATACAGGTTTCTCAGGAGACAGGTCAGGTGGCCTGGGATCCCCATCTCTTGAAGAATAATTTTCCACAGTTTGCTCTGAACCACACAGTCAAAGGCTTTAGTGTAGTCAATGAAGCAGAAGCAGATGTCTTTCTGGAATTCCCTTGGTTTTTCTATGATCCAACAGATACTGGCAATTTGATCTCTTGTTCCTCTGCCTTTTCTAAATCCATCAGGATTGTATATCAGGAAGTTCTCAGTTCACATAATATTGAAGCTAGCTTGAAGGATTTCAAGTATAACCTTACTAGCATGCGAAATGAGTGCAACTGTATGGTAGTTTGAACATTCTTTGACATTGACCTTCTTTGAGATTGGAATGAAAACTGATATTTTCCAATCTTGTGGCCACTGCTGAATTTCCCAAATTTGATGACATAGTGAATGCAGCTCTTTCACAGCATCATCTTTTAGGATTTTAAATAGCTCAGTTGGAAGTCCATCACCTCCACTAGCTTGTTTTTAATAATGTATTCTAATGCCCACTTGACTTCACACTCCAGGATGTTTGGCTCTAGGTGAGTGACCACACCACTGTGGTTATCTAGGTCATTAAGACCTTTTTTGTTTAATTCTCCTGTATATTCTTGCCATTCTTCTAAAGCTCTTCTGTTTCTGCTAGGTCCTTACCATTTCTGTCTTTTATTGTGCCCATCCTTGCTTGAAATGTTCCCTTGATATCTCCAGTTTTCTTGATGAGATCTCTAGTCTATCCCATTCTATTGTTTCCTATTTCTTTGTATTGTTCATTTAAGAAGGCCATCTTATCTCTCCTTACTATTCTCTGAAACTCTGCATTCAGTTGGGTATATCTTTCATGTTCTCCCTTGCCTTTTGCTTCTCTTCTATCCTCAGGTATTTGTAAGCCTCCTCAAACAACTACTATCCTCCTTGAATTTCTTTTTCTTTGGAATGATTTTAGTCACTGCCTTCCTGTATAATGTTAAAAACCTCTGTCCATATTCTTCAGGCTACCAGATCTAATCCCTTTAATATATTTGTCACTTCCACTGTATAATCATAAGGGATTTGATTTAGGTCATACCTGAATGGTCTAGTGGTTTGTTTTCTTCAATTTGAACCTGAATTTTGCAATAAGGCGTTCATGATCTGAGTTATCAGTCAGCTCCAGGTCTTATTTTTGCTAACTGTATAGAGCTTCTCCAACTTCAGTTGTAAAGAATACAATCAATTTCAATTCGGTGTTGACCATTTGGTGATGTCCATGTGTAGAGTCAATGTTGTGTTGTTGGAAAAGATTGTTTGCTATGACCAGTGTGTTCCCTGACAAAAGTCTGTCAACCTTTGCCCTGCTTCATTTTTCACTCCAAGGCCAAACTTGCCTGTTACTCCAGGTATCTCTTGACTTCCTACTTTTGCATTTTTCTTCCCTATGATGAAAAGGATATCTTTTTTTGGTGTTAGTTCTAGAAGGTCTTGTAGGTCTTCATAGAACCGCTCCACTTCAGCTTCTTTGGCATCAGTGTTTGGTGCATAGACTTGGATTACTGTGATGTTGAATAGTTTGCCCTTGAAATGAACCAAGATCATTCTGTTGTTTTTGAGACTGCACCCAAGTACTGTATTTCAGACTCTTTGTTAACTATGAGGGCTACTCCATTTCTTTTAAACAACTCATGCACAATAGTAGATATAACAGTCATGTGGATTAAATTTGTCCATTCCTGTCCATTTAAGTTTACTGATTCCTGAGATGTCAGTGTTCACTCTTGCCATCTCTTGCTAGACCATGTCCAATTTACCTTGATTCATGGACCTAACATTCCAGATTCTTATGTAATATTATTCTTTACAGCATCAGACTTACTTTCACCACCGGACTCATCCACGACTGAGTGCCATTTCTGCTTTGGCCCAGCTGCTTCATTCTTTCTGGAGGTTTTGGTAATTGCCCTCTACTCTTCCCAAGTAGCATATTGGACACCTTCCCACCTGGGAGGTTCATTCTCTGGTGTCATATCTTTTTTCCTTTTATACTGTTCATGGGATTCTCATGGCAAAAAAAAACTTGAGTGGTTTGCCTTTCCTTCTTCCAGTGGACCACACTCTGTCAAAACTCTTCATTATGACCCATCTGTCTTGGGTGGCCCTGCAAGACATGGTTCATAGCTTCATTGAGTTACAGAAGCCCCATCACCATGACAAGGCTGTGATCCATGAAGGGGATCTTTTGCCATATGAGGTAATATATTCACAAGTGCCAGATATTAAGATATCAACATTTGTCGAGGACCATTATTCTATCTACCACATTGCCTAAAGGTAGAATGATTAAACTGGGAAGGGACAATCAACCCCTCTTATTTCAAGAGCAGAAAAGGAGGCCAAAATGGATGATGCCATATATAAATACAGGGGCAAAAACAGGAATTAGTCCTGTCTGATGTTTATATTTTCTTCTTGGCAGAAAAGGTGAAGTATGCCATTGATAAGAAGAATAAATTTTGGAAAAGCTACTGAGTATGTTTCTCCACCCCCTCATCAAAAAGAAATGACTACAGAGGGATCGGGTGGAGAGGGAAGTGGGAGGGGGGACCGGGATAGGGAATACATGTAAATCCATGGCTAATTCATTTCAATGTATGACAAAAACCACTGCAATGATGTAAAGTAATTAGCCTCCAACTAATAAAAATAAATGGAAAAAATAAATAAATAAATAAAAATAAAATTTAAAAAAAATAATAAAAATAAAACTATGTGATATTGCTAATAATGAGTTGTGATGCTGAAAAAGACTTTTATAAAAAAAAAAAAAAATAAATGACTAGAAACAGATGGAGACCATGAACAAGCGTGGGGCCTGGGGGGCGGGGTGGTGCTTCCAGTGGAGTTGGTGTAGTCATTGCGTCCGACTCTTGGACCCCGTGGACTGTAGCCTGCCAGGCTCATCCATCTGTGGGATTTCCCAGGCAAGAATACTGGATTGGGTTGCCATTTCCTTCTGCAGGGGATCTTCCCAAGGGAGTTAGAAAGCACAAAAGTCTTTGGGAAGGTTATCGGCTTAGCACGGAAATTTGTTGAGCAGTACTTCACAGCTTGAGAATGAAATTAAAGAAAATGAACAATTGGACCCATCAGCTAATAGATATCTGAGGGTGACTGTAGTTGGGGAAATAAGGAGGAATATGAGTAAGGATCCTGGTGAATAGACATATAATTGAAATCACTGATCCTAGCACTCGGCTTGCTCAGGTTCACTCTTCCCCAATTGTGAAATATTATAAAAATTTATATAACCAGGATGGGGCATACATGTAAATCCATGGCTAATTCATTTCAATGTATGACAAAAACCACTGCAATGTTGTAAAGTAATTAGCCTCCAACTAATAAAAATAAATGGAAAAATAAATAAATAATAAATAAAAATTAACATAAAAAAAGAAATGTAAATATTAGTGTTCATAAATAAAGCTTTATTGGAACACACAAAAAAAATTTATATAATGTGTAAGATATGTGGGGAAAGGGGAGGAAGAGAGAGAAAGGGAGAGAGAATGAATGAGAATCATTGCCAGGCCTTAGAAACGCAAAATCCTTATCTAAGGCACTGACAAATCAGTACCTTTATGTTTTCAAATTATGAAATCATGCAGTAAACAAAGTAACTGTGGAGGTTGAAACTTACAAAAGTTGAATTAGGATAATTAATAAATTCATCCTCATTCTTCTAGTATGTCATATTGGTTCAATTTTTTGATGGACTCATTAACTTTATTGAAAGTTGCTTTTTTTTTTTTAACAAAGTTTAAAGCTAATCAGGAAATAGAGTTTTTCCACTGGCAAAGGTAAAAAAACATAATTTACTACATAATTATTTAATAATTACTTTGTCTCCAGATGTCTTTTATGTAAAGTTTCACTCTCTCCTATGTAATCTGTTCCATTTAGTTTAACTCTATATACTATTGTTCACATTTTATCAGTTATAATTCATTAAAATATTGTGCAAATTTCTTTAGCAGGTCAAGGCCTGTCAGTGAACATTCTAGAACAATCTTTTCATTACTGAATATTTTACTTCTAAATTTCCTTAACTAGAAATATGCTGGCAAGCCCTTCATTAAATATGAAATGCTCTTATAATGATTTTTTAAATAAAATATTACATTATTTTTTGTTTCTTTAAATGTATTTCTTTGTTCCTTTTCTTGGCCTCATTTGCACAGGCAATGGTTGCACAGGCAACCAAGGGATCTAGAGAAATTTGAATGTTTTAAACTATAATACTTAGTAAATCAGAATGTGTATCAAAATCACATAAGGAACTTTCCAAATATGCAAATGGCAACAAGCTTAGTAAATATTTTGAGGAAAAGGGAAAGCCATACTCAGTGCCCTGGGTTAAGATCACTGTGAGAGCAATGAGGAAAGAGCATAACCTGGAGCCCCAGAAAGAATCACACTCCCGTGAGCAGTGTGCAGAGTAACGCAGTCTTGAAGCAAGGTGATGATCATAAGCGTGACAAGATTATTAGAGATGAAAGAGAAAAATGCAACATCAGTGTTTAAAAAAAGCCACCCTGACTAAATCACAGAGTTGTTCTGGAGACAGTATGAAATTTCAGCAGAAAAAGTGATTTGAAAAACCTAATTCTCTACTTGTTCAAAATCTTCATATGATTTGTTATGTAAAAGCCCATTTCTCTCCCTTCAGGCTCTGTGCTTCTCATGGAAGATTTCATGAGAGGAGAGTTCATGCCTGCCACCACAAGCTAATACTTCTGCAGTCAGTACTTAGAGATTGCTTTTGCAGGCAGTTATGGAAATGGACTTTTATTAGTTTCTTCCTTAAAAAAAAAAAAAACATGATCTGCATAATATCTCTTTAAGAGGAAAGAAGTCTGAGAAAAACATTTGTCTCATTTAAAGATTTACACAAATAACACCCAATACTATGCTCTAAGCCATAGACCTTTTTTAGAATAAAATGAAATGCCAGTACTCAAAATTTCTGATAAATGAGAAAAATCATGTTTCTTATTTTTTTCTGCCATTCTATCCAAATGAATTAGTAATAAAGTTTAAAAAAATTTAAATGAAGTATATTAAAACTATTCAATATATACATTGAATGTGACATACAATATTTTTACTGTTAAAGAATAAAGAAACAAAATTATACAAAAATGGGTTGTATCTGAAGTTCATTTTAGTTCTTCATGGTTTCCATGCAACCGAATTCTATCTTTTCCCTTGCTCTTAGAGCTGACATTTGAAAGTAACCTGTTAAGTAATCATGACTTTAGTAGTATGAAATTGAATGAGGGACAGTTAACAAAAAAAAAAACTGCTTTTGAATCATTAGTCAATAAATAATTAATTACACTGGCAGCAACTGCATCCACAAAGTATAACTTCCAGAAAAATAGCTGAAATTAGCATGTCCTTATCACATTGGAATGCTTATTCTTATTCTCAGAGAAAAAAAGTCATATCTATTATATGTTTGAATGAAAATATCTGAACGAGTCATTGAAATATTAATGTATAAAATAGCAATGTTTTTACTAATCTGTGCACACATTAATCATCGAAAAATTCCAAGAAATTATCATAATCAAATAGTATGCTTCATTTTGTTAATTTATATGAAAAGTTAAATATAATTTCATAAAGTAATTTTCACATCTTAAGTGAATTTATTTTACTGAGGGACTACTATTGGTTTTCTTTGACTAGTCTCTTTATTAGTGCATTTAAAACATAACAGAAATTTACTAATACTTTCAAATCTCTTTCCAAAATGGGTTTATCTGTATCCTGTTTCTTATTTACAACCATATTAACATGTGAAAATGGAAAATTTATTTTACTGAAACATTCTTGCTGACTTATCCCAGTCTATGATTATTGAGATTATGCTACACTGCCAAGATCCCTTATTTCAGCATATTTCAAAATGGATACTGTAAATAATATGATTATCCTGTTGAATTATTAAATCTAGGTATACTTTTATGATTATCCTATCATTATAAAGTTCATGTAAACCTACATAATATTTATATTGTATTTAAAAATCAGTGATTCAGTGATAAACATCTTCATTTTTCCTGATTTCCATTTTGCTAATTGTACTACCTAATTTAGCAATAGCATTAATATTAAAACTTTAACATAGTTACTTCTATAAAATGCATCATCATAAAATAAGCCTAATTTACAATTCCAGATTCATCCTAGACCGATTATGTGTAAGCCTGAGGTTTTTTTAAACTTTATCTTAAATTCTGATTGGCTTCATTGTACATACCAAGGGAACAGTTAGATTTCTTATATTTCTACTTTCTTCATTCTCTTTCAATACAACTGTTTTTCTCCCCTGAGATAGCCCTAGAAATGATGTAGAGATGAGATAATAATAGAGTTTTCCTTGTATTCCCACAGGCAGTTATATTCTAACTCCAGAGAAATAGTTTTCACAGTAATTCTGAGTTTTTCCAAACTTCTCAACTCTAAAAATAATGACCAATAAAAAACCCAGTGACTATGGTAGCCAATTTAATTTACCTAATCTTGAATAATCAACTTGATAAATGGTGTTTTCATTATATCTAATGGTATAATTATGGTACCTTTTTTTTTTCCATTTACAAGTCAATGCGTTCAATGAGCACTTGCATCTTTCTTTCCAAGATGCTTAGCTACTCTACAGGGGGAAAAAAGTTCTCATTAAAAGGGTAAGAAATCTCTTTGAAGTTTTTATTGCTTTTGCTATTACTCCTCTTAGTTATAGCCCCAAGTGTGAAATTATCTACTCGTCTATACCTTAGACAAAATTCAACCTAACTAGTGTGTTGAAAGTAATTCACAATTCTGTTGGATTAAACCATTGATACTTTTTGAATACAAATAATAGTTAACTCTTTTGGTCAAAGGAGCACAAAACACAAAGAATGTAGTTTTAGGAATAGCTAGGTGACATTGATGTACTTGATTTTTGTGAACATTAGTTTGTTCATCTTTAAATGGGGGTAAAAAGCCTATCTCATAGGACTAGATAAAAATACACAGTGTCTCAGACGTACAGAACAGACTTTTGTACTCTGTGGGAGAAGGCGAGGGTGGGATGTTTTGAGAGAACAGCATCGAAACATGTACATTATCAAGGTGAAACAGATCACCAGCCCAGGTTGGATGCATGAGACAAGTGCTCGGGCGTGGTGCACTGGGAAGACCCAGAGGGATCGGGTGGAGAGGGAGGTGGGAGGGGGGATCGGGATGGGGAATACATGTAAATCCATGGCTGATTCATGTCAATGTATGGCAAAAAACACTACAATATTGTAAAGTAATTAGCCTCCAACTAATAAAAATAAATGGAAAAAAAAAGTCAGTTATTCTTATAAAAAAAATACACAATGGCTGACACATAATCATGTTTGGTAAATGAAAGAGGGGGTGGGAAAGGAGGAGATTATTATAAACCAGGAGTTACTATTTAAAGTCAAATGATGCCATTTCCTCCCCTCAACTCTCCCTAATTCACTTCCCTTTCATTAAAATTACCTCATTTTCTCAAGTATAGCCCTTCTCTATATAGCACTGTTTCTCAAAACTAGAAGAATTTCTCTAGATTTATAGCTCTAGACTTAGCCTGATAGGTGGTAAAGAATTTGGCAGAATTTAGAGGTCCAAATGTTTCATCTAGAAATTCAGGCCACACTAAAGGAGTCAAGCTAGCTTCACCTCTTCTCCACAGCTGATTTAGGCCTAGTATCGAATAACTGAAAATGACTCACAATATGAGCAAAGATCAGTTTCCTAGGAAAGGTCATGATTGGCTATGTGTATACGATATTTTGTTTGCTGCAATTCAGGTGAATATCACTTGTAGATATTTAGACTACAGATATTGTCCTCAATGGACTCAAATATTAATAGATAGATACAGGTTCAGGTTCATACTTCTTCTACATACCTCTAGATTCTTGTGGAAAATAGTATGCCCTAAGTCAGTTTCATCAGGAAACAGTCTACGAGATACAGATGTGTGTACAGAAAGTTTCCTGAGTAGGAGCAGCACCTGTGAGAAGAATGCAGGAAACACAGTCGGGCAAAGGAAGAGATTAAATCATGATGAACTTGCAATAAAGGCCTCAACTGAATTCACAGGGAGATCTGAACTGGACTGGCCTTTAGAGTTGCCCAGAATTGAGGTAGGCCTGGCCTTTTTATCCTGCAACACTATTCACTGGGTGTGGATTGCCCTCTGGGGAGAAGCTGCTCTCTGCTGCTGAGGACAATTGCTGAGGAGGCCCTCAGCAGTGAGCTGTTAATGCAATCTGGCAATTTGGAAAGTGAGCACTTCATCCTAAAAGGACGTAGGGGTACCTCCTTAAAATCTACTACCAACAGCTAAATAACCATCATTTATTTTCAGTGCTTTTGAATGAAATATATTATAGAATATAGAATCTTTGGGTGGGGGGAAGCATATGTATCAAGATGACAGTCTTTGTTATAGTAACATTTCAGTCATTTTACTAGGTGAAAACATAATAATCCCATAGAGTATTTTCCTTTACCTGCATCATAAACTGTTCAGGGCTCCAGGGGTCAACCTGCAAATACAACAAATGATGACCACAAGTCTTGATATTCTTCAGCATTGAGGGAGCGAGCACCCATTCCCTTCTCCAGGGGATCTTACTCACCAAGGGATCAAAGCCATGTGTCGTGTGTTGCAGAGTCTTTACTGTCTGAACCACCAGGAAAACCCAGAGGAATATCAGACCACATAATACCAGTAAAAAGGCTGAACATAGTGGATCTTAGTGAGTGAAGCACTTGGGAAATAAGTCAGGCCAGAAATGCCTCAAATATTGCAAGCACTTTACATTTCAGAAACTAATAAACCTAAAGACCATACTATAAACTGAGTCATATCTTGGTACTTACGTTGGTAGCTGCCATCATTGTTTATTGACACTGTTTCTACACCAAAGTTTCCCAGTGGACTCATCCTGCAGAGTAGCACTGTTAAATGCTCAATGAAAAGAAGTTCTAGGTCAAATGTGATTGTGAAATGCATCATTCCAAAATTCCCACTGAGGTTTGCTGTGCTTGTTTAGGATGTTAAAAATCTCAAGAGGTCAATCTGATTAAGAAAGCAACCCATTAACACTTCCAAAAAGAATAAAATACCTATTAATAAATTTAACCAAGTGTGTGAAAACTCTATACACTGTAAGACATTATTGAAAGAAATTGAAGAAGAAACAAATAAATGGAAAAATACTTTGTGCTCATGGATGGAAAAATTAACATTGCAGAAATGGTCATATTCCCTAAAGAAATTTGCAGATTCAGTGCAATCCTTACTAAAATCCCAATAATATTTGTCATAGAAATAGAACAAAAGAATCCTAAAATTCGGATGGAGCCACAAAAGACCTTGAAAGCCAAACAGCCTTGAGAAAGAAAAACAAATTTAAAGATATCATGCACCCTGATTTCAAACCATACTTGATTTCCACTGTTTCCCCATCTATTTCCCATGAAATGATGGGACCAGATGCTATGATCTTAGTTTTCTGAATGTTGAGCTTTAAGCCAACTTTTTCACACTCCTCTTTCACTTTCATCAAGAGGCTTTTTAGTTCTTCTTCACTTTCTGCCATAAGGGTGGTGTCATCTGCATATCTGAGGTCATTGATATTTCTCCCGGCAATCTTGATTCCAGCTTGATTCTTCCAGCCCAGCGTTTCTCATGATGTACTCTGCATATGAGTTAAATAAGCAAGGTGACAACATACAGCCTTGATGTACTCCTTTTCCTATTTGGAACCAGTCTGTTGGTCCATGTCCAGTTCTAACTGTTGCTTACTGATCTGCATATAGGTTTCTCAAGAGGTGGGTCAGGTGGTCTGGTATTCCCATCTCTTTCAGAATTTTCCACACTTTATTGTGATCCACACAGTCAAAGGCTTTGGCATAGTCAATAAAGCAGAAATAGATGTTTTTCTGGAACTCTCTTGCTTTTTCGATGATCCAGTGGATGTTGGCAATTTGATCTCTGGTTCCTCTGCATTTTCTAAAACTAGCTTGAACATCTGGAAGTTCACAGTTCACGTATTGCTGAAGCCTGGCTTGGAGAATTTTGAGCATTACTTTACTAGCATGCGAGATGAATGAAATTGTGCGGTAGTTTAAGCATTCTTTGGGATTGCCTTTCTTTGGGATTGGAATGAAAACTGACCTTTTCCAGTCCTGTGGCCACTGCTGAGTTTTCCAAATGTGCTGGCATATTGAGTGCAGCACTTTTACAGCATCATCTTTCAGTATTTGAAATAGCTCAACTGGAATTCCATCACCTCCACTAGCTTTGTTCATAGTGATGCTTTCTAAGGACCACCTGACTTCACATTCCAGTATAGTATTGCACAAAAACAGGCGCACCAATCAATGGAAATTATTAAAGAGTCCTTTTAATCTCAATTCAACTTCAGATCCTGAAATGGTCCTGTAACTAGGCTCC
This sequence comes from Odocoileus virginianus, assembly GCF_023699985.2. Lineage (NCBI taxonomy): Eukaryota > Metazoa > Chordata > Mammalia > Artiodactyla > Cervidae > Odocoileus > Odocoileus virginianus. The sequence goes on along the minus strand of NC_069692.1, from coordinate 153,345 downwards.
AGTCACCCTCAGCCAAGGACTAAGGACCCCCTTGCAAATAAGGAATCCACCAGGAGATATGCCTGTCTGTGTCCCCCCAAGTAGGCCTGGTGAACTAGTTCTGATTATGGATTTTGAGGCAGCCCCATAACCTAGCTCCAACACCTTCTAGTCATTGCCCAAGATTGGTCCTGTCCACTTTGGACCCAGAAGGATAAATTCCCACTCACACCCCTGGAGGCATTCCACTGGTCTTATTCAAAATATGGACCCTGAAAAAACTCTGTGAACCATCCTGACTCAGCTATGGTTCAAAGGCAGTCCTGCCCACTGAGGAACCCAGCAGAAGGCATGCCCATCCATGCTTCCATTGGGAGAAATGCAGACCTCAATCATAGCTACAGAACCTGAAGCAGCTTTCTAGGTTGCTTCAGCCACTCTCAGCTATGTTCCAGTGCTGATTCCTTATACCTGGGCACTTGTTCACAGACCTGTTAAAAGCCCTCCAGGGATACAAAGGGCACCACACCCATCTGAGCATCAGTTAATAGTCTACCACATGTGGACCCTGAAGTGAACTCTTGTTCCAGTACCAACCCTACTGATGCAGATGCTAGACGTAGTCCTGTCTACACAGGGAGCAGACAGGATTCATCCCATCTAAGGAACAGGCCCACGAACTGTGAACTCCAGTGTAGACTTAGCACTGTCACCTGACCCAGCTCCAACCTTGCTCAACTGTGATCCCTAAGGTAATATCTGTTAATAGAAAACCTTTACTGCCAAATCGGTGTGTAAGACAAAAACCACAGTGAGGTACCATTACACGCCAGTCAGGATAGCTGCAATCCAAAAGTCTACAAGCAATAAATGCTGGAGAGGGTGCGGAGAAAAGGGAACCCTCTTACACTGTTGGTGGGAATGCAAACTAGTACAGCCACTATGGAAAACAGTGGAGATTTCTTAAAACACTGGAAATAGAACTGCCATATGACCCAGCAATCCCACTTCTGGGCATACATACTGAGGAAACCAGATCTGAAAGAGACACGTGCACCCCAGTGTTCATTGCAGCACTGTTTATAATAGCCAAGACATGGAAGCAACCTAGATGCCCATCAGCAGACGAATGGATAAGGAAGCTGTGGTACATATACACCATGGAATATTACTCAGCCATTAAAAAGAATTCATTTGAATCAGTTCTAATGAGATGGATGAAACTGGAGCCCATTATACAGAGTGAAGTAAGCCAGAAAGATAAAGACCAATACAGTATACTAACACATATATATGGAATTTAGAAAGATGGTAATGATAACCTTATATGCAAAACAGAAAAAGAGACACAGATGTACAGAACAGAATTTTGGACTCTGTGGGAGAAGGCGAGGGTGGGATGTTTCAAGAGAACAGCATCGAAACATGTATATTATCTAGGGTGAAACAGATCACCAGCCCAGGCTGGATGCATGAGACAAGTGCTCGGGCCTGGTGCATTGGGAAGACCCAGAGGAATTGGGTGGAGAGGGAGGTGGGAGGGGGGATCGGGATGGGGAATACTTGTAAATCCATGGCTGATTCATGTCAATGTATGACAAAAACCACTACAATATTGTAAAGTAATTACCCTCCAACTAATAAAAATAAATGAAAAAAATAAGAAAAAAAACCAAACTGTTTGTTCTTTAAAGATAGAACTATTACTTTTTCAGAGAATAAACTTAAATATACAATAGCCCTCCAAAAAAAAAAAATTGGAAGAGGTGTTTTCTTCTTCAAATGCACAGACATCAACAAAACACTACACAGATCATGAAGAATCTGGCAAATATATCACCATCAAGAAAAACTAATAAAGCTCTAATAATTTATCCCAAAGAAATGGAGATCTATGATATGATATGCCTGATAAAGAATTCAAAACAATCATCTTAAAGACACTACACAAGATACAAGAGAACACAGATAGACAACTAAATGAAATCAGGAACTTACTCATGAATAGAAAAATAAGTTCAATAAAGAAACAGGAACCCACACAAAAGAAGAAATCCTGGAGCTGAAGATTATACCAGAACTAAGATAAATAAATAAAATAATAAAAAAATAAATCAGCAGAAAGCTTCAACAACAGACTTGATCATGCAGAATGATCAAAGTGAACTTGAAAACAGGGTATGTTACATTAATCAGGTGAAAAAAAGGGGGGGAAATGATAAAGAAAAACCATATGGGACCTGTAGAACATAAACAAATAAATAAGTATATGCATTATGAGAGTTCCAGAAAGTGTAGAGAGAGAGAGAGAAGAGAGGAAGAAAGCTTATTTAAAGACATAAAGGCTGAAAATATCCCAAATCTTAGACAAGATATGGACATCTAGGTATATGAAGCTCAAGGGACCCAAAGAAATATCTACCAAGAGATTATCCAGAGATAGCTTATATTCAAATTTGTAGAAGTCAAAGGAGAATTTTGAAAACTACAAGAGAAAAGAGATTAATCATATACACAGAAACTCCAATAGGCTATCAGTGTACTCAGGAGAAAACTTAGAAGCCAGGAGGGAATGAACAATGGCCTTCAAAGTGCTCAAACAAGAAAATACAACAAATAATACTATACCTGGCAGAGCTGTCCTTCAAAAATTAAGGACAAAATAGACATCCAAGACAAGCAGAAGCTGAAAGTGTTCACATCACTAGATTAGACTTGGAAGAAATGCTAAAGTGAATTCCTGAAGTGGAGACAAAATCAAGTAACAATATGAAAACATACAAAATTATAAAACTCACTGGTAAATTTAAATATATAGTCAAATTCAAAATATTTTAATACCAAAATTGTGATATGTAAATCATATTTAGCTCTAGTATAAAAGTTAAAAGATGAAAGCATTAGAAATAATGGTAGCCCAAATATATATAAATATTATATATATGTGTGTGTGTATATGTATATACCTATATGTTTGTTGTTGGTCAATCTCTAAGTCATGTCTGACTCTTTCGACCACATGGACTATAGCACACCAGGCTCTTCTGTCTTTCAGGATCACCCAGAGTTTGTTCAAATCCATGTCCACTGAGTCAGTGATGCTATCTAACCATTTCATCCTCTACTGCTCTCTTCTTTGGCTTTCAGTTTTTCCCAGGATCAGGGTCTTTCCCAATGAGTCAGTTCTTTGCATCACATGGCCAAAGTATTGGAGTTTCAGCTTCAGCATCAGTCCTTCCAATGAATATTCCAGACTGATTTCCTTTAGGATTGATTGGTTTGATCTTCTTGCAGTCCAAGGGGCTCCCAAGAGTCTTCTCCAGCACCACACTTTGAAAGCATCAGTTCTTTGGGGCTCAGCTTTCTTTATGGTCCAACTCTACCATCCATATATGAATACTGATAAAGTATCTTTGACTATACAGACCTTTGTCAGCAAAGTGATGTCTCTGTTTTTTAATATGCTGTCTAGGTTTGTCATAGCTTTTCTTCCAAAGCTCAAGCATCTTTTAATTTCATGGCTCTGGTCACCATTTGCAGTGATTTTGGAGCCCAAGAAAACAAAAACTGTCACTGTTTCCACTTTTTCCCCTTCTATTTTCCATGAAGTGATGGGACCAGATGTCATGATCTTAGTTCTTTGAATGTTGAGTTTTAAGCCAGATTTTTCACTCTCCTCTTTTACCTTCATCAAGAGGCTCATTAGTTCCTCTTTGCTTTTTTTCATTAGAACGGTATCATCTGCATATCTGAAGTTGTTGATATTTCTCCTGGCAATCTTGATTTCAGCCTGTGATTCATCCAGCCTGGCATTTCACATGATATATTCTATATATAAGTTAAATAAGAAGGGTGACATTATACAGCCTTGTGGTACTCTTTTCCCAATTGTGAAAAACTCAGTTTTTTCATGTTTGGTTCCAATTGTTGTTTCTTGATCTGCATACAGGTTTCCCAAGAGACAAGTAAGGTGCTCCGGCATTCCCATCTCTTTAAGAATTTTCCACAGATTTTGTAATCCACACAGTCAAAGGTTTGAGAATAGTCAATGAAGCAGAAGTAAATGTTTTTCTGGAATTCCTTTGTTTTCCCCATGATCGAACAAATGTTGGAAGTTTGAGCTCTGATTCCTCTGCTTCTTCAAAACCCAGTTTGTACATCTGAAAGTTCCTGCTTCAAGTACTGCTGAAGCCTGGCTTGAAGGATTTTAAGCATAACCTTGCTAACATGTGAAATTAGTGCAATTTTATGGTAGTTTGAATATTCTTTGGCATTGACCTTCTTTGGAATTGGAATGAAAACTGACCTTTTCCAGTTTTATGGACAAGTTTTCCAAATTTGCTGGCATATTGAGGGCAGCACTTTCACAGTATCATCTTTTAGGACTTGAAGTAGCTCAGCTGGAAGTCTATCCTTTCTATTAGCTTCATTCATAGTAATGCTTTCTAAGGCCCACTTGAAGGCTCACAATCCAGGATGTCCAGCTCTAGGTAAGTGACTATACCATCGTGGTTATCTGCATCATTAAGACCTTTTTTGTACAGTTCTTCTGTGTATTCTTGCAACCTCTTCTTAATCTCTTCTGCTTCTGTTAGGTCCCTACCATTTCTGTCCTTTATTGAGCCCATCTTTGCATGAAATATTCCTTTGATATCTCCAATTTTCTTGAACAGAGATCTCTAATCTTTTCCATTATATTTTTCCCTCTATTTCTTTGCACTGTTCATTTAAAAAAATGCCTTCTTATCCCTCCTTGCTATTCTCTGGAATTCTGCATTCATTTGGTTATATCTTTCCCTTTCTCCCTTGTCATTTGCATCTCTTCTGTCCTCAGTTATTTATAATGCCTCCTCAGGCAACCACCTTGCCTTATTGCATTTCTTTTTCTTTGGGATGCGTTTGGTCACTGCCTCCTGTACAATGTTATGAACTTGTCCATAGTTCTTCAGGTACTCTATCTTCCAGATCTAATGTCTTGAATCCACTCATCATTTGCCCTGTATAGTCATAAGGGATTTGATTTAAGTCATGCCTTAATGGCCTAGTGGTTTTCCATATTTTCTTCAATTTAAGCCAGACTTTTGCAATAAAGAGCTTATGATCTAAGCCAAAGTCAGCTCCTGGTCTTATTTTCACTGACTGTATAGAGCTCCTCCATCTCTGGCTGCAAAGAATATAATCAACCTGATTTTGGTATTGATCATCTGGTGATGTCCATGTGTAGAGTCAATTCTTGCATCTTTGGAAAAATGTGTTTGGTAAGATCATCATGTTCTCTTGACAAACTCTGTTAACTTTTTCCTTGCTTCATTTTGTACTCCAAGGCGACACTTGCCTGTTATTGTATCTCTTGACTTCTGACTTTTGATTTCCAATCCCCTATGATGAAAAGGACATCTTTTTTGGTATTATTTCAGAAGCTGTTTTAGGTCTTCAAAGAACTGGTCAACTTCAGCTTCTCTGCAGTCAGTGAATGAGGCATAATCTTTGATTACTGTGCTGTTGAATAGTCTGCCTTGGAAATGGACCAAGATCATTCTGTTGTTTTTTATATTATACCTAAGTACTGCATTTTAGACTCTTTTGTTGACTATGAGGGCTACTCCATTTCTTCTAAGGGATTCTTGCCCACAGTAGTAGATATAATGGTCATCTGAATTGAATTTGCCTGTTCCCACCCATTTTAGTTCACTGACTCCTAAGATATTGATGTTCACTCTTGCCATCTCTTGTTTGATCACATCCAATTTACTGTGATTCATGGACCTAACATTCCAGGTTCCTATGTAATGCTGTTCTTCACAGCACTAACTTTACTTTCACCGCTAGACATATCCACAGCTGAGCATTGTTCCCATTTTGGCCCATCCACTTCATTCTTACTGGAGCTGTTAGTAACTGTCCTCTGCTTTTCCTCAGACCATACTGGATACCTTCCAACCTGGGGAGCTCATCTTTCAGTGTCATATCTTTTTGCCTTTTCATACTATCCATGGAGTGAGTTACCATTTCCTTGTCCCGCGAACCATGTTTTCTTAGGACTCTTCACTATGACCCATCCATCTTGGGTGGCCCTTCACGGCATGGCTCATAGCTTCATTGAGTTACATAAGCCCCTTTGCCACAAGGCCATGATCACTGAAAGGGTACTATCTAATGATAAAGGAACTAATTCTTCAAGATGATAAGACAAATGTAAATATACATGCACACAACATTGAAACACTAAATATATATAGCATATAGGGGAAAAATAGATAGAAATGCAATAATAGTGGACCTATTATCCAGACAGAAAAATTAATAAGGAAACAGCAGACTTGAATTACACTATAAGCCAAATGAACTCAATAGACATATACAACACAATCCACCCAAAAGCAATAGAATAAACATTTCTCTCAGGTTCTATCCATGATAAGTTATATATTGAGCCACAAAACAGGTAGATACATTTTAAAATATTGAAATCATATCAGGTATATTTTCTAACCCCAGTGGTATGAAGCTAGAAATCAATTGCAAGAAGAAAACTGGAAAATTCACAAACATATGAAGACTAAACAGTATGTTCCTGAACAACCAAAGGGTCAAAAAAGAAATCAAAAGAGAATCAAAAAATATTTTGAGACAAATTAAAATGGAAATACAACATACCACAACTTATGAGATGCAGGAAAAGAAGTTCTAAGAGGGAAGTTCATAGCAATAAACACCTATGTTAAGAAAAAGTGATTTCAAATCCCTGTTTAGAGGGATTTGGTGTTTTTGTTTTCTGGAGCTCACAACTCCTGCTCACTCTTGTGTCTGTGATACTGCAGGTTCTCTGTAGCTGCCTCAAACCACTCTGCTCTCTTTTGTCTTCAGCAGCCAGATTCCATCCAGCGCTCCAAGTCAGGCAGGACAGGAACCAATCCCTAAGACAGACCACTGAGAACCTTGAAAGTCTAATGTCTGCACCATTCTTCAAGCCCTTTCTGAGGTGGAGACTGCCAAGGTATATCGTCCACTAGAGCAACAGCAAAATATTCAGCCAGCTTTCACACTCAGCAGCTCTTAAGCATCTAGATTATGCCAAGTTCCATCAAGATTCAAACACAGGGGAGACATAAACCAGTCCCTTTGGGGTAGCCCTCTCAAAAAACTCCCTGGGTTGGGAAGATCCCCTGGAGAAAGGAAAGGCTACCCACTCTAGTATTCTGGCCTGGAGAATTCCATGGACTATATAGTCAGTCCATGGGGTCACAAAGAGTTGGACACATCTGAGCAACTTTCACTTTCCTCAAAAAACTAGAACGCTAAATATATGATCCAACACTTTCCCTCCCCAGGGAGAAGCTACGAGTTCAGGGTTTCTTCTATTTGCTTCACCGCACTGTGGGAGCTGACTATGGCAAGAGAGTGTGTGTTTGTCCAAACCTGTTCTGTGACCCAAAATTTTTTGCCCTTTCCTGTCAGCATTTAGATTCAGGCAAGATAAAAACCAGTCCCTCAGGCAACCCCTTAAAATGTTTGCAAGCTTGATGTATATTTCAATCTTTCCCTTCCCTATACAGCAAGATGCAAGAAGCTGAGACTTTTCTCGTGACCACGCTGCATTGAGCTGGGGAGAAGTACTACCATAAGCGATTGCCACACATTTTCCTATTGCCTTTGATCTGGCTGGTTTTGCACTCAAATGGGGAGCAGCTGCTGGAGTCTATCTACTGGTATCTGGATTTCTCACAAAAGGAATTGCTCTGTGTTGCTCTGTGTATTGTTGGATCCATGTCTTCCTGGGGAAGAGGAGAGTCTGGAGCCTTCTTGTGGACATCACTACCCTAGTAAATTCTGTTAGTATCTCAACTTTTAGGTGTGTTAACTGAATATGAGAAGTAAGGGGACTTTCTGCCAGTCATCTGGGTTAACTGGTGGATCAGAAACTAAATCTAGGGCTCTGATTCCCAAGCCTTGACTCTCAAACCACTATGAGCCAACATCACCACTCACAGAGATGTGTAAGAGACAAAGACATGTTTATAAAATTTGTTTGTTTGTTTGTTTGTTGAAAAAAAATGGTTCAAATCATATCAAGGATGGAAAGGAAGGCAACATCTGAGATTTCTCTAGCCCTTCTTCATGACTTAGTATCCCCTCACTTAGACTTGCCCCTTACAAAAATTATGATAACTACAGGTCTATATTTTAACCACTTTCCTTATAAGCATAGCTGCAAGAAAAGTAATCTCTTAATATCATTTGCATATTTGAAGTCAAAGATTTTTTTAAGATATCACTTATGTATTTTTTTTTATGTGAACCATTTTTAAAGTCTTTATTGAATTTTTCACAATAATGTTTCTGTTTTATGCTTTGTTTTTGGCCACAAGGCATGTGGGATTGTAACTCCCCACCCAGAATTGAACCCACACCCCTACATTGGAAGGCAAAATCTTAACCACTGGACCACCAGAGAGGTCCCACTCATATATTCTTAAGAAGGATTTTGTGCTTTGGAGACTTTTTTCTCTTGTTCAAATAGTCTTTCAACTTGTACATATAGTATTTCTAATAAAAATAAAGATAAAGCTTACAAAAAGTAGAACAATAAAAAAGTATGTAAATGCATGGAGTGATAGGAGATGGAACTTCCTTTTTTCTGCATTTGGCTTTCCAGTTATTAAGTGAGAGACAGGGAGTAGAAGTGGAGTTGGAGATTTGAGGACAGAGGAGACAGTATGAATTAACTGTCCAGAAAAGTGAAAAGTGAGCTGATTAGGGGAAAGTGATAAGATTGATGGGTAACACTAAAGACCTCTTTACATTTCATCATGAATTGAGGAGTTCATCTGTATGGAAAAAGTGATTTTCCCAGTTGTATTGAGCTGTTTGTGTGAAGAAACAGAATACCAGTTGGAGACATTCTGAGATTGCAGCAATGCAACTATAAGTCGAAGAACTCCAAAGATTGCTGGCCCTCATAAGAAACTAGGAGAAAGGTATGGAGCCAGTTCTCTCTCAGAGGCCTCAGAATGAACCAACTGTGCTGAAATCTTGGTCCCAGACTTCTGGCTTTCAGAAAATTAATTTCTGTTCTTTTAAGCTAGCCAGCTTGTGATACTTTGCTATGGCAGCATTAGAAAACTAATGAAGATGGTAAGCACAGACACCAGAGAATTCCTCACATGTTTGGATTGGATCGTTCTCCAAACAAATGCATTTTTACTGGCATAAAACCTTGTCCATCAGGACTTCCCTGGTGGTCAGTGGTTGAGCCAATTCATGGGACACGGGTTCACTGCCAGGTCTGAGAGGATCTCATATGCCACGGAGCAACTAACCCTGCATGCCACACTACTGAAATCCATGTACCTAGAGCCCATGCTCTGCAACAAAAGAAGCCACCCATGTACCAAAGCAAAGATTATTCTCCACTCATCACAACTAGAGACAGCCCACATGCAGCAGTGAAGAACCAGCCGAGCCAAAAATTAAAAACTAACTCATTAAAAACTTTCCCTATCAAATGCGTATCTTACATTCACCCTAGTGTATGCCCCAGTCATCTTGAACAGTTATTTACAAATTTAAGTTTTCATTGTGTGCTTTCTCTTTTGGACCATTTTGTAACAATGTATTATAAAGCGTCATTCCCATCTCTGAAATATCTCACTGCAAACACTTAAATTCTTATCCCAACCGTTTGCTTTCTGTCTTTAAATCTGTTCTCTGGACTTGCCCAAGCATTTCTTTATGTGATTTATCAAAAAACCAAAATGATTCAGTTAATAAAAATTATTAGCATGAATTTATACAAGAGCATTAAACATCTGTGTGGCACTACCAAGCAATTTATCTACTACTAAATTAAAATTACTGAGGCTAATAATCTAATAAGGATGAAAAATTTGTATTAACACCACATAACTCAAAGTGATAGACTAAAATTCAGACTGAAAATTCTAATTAACAACTTGTGATTTTTCCAGACTCATTGGCTTATAAAATTCAGATATCAGCTTCATTTCATTAAAAATTCATGCTATAAATTTTTGAAGGCAAGATGTGTAAATTCAGGCTGATATATCCCCCCATTCTACTAGCAAATATATATAACACAAAATGAACATACATGAAAGTCTCAGGAGATAACAATTTTCATATTGTAAATAAATGAATTAGAGGCATCTTGTCTAAAACTTGACTTTGATGACTGTGTTCCATATTTAATATTATTAAAATAAAGGAAAACTGAGCACACACACACTAATTATATTCAACACAATGAAAAGAACCCAGCCTCTGATATGCTCTGAAGAGAAAGTGAAACTTGCTCAGAAATGTCCAGCTCTTTGCAACCCCATGGACTACAGTCCATGGAATTCTCCAGGCCAGAATACTGGAGTGGGTAGCCTTTCCCTTACTTCAGGGGATCTTCCCAACCCAGGGATCAAACCCAGGTCTCCCACATTGCAGATGAATTCTTTACCAGCTGAGCCACAAAGGAAGCCTAAGAATACTGGAGTGGGTAGCCTATCCCTTCTCCAGCGGATCTTCCCATCCAAGGAATCCAACTGGTGTCTCCTGCATTGCAGACTATTCTTTACCAACTGAGCTATCAGAAAAGCCCCTGATATGCTCTAATGGCTATATCTCAGTAAGTACTATTTTTAGTTTAGAAATACTAAGATCTCTTTTTTTCTTGTAGGATTTTATTTTGAGAGGCTAATACTATTCTGTAATAGTTTTTTTGTTGTTGTTTTGTTTTAAATTTTTACTTAGTCAATGAACTCTAAGTTAATCATCTGGATTTTTTTTCAAAGGAAGAGAAAAGTATCCTTAATTTAAATTGAGATTAAGCAGATAATGACAATAATAACAAAATATTTCTACATGAAGTGAATATTCGACAACTTAATATGTTAATTAGTATTCATAACAAGACATCCTTATCCAGCTTCTATAAAAAGGACTTTATGATCATGGGGTGGGGGGTGGAGAGGACAAAGGATTAATTTTGAAGATTCATTATTTCAATGAAGAGCAGCCCTTCAGCAATTCAAACTAATAACAAGTTAAAATTACTCCTTTAGCTGTATTCAGCAAATGGATATAACTGAATCCAACACTTCCTTTTATTAAGTTCTTCCTGATATATTTGTCTCAAACCTTGCTCTCCATACATGATTAGCAAAACAAACACTATTTTGAAAATCTTTCAATTCTTTCTATATTATGATCCTGAAAATGGTAAAGAAGAAGGTTAGGAATACCTCTCAATAAAGGCATGAATTTTTGGCAAGAAGGCATCGCCTCTCCAAGTCCAGAGGGCAGTTTAAGATCACACATATTCTTGTGCTTCAGTGGAGAGTGAAAGTCCAAAAGATTCTACATGACCTTTTAAGATTTTCTTTAACTTTTAATAATCTTCCAATCATTTTTACCTATATTCTCATATGGGGCTTGCCTGATGGCTCAGATAGTAGTAATCCGCCTGCAACGCAGGAGACCTGGGTTCAGTCCCTGGGTCAGGAAGATTCCCCTGAAGAAGGGAATGTCTAGGCACTCCAGTATTTTTGCCTGGAAAGTTGCATTGACAGAGGAGCCTGGCAGGCTAGAGTTCATGGAGTGACAAAGATTCAGACATGACTGAGCAAGTAACACTTACGGTCTCATATAAAGGACGGAAAATGTTTTACCATTTAATAGCTCATTGAATGTACAGTTTGAGCATTTAAACTAACCTATGTAAGAAGCAGGGCTTCCCTGGTGTCTTAGCAGTAAAGAAGCTGCCTGCAAGGCAGGAGTCACAGGAGATGCAGGTTCTGTCCCTGGGTTGGTAAGATCCCTTGGAGGAGGCAACCTACTCCAGGATTCTTGCCTGGAGAATCCCATAGAAAGAGGACCCTGGTAGGCTACAGTCCACAGAGTCACAGAGAGTTGGACTCAACTGAAGCAACTTACCACCTACACATGCATGTAAGAAGCATGCCAATCTTCAAAATAATGCAATTAATTATGCCACTTATTTAGGCGAATAACCCTTTCTTTCCAAGCATTTGAACTTCCCTTGACCTTTTTTCTCCTACCCCCAGCTTTATTGACGTATACTAAAAACTGCACATAATTAATATACTCAATTTGGTGAAAATGAAAGTTGCTCAGTTGTGTCCGACTCTTTGTGACCCCCATGGACTATACAGTCCATGGGCATTCTCTAGGCCAGAATACTAGAGTGGGTAGTCTTTCCCTTCTCCAGGGGATCTTCCCAACCCAGGGATCGAACCCAGGTCTCCCACATTGCAGGCTGAGTCACAAGGGAAGCCCTTTTGGTGAGTTTGGGCATATGTATACAGTTGTGTTACCATAATCAAGGTAACAAACTTTTGTATCAACTCCAAGTTTCCTCCAACTTTGCTTAATTGTTTTGTTTTGGTAAGGACATTTAAAACAATATCCATCCTCTTAAAAGTTTAACCTTATTGCTAACTACAAGCACTAGATTGTACAGTAGATTTCAGGACCTTGCCATCTTGTATCCTATAACTTTACACCCACTGAAAAACGATTCCCCTACCCCTCTCCCTCCATCCTCTGTTAACCACCACTCTATCGTCTATATCTACAGATCTAACCATCTTAGATGCCTCCTGTAAGCAGACTCATTCAGTATTTGCCCTTCTGTGACTGATTTAACTCATTTAGCAAATGTCTTCCAGGTCAATCCATATTATTATAAATGGCATGATTTCCTTCTCTTTTAAGGTTAAATAAATTCCATTTTCCTTATCCATGCATTTGTCAATGGACACTTGGATTATCCATATCTTGGCTATTTTGAATAATGCTATAATAAACACAGACACCTCTTCAAGATCTTGACTTCATTTTTTTTTTTTTTTTGAGTATATACCCAGAAGTAGCATTGCTGGATCAAATGATAATTTTATTTCTAATTTTTTTAGAACCTCCACACTGTTCTTCCAGTGGCTGCACCATTTCACATTCTCATCGATACTGCACAAAAATTCTAACTTCTCTATAACCTCATCTATATTTCTTTCATTTTGCTTTCATGATAATAGCTATCCTAAGAGGTGTGAGATGATACCTCACTTTGTCTTGATTTGCATTTTCCTGATGTTTAGTGAAAAAGTTGACTTAAAGCTCAACATTCAGAAAACTTAGATCATGGCATCTGGTCCCATCACTTCATGGCAAATAGATGGGGAAGCAGTAGAAACAGTGACAGATGTTATTTTGGGGGGCTCCAAAATCACTGCAGATGATGACTGCAGCCATGAAATTAAAAGACGCTTGCTCCTTGGAAGAAAAGTTATGACCAACTTAGACAGCATATTAAAAATCAGAGACATTACTTTGCCTACAAAGGTCAGTCTAGTCAAGGCTACAGTTTTTCCAGTAGTCATGTATGGATGTGAGAGTTGGACTATAAAGAAAGCTGAGTGCAAAAGAACTGATGCTTTTGAACTGTGGTACTGGAGAAGACTCTTGAGAGTCCCTTGGACTGCAAGGAGATCCAACCAGTCCATACTAAAGGAGATCAGTCCAGCATATTCACTGGAAAGACTGATGCTGAAGCTGAAACTCCAATACTTTTGCCACCTGATACAAAGAACTGACTCATTTGAAAGAACCTGATGCTGGGTAAGATTGAGGGTGGGAGGAGAAGGGGACAACAGAGGATGAGACGGTTGAATGGCATCACCGACTTGATGGATGTAAGTGTGAGTAAACTCCAGGGGTTGGTAACGGACAGGGAGGCCTGGTGTGCTGCAGTCCATGGGGTCGCAAAGAGTAGGACGTGACTGAGCGACTGAACTGAACTGGATGTTCGGTGATGTTCTCTAATATCTGTGGGTTTGGTATTCTTCTTTGGAAAAATATCTATATAAGTCCTTTTCCTTTTTATTTTAGATCAGGTTATTTGTTTTTTTTTTTTTTTTTGCTTTTGAGTTTCATGAGATCCTTATATATTTTGAAAATTAATTCCTAGCCAATTATATGATTTGCAAATTTATTTCCCCCATCTATAGATTGTCTTTTCATGTTATTATTTCTTTTACTGTATGGAATCTTTATATCTGAAATAGTCCTTTTCATCTAGTTTTGCACTGGTGTCATATCTAAGAAATCATTGTGAAGACCAGTATTAAGAAAGTTTCTCTATTTTCTTCAAGGTTTTATGATTTCCAGTTTTAAGTCTTTAATCCATTTTGAGTTACTATTTCCTTGACCATTAACCCATGATAAGATCTTTCAGCTGGACACAAAATAAAATGTTTCCTTTTGTTATGGCAACTAAAATGACATTTACCAAAACACCACAGAGAACATAGAAATCTATTTTTTTCTTTATTCTCTACTTTCTGAATTAACTAGTAAATAGGCAGAAATAGTGATTAAGTTACATATTTGATAAATAGAAAAATAAGGTTCTTGTCTTTAGGGTACATTTGGGTCACTTTCATGATAGAGGCCTGGTAAATTTTCAAGGTATCAAACAGCCATATCCAGCTCCCAGGGTGATAAAAAGATAGCATTTTCAACTTTTGTTTGTCCTCAAGTTGGTTTATAAACACAGTATGTGTAGAAGACAAATATTACACAATTTTCTGTGACACTTTAACCAACCTTTAACAAGAATATCGATTAGTTGAAATTTGTATTTTCTTGTGTTTACTCCCATTAACTGAGAAATTATACTTGCACATTCAACTAGTCCTTGTACAAACAAATTAAGTTCAATGTTGGTTACAGAAACATTGTATGGAAATAGAAATTCTAAATTTCATAAATTCTATTTGTAATACATCTTGAGAAAGTTTAGTGAGCTCACCACGCTCTATTGAACCATATCATTATTGAAATTCAGTAGCATGAAGGTTTAGAAATTGAGTTAGAAAGTTTATATATTTTAAGCCAATAAAATATTTATGTAAAGATTTTTCTCATTCCAGCTGCTAGATTATTTCTATATTCTAGGTACAACTTTGCATTTATGCTTCAGATAAAACCATGCTTTCAAAGCTAATCTCAAAAATTCAGTTATAGTTTTCATTGTAACAAAACTCAGAAAATGGTTCTATTGTCTGGAAGAGGAGTATTTATTTGTTGGTTGGGTAGAGATTGACAGAGCTGTATGTAAGAGTTCCAGCACTTATATTTATTTATTGGAGGAGTTAAAAATAAAACTGGCCATCAAAAATCTGTACCCACTGAATATATCATATCTCATACTTTAAGAGTATTCTGTTAGTACTGGATGTTCGTGAAGGAAACAAAAGTGCAGGCAAAGAAGCTAAAAGAGAGCATGATGGCTGGATATAAACTCTGACCCTTGTTTTTTACTCATAGGAGACAAGTTGTAATTCTAGCTGATCTAAACAATATGAGGTTGAAAAAATATTCAATCTAGAATCCTAAAAAATATTTCAAAAAGAAATAAAGCAGAAAGGAAGAAAACTGAAGTTTGGGGGAGTAATTATGAAAGCCAAGGAATACACCACAGACAGTGGGTGCATTCAGAAAGAGTCCCTCACATCCTTCCCTGCGTACAAGTCCCAGGGCCCTGAATAGGTGACCAGGTGGGGTTAGAGATATGACATGGAGTGTTGAAGGCAGGATAGGTCAATAGATTCAGATAAATAATCACATTCATTGACCCACAGTGGACATCAAAATGAGAGGGAGTTCTACAAGCGCATGTGTACATGTGCCAAGTTGTTTCAGCTGTGTCTGACTCTTTGAGACTCTATGGACTGTAGCCCGCCAGGCTCCTCAGTCCATGGGGTTCTCCAGGCAAGAATACTGGAGTGGGTTGCCATGCCCTTCTCCAGGGGATCTTCCCAATCCAGGGATCAAACCCATGTCTCTTATGTCTCCTGCATTGGCAGGCAGGCTCTTTACCACTAGTGCCATCTAACTAGAATCCTTTTATTCTTAGTTCTCACAACTGTATTCTCTAAGGATAACTAAAAAATATAACAAAGGTGATAAACTAAATTTTAGCTTAAATAAACGTACAGTAGAAGACTGGAAAATGAGACCCACTAAGAAAGCTTTACAAGAAAAAAGTCTGTAGGCTTTTAAAGAAGACTTGAAATTACCAGGGAAATGATTCATTTAAGACAAATATCGCTCAAACACTCCCGCCTTTTAAGTAAAAATGAAGCCCTGAGTGACACAGAGCCAGAGTCATTTAAAAAGATGCCTCGAGTATAACATGACTTCTGGCCAAAGACCAGGGAAATTGCCATCTGCTTTGCATTTGTTTTCATCTCTGGGACCAAATTCTGGACTATTGACTCTGATTTCAGTTAGAGTTTTGGTTTTCTATGTCTTCAACACTCCCTTGTTGACTCTATGTATCTTAGCTTTCCTGTACAATTTTAGTTCTTTTTTCTTCATTTTTCACTTCACTGGTTGCCTTGGCTAAGAACTTTCCAATTTAACTCTCAGGCCTAAGAAACCCCAACTTCATTGTATGTGGCCCCCAGCTTCTGCCAAAGGGAAGGAACAGAGATTTTTTAAATGTTACATTTGAAAGAAGGCAACACAAGAGATGTGCATTTGGGAAGAAGAGAATTCAGCAAGGGTTCTATCTTCACCTACTCAGCTACCAATAGAGTGACCATATATCTTATTACCCAAGCAGGGACACTTTTGAAAAGAAAAAGAAAAGAAAAGCACTAACTAAACAGGACTCCAGACAGGACATATATGGAGAGACTTCCAGAACAAACTGGGAACCTATGGTCACCTTACTTCTAAATGAATCCTAAGATCACACCAATTACTCCAGAAACAAAAACCAAGCTGGTGGGAAGGAATTGCAGAGAATAACCTGCTGCCATTGCCAAGGATTTACATAAAGTTCAATACGATCTCGGACTTTAAACCTTCCTTGGTGGAAATAGGGGGTAGGTGCAATGAATTGGGAGATTGGGATTGACATATATACACTATTGGTACTATGTATAAGACAGAACACTAATGAGAACCTACTGTATAGCTCAGGGAACTCTATTCAGTACTTTTTGGTAACTAAAATGGGGAAGAAATCCAAAAAAGAAAGGATATATGTATACACATAGCTGATTAAGTTTTCCGCACAGTAAAACTTATACAACATTGTAAAGAAACCATACTTCAATTAAAAACTTTAAAAAATGAAATTCCAAAAAAAAAGTTTCATGGTGATTTGGTCTTCAAATACTTGCAAAGGGAAGGCACACATTTGCCGAAAGTTTAGGGCTTAAGTTAAGAGAAATGTAATAAATTCCAAGAATGGAATCCAAGTCACTTGAGACACAGAGATCTTTGAGACATGAATTAATCTCTGAATTCAACTGTAGATTACACATAATAAAAATGCATTTTATGACAACATAAGTGTATCTCACATGAATCTACATGTTTCATACAATAAAGCATAAAAGAAAAGTTGCTTTTAGAAGTTATGAGAGGCATTATTGAAAGTCAAAGATCCTTGTGATATTTCAAATTTCTCCTTCACTAGTTTTAAATTACTGATGGGCTGTGTCTACTGGCAGCACTGACAAATCATGATGTTTCCTGTAGGCCAGATGTTGAAGTAATACAGAAAAATGGATATGTCAGTGTTAATTCCTAAAGCTACAATAATGAGAGAAACTTCTTTCTCATGAGTTGAGCTTCCTGCCATTGCTGCTAATATCAGTAGACTGTTTTTCAGTTTTCTTATGACATTCAGCTAAATCTAAAAACTAGATTACAACACTCTGACAAGAAAGGCTTTTCACATTTTGTCAAATAGTTTTGTTTTTAAGTTTTTCCCCTAAAGCACCTATTTAGTGAAACTCAATTTTCATCAAGATAAGCCACATGATATCATTGCATTTAGTAAATATCCATGGCAAGTGGAACTTCCTCTTATTCCTTGAATAAGAGGAATGTAATTTTGTCTCCATGAATGTAAGTTTGATGTGGTGCCTAAAGCAGGAAAATTTTCCTCTGTCCTGACACTCAGGCTCATTTTTCTTCCTACATTAAGAGTTCATTTTGGGCACCATATATGTCCCTGACTTTCCTTCCCCATGTAACAACTAGAGAAGAATACAACATTGCCTTAGTAAAACCAAGGGCTTCCCCTGTGGCTTGGCTGGTAAAGAATCTGCCTGCAATGTGGGAGACCTCGGTTCAATCCCTGGGTTGAGAAGATCCCTTGAAGAGGGAAAACTTTTCACCCCAGTATTCTGGCCTGGAGAATTCTGTATGGTCCATGGGGTTGCAAAGAGTTGGACATGACTAAGTGACTTTCACTTCACTTAGTAAAACTATAGAACATGCAATCAGAGTGTCTATATTAAGTACACCTTCGGTGTTCGGCACTAGGTTCCTACAGTCCTATGTTTTCAGCCTCTCTGACATTCTCCTAGTGGCTTAAGTTTGAAGAGTTAGACCCATCATTACCATTCTCTCTCCTTTAGCTTTTATACCTATTGAATCTCCAAGTCTCTTCGAAATAATATCCAAATGTGTCTTCTATCATTTTTTCTCCTCTCAATGAAATCCTCCTTGTTCTAAATCACACATCAGAAATGTCTTGTAAATGTAGACATCCTGTTTTCATTCTCTATAAGGAATATAGTGCCTTTAGACAAGCACCTGCTCAAATGTGGACTCTATTTGGGTTTCTGACCAAAGAGCATTCTCTACTGTTATAAACAATGGAAGAGTGTCTCTTTGCCTCAGCTAGATTTGAGAAAAGAAGAGAGTGGAAAGGAGAAGGGAGTAAAGAAGGATTATCCTTACCTATGCCCTAATAATTTTGACCCTATTTTCAGAGGCCACAGGAAGTAGTCTTCAGTCCAAAGCAGTCTTTGCTCGTTTATCACCTAAAACAGATGGCTAGGAGAACAGAGTAACTCTGGAAATAATTCATCAAAGTGCTATTAATGGGGTCTGAAATGTGTGTCTTGATTTTCTTCCTCTATGCTTTTCAAGGGATTGTATTTTGTCAATTGAACAACAGTTTTTATAAAAGGCATTAAATAGCTATTCTAATGAGTCCCTTTTTTTGCAAAACAATGGAAATCTTTCATAGATGTGTGATACTTCTCCCAAATACCGTTAACTCTCTCATCTTACATTTATCAATCAACAAACACTTGTTGGCCTTCTGCTTTGGGTGAGACACTATGTTTGACACTATGTAGACAGTGATATTGGAGAAAGAAATGGCAACCCACTCCATATTCTTGCCTGGGAGATCCCATGGACAGAGGAGCCTGGAGGGCCACCTTCCCTGAGGTTGCAAAGGGTCAGACACTACTTAGCAATTGGTCACTCATGCAGGTAGGGATATATGACACAGACACAGCTCTTAAGTCTAGAGAAGGAAAGAGTTAATAATCATCTAAGTGTGTGAGTACAAACTAAGAAGAATGCTAAATGTAAAATTAGTAAGGGAGAACAAAACAAATGGTACTTTGAGGACGTACCATTTAAAGTCAGGCTGAACTCATGAGAAGTCTTATGAGGATTTGACAGGAGAGCATACCCAGCAAAAGGAACAGTGCGTGCTTCTAAAATGGGAAAGGACGTGTGTGATGAACTGCAATGAGGCCAATTAAGCTTGTGTACAGTGATCAGGGTAGACAAACAAGATTAAGTGGAAGAAACACTCAGGATGTTTAGGTCACCCTAAATGTTGGATTTTTTTCTCAGTACAATGAGAAGCCAAGGAAGAATTTTAAGCAGGGGTAATATGATCTGATTTCACCTTCAAAGGGCTTCCCCAGTGGCTAAGACAGTGATGAATCTGCCTGCAATGCAAGAGACCTGGGTTCTATCCCTGGGTTGGGAAGATACCCTGGAGAAGAGAATGACAACCCACTCCAGTATTCTTGCCTGGAGAATCCCATGGACAGAGGAGCCTGGCAGGTTATGGTCCACGGGGTGGCAAAGAGTAGGACATGACTGAGACCCTAACACTCAGCTTCAAAAGATCACGTAAGCTGTTATTTAGAAAACTGGAGACAGAGAAAAGTAGGAAACCAACTGGGAGGCTCTTTGACTGTTCCTTATGAGAATAGATGCCTGCCTAGTTTTGTGTGGTGGCAGAGACAGAGAAAAATGACTAGTACTGAGGTAAAATCGAGGAATACCTCTGGCTTGTCACTTGAATAGCGCAATGGATGATCTTCTGATTCCCCGGATATGTAATACTAGAATAGGTGTTTGGGGGAGGAGGTAGAAAGATAAGACTTTAATCATAAGTCCTTGTGAAGTAGCTTTGACAGCAATGGCTTTGAAGTGGCTTTGAAGTTGTCCAATGCTAAGGTGACCTCAATAATAAAGGTCTGTACTAGAGTTCCAAATTTAGGATACATGAACCCATGAATATCACTTAAAAGAACTGGGGATAGACAAGATTTACCAGGGAGAGTATATAGAGAATAAATAGCAGCTCAGAAAAATGGGGGACCCAAGGAATTAAGCAACAAAGCATTTTAACACTTAAGTATCAGATGAGAAAAGATAAACTGGCAAAGGGATAAAAAAGGAATTTTTAAAGAAAGAAAAAGAAAACCAATAGAAAAAGGATGTGTTTCAAGGAGAATGAAGTGGTGAACTCTATCAGATGCTGCTAAACAGTCAAGAAAGATGAGGACAGGATGACTTAACTCATTTGTGAAATATAAAAATGAACAAATAAAAACAAATCAAATGAACACACAAAACAAAAGCTAATTTTTTGTTTAGCTGAAAAACAAAAAATTAACAGGCACAAATAACAGATTGGTGGTTACCAGAGTGATGATAACAGAAGCCAGAAGGAGGCAAGTTGGGAAGTGAATTCAGGTTGGCAACTTAGAAATAGATGAATAGACAATACTTCAAAGAAGCTTGACTATAAAACTTACTGGAGAAATGGAGAAAAGAGTTGGAGGGTGATGAAGAAGCTGAGATCCTTCTATAAGAGGGTAGGTATTGATCATACATGTGTAGTGAAAATAATCCAGTCAATAAAATATGTAAGTCAAAAGTGAGAGGAAATAGATGAAAGTGAAAAGTATTTTTGAAGGCAGTACTAGATCAGACCGATCCAGGGCAGTCCCTGACAAATGCAAGGACTAGTCCTGGGCAGGAGGAAGGATTTCCCTGCAATTAGGGGAGGAGAGAGGAGTGGGAGGCATATTATTTGGGGCTTGCTGACAGAATGCCTTTGGAGGTCCCACTGGGTGGGCTCACCTTTCTTGAGGACAATGAAATAGTCATCTCCTGAGATTGGGGAAAGTGAGAAGGAGTATAAGGAGCAAAGAAAGGTTGTAAAATCACCATGAAAACCAGTGAAGACTGGTCTTTCAACAAAAAAAGAAACTAAGAATTCAATAAAATATCCCTGCGCCTCTTGTTGTTTTGAAAAGTAAATAGGTTTAAATAGTACCCATGGAAAATTCAGAATGAAGTGAATGGTTTTTGTTCAAAATCAATGAAGGGATACAGAGACTATTTGTATAAGCCTACAGTGCAAGCACCAGGATATCCATCATCCTTAGTCCCTTGGTCAGAGTCAATGTTTACCATAAAGGACCACAGTGAGAATGGACTGTGCTGCTGCCCTGTCTCCCCCACTTGCAAGGAAAATTTAATAGGCAATTCTCTTTCAACCTGTCTTTAAATTGCACTCATAGAATGTCATTCTAATCTGATTTTTAAGAAGAATTTTGCATATTATTAAAACATAAAAGAATTCATAGCTGTTACATTTCCATAGATGAAGTTCAAGTAATAAAAAATAAATATTTTTACCTTACTCCAATGTCATTTTCCTGAGAAATCAATATTATCAGTTAGGTATGAAACCATTCACATTATCTTTGTCTGAGCATACACAAGTTCCATTGGTTTGTTTTTATTTTCGAGCTTACAGTAATGCGATCATACTAGTTATTGGTTCCACAATTTTGTCAATAACCATGTGATCTTTCCAAGTCAATATTTACAAACATAAAATTATTTACAATCATTGTGTAGTATCCTATAGCATATGCCTTCCACATGTTACTTTAGTGGCAAATTAGATAATATAATAAAACAATCTGCAAAAAATTTGATCAAACCTACATCATTACATACTGTTCTTCCTCTAACATTTGCTGGCATGGGGAAAGAGTACGAGTAGAGGGTCATATATCCTATGTCTATTTAAAGTTATTAATTAAGCTAATATAAAAGCTGCTTGCTCCTTCGAAGAAAAGCATTGACAGACAGCATAATAAAAAGTAAAGACATCACTTTGCCAACAAAGGTCCGTATATTTCCAGTAGTCATGTACAGATGTGAGTTGGACAATAAAAAAAGGCTGAGTGCCAAAGAATTGATGCTTTCAAACTGTGATGCTGGAGAAGACTCTTGAGAGTCTCTCAGACAGCAAGGAGATCAAACCAGTGAATCCTAAAGGAAATAAACCCTGAATATTCATTAGAATGGCTGATGTTGAAGCTGAAGCTCCAATACTGTGGCCACCTGATGCAAAGATCTGACTCTTTGGGAAAAACCCTGATGCTGGGAAAGATTGAATGTGGGAGGAGAAGGGGACGACAGAGGATGAGATGGTTGGATGGCATCATCGACTCAACGAACATGAGTTTGAGCAAACTCCGGAAGATAGTGAAGGACAGGGAAGCCTGGTGTGCTGCAGCCCATGTGGTTACAAAGAGTCAGACATGACTGAGTGCCTGAACAACAAAAATTAAGCTAAGAAATTGTTGTATAAGATAAATTCTATCATCCTACTTTGACAAATGTACTCTCACAATGATCTGGAAGTCCAGCCTGAAATTTTCAACTCTTAGATGGAAATTTGCCATCTGGCCACTTGCTCACCACCTGCCCCACTTCTCAGGCCACTCTGGAGACAGCCCTATAACACAAGACCTACGGTCCTTCCCTGTGGACACTCCTGTCTTAACATCTCACCCCACCTGCACTCTTCTTACAGACTCTCCTTCTGCGAATGGTCTCCAGTTGACTACGTCCTGTGCTGAGAAATGCCGAGAGAAAGCAGACTGGGGGAAAAGCCCAATCCGAACCTGGGAGCTGACTTGGGTCATTCGGCAGGGAATTCTGAGCTGTGAGGATATGGAATATGATCCAGGCTGCGGGCAAAGGATGAAAGACTTCCAGACACCATGACTTATTGACCCCAGCAATTCTGAGCCCTCTGAAAAACACAGTCAGAAAAGGGGGCCCCTGTAACCCACACCAAAGGACAGTACTGATTACATAGTCATGCACTGATTTCTATAAGATGGATCCCTAGAAGTAGAATTGATAGATAAAAGAATATGATCACGTTTTATTTGGAAAAAAACTCTACGTGATGCACCAAATATTGTTAACTATTTATATTCAACTGAAAATGACTTTCAACCTCATAAAAGATTATTTTTTCATAATATTTTACTGAATTAATGGTTGAAAAACAACATTTCATTATTTGCATTCATATTTCCCTGAGAAGTAGTGAGATTTATATTTACATTTATAATACTTTTTTATAAATTGCCTGTTAGTATTCTTTGTCTTTCTTGAAAGAAGTATTTTTATAGTTTAGCCACCATACTTATTCTTTCACCTTATATTTGATTAATCCCAGCATTTATCTTTACTGATTCTCCAAAATGTTTTTAGTTGTATTACTTCTAGTATTTTCTAGTTTTCTAAGATGACCACTGACTTGTTTTTAAACTCTGCTTGTTAACTAAAGCTTTTAAAGTCATACATTTAGTTTAAGTCCCAGCTTTAACTGTGTCACACTGGTACTCATCAAACTATTCATATTTTTATAAACTTAAGTATAACATAAAATTCAATGTTCAGCTCATTTTTCATTCAGAAATTTAATTTTAAATAGGTTAATCTTTCCTAACCTGTTCACTTTTAATTGAATTATTGTGATGAATTATTGTGACCAGAGACTATGACTTGCAAAGTCCTATTTTTTGGAATTTATCATGATGGTTTTTTATGACAGAGTACTTGGTAATTTTAGCAAACATTCCACTGGCAGAAGATCCAATGTAGATTATGGATAAGAAATGTATGTTTTTGTGCACAAGATATTAAATGTGTATACAGCATAAAAGTGTAGAAAGATTGTTGTTTCAACAAAATTCTACTGAGGATGTAAATATAAAAATTGGGTTTGTGACAGAAGAATCAGCTTAAGAGGATAAAGACAGGAACAAATAAGCAGAGATCAAAGCAGCATCTGATTTTAGCATGTAAATCCTGAAGCCTATAATCAATATTCACAAACAAGCAGCATTCAGGCATTAGAGAGACAGAGCTTAGGGATCTAGAATTCTCCCAGTGAGAAAATTAGATTTCAGAGACAGGCAACATAGTTGCCAAATGCTAGGAGTATGAGCCAGTACATCTCCAAACAGAAAGACAGACTTGATTCTGAGTTAGTAACTGGAAACTTCTGATATCTTCCCAATTTATACCATGATTGCTCCCAGAAAGGATGGCAGAAGTAACACAATCTTATTCACATTTCCTTGCTTGAAACCATTTTTATCTTTGAAAAGTATTGCTATATTTACTTCTACTCTGATACTTCCAGTATGCTATTTTCCACATTTGTGCAGCATAAGACTTGATAATGAAACTCTTTAACAGAAATCTGCTAATCTTGAATTGTGGTTTTAAACTGAGAGATGAAAATAAAGACTTGGAAAACTGTTCAGTAACCTATATGCAGAGGACACTTCTAAATGAAAACACCCTAAAAATAGACTATAACAACAGGAATTTCCAAAGTGCATGGTTTTAGTTCCACACAGACCTAGATTTCAACATCATTCTGCCAGTTTGGATGATTTTCTCTTCCCAGAAATCTTCTCTGCATATTTGGCCAGTGAAAGGAACCATCTGCTATGGCATGGATGGTAAAAACACACTCCTCCCCCCCACTAAAATACACTCCTATTGAATGGTTTCTTAGTTCAATATATCACCTCTACTTAAAGCAGCAGAGCTTATAAACAGCTATCAGTAGTTCAGAGGTCTTCAATTTGCTCAACATAATGCTAAAGAAGCCAGAATGGGACTTTTCAACATTGGCACTAAAGGCATGGATTGGGGGACTGACCATGCCTTGTATGATGTTTAACAGTATCCCTGGTCTCTAACCTCTGACTAGCACCTCAACAGCACTTGTGACAACCAGAATTGCCTTCAGTCATCATAAATTGTACTCTGGGTGGTGTAAAGTTACCCATGTTTGAGAAACACTATCCTAGAGAAAGAACAGAAATGACTCTCCAGTTCTCCTCCACTGATGGAAAAGAATTAAGCTTCTGTGCTATTAGGAAGTAAACATCTTTGAAATATATGCACAATTAATCTCACTCAGAGAAGAGATTCTCCTGTATTTTTTCATATATTTTTCAGAAAGAAAATTCAAACACACCTTGAATTTGAGAAAGTATAATAAAGAGCAAAATAAGGTAATTTTTTTCTAAAATCATCATAGACCACCCAGACAAAATAGTAACTTAAACTTAATCCAAACATTAATTTCATGTTTGTTGAAATTCATTCTAATTTCAGAGCTTGAGAGACATATTTTTATTCTTCTTTGAACAACTTGAGATATTCCTTGGTGCCATGTTACCATTGTTGGGAATTACTATCCTCCTCATCTTACAGTTCCTATAGATGGACAGGATGAAGGAGCCAATAGTGGCTTCAACAAAAGACACCTGTCTATAGTGAATTAAAAGATGCTTGCTCCTTGCAAGGAAAGCTATGACAAACATAGACAACATATTAAAAAGCCAAGACATTTCTTTGTCAACAAATGTCTGTATAGTCAAAGTTGTGGTTTATACAGTAAGTAGTCACATGGATGTGAGAGCTAAACCATAAAGAAGGCTGAGTGCTTAAGAATTGATGCTTTTGAAATGTGATGTTGGAGAAGACTCTTGAGAGTCCCTTGGACAGCAAAAAGATCAAACCAGTCAACCCTAAAGGAAATCAACCTTGAATATTCATTGGGAGGATCTATGCAAAAGCTGAAACTCCAATACTTTGGCCACCTGATGTGAAGAGTTGACTCATTGGAAAAGATACTGATGCTGGGAAAGATTGAAGGCAAAAGGAGACGGGGATGACGGAGCATGAGATGGTTAGATAGCATCACTCACTCAATAGACATGAATGAGCAAACTCCGGGAGATCATGGAGGACAGAGAACCTGACATGCTGCAGACCATGGGGTCACAAACAGTCGGACACAACTTAGTGACTGGACAATAAAACAACTATAATGAATACATACTTTGAGGAAATTTAGGAAGAAAATACAGCCAACCCAATCCATTTATGATTCCAGCTAACCTTTCTGTGTGTGCTGTGTGCTCAGTCGTGTCCAAATCTTTGCCACCCTTGGACTGTAGCCCACCTGGTACTTTACAATGCAGTTAATTTGGAGAGCAAATACCAATGGCAACAAACCAGTTGCAGTTCACTGATACTGAAAATTCAGCTAGAGCTGATGAAATGTCAATATTAAACAAGCAAATGGAGCTATAATTTGGCATTTTAGTAAGCAGTAAATAAATGAATAAAATTATTTAGTGCTCAGTCACTCAGTCGTGTCCAGCTCTGCAAACTCATGGACTCTACTTCTCTGACCATAGGGATATCCCGGCAAGAATCCTGGGGTGGACTGCCAATTCCTCCTCCAGGGGATCGTCCCAACCCAGGGATGGAATCACATCTCCTGTAGCTCCTGCATTAGCAGGTGGATCCTTTACCGTTGAGCCTTTACCTAACAAGCAAAAGAAAAGTTTACACATTGAAATTGCACCAGAGAGTCTAAGAAGGGAAAACTCTTATTAAAGAAAAGATTAAATTAATCACATTAAGGGATAGAACTGAAAGGCTAAAAGAAACATAACAAACAATTGATGATAGCAGGGCAATGATATCCAACACTCCATGCTTGTGATATTCTATACAAAATCATTAATATTTCTCCTCCTCAGAGATGATTCAATCTAATAATCTCTCAAACAAGAAAAACTCTTCACTGAAGAACTGAAGGTATTTAGAGGTACTTTTTTATAACACATCCTATTCTTTAGACAAAATTTGTTCTCTCCTCTCTACAGGGTGTTATTACTTTTAATTCAGAAGCTTCAGTAAATGATCACAGCTAGTCCATCATCTCTCATAATGTCAATTTCAAGTCTTATGTGAGAATGGATTAATATTAATAACAAGCTGAAGACAGGATATGTCAGAACTCTTGCTAACTTAAGAATTATTGTACTTTCTGAATTTGTCATAATGTGACAACTAATAGATAGCTTTGACAGGTATTTTTAACGCCAGCTAATAGTAAGTTAACTAATAGTAACTAATAGTAAGTTAACTGTACCTGCCTTATTTTAGCACTTCATGAAAGTATACACAATACTTTTCATATAAATTTTAATCAAAATGAAATTTTCTTAAATATTTCTTGATAGTGCATTGCTCTTGATCTCAATTTCTTGAGATAATGTAAAGATCTCAGGTGTATGATAAAATTACATTGAGGGATTCCTGATACATCTCAGGAGATAAGCTAAAGGGAGAAAATGTCAAGAATATATCAAGACAAAAAAATGTATCGGAATTAAATGTAAGTGAAACAGGAGAATAAAAAGACTGATATGGAAGCAATATTAAATTCAACTGGGCTTTTCGACCAATGGATAAGGGTATATCTGTGACTTTTATTAGGTTCAGTGGTAGTTCAGAATATAATATCTTTACAACTGCCTCAATTATTGGTATTTCTCAAATATAATACATATCCTACAATTAAGACCATAGATTGATACCATGCAAATTGAGAGATTAGGAAGAGACAGATGGAAAAAGAAAGTAACAAAGAAAAAAAAAGTGTAGTAAAATAGGATGGCATAATTCTCTGTTAAAAGCATGTTTTATTCTACTCAATAAAGAAAATAGAATTTGAGCTGATAAGAGACTGATGATGCTTCTATACTCCTCCAAATAGAAAGGAAAATGGAATTTCTGAATAAGACTAAGTCACCAAGCCTTTACAATTCATAAAAAGTTACTTAAATAAAATATCAGTGATGTCATTTCCAGTAAAGGCAGACTAAGTCATTGAAATCAATCTGATCAATACAAACCACCACAACAAAAAGTAGTTAATCTGTTTTTGTATTTTACATCACATCAATAGTATTAAACAGCTGTAAAGTTAGGTAAACAATTTGAATTAATTGAAAAGCTTTATAAATCTCCTAAAATTTTAATCTGAAGACCTCAAAACTTCAGTAAACTACTAGAATTAACTGGAGAACATAGTAAGTTTACTGGATACAAAATAAATATTAAAATCAATTACATCTCTGTATAAAAATAACAAATGAAAAATATTAAAAATAGATATTTTAAACTGCATCAAAAATTTTAAGTATATACAAGTAAACTTACCAATATATATGTAACACCACTACAGGGAAAAAAATGACAAACTCTACAGAAAAATAGAAAACAAAACTTAAATATATAGATACGTTCATTACTTGAAAGATTTAATTTTACCAATGTCAGTTCTATCCAAAGTAATGCATAGAGTCAAAGAAATCTCAGTCAAAATGTCAGCCTCTCTTCTTGAGGACTGGAGAGTGGACTGAAGAATTTATATAAAAATGTAAAGGCCTAAGAACCAAATCACTCCTGATGTAAAATTAGATAGGGGGTCTTAAGAAAATATCATGATGTATTTTTAAGACAAAACAGTTAAGCAGAAATAGGAAAATGAACAAACGAAACCAAATAGAGAACCCCAGACAGGTCCATCCATATATGAACCCAGTGTGGGATGGTGGTGGTGCAACAGGGGGGTGGGCAAGAGGTAATCTCTGCAATAGGGGGAATGCAGCCTGGAGTCTGCGAGGCAGTATCTATTGTCTCTCTCCTACACGCTCTGTGAATGAATCCCTCTTGTCAATTTTCTTTCTTTGAGATTCTCCCAGTGAGAAGCACTGATGAAAACCAGAAACTTTTTTCCTTCTTCTGCATCTCCTATAACAATGACATAAATAAAACGCCCAGAAACAAGGTGATCTATAGCTGCTGCAGGACTCAGCAGCATCAGAAGGAGGGTAAGTGCGTAGTGTCTTGTTTTGTTCCAACTTCAGCTGTTGGCAGCATAATCTTCTATTGTCTCACTGATACTAGACTGGAGGCTTCAGCCATAAGGATATTAGGCAGCTTCCCACTCCTCCTCACTTTTGCTTCACTAGAGACTTCCTCCTTCTTCCTTGGGCTTCTTCAGTCCTTCCACTATTTTTCTAATCGATTCTTGAAGCAATGCTTTACTGAAGTACCTGGAATGATTTCTATTTTCCAGAATGGACACTGACACAATATTCTACAACCAAAATAAAAAAATCAATTTTAGGTGAATTAATTTCCAAAATGTTGAAAGGCCAACCTATAAAGCTTTTAGGATGTAATATAGAATAATATTTTACAACCTCAGAGAGGGAAGGATTTTTCAAAAAAGACAGAAAGAGTCTTAACCACAAAGGAAACTACTGCTAAATTCTACCTCAGTTAATGCAGAACTTCCATTTATCAAAATACCAAAATGGAGATAAAAGGAAGAGTAAGAAAAGAAATTTCCAACACACAACTGAAAAAAAAAAAAAAAAGCTGGCAGAAGAAATGAAGAACTTCTATGCTCCTGTACATCAATGTGAAAAGGCAGAATCTCAATAGAAAAATGGGCAAATTATTTGGATGGTGTTTTATATTCACAAAAAGAAAATCCAAAGGGATACATGAATATATGGAAAGACACCCATTCACAGCTTCTAATCTCTGAGGTTTTCTCCTCCTCCTCCTTCTCCCTTCATCCTTTATCTCGCTCTCATCTGGTTCCCCCTTCTCCTTCCTCTTCTTCTCGGACCTCAAGTAACTCTCTTTTCCCTTTTACTCTTCTAAACCTTCTAACTTTTCTGCAATCAATCTCCTATTTGAATTACTGAGAGAGGTTTTGTTCTCAAAACTGGCTCACAAGTTGAATTGCTTTGAAATGAGTTCTAATTATGTTGGGGACCAATATTAAACATGTAAGCTTGTTAAATTATACATTCTTAAAAAATGATATTTCTGAGAAGGAGTTTAAGGTTGTGGAGTAGGAGGACACGGAGCTCAATTTCCTCCATGAAGACATCAAAAACACAGCTACATATGGAGCAATTCTCAATGAAAACAAAATGGAGACTGGAAGAAAGATTCTCCTACAACCACAAGCCTGAAACGAAAGATCTACATGGGGTTGAGTAGAAAGGAAGAAGTGATCATACTGGGACCCATGCTCCCAGGAGGGGACACAGAAGAGGAAGGTGATATCATGAACTCAGCGATCCTCCTCGGGGAAGAAGGAGTTCAAACCACACATCGAGCACCCCAACCCTGGGTCCAGTGCTGAGAATATGAGTCCCCTTAACTGGTTTGAAATCCATGGGACTTACAGAAGGCCTGTAAGGAGCCAAGACTACACTCCTGAAGACAGTGCACATGTGTGCTTTCTCCCAGGAATAATGTGGGCTTCCCTGGTGTCTCAGATAGTAAAGAATCTGCCCGCAATGCAGGAGCCCCAGATTCGATCCCTGGGCCAGGAAGACCAGCTGGATAGGGGAATGGCTACCCAATCCAGTATTCTTGCCTGGAGAATACCATGGGCTGGCAGGCTAGAGTCCATGGGGTCACAAAGAGTCAGACGCAACTGTGAGGTGGAGGAAACAGGTTGAAATTGCCTGGGGCTCTAGCCAATGCCCCATGATTGCCCTACTGGAGACTTTGACCCCCACCAAGCCACAGCTCTGGCCTCTTTGGCTGCAATTCATGTTCTCACTAGGGCAAAGGTTACCATGACCAAGGAGAGTGCTCCCTTAAGGGAATGGAGCCAGCTCACATGCAGCATTGCCTCTGAACCATACAGGGGCCTGTCATTGCTGGCATTTGTGGAGATGGTAGATCAGGAGCTATCTGGAACTCTAGTTTTGAGTTTTGAAAAACTTAGGACACCATGAAGTCTATCTGGATTTAGTTACAGCCCTTGTTCTAATATCAGATACCCTAAATATCAAATCTTGTATTGGACAAAGTGCAATTTTTCTTTGCTAACCTTACATCCCTTTAAGGCTAAAGGCTTTAGCAAATGGATGCTGTCTTTATTGGAGGAGGCTTGAGGAGAGAAAATAAGCAAATCATCCACATATTGTAACAAAGTAGAACCTCTAAAGGAACTTTTTAATCACTCGGATCAATGTTTAGGGTTTGTGAGAAATAAGGACCCTCAGTAAAACCTTGATGCATCAGTGCTCAGGAAAATTGTTTTTCTTCCTAAGTGAAGGCAAAAAAGCATTAGCTAGCTTGAACAGCTGGAAATTAAAGAATGTACCATTTAAACCAATTACAGTAAAGAATTTACTTCTGGTGGGAATGTATATTAATAACACATGAGCGTTAGGAACAACAGGGTGTTGAGAGATAATAATGCTGTTTGTTCCTCAGATATCCTGGATTTCCACCCTCAACTCTTAGATTTTCTCACTGGTAAAGGGAAATATTATAGAAGCTGTGCTGTGTGTGTGTGCTCAGTCATGTCAAATTCTGACTTTTTGCAACCCCATGGACTGGACCCCCTTCATTCTTTCTGGAGCTATTTCTCCACTCTGCTCTAGTAGCATATAGGGTACCTACCAACCTGGGGAGTTCAACTTTCAGTGTTGTTTCTTTTTTGCCTTTTCATACTGTTCATGGGTTCTCATGACAAGAATACTGAAGTGGTTTGCCATTTCCTTCTCCAGTGAAATTCCCTGGTGACTCAGATGATAAAAAAAGTCTGCCTACAATGTAGGAGACCCAGGTTCAATCCCTGAGTCAAAAGTTTCCCTGGAGAAGAAAATGGCAACCCACTCCGTTATTCTTGTCTGAAGAATCCCATGGAGAGAGGAACCTGGTGGGCTACAGTCCATGGGGTTGCAAAGAGTTGGACCAAACAGCAAACCACTCACTCACTCACTCTCCAGTGGATCACATTTCATTGGAACTCTCCACCATGAGCCATCCATTTTGGGTGGCCCTACATGACATGACCTACAGTTTCACTGAGTTTGACAAAGCTGTGATCCATGTAATCAGTTTGGTTAGTTCTGTGTGATTGTGGTTTTCATTCTGTCTGTCTTCTGATGGATAAGGATAAGAGGCTGTGGAAACTTCCTGATGGGAGGGACTGGCTATGGGTGAATATGGGTCTTGCTCTGATGGGTGGGGTCATGTTTAGTAAATCTTTAATCCAATTTTCTGTTGATGAGTGGGGCTGTGTTCCCTCCCTGTAGTTTGGCCTGGGGCCAAAGTCCTCCTTAAAAGGACTGATGCTAGCTAGCATGCCATTACTCCCCGGACTCTCGTATTCAGTGCCCCTAACCCCGCAGCCAGCCACTGTCAACTCACACCTCCGCCAGAGACTCCTGGATCCTCACAGGCAAATCTAGCTCTTTCTATTGTGGAGTCACTGCTCCTTTCTCCTGGGTCCTGGGGCATGCAAGGTTTTGTTTGTAGTCTCCAGTCCTATGGAAGTTCTGTAATCGAATGCCACTGGCCTTCAAAATCAAATTCCCTGGGGGTTCTTAGTCCCTTTGCTGGATCCCCAGTTTGGGAAATCTGTTGTGGGTCCTAGAATCTTTGCAACAGTGTGAGAACTTCTTTGGTAAAATTGTTCTCCAGTTTGTGGATCATCTGCTCAGCAGCTCTCTGGTGGGGTTAATGGCAAACTCTTCGAAGAGGACTTCTGCCACACACTGCACCTCCCAGAGTGCTGCAGCCAGAGCCCCTGTACCTGCTGCAAGCCACTGCTGATCTGTGCCTCCTCGGGAGGCACTCAGGCTCTCGAAGGTCCATAATCAAGGTAAATTGGAACTGGTGAAACAGGAGATGACAAGAGTGAACATTGACATTATAGGAATCAGTGAACTAAAACAGACTGGAATGGGCAAATTTAATTCAGATGACCATTATATCTGCTGCTGTGGGAAAGAATCCCTTGGAAGAAGTTGAGTAGCCCTCAGAGTCAACAAGAGTCCAAAACACAGTACTTGAATGCACTCTCAAAAACAACAGAATGATCTCTGTTCATTTCCAAGGCAAACCATCCAGTATCACAGTAATCTAACTCTATGCCCCATCCACTAATGCCAAAGAAGCTCAAGTTGAATGGTTTTGTGAAGACCTACAAGGCCTTCTAGAGCTAATGCCAAAAAAGATGTCCTTTTCATCATAGGGGACTGGAATGCAAAAGTAGGTAGTCAAGAAATACCTGGAGTAACAGGCAAATTTGGCCTTGGAGTACAGAATGAGTTTAGCCAAGAGAATGCACCGGTCATGGCAAATACCATCTTCCAACAACACAGGAGAAGACTCTACATGTGGACATCACCAGTTGGTCAATAACAAAATCAGATTGATTATATTCTTTGCAGTCAAGGATGGAGAAGCTCTATACAGTCAGAAAAAAAAAAAAAACAGACTGGGAGTTGATTGTGGCTCAGATCATGAACTCCTAATAGAAAAATTCAGACTTAAATTGAAGAAACTAGGGAAAACCACTAGATCATTCAGGTATGGCCTAAATCAAATGCCTTAGAATAATGCAGTGGAAGTGACAGATAGATTCAAGAGATTAGATCCGATAGACAGAGTGCCTGAAGAACTATGGACGGAGGTTCAATACATTGTACAGGAGGCAGTGATTAAAACAATCCTGAAGAAAAAGAAGTGCATAAAGGCAAAATGGGTGTCTGAGGAGGCGTTACAAATAGCTGAGAAAAGAAGAGAAGTGAAAGGCAAAGGAGAAAAAGGAAGATATATCCATCTGAATGTAGAGTTCCAAAGATGGACAAGGAGAGATAAGAAAGCCTTCCTCAGTGACCAATGCAAAGAAATAGAGGAAAACAATAATGGGAAAGACTAGAGATCTCTTCAAGAATATCAGAGATACCAAGAGAATATTTCTTGCAAGGATGGACACAATAAAAGACAGAAACAGTATGGACCTAACAGAAGCAGAAGAGACTAAGAGGGGTGGCAAGAATACACAGAAGAACTACACAAAAAGATCTTCATGGCCCAGATAATCACAATGGTGTGATCACTCACCTAAAGTCAGACATCCTGGAGTGCAAAGTCAAGTGAGCCTAAAGAAGCATCACTACGAACAAAGCTAGTGGAGGTGATAGAATTTCAGCTGAGTTATTTCAAATTCTAAAAGATGATGCTGTGAAAGTGCTGCACTTAATATGCCAGCAAATCTGGAAAACTCAGCAGTGGCCACAGGATTGGAAAAGATTAATTTTCCCCTCAATCCCAAAGAAAGGCAATGCCAAAGAATGTTCAAAACGTTTCACAATTGCACTCATCCTGAGCAATAGCAAACTAATGCTCAAAAACCTCCAAGATAGGCTTCAATAGTACATGAACCAAGAACTTCCAAATGTTCAAGCTGATTTAGAAAAGGTAGAAGAACCAGAGATCAAATTGCCAACATCTGCTGGATCATAGTAAAAGCAAGAGAATTCCAGGAAAAAACATCTATTTCTGCTTCATTGACTATGCCAAAGCCTTTGACTGTGTGGATCACAATAAACTCTGGAAAATTCTTAAAGTGATGGGAATACCAGACCACCTTACCTGCCTCCTGAGAAACCTGTATGCAGGTCATGAAGCAACAGTAGAACTGGACATGGAACAATGAACTGGTTCCAAACTGGGAAAGGTATTTGTCAAGGCTGTATATTATCACCCTGCTTATTCAATTTACATGCAGAGTACATCATGCAAAATGCCAAGCTGGATGAATCACAAGTTGGAATCAAGATTGCCGGGAGAAATATCAATAATCTCAGATATGCGGATGACACCACCCTTGTGGCAGAAAGAGAAGAACTAAAGAGCCTCTTGATATAAGTGAAAGAGGAGAGTGAAAAAGTTGGCTTAAAACTCAACATTCAAAAATGAAGATCGTGGCATCTGGTCCCATCACTCCACAGCAAATAAATGGGGAAACAATGGAAACAGTGACAGATTTTGTTTTCTTGGGCTCCAAAATCACTGCAGATGGTGACTGCAGCCACGAAATTAAAAGATGCTTACTCCTTGTAAGAAAAGCTATGACAAACCCAGACAGCATATTAAAAACTAGAGACATTACTTTGCCAATAAAGTGTCTAGTCAAAGGTATGGTTTTTCCAGTGGTCATATATGGATGATGGAGTTGGATCATAAAGAAAGCTGAGTGCTGAAGAATTAATACTTCTGAACTGGGCCATTGAAGAAGATTCTTGAGAGTCCCTTGGACAGCAAGGAGATCAAACCAGTCAATTCTGAAAGAAATCAGTCCTGGATGTTTGTTGGACTGACTGATGCTGAAGCTGAAGCTCCAACACTTTGGCCACCTGATGCAAAGAACTGACTCATTGGAAAAGACCCTGATGCTGGGAAAGATTGAAGGCGGGAGAAGGGGACACGGAGGATAAAATGGTTGGACGGCATCACTGACCCAATGGACACGAGTTTAAGCAAGCTTAAAGTGATAGTGATGGACAGGGAAGCCTGGCATGCTGCAGTCCATGGAGTCTCAAAGAGTTGGACATGACTGAGCAACTGAACTGAACTGAACTGGGCCCCACCAGCCTTCTGTCCTTCAAATTTTGCAAGAATACTAAAGTGGGTTGACATTTCCTTCTCCAGGGTATCTTTCTGACCCAGGGATCGAACCCATGTCTCCTGCATCTCCGGCACTGGAGGCATATTCTTTATCACTGCGCCACCTGTGTGCATTACAGAAGCTAGTACATGGATAATAAGTCAATAAAGCTTGCAATTTTCTATTATGGGCTTTGTTCCTTAAATGGTTTCTTTACTTATGGGTATTGATTAATTCCGGGAAGAGGCTTTGAGGGATCTATTTGAATTGTAATAAGAGATGTGCTGTAAATTTCACCAAAATCAGTTGAATATTTTGCCCCTAAGGAAAGTGGTAGCCAAAACAATAGGGACATATGATCAATGTTCTCAGAATTTGTTCTAGCACCATCATCAAAGACAAAACAAATAAAATATATCTAAGAGTCATTTAATTCTCCTGGTGGTTACTTCACTGATTAGTGTCAAATTCTATAATTATTTCCTTTTTTCTTTTTTTGAGAGAAAGTAAATCCTCTTAGAATTCTCAATTTAATAAATTGATAGGAGTAGAGAAAGAAGAAAAGGGTGTATATCTCTCAAAGGGCCTAAACAAAAAGGAATATGTTCAGAGAGGATCCTCTTGAGTTTCATTAAGGATTGCACTATTTAAACTATTTGAGTACTCTGAGGAAGGAGCTGCTTTATAGCAGGGGGCTGAACACCAAGAGTGTAGCTTCTCTGTCAATTAGGGCTGGATGAGATTCACCTACAATCTGGAGAAATGTGCTCCAAGCCAATTAAGCAGGAGGATTGGAAAGAGCCCCTGTGGCTCTTCAGAACCCCATTATTAAGAATTGGAAGGATATGTGAAAGGCTGGTTAGAGGGTTGAACGCACTAAAGTGCTTAAATTTGTAACAATCTCTTTTCCAATGTTCTGGATTTTTATAATTATAGCAGAAAGTAAGAGAGCTTTGGTTTCATATATAGGCTTCATTTGTTGAAGTTGAAGATTAAGAATTTAGGTGGACTTCCTTTGAGGCAACTCATCAAGAGTGTGAGAGAGATGCTTTGCCAGGGAAATCAGGAATGGACCTAGTTTCCCACCTCATCCTGGTTCTTTTTGTCCATGTTCAGTCCATTAATGGGCCTCCCTGGTGGCCTAGCAGTAAAGAATACACCTACAACACAGGAGAAGCAGGTTCAATCCCTGGGTTGGGAAGAGCCCCTGGAGGAGGACATGGCTGTCCACTCCAGGATTCTTGGTGAATCCTATGGACAAAGGAGCCTGGTGGGCTATAGTCCACAGGGTCGCAGAGAGTTGGACACAACTGAAGTGACTAAGCATGCACGCATGCCGTCTATTAATAAACATAGAGTTAAAGCTACCTGAGTGAAATCAACATCTGAAGAAAGATCAGGATTTTCTTTAGAATCTATCTGAAGTCAAACATAATAATCATGAACAGATTCACTAGATTCTTGTGTGCAATCCTGAATTTTGTTCCAGTCAATGGGCTCTGGAAAAGTCCTAGGAATTGCTCAGGGAAGTCACCTAGCAATTTCTTGAGCCTGATTGTATAATAAGTTAGCAGACTGGTCTCCCCATTATAACTTTAGAAACCTTTTTAGAATTTTCCTAATTATCAATTTTTACCCAATATTGGACCTGGCCTTCACCAACAACACATGAAGTAACTGATATAAGTGAGAGAATCCAAGGTGAAAAGTTTGAAGGACTATATTAAATTCCTCAGCAAATTTGTGAGGATCTTCAGCTACTTTGGGAAAATCTTTGATTATGGCTTGAAGTCCAGCTTTAGTCCAGTGAATATAAGAAATTAAGGGTTTAGCTTCTGGATCTTCAGACAGTTTAGTTTTAAAGGGACAGTTTCTGAAACTCTGGGAGGAGTTTCAGAGAAAAGGAGTTTGGCAAGAGAGTTAGTATGGGGGATTGACTTTATAGAGGAGGCGCAGGCAGCATAGACGTGAAGGAAGAAGATGGTGTGGGAGGAGGAGTTTGATCATGAAGAGCTGAGGGAGAGAGACAAGATGGCGCCAGAGGTGGATCATGAGATAATGAAGCCAAGGAGGAGGAACCTGAGGCTTTGAGGCCATTCTATCTTTCTTTAATCATCTATTTGCCTTAGTTAATCTTAAAGCCTTATTTTGTAGAGAGGCAATTTCAGAATTTTTATAACATTGGGAACCAAGTGAAATAAGCATTCCTTTCAATTCTGGAAATTTTTGAGCTACTGTTGTCCAATCTAGTTTTAAGAAACTAAAATTTTGGAATTTCAGAATTCCCCATAATGGCCACTGATATTATAAATTGCCTTTAGTCAGATCAATCCGTTTCATTAGAAACATGCACAAAGAAAGACTGGTTTTTAAATATAAAATCAGCTGGAATTCTTGCAGGAGGTGGACCCTCCAAAAATTTAGCTAACTAGGATCCTATCTCTAAGGGGTTTTTCTCTAGAGTAAAGAACAATTTCAAACAGCTTAAACAACTTTCAGCACCAACTGTTCAGTTCAAACAACTTGCAAGCTAATCCCAGTCAGCCCTATGGAGACAGCTTGGTCCCAGAAAAGGCCAGTCTCCAGAGCTCAGCTTGGAAAGAAATAAACTGAAGGCTGAAAATCTGGCACAGTTTCAAAGAAATAGTCTGTGTTCCCAAAGGAATGAGCTGAAAGTCTGATCCTCAAATCAGACTGAAATGCCAAAGGAGTCTTCACTCACAAAACAAGGCCTTAACACGAAAGACAAAACTTTAAAATAGATCCTGAATAAAACCCAGAGAACTTCAAACACAAAGAGGGCATGGATTCAGATCCAGAAAAAAAGATGCACCTTCAAACCTCAGGCCCAGCGAGAGAAAAGTCAGTGACTTTGGTCTCAAGGTGGCTACTGCATCTGTTTCCTCACCAGTTCCAGAACCAGCTCTGGTATCTTCTCTGGCCCCCTTGTAGGCCACCAAAATGTTCACCTAAAACAAAAAGGCTGCCATATATTTCTCCAGCAAAGATGAGTTTATTCGGAATGCACAGAGAATTACAAATCAGGGTCTGCCACTCTGGTGAGTCACATGCAAGTCCGCTGCAGATCAAGGGAAGGAGAAGGCTTCTATAGATGGGGAAACACAGGTGGGGAGGGCTGCAGGAAGCCAAGAGCCCGTGGTTTTTCATTGGCTGCGTCCTAGAGTCTTTCTTCTTTCCATTGGGCTCTATAATTTCAGAGAGTGAGAGCTCTCCCTTCTGGTCTCTCAACTATTTAGTTGGGGTTTTCTATTTATTAATTTTTACAGATATTATACCTAAAGCACATATGACAAAAAAAAATAAAAGAACAAGTGGGACTACATCAAACTAAAAGGCTCTGCAAAGCAAAAGAACCCACAAAGTAAAAAGATAACCTATGGAATGGGAAAAAATATTTGCAAAGCACATATCTGACAGGAATAATATCCAAAAGATATAAGCAATTCATACAACTCAATAGCTAATAAGCAAATAATCCCATTAAAAATGGGCAAACTTCCTGAATAGACATTTTCCCAAAGAAGACAAACAAATGGCCAGCAGTCACATGAGAAGATACTCAACATCACTTAGTCAGTTTGTTGTTGTTGTTCAATTGCTCCGTCATATTCAACTCATTGCAACCCAATGGACTGCAGCATGCCAGGCTTCCCAGTCCTTCACTATCTCCCAGAGTTTGCTTAAACTCATGTTCATTGAGTCAGTGATGTCATCCAACCATCTCATCCTCTCTCAACCGCTTCTCCTCCTGCCCCCAATCTTTCCCAATACCAGGGTCTTTTCCAATGAGTCAGATCTTTGCATCAGATGCCAAAGTATTAGAGCTTTAGCATCAGTCCTTCCAATGAATATTCTGCATTGATTTCCTTTAGGATTGACTGGTTTGATCTCCTTGCTGTCCAAGGGACTCTCAAGAGTCTTCTCTAGCACCAAAATTTGAAGGCATCAATTCTTTGGTGCTCAGCCTTTTTTATTGTCCAGTTCTCATGTCCATACATGACTACTGGAA
Organism: Odocoileus virginianus; assembly: GCF_023699985.2. Classification (NCBI taxonomy): domain Eukaryota; kingdom Metazoa; phylum Chordata; class Mammalia; order Artiodactyla; family Cervidae; genus Odocoileus; species Odocoileus virginianus. Next base: position 113,536 of record NC_069692.1, on the reverse strand, counting down.
AAACCACAGGTTTGACTATCTGGACCTTTGTCAGAAAAGTAATGTCTCTGCTTTTTAATATGCTGTCTAGGTTTGTCATTGCTTTTCTTCCAAGAAGCAAGAATCTTTTAATTTCATGGCGACAGTCACCAGCCACAGTGATTTTGGAGCCCAGGAAAATAAAGTCTGTCACTGTGTCACTAGTCATTAGAGAAATTTAAATCTACATCACAATAAAATATCACTTCAAATCTGTTAAAAACATCATCATCAAAATAACAAATGATAGTGAGGATATTAGAGAAAAGGGAAGCCTTGTGTACTGTTGGTAAGACACTAAACTGGTACAGCTGCTACTGAAAGCGGTAGAGAGGATCTTCAGAAATTATAAATAGAGTTACCATATGATTCAGCAATCCCACTGGGAATACATGCAAAGGAAACAAAAACACTAACTTGAAAAGATGTCTCTACCCCCACCCATGCACTCACTGCATCATCGTGATAGTGAAGACATGAAAGCAATCTAAGTGTCCATCGATGAATGAATCGGTAGAGAAGCTGTGGTATGTAGTCACAATGGAATATATTCAGCCATAAAAATGAGGAAATCCTGACATTAGAAACAACACAGATAGAACTTTAGGGGATTCTGTTAACTGAAATAAGTCAGACAGGGAGAGACAAATACTGTATGACCTCATTTATGTATGATTTTTTTTTTAAGTTCAAAGAAAAAGAGAATTGATTTTTGGTTACCAGAACTAAGGGTTGGGGAGAGGGGGAATTGGTCAAAGGTGACCTAAAGGTACAAAGTTCCAGTTATAAGAGAAATAAGAACTAGGGATATAATGTACAACTTGGTAACTATAGCTAATACTATATGACATATATGAAAGTTGAGAGAGTAAATACTGCAAATTCTCATAACAAGAAAAATTTTTTTTCTTTTCATTGAATCTATGAGATTATGGATGCTAACTAAATATATATTTCACAATATATATGTAATTCAAACCATTATGCTGCACACCTTAAACTTACACAGTGACATGTGTCAATTATATCCCAGTTAAACTGGAAAAAAGAACTCAGGTGTTTTCCTATCTCTTTATTATACGTGATCACAATTCTTTTCTATGGTTGGTTGTCTTTATGGTCTTAGAATGATTGCCAAAAGCAAGAGAGAAATGATCCTTGCTCAAATCAAGTGGGCAGAGAGTACTAGAGAAGTCAATGGACTGATTCCAGGAACCAAGCAATCCTCTCCTCTCGTGTCCTTCTGTATCCTTTCTTTCCTTTCGTCCTTTTCTTCCTTCCTGAATCTATTCTGTCTTTCCTTCTTTCCTCCCTTTCTCTCTCCCTCCCATTCTCCCTTCTTTCTATCCTTCCTTTTCCCCTTGTCTCTTTTTTTCTCTCTTTATGTGTCCCTCATTTTTCTTTCATTAACAATTATTTATTGAGTATCTGCCACAGGCCTGTCACCGTTCTAAGTTTTAGGGATACATCAGTGCATTAGACAGTAAACAAACAAATAAATAAATAACCTCCTGTCTTCATACAGCTTACATTCTAGTGGAGCCAAGCTGCTTCCACAACTAAACCAACCACTGGTCAGAAGAATGAGATCACAATGATCAGAGACTGCCCCCTGCAGTGGAACTGTTACTAGGGTGTCTACTGTTGATACATTCTGCCCAATATATCTCATATATTCTTGAGATCAGTCATAAGCATCAAATCTTCAAGCATCTCACAGTCTATGGCAAGGAGGAATCCTGCCCTGTTTCTAAACACCTTTTGTTTTACTTCTCAGACAAAAGAAAGCCAAGGAGCTTAAATTTTATTAACAACATATTGTTCTCATTTTAAAATCCCAGACCTTTCATCCATCCTGGTTTATTATGTAAAAATAATTTAATGTTTGAATCATAGACTACATGATATACTATAATGGTAATCCTTAAATGCCCATTTCATTAAAATTTTATATGCACCCAACATCTAAAAGTCCCTATTGCTACAGCAAATCATTTCACAACTGTATCTAATAACAATGTCTGGTGGTGATCTTCAATTAAATTGAGTCATTTGTAATCAGACCAAATGGATCTGAGCCAAGGTTGCCGATTTCACTTAGAGTGTGGCTTCACAAATCCTACCAATTCTCACCTCAATTCTCATCAAATCTTAACTCCACTGGAGGAGAATTGAGATGAAACCCTGCTTTTGTTTATTTTATTGTGTAGCTTTAAATTTGGGGAAATCACATGTAATTTGGGATTCACGTTACTAACTTGATGAGCTATTGAAACTATGGATCCGAGCAGAGGTAACTGAAGCAAATCTGGGGCGGTATGGACATTTACACCTACACGGATGGAATGTTCAAGAATCCGCATTGTGAATGGATGTGCTTTCTGCTTTTGACAAAGTGTCTGGTAAAGCCTCGTATAATAACATTAGGGGCACCTGGATTTAATATGACTATGGAATTGCATCACAGCAGGGTGTATGCCTGCACAAGAATTACTGTCCTTATAAGCAAACATAGTAAATTCCTACTATAGAAAACATAAAATAAAATAAAGTTATGCGATTCCATCCTAAGAGTCCAAATTATGGTTAGGAGTGAAAGTCACAGTTACTACAGAAAGTTGGAAATATTTTTTCACTGACCAGGACATTTCAGTTTCAGCAACCAATAAATAATGAATGAATCAATAAGGCATGTATTATTAAAAAGATAGTTTACATTAGGACCTTGTTGTTTATCCATTCTTAATGTAATAGCTTGCATCTAGCATCCTCAAACTCCCAGTCCATCCCTCTCCCTCCCAACTCCACTTGGCAACCGCAAGTCGTTTCTCTATGTCTGAGTCTGTTTCTGCTTTGAAATATATTCAGCATCCTGTGATAAACCATAATGTAAAAGAATATTTTAAAAAGAATGTATATATGTGTAGAGCTGAGTCATTTTGCTATATAGCAAAGGGCAAGGAACCTGCCTGCAATGCAGGAGACCCAGGTTAGGAAGATCCCCTGGATAAGAGAATGACAACCCACTCCACTATTCTTGCCTGGAGAATTCCAAGGACAGAGGAGATTGGTGGGCTATAATCCATGGGGTGGCAGAGTCAGACACGACTGAGCGACTAACACACATACACAGAAATTGGCACAATATTATTAAATAACTCTAACTGCAATAAAGAAAAAGATAGTTTATACTTATTTTTCAATCATAAACAAAGCCATAACAGAAAGGCTTATTCATAGGGAAAACAATTAAATGATCTTCAAATTAGTTAAGTTTTTAAGCATAATTTCATAGACATAAGTGAAGAGAAAGTTTCGAGAAGAAGCAGGTGCTGTGCTTAGTCGCTCAGTCGTGTCCGACTCTCTGAGACCCCATGGACTGCAGCCCACCAGGCTCCTCTGTCCATGGGGATTCTCTAGGCAAGAACACTGGAGTGGGCTGCCATGCCCCCCTCCAAGAAGAAGAATATTAGAAGTTATTTCCATTTCAATAGAACCCCTGTTCACTGGATGTCATGGAATTCCACTGTCTTCTGAATACAGGCCTGCACCTCCACACAGATGCCAGAAGCCAGGACCCTGTCGATGGCCACACAGGTGTGTGGCCATGTGCCCACAGGGGTCTCACCACTCACGCACCTGTGTGTAGACTTCACACTACCTCCCAGGACAGGCACATTGACTCTTAGTCCTTGTGGTCATGATCCACAAGAATCATCTTCCTGTCATCTCATCATCACCCTACTTCCCTGTAAAGTTCCTATCCTCCCATTTTCTCCTGCAAATACCCATTCTTACCACTTGTAACAGTCTGCCTTTTCTTATCACCCCTTACCTAGTTTCCTCTGTAATTCCTCTCTATCATCCTTACCAGCAGCTTCCAGCCTCAGTGTCTAGATGGTATCTCTTCACCTCTTTTTTATTTTTCAAAAAAAAAAAAGTTTTTATTTTCTCTTTATTTCCTTAAAATCACTGAACTTAGGACTTGATGGTCCATAACCCCAAGCCCTCTCACATGATGGTTACTTTCTTCGATCCACCGCTCCATTTATCCTACCACTACAGACCATTAATTCATCATCTGCTTCATCTCCTAAGCTTCTGCTCATTTTATACACATGGGTGCTTGCACAGTCACTCAGTCGTGTTGAATCTTTGCAGCCCCATGGACTGTAGCCCACCAGGCTCCTCTGTCCATGGGATTCTCCCTGCAAGAATACTGGGGTGGGTTGCCATTTCCTTCCCGAGAGGATCTTCCCGACCCAAGGATCGAGCCCAAGTCTCCTGCATTGCAGGCAGATTCTTTATCAATGGATCCACCAGAGAAGCCCCATTTTATGCACATATTGTCCCACAGAACACCACACCTTCTCAGCTGAAGCACCCAGCTTGCGGGCTCCTTTGCAAAGTTCTCTGCGCTCATCAGGGTGAGTCCATCAGCCAGAGCAGTCACTCCTCAGACTCCTTTCCTGTCTCCAGTCCCAGATACCACTGTTCCTTACTTAACCCAGCGATTACTTACACTCTTCCTATATTTAAAAATACTTTGACCAGGTTAGGAAGCTTCAAATGTGCATTCACTTTCTGTTGCTGCTGTGACACATAGCCACAAACTTGGTGCTCAAACGTAGTGTTAATGATGGAAATTTACTCTCTTGCAGCTCTGGAGGCCAGAAGTCTGAAAGGCCTCATCGGTCTAAAATCAAGGTATTGGAACTTGACCTTCTAGAGGCTACAGGAAAGAAGCTATTCCTAGCCTCTTACAGCTTCTAGTGGTGGCCACATACCTTCAATTGCAGATTTTGTCACCACATTGCCTTCTCTTCTGTCATCAAGTCTGTTTCTGCCTTCTTCTTTTAACTACACTGGTGATTATGTGTATGTTCCACCCAGACAATCAAATATAAACTCCTTTTCTGAAGACGCTTAACTTAATTACATATACAAAGTCAATCTTGTCATATAAAGTAATATTCACAGGTTCCCAGGATTAAAATGTGCATATCTCTGGGAGCAATTATTCAGCCTACCACAGGCCACCTGATGTGAAGAGCCAGCTCATTGGAAAAGACCCTGATGCTGGGAAAGATTGAGGGCAGGAAGAGAAGGGGGTGACTGAGGATGAGATGGTTGAATGGTATCATAAACTCAATGGACATGAGTTTGAGCAAAGTCCAGGAGATAGTGAAGGACAGGGAAGCCTGGCATTCTGCAGTCCATGGGGTCCCAAACAGTTGGACATGACTTAGTGACTAAACAATGACAACCACAGTCTAAGTGCCCCAAGCGAACTATGGTCATTCAGAGGAAGCATCACCAAACACCTCCAGAGCCAACAGCAGTAACAGCAAAGTCAGGTGGGCAGCTTCTACATGATGCCCACATGGTGGGGCATCACTCGGCCCCAAAAGGAGGGACCAGGGTCAATGTCAAGGCATTAGCCTTGTCTGAGCATCCATGTCATGGTTACTCTATGCGGTCTGGTGTATCCGAGTCACGCAGGATTAACAATTTCATCTTCATCAACTTTTCTTTGTCCTGGTGACTGAGAATTATGTGACCTTTACCCTCCATTCTCAATTTCTGACACTCTCTTCCTGCATTTCTTCTCTCTACCTGAAACACCTTTTTAAAACCTTTCACATATTCCTGTGCTAGATACCCAAACTCCCAGCCTTTCTTTGGATCTTTCCCCACCTTTTCCCTTAGAAGCTAATCTTCCTTCTCTGAATTTAGCTTTTGCAACTATAATCCCACAGTTTAGCTTTTTTTAACCAGTTTTAATTTCTCCTTTTTTAAATCATATTTCTCTATTGGATTGTATCCTTTTCTTTATGGAACCAAATAGAATGTTGTATACATAAGGGGGATGTAACAAATACTGCATCATTCATTGATTGATTCAAATTGCTTATGAAGTTAATTGGAGAAACATGGAAACTTGCAGAATTCCAGATTCATTCGATTTTTGTGGTGAAATTGGCCGAGTGTCCAGGATAATAAGGTAAGATTCCATGTATGTGGGCTATTGTCGCTGTAATATTAGCTGCTCAGTCATGTCTAGTTCCTTGAGACCCCATGCGCTGTAACCCACTAGGATGCCCTCTGGCCATGAAATTCTCCAGGCAAGAATACTGGAGTGGGTAGCCATTCCCTTCTCCAGGGGATCTTCCTGACCCAGGAACTGAACCCTAGTCTCTTGCATTGCAGACAGATTCTTTACTGTCTGAGCCGCCAGGGCAATGTGCTATAAATAATAACAGTAATAATGAGAGCAATAACTGCTCTAAAAGGAGCTCCCATTTTAATAAAAGAGGTCAATAAAGAGGCATTTTCATATGCTTCTGTTAATATACATCTTTTCACATAGTGTCTATAACCACCACAAAGGCTTTATACTAATTTAGGACTCAAACTACTTGTTAATGAAAGTAAACATATTACAGAAGGTAAGAAAACAGTTCTACCAGCAGCCTAATCCATACAGTTTAGGAAGACAGCCTCCGACCAGAAAGACCTGACAGTTAAACGCTTGAAGCTGTCTTTGGAGAAGTCGTTTCTTTCTGGACCACAAGAGGTTCAGTTATATCCTGAGCCATGACATTTCATTGTGTTCTCATCCTAATATGCATAAAATGAGACTTTAGTTCTTCTGGGCGTGGGCTTCATTTGTTCGGAATAATTATTTCTGCATGAAACAGCACCATGTAAGTCTATAGGAACAATACTGCATAACTGCAAAAAATGATTGCTGAATAAATATTATTCAAGTTTTGAAAAACTCAGTGGAGAATTTGTCTCAATTACAACTGAACAGTAGTGAATTCCAAATATGAATTTTGCATTACAATCAAAGCAACTTTCCATTATTTACATAGGTAAAATCCTTTCTATAGAGAGACTTTGTTCCTTTATTACAGTACATATAAAAAGAATCCTGGCCATCCCTTCTATGACCCTAACATACAAATAATCACTTATTCTTAATTTTACCACTTTATCTTAGAGACATTTCAATAATAATCTTTCCTAAACATAATAAAACTACTTTGTGATTCTTTCTAAAAGAAACTACTTAAGCTTGCATCAATTTTTCTATTTGATATGGTTCCCTCAAATTCAATTTTGGTATAACTACTTAAATTTCCTTTTTATCATTATCTAAAAGATTTTGGGGAAGGAAATTGAGAATTTTAGCTCTTACCAAAGTTTCTGTTTGATTCTAAAATAAGGCAATTCTGAAATATTTGAACCATGATTGATAAAATACATAGATAGCAATACCAATGTGTGTATAAATACCAAGAATTGAGAAGATTGTATAAATGAACCAGGGGGAAAAAAACACTTTGAGATGAAATATTCACAAAATTAGGGCACACAGGATAGAAACATTATTTGGATATTTATCTTTCTCTCCTCGCCAGTGCATATCTCACAGATTGAGACAAGAAAAACTCTCAAGCCTGAAAACATAAAAAGAAAGTTCTAAAATTAATATCCACAGTCTTTTAAGATATAAACAGGGGGATTTATACATAATGTATTGCAAGTCAGAATAGAAAATATTACCACAGACATTTAAGAAAGAAGAATTTTAGTGCTAGTCAGAGGAAATGAGCACTTGAAATCAAAAACTAATAATTCAGTATCTAAATTTATTAATATGTGCATTAATGTGGCTTGCTAGGATTTTTCAAGTTATTTAAAACAATTTTAGGTGTTTTTACTTAAGTTAATCATTTTAGTAAATTAGGAAATAATTCAGTAAGTTAGCTAATAGTATATATATTTTTATGTTAACCCTCAAATAACAAACAGTTGGAATACATCCAGTTGTACTCAGTTTCAGTATAATTGTTGAGCCATATATCAATAAAAAGAGGAATCAAAGAACTTTAAAAATGCCACTAAGACATGTTATCTAACTGCTTTTCTTATAAACCACCAGTGCCACAAATGACAGTTGAACATATATTAGAATATTCCCAGATATGAAAGCATATTAATGTTAAGAATTCAAACCTCTTTTTAATATGAGTTTTAAAATCAAACTAATGGAGCCTATTGACCTCCAGATAAAGTTTGTTGAGTGAACATATATGTTATTTTTACTTCCTCCTAAAACTTGATTACACTTCAGTGAAGAGTCTTTTAAGATGTAAACCCATTACAATAAACAGAATAAGAGAAGAAAACAGAGCAACTATTTTTTTTTTAAGGGCAACTATTTTAAAAGCTGGAAGGCAGATGGGAAAATGGTAACTAGGCACCTTGAAAAAGCCAAATCTGAAACCCTTGGTATGAAAAGTTTAAGAAGCAATCTCATTTAAACAGAGATCCCTAAACACATGAATATCTTGGAGAAAAAAATATTCTTTGGAAAGGAGTTAAATGAGCACTAAAAGCATCAGAATTGGTTGAAAACTTGCTTTAAAATCATTAAGACTCAGATCTCATCTATTACAATGCCTTGAAGTTACAAGTTTTCTCTTATGCTGACAGAAGACTATAGTTACATTTTGTGACAGCTTTACTGTGAATTCATATATCACACTACTTACTCATTTAAAGTATATAATTCAATAGTTTATCATATATTCATAAAATTGTGCCACTGTCATCACAATTTTAGAAGATTTTCGTTACCCCAAAAGACACACCATGCCCATTAACTACACCCAACCCCACATTCTTCCAGCTCTAAGTAATCATTAATCAAATTAATTAAATGTATAAAATGTTAATTAATTAAATTGCAATTAATTAAGCTTTCCTTCCCTATGTTTTCACCTAATACTCTGTATGTGCGTATGTATGTGTGTAGGCTGTCATGTCTGACTCTGTGACCCCATGGACTGTCCTCCAAGCCTCCTCTGTCCATGGTATTTGCCAAGCAAGACTACTAGAGCAGGTTGACATCTCCTTCTCCAGGGGATTTACCTTACCCAGAGATCAAACTCGCATCTCTTGTGTTTCCTGCACTGGCTGGCAGGTTCTTTACCAGCTGAGCGACCAGGGAAGCCCAACATTTAATATAAATTGACTAACCCAATATATGCCCTTTTGTGAAGATTCTTTCACTTAGCATAGCATTTTTAACTTATCTATGGTGCAGTATGTAGCAGTGTTTGCTTTGTAGAATAGCACTCCATTGTTCATATACACATTTTGTTGACCCATTTTTCCACAGATGGACATTTATTTCTGCTTTGGAGCAATTTTGAACACAAAAATACAGCTGTGAGTATTTGTGTACTTGTTTTTGTGCAGTATATGTTTTATATCTTTTCTTTTATTCTTATTTTATTAATATTTATATATTTTATTTCTTTTAGTTTATTTCTTTTGTGCAAATGTATGTTTTACTTATTTTATAAAGAGGATAGTGAAAAAGCTGGTTTAAAACTCAACATTCAAAAAAATGAAGATCATGGCATCTGGTCCCATCACTTTATGGCAAGTAGATGACAAAACAAAGGAAGCAGTGAGAGACTTTATTTTCTTGGGCTCCAACATCCCTGCAGATGGTGACTGCAGCCATGAAATTAAAAGACGCTTTCTTGTGGCAGAAAAGCTATGACAAACCTAGACAGCATATTAAAGCACAGAGTCATTACTTTGCTGACAAAGGTCTGTCTAGGCAAAGCTATGGTTTTCCCAGTAGTCATGTATAGATGTGAGAGTTGGACCATAAAGAAAGCTGAGAGCTGAAGAACTGATGCTTTTGAATGTAGTGTTGGAAAAGACTCTTGAAATTCCCTTGGACTGCAAGATCAAACTAGTCAATCTTAAATAGGAAATCAATTCTGAATATTCTTTAGAAGTACTGATGCTGAAGCTGAAGCTACAATACTTTGGCCACCTGATGCAAAGAGGTGACTCATTGGGAAAGACCCTGATGCTGGGAAAGATTGAAGGCAGGAGGAGAAGGGGACGACAGAGGATGAGATGGTTGGATGGCATCACCAACTCAATGGACACGAGTTTGAGCAAGCTCCAGGTGTTGATGATGGACAAGGAAGCCTGGTGTGCTGCAGTCCAAGGGGATCTCAAACAGTTGGATGTGACTGAGCGACTGAACTGAACTCAACTGAGGCTTTATTTCCCTTTGGTGTGAAATGTCTATGACATGGTAATTCTACTATCATCATTTTTAAAAACTAACAGATTATTTTCAAAAGTGGCTGCACCATTTTACATCCTACCAGCAATGAATGATATTCCCAATTATTAATCCCATGATATTATCACAAAAACTTGCTATCGTCTGTCTTGTTCATTTAGCCATCCTGTGGGTATGAAGTATTATCTCATTATGGTTTTTATTTTCACTTTAGAGGTATATTTTTTGGAGATAGTATCAAAAATGCTTCCCTCTGAGATTCCACGCATACACAGAAATTAAGTTAAAAGCAGTATACTGAACATGGAAAGCTTTATTCTCTCATTCTGCCCCCCAAACTCTAGCAGCTATATAGAGGTGAATGAAAAAAATCTATAGGCACTCTGAATAGCTCAGGAAGAAGAGTCTGCAATACAGACAGCATATAATCCCATTAAAAAGTTCAAAATTGATAAGCCCCACCTATACAACTCAGAGTTTCCAATCAACTTTTCACTGCTTTAATTTTAAATATAAGCTCTGAACCAAGGATTACCAGACATTTTTCAAGCCTGTAAAATAAAAGGCAAAAACCAACAAAAACAGGAAGGAAGCAATTTGGGCTAAAAGAAAAACAAGAGCTATGTAAGGATGAGAAGACTTTGAAAATATTATAAATCTTAACATCACTATTCTGAGAGGATAAGTTATTGCATCCATGAACCCACATCCTATTTACAGAGTGCTATATTAGGAAACTGTAGTGGGTAGCCATTCCCTTCTCCAGAGGAATTTTTCCAGCCCAGGGATCAAACTGGGTCTCCCGCCTTACAGGCAGACTCTTTACCATCTGAGCCACAGGGGAAGCCCATATAAAGAAACATTCAGAAAACAAAAAGCAATAGCTTTCAGAGTTTACAAAAAGAGGACTAGACATGAAAACTTCAATGGATAGTTTAGAATAAAGAAATCTTCTAGAAAGTATGCCCAAAAGAAAAGAAAATGGAAAAAAGAATAAAGTAAAAAAAAAAAAAGCCACAAAATTTTCAGTAGATTCAATATCCAAATAATAAATATTTCAGAAATAAAAAGCTGAAAAAATAGAGGGAAGAAGCCAATAAAATCATTCAAGTCATTTTCAAGGTGCAAAAGGACCTGAATTAGCAGTTTAAGAGTTCACAAAATACCATAGTGAAATTATAGAAGACTAGAAGCAAAGAGAAGATCTTTCAAACATCCAAAAAATATGCAAAGACAGGCTTCTAAAAGCAGCGAAAGGAGTGTAATAAAATTTTAGAGCCATAGGAGACTAAAACATCCCTCTTGAGTGCAGTCACTTACTTCCATCCAGGCCTCTCAGTCTCACCTCAATCCTAGAAGACTGTAGTACCTGGCTTAATATCTCACCCACTGACACTGTGCTTCTAATGATTTTTATGATTTCAGTGTCCATGAATGTTACAATATTTCACTGACACTTCCCACATCTTGGTCTCTTAATTCCTTGACCACTTCACCTCCAATAATCCTGCCCTTCCTCTATCTCCCCAAAAAGTTCATTTCTTGTCGTTATTAGACCCCTCTCGCCATCCATAATCTTAGTTTCTAGGATCTTATTCACTGACTACCACCTTCTATCTTTCCCTCCCATTCCTGCTCTCTCTCCAACAATCCTACGATCCACCATTACTTCCAATCTGTTAACCCTACCTGTGTCGCACTGCTATCACTTTCTTCATGCTCATTCTTCCTCACCTGGTTGGGATTCCAAGACTATTCACTGTAATTAGTCTCCCACATACACTCTCAATCCTCTTGCCACCTTCTTCCTGAAACATACTTTCTCGGTGGAATTTTTACCCCAGTTAAATCAAATGTCTAACCAGTCTACAGTCTACGCTGACATATAAGCAGCTGAATAAAGAGAAGAGGCATAAAACTTTGCTGACTGCTCTTAATTTAAATTCATAACCACTATCCCCAAGTGGGGCTTTAGAGTTGCCTGCTATTCCAATTTCATTTCCTTTTACTTTAATTATCTGTTTTCCTACATATTATTTGAATATATGGAAACGAATCTTATGAGGACAGATTTGCTGTTTTGCTTACCAATGTATCCATGGAAATTAAAATGGTATCTGGTACCCAATAGATATATTTACAATTTGTTGAGTTAATTGTACACCTTCTTTCTTCTCAAGTTCCAACAATTCTACCCTCCTAATATTCAGATGATGATTTTGCCTATTTTACAAAGAAAATAAATGTAATCAGAAAGAGCCAAATAAGTGAATAAATTATTTTTACAAATTGTTGTTTTAAAGGTGCAATGACAATTTAATGGGAAAAGGGAAGTCTTCTAAACAAATGATGCTGGAAAAATTGGACATGCTTATGCAAAAAAAAAGAAAACCAACTATGTCTCACACCATAAAATAATTAACACAAAATGAATCACAGATCTAGTGAAAAGATGAAACAAAAAACTTCTAGAAGAAAATATAGAACAGTATTTTGACAAATATTTTAGGTACATCATCAAAAGCATAATCCATGAATAAAAATCAATAAGTTGGACTTCATCAAAATTAATAACTTTGGTTTTGTGAAGATTCTGTTAACAGAATGAAGAGGTAAGTCTCAGACTGGGAAAAAATATTTTCAAATCACATTCCTGACAAAAATTTGCATCCAGAATATGTGAAAAGACTTTTAAAACTCAACAATATTTTCTTTCATGAAACAACCCTTTTTTAAAATTGAGCAAAGAAACTAGACACCTTGCCAAAAAAAAGATATACAAACAACAAATAAACATATTAAAAGATGTTTACCATCATTAGACACTAAACAAATACAATTTAAAACACAATGAGAAATCACTGCATACCTATTTGGGGATGACAAAAAATGTTGACAATACCAAATGCTTATGAGAACATGGAGCAACTGAAGTGCTCATACCTTGTTAGTTTTACTTTGGAAAACAATTTGGCAGTTTCTTATTGAGTTAAACATACATCTACCGTAAGGGCCAACAACATTATGCTTAGGAATTTCTCAAAAAAGAAAAAGAAAACTTGTGTTCACACTAAAATCTATATGAGTTGTTCATAACAGCTTTATTTGGAATTGACAAGAAGTGGAACAACCTAGAGGAGAAGGCAATGGCACCCCACTCCAGTACCCTTGCCTGGAGAATCCCATGGATGGAGGAGCCTGGTAGGCTGCAGTCCATGGGGTCGCGGGGAGTCGGACATGACTGAGAGACTTCATTTTCACTTTTCACTTTCATGCATTGGAGAAGGAAATGGCAACCCACTCCAGTGTTCTTGCCTGGAGAATCCCAGGGACAGGGAGCCTGGTGGGCTGCCATCTATGGGGTCGCACAGAGTCGGACACGACTGAGGCAGTTTAGCAGCAGCAGCAGCAGAACAACCTAGATGTCCTCCAGCCAGTGAAAGGGTAAGCAAAATGTGGTACACTCATACAATGAACTACTACTCAGCAATAAAAGGAGCAAAATATTGATTCATGCTACACTGTGTGTGAATCTCCTATGCATTTTTCATAGTGTAAGGAGTTAGACCTAAAATGCTACAAACTATATGCTTCCATTTTTATGACTTCTAGGAAAAGGCAACACTATAGGAATGGAAAACAGATCAGTGATTTCCAGGGACTGGAAATAGGACAGGAGGTGACTGAAAGGGGGCAATACAAGGAATTTTTGGGGTGTATCAGGATGGTAATGATAGACACAAGACTTTATGTCTTTGTTAAAGCCTTGGAATTGTACATAACAAGGAGTCAATTTTAGTGAGTGCAAATTTAAAGATAAATGAAAATGAGAAAAATATTACCTCATGCTCCCACCACTAAACTCAATTACTTATCCACATTAGGATACAAATACTCTCCCTTCTCTGACATTAAAATGAATGAGACTTTTCTTTCCTGTTTCACTAGTTGAGCTGGAACAACTCATCTCGACAGCTCTTGCCCTTGGATTGAGATTTACGCCACTGTTCCCTGATTCTCAGGTCTTCAGACATACTGAATTACACTACTGGCTTTCCTGGATCTCCAGCTTACAGACAGCAGGTGGTGGGATTTCTCAGTCTTCATAACCACGTTTCAAACGACTGCATTTTAGAAAACAAGGGGCAGAATTATGATATCAGCAAATCACTCCTATCCGTCCCGCAATACCTATTTGGCATCCAGCTATGGACAAAAGGCTTTATGGGAGCTGTAGAATCCAGCCCCAAATACCTAGAAACCCAGGGGGAGCCTCATTCATGAGTCCATCAGGTAATAGGTGTACAGACCTCAGTCCTGGCTGTGGAGCCTGCAGTGGCCCAGGGACCAGCTTCAGCTCCTCTCAGTTGTAGTCCGGGAACTCCTAGAGAACGCTGTCTCAGACTATCACACATAGATTGAAAGAGGCTTTGTGAAAGTCCAAGAACCAGGGAAGAAGTTCCAGCTCACCACTGGAGACTAGATACAGGAGAGGAGGCAAGACGAAGAGCTTGATTTAACCAGCATCACCCTGCTCCCAAGACAGCACAGCTCAGTGCCAAGAGAGACTTTTTGGCCCGTGATGTCTCCTGCAGGGGACAGTGAGATGTGTGGGTGAGTGCCTGTGCAGGACACTGCCATTTCCTCTGACTCCATCCAGGGTGCTGAGCCTCGAGCTGTATGATAAGTGGGCAGGAGGAGGCTGGGAGGGTGACAGATAGGATTCACAGAGGGCATTAAAGGGATAAGGGTCATCCTACTAAGCAAGTCATGCATGCATGCTAAGTCACTTCAGTCCTGTCCAACGCTTTGCAACCCTATGGACTGTAGCCTGCCAGGCTCCTCTGTCCATGGAATACTCCAGGCAAGAATACTGGAGTGAGTTGCCATTTCCTCCTCCAGAGGATCTTCCTGACCCAGGGGTCCAACCCACATTATTCTTATGTTTCCTGCATTGGCAGGCAAGTTCTTTACCACCAGCACCACCTAGGAAGCCCTGGACACCATCAAAAGCCTTCCCACAAGCCTCTGGGGCACCTCAACCTCAAAACCCCCCAACTGGCCATGGGCACCCCAATATCCCATGCTCTTCACCCACACATCCCTCCTCCTTGGTCTCTGTGCAACTTCCCAGTGGCAGCAAGAGGGAGCTTTGGCCAAAGGCTAGTGAGCAAGCAAAGAAAGCCAGCCCAAAACTGCACGCTAGGAAGAGACAGCAAGCTTGAACTACAGCCCCACCCTGGGAAAAGCAAACTGGAGGCTGTCAGCACACATCCTGCTGCACTGTAGGGCTGAGAGGTAGAATACCTGCTTAAGAATTCTGCCACGAGAGTGCTATTCTCTGTGCTCATCTTATCCAACCTGTGAGCAGCATTTGAGAGTTTATCACAGCCTCCTTCACACTTTCTTCAACTGACCTCCAGGACAATTGCTCTGTTCTCCTAACTTCCCTGGTTACTTTCCCAGTTTACTGGCTTGTCCATTTATTCACTCATTCACCAACTATTTATATGAAAGCGAAAGTCACTCAGTTGGGTCCAACTCTTTGCAACTGCATGGACTATACAGTCCATGGAATCCTCCAGGCCAGAATACTGAAGTGGGTGGCCATTCCATTCCCCAGGGGATCTTCCCAGCCCAGGATCAAACCTGGGTCTCCTGCATTGCAGGCAGATTCTTTACCAGCTGAGCCACCAAGGAAGCCCAAGAATACTGGAGTGGGTAGCCTATCCCTTCTCCAGTGGATCTTCCCAACCCAGAAATTAAACCAGGGTCTCCTGCATTGCAGGTGGATTATTTGCCAGTTGAGCTACCAATGTACCTTCTCTGAATACCAGATACTATTCTAGGTGCTGGAAATATAGTAGTAAATAAAAGAAGCAAAAATTTCTGATTTAGGGGAGCCATATGCTCCTAATGGGACTTCTTTGATGACTCAGCAGTAAAGAATTCACCTGCAAGTCAGGAAACTCGGGTTTGATCCCTGAGTCAGCAAGATACCCAGGAGAAGAAAATGGAAACCCACGCTATTACTCCTGCCTGGGAAAACCCAAGGACAGAGGGGCCTGGTGCCTCCAGTCAATGGGGTAACAAAGAGTCGAAAAAGACTGAGCAACTAAACTGCAATCACTATCATGCTTGTGACATAAAATTAGTTTGCAGATAGAGAGGGAAAGAATTCCCTCACCTTTCTTCTTCCCTCAGTCTTTTCTCAAGTTGATTACAGTTTCAGAGAAGGCGTTTCTGATATAAGCGTTTGTCATTATACAAGTCTCCCACTCTCCCCCACCCCATGTCTCAATTATTTTTTCTCTCAAGGGTTTATCACCATCTAATGAACCATTTGTTGTTGCTCAGTTGCTAAGTTCATGTCCAACTGTTTGTAACCCCATGAATTATAGCATGCCAAGCTTCCCTGTCTTTCACTATCTCCCACAGTTCGCTCATCTATTGTCTACTGAGTTGGCTGATGAACTATATATTTTACTTATTTATTTACACTTTGCATGTCTCTCTGGAATATAAATACCTCAAGGCCAGGGTCTTTATCTTTTTCATTCATTGCTTCAACCCAGAATACAGGACCAAAGTAGAAAATCACAAATTACCCACTGAATCTGCAATCCTGAGGAGCAGCAATATTACATTTCACAGATGAGATGTTATACAATTGATCAGAATCACACAGGATGTACTGGCAAAACCCAGAAGCTGAATAAGGAAAACTTCCTCTTTTTTTCACTTTGCCTTTAACCAGCTCTGCAAAAAATTGTCATTGCAAAAGAAGGGAGGGAAAATCACATGAACCACTGCCCTTCAGTTGCTTTTAATAATATAAAAAGAGCAGAAGATCTTGAAAGAGCTGGGAATCTTTTCAAATATTAACAGTCTTTGGCCCATTTAGTGTTTATGTTGAGCATCTAAAAGGAAGTGCATACAAAGGCAGAGCCACCCATGCCGACTCATCTATTTTTTCTCCTTCCCTTTCTTCACGTGCCTTGTAGCTTGACTCACTCCAGTGGAAGACTACAAATATTCACTGAGCTATTTGGTGTGGGTAATGAACAACCAACCCATGTGAGGCAGTCAGAGGTTGAAAAGTGAAAGGAAATGACTTAGAAGGAACAGGAGTCCAAGAAGCCACCAGCAAACTCTAAGAATGCACAGAAATAGGAGTAATATTGAGAAGCAAGCCAAAGGTCATGCCAGGAAGTTGCCCTGGAAATCAGTGCTGGTATGGTCCCATTGAGCTGCTGTACTGAGGAACACAGACCACTGGCTAAAACTGTAAAAATATCAAGGTTCTACCCGTGGGCTTACTTACATATCTATTTGATTCTATACCATTTTGAATTTTGTTAAAAGTTTAGGTCTCAGAGTTATCCAAAAGTACTTTTATTTCTATAATATTTGCTAAAGAAGCTATCCACCTGATATAGGAAGGCATTTCTGCACTCATCTCTTTTAAATAGTCAATCCCTTAACTGCCAACCCAAGCCAAATGAAAAACTAACATAAAGCTTGAAGACTACTGGGATGGTTGTCAACTACTTTACATTTTTTTATCTTTAAAGCTTTTTATTTGGAAATAATTTTGAACTTACAAGAGGTTTCAAAAATAAAAATATTATGGTGAATACTCTTTACCCAGACACTGATGCTTGGAAAGATTGAAGGCAGGAGGAGACAGGGATGACAGAGGATGAGACGGTTGGATGGCATCACCAACTCAATGAACATGAGTTCGAGCAAGCTGTGGGAGCTGGTTAAGACAGGGAAGCCTGGTGTGCTGCAGTCCATGGGGTTGCAAAGATTCGAATGCAACTGAACTGAACTGAACCTTTCCTTAATATTTTGCCCCATTTTTTTTTGTTTGTTTTTTCTTGGAATATAATTGCTTTTCTGTGTTGTGTTAGCTTCTGCTGTACAAAGAAGTGAATCAGCTATACATATACATATATCCACTCCCTCTTTCGCCTCCCTGCCTACCACATCCCACCCCGCTAGGTCATCACAGAGTACCAAGCTGAGCTCCCTGGGATATACAGCAGCTGCCCACTAGCTATCTAACACATAGTAGAGTATATATGTCAATTCTAATTTCAAAAATTGTCATGTTGTGCTTCTTCACTTCACTAGAACTCTGATAGTGCTGACAGGACTGCAAACTTCCTTGTCCCAACTGGATAAATTTCCTTGGACAGTGAAGGGATGGAGAAACAGAGGAAGGTGTTAGATATTTCTCAGTCCTACAAGGGCAGAGAGCTCTGAATCATTCCCACTAAAAAATATCCAGACACCTGAAGAAAATATGTAGTGAAATTCCAGAATAAGCCATCAAGTTAAGGAAAGAGTGGGAAAACTCCATATAACCACATTGCTGGTTGAAGAATAACCCCCATGACTGGGTCTAAGATTCTGTCGACACAGCTTCCAGGGAGCTCTGGGGAAGTGGCCCTGGGTCCCATTCTAGAGCCTCAAGTTCAGGAGTTTATCTGGACGGGGCTTGCTCAGCCAGGAAAGGACGAGTGATGAATGAGACATGTATTCATGCCCGAGGGTTCTGCTCTCTGCCTTTTTCAGCAATCACCTTATGTGTGTCTAAACCTGAGATTTATGAGATAAATACACCTAGCTCAGAAGAGAGGTCCTCTCAGCACACATCGGATGACTTAGGTACAGTCTATAGACATGCCCCAGCCTCACACTTACAGCATGTAGAACACTGACTTAGGGAAGGGAGTTGACGGGTGTGCCTCCTGAGACCCTGACAGGCTCTCACTGACTCAGACGTTGCCCTTCACAACTGTCTGCCCTGCTGACATCTGGAAGCTAATACCTCCATAAATGTCCTGAGGACAACTGCCGACTGTACCAACTTCTCTCTGTATTATTTGGAAAAGGAGTCTTATTCAATTGACCCAACAAGTATATTTGTCTTTCTACTGGTACAAATCTACTGGGACAATTGACAGTTGTCACTACAGAGTTTGTGCATGGAATTCAGCATTTTGCAGTGGGGCTTCAGCTGACAGGAGAGCAAAAGCCCTGTTTTAATATCTTCTACACACGCACACAGTAAATCATACATAGAGATTTATCCATTCACACATATACACGTATACATAAAATAGCATAATATATGTATAAAACATCTACATATATACACGTATATGTATATTAAGTGAAGTGAAGTGAAGTTGCTCAGTCGTGTCCGACTCTTTGCGACCCCATGGGCTGTAGCCTACCAGGATCCTCAGCCCATGGGATTTTCCAGGCAGGAGTACTGGAGTGGGTTGCCATTTCCTTCTCCAGGGGATCTTCCCGACCCAGGGATCGAACCTGGGTCTCCCGCATTGTAGGCAGACTCTCTACCGTCTGAGCTACCAGGGAAGCACATGTATATTACACATATGCATATATACATTATAATACATTCAAGGAGGTTTCCTAATTGTTTTTAGAGTTAGACTGGTGTTACAGAAGGAAAGAATTATAGGCTTAAGTAGTTTATTAAACAAGTTTAAAAAAAAATAAACATATATGGTTTGAAGAAATTTGACTTCACCTTTATAGTAAAAATATTTTCCCAAATTTAGTCACAGATTTTCACATTTTCAAACTCCCCCAGAAAGGCAACAAAGTACAAATTAATACAACAGATGCGGGCGATGCCCCAACAGTGTCTAGAAAGTTGATGTGACATTGAGTCTGAAACTGAAAGCTTTGACTCCCAAAACCACTAATTTTAGAACTGTATTGTCCATTCCCACAAAGACTGTGATCTGCCCCCCACCCCGCCCCGCCGCATCTAACACCACACTTACTCAGAGTGAGATAAAAAAAAAAATTAAAAAAAAACAATGCTCCTGAATTAGATGAATCCTAGAGAGTTCAGCATCTTTGCCAAAGGAATCATCCTCTTCAGTTGGGGTGGTCTTACAGAAGAATACAAACTGGAATCTTTTAACAGCAAATTAGAATCTTAGAAGTCAAATTATTCTCAAACAACCCCATTAAATGATCAAAAAAGAAACTAGCCATTTTGCAAATATATAGCAAGTAATATTTTTCAGCCACTGAACATAGCAGAAGATTATTTATTAAAAGAATTATAGTTTATAAATGTCATTATAATATTGTAGTATTTTAAAAGTCAGCTGATTACATCAGAAGGATGGAAAAATCCTCACCAGAAAGAAGCATGTTTTATAAATAAAACAAGACCATTAGTTTTGACACTAACTAATGTAGCATTTGCCTAACAGTAAAGAAACACTTCACTAAAAAAAAAAAAAAAACAACGGTATATGTACATATATATGCTCAGACGCTCAGTTGTGTCCAACCCTTTGCAACATGAACTTTAGCCCTCCAGGCTCCTCTGTCCATGGGATTTTTCAGGCAAGAACACTGGAGTGGGTTGCCATTTCTTCCTTCAGGGGATCTTCCCCACTCAGGGATTGAACCCCGTCTCTTACATCTCCTGTATTGGCAGGTGGATTCTTTACCACGAGCGCCACCTGGAAAGCCCAGTGTATGTGTGTGTGTGTGTGTGTACATGTGAATTGTTTCCTATTTGAATTTTATTAGTAAAACTAGTACTGTAAATAGCCTCTTCTTGGTTTGACAAGCAGTAGAGAAGAATCCTCTGACTTTCCTTCCACACAAATGTAAAAATGTACAAATAAACATTTATCTGTGCTTTTTCTTTTAAACTTTTCTAAGGCCTTTCCTGCTTCACTCCAGGTACTTTCATATAATCATAATGAAAGCCTATGAATCAGACCTTATTATTTCCACGTCTTTGATGAGAATAATGAAACTTGCAACATGTAGATAGACAACTTGCTGAAGGTCTCACATCTAGTGAGTTGCAGAACTGAGAGAAAACCCAGGTCTTCTGGATACAAATCCTAAGTTGGTTCCACCTTGCAAGGTTATTCAGTTACATACATGTGTGTGTTTTATTTTGTAAAATGGCATGGGAAGAGAAAATGGTCCTAGGAAGTCCAAATATCGAGGTAAATTGAGGTGAATGTGTCTTTACTTTTTCCTTCTGTGTCCTTAACTCCCCTTTCTTGGCTACACATTCATTTGGCACTGCAGAATATTAGCACTGCCCAGGAAAATTCAAGGAAGTTGAAGGTGAGCAATGAGGATTCTTCTATATCATTAAATACTTTCACACTCACTGCATTTGACTGGCAGATACAGAGAGGCTTCTCTGTGACATCCATCACCCTGCCCAGGACTGTTCCAAGTTTGATCTCAGTGACAAATACTTGATGTTAATCATGCATTTGTCTCCACATTTACCTTGAAGACATTGATCAAGCTGTGCTGACAGAGTTGTGATGAAATATCAGGTTTGGGAAATGCTGAGCTGGCTTTGAATCTCCCATGATTTGAGCACAAGGCAACAGCTCTGGGGGGACAGCTGTCAGTTTTCTTTGGCTTTAACTTCTCTCTCTTCAATCTGAGGCCACATATGTTTTGGTCAAAGTTGCAAATTCTATAATTGTCCCAGATCTTTATCATGAAATTCATGACTGGCAATGGGAAAAAACAGACTTTCATGCTAAAAATAGTATCATTTAAGTAACTGAAGGTCAAAGAATCATAATATAGCTTGGAGGATAGAATCTCATTTATGCTCTGTTGCCTAAATAATGAAACAGAACTTCTTTAAACTTCTTTATATAATATCTTTAAGAAAAAAATGAGAAAGAGAAAAACAATGAGAAGATATTTGTCTTACATGGTGTTAAACTTATTCTAAAACTTAAAAATAGATATACATACTCAAATATACATTTTCTATTTTGTTTCTGTTTTGAAACAAATTATACTTGCTTATGTTACTCAATATTGTTTAGACGTAATTACACTTAAATTTATAACCCTATATCACTCTTTACATAGTATACAGTTCAATTAATCACCTTTTAGAATAAATTTCATTTAAAAACAAATTTAAAAGTAGCAAGCATGCAAAATTATTATGCTACTATTCTAGATACAAAAACTAAAGTAAAGAATTTTGTATCTTGTATGGTGATATAATCTCTGTTCAGATCAAGCCTCTGGTTTATGCTGGTAACAAGTATATACTCTGGACAAATACAAAAAATTACTCAAGGGTTCTAAAGAATACACAAGGCAGATATACCGTGAAAGGTAGACAAAATTGGAGAAGCAACCAGACTGTTCTTCCCCTTTTTTATGGCTTTGCCCTGAGGTGGAAGGGATGGTACAGGCAATTAAACTAGGGGAAAAAAGTAGTGACATTCACTCTAGGTGCTCACTCTAGACACCTCAGTTCATTTCAGGAGAAATCTAAGGATGGGAGTGCAAATACACAAGCATATTTCAGTTGATAACTCCTGCACACACATCACCTGCCTTTCTGTGTGTTGACTCTAAGCTTGAAATATTCCTGGAATTGTTCCCTCTTTCTGCAGTAGCTTTCCCAATAGTTTTGAGCTATGGTTTTCTCTTCTCTCATTTCTCCAAAAGCCCGAAGGCATCTGCATTTTTTGTTTTCATGAACTTCTACCAAAATTTGATCTGCTGATGGATTCCTTATTTTAACTTCAGTTATGCTACAAGTTAATTTTTTTTAATAAACTTTCTGCAAGTTCAAGGATTTTAGGTAAGGAAGAATGCAAACATAGTACTTCAGTGTGTCCGTATTATTAGATACAATTTAATGAGTGATTTTTAAGGTTTATAAGATGTAGTGAAATGTGCATTTATATTCATTATTGTTAGGCATGAAAACAAATGAACATAAATTTTTTACAAATTGTTATAAAAATGAGGCATATGAACATGCAATTTTATAATACATATAAAGAAAGAAAGAAATTGGAGTCGCTCAGTCGTGTCCAACTCTTTGCGAACCCATGGACTGTAGCCCATCAGGCTACTCTGTCCATGGGATTTTCCAGGTAATAGTACTGGAGTGGGCTGCCATTTCCTTCTCCAGAGGATCTTCCCGACCCAGGGGTCGAACCCGGGTCTCCCGCATTGTAGACAGACGCTTTACCATCTGAGCCAACATACATTTTAAACATTCATACTCTTTAAGTATAAACATTAAAACATATTTTAAATATTCCAAATATATTTTAAATATTCCTTTATAATAATCTATGCAAAAAATTACACCCTTTTGTAAGGCTGTTTACTCAAGCATTATTTATGAAGGCAAAAAAAAAATAGTACATTTAAGATATCTAACAATAGGTAAATAATGCATAGCACATCTACATGTTCAAGTACAGCGGGGTATAGAAATAAAAATTTAAATTCAATATTTAATATTATGTGCAAAAGTTCATAATATAACTGAAAAAAAATCTGAAATATTATACACAGTACTGTCATTTTTTTATATATTTAGTTATGTGTACACATTCCTGATGGAGAAGGAAATGGCAACCCACACCAATATTCTTGCCCGGGAAACCCCATGGACAGAGGAGCCTGGCAGGCCATGGGATCACAGAGAGTCAAACCCAACTGAAGCAACTTAGCATACATGCACACATTCTTAAAGGACTTGAAGGAAATATATTAAAATGTAATTGGTACCTAGTTGTTGAATTACTAAATGGCAACCCACTCCAGTATTCTTGCCTGGAGAATCCCATGGAGGGAGGAGCCAGGTTGCAAAGAGTCGGACAAGACTGAGCTACTTCACTTTTTTTTTTAATCACAAGCTACTACTGTTTCTTCCAGGAAACCTAAAATATTTTGTTTTTATTTTCCAACTTTCCAAAACAAGCACCTATTATTATAATCAGAAAATACATAGGCATAAAAATGTCTTTTTTTTCCCCATTTATTTTTATTAGTTGGAGGCTAATTACTTTACATCATTACAGTAGATTTTGTCATACATTGAAATGAATTAGCCATGGATTTACATGTATTCCCCATCCCGGTCCCCCCTCCCACCTCCCTCTCCACCCAATCCCTCTGGGTCTTCCCAGTGCACCAGGCCCGAGCACTTGTCTCATGCACCCAACCTGGGCTGGTGATCTGTTTCACCCTAGATAATATACATGTTTCCATGCTGTTCTCTTGAAACATCCCACCCTCGCCTTCTCCCAGAGTCCACAAGTCTGTTCTATACATCTGAGTCTCTTTTTCTGTTTTGCATATAGGGTTACCGTTACCATCTTTCTAAATCCCATATATATGTGTTAGTATACTGTCTTTTTAAAAAGGTAAGTTCATTTTTAAGTATTTTTAAAAATTGGCAAAAATAAATAAATCCATTCTCCAAGCTTCCAGTTAATCTGGGTCTAGGTTCTGTTTATTGTTCTACTTATAATGAAAGCTATTTAGTCTTCTATGGTCAAAATTTTTTTTCAAAGTAATTTCTGGTTATTTCTGCTTTGTCTTGAGATACCTATTGTTATCTCTGTATGAAGACTCCTTCAAAATATTCCTAATGCTATCAAGAATTAATTCAAATCAAATCCATAAACATAGACTAACAATAACTGAGACCTCTACAAAAATAATTTTACACTTTGCTTTTCAACTTCCTCCTTTACTAATGAATTTTTGAAAACTTAAAGCTGAAGGTCTTAGAATTGTGGTCTTTTGTGGCTTCTCTTGTCTATCATGAATGATTAAGTGACTTATTAAGACAATTTTTTTAAAAAGACTATTATGTTTGGACCTCTAACTAATCATTTTCACTGCAACACAATATCCTCTTAGACATTCCCAAATCTTGTGGGGCTTTCGTTATTCAAAGTTTCAGCTAAAAACTATGTTAATGGGAATCAAGAAACCATGGTAATTAATTATCAAGGATCAGCTTATTTAAATCACCATCTCTTTCCTTCTTTCTCCCATCTTATATCTCTCTCATGTCAGAATCTGGATATTGACAAAAAGTTGTATAAGAAGAATTCAATTTTCTCTGTTTTAATTTAAGATAATGAAGTTAAACTTGGTAGAGTTTCTGGATAGAAAGATTCCTTCCTCGCCCACATCCTGCATCTGGCTAACTTTCTTTCCAACTGGTGTCAGCTTAAATGTAACTCCCAGGAGAAGTTCTCAAGCCCACAGTCTGTTATCACAATCACACTTACACAGTCAATTGTTTGATTATGTGCATAATGACTGTCTTCCTCACCAAACCATTGGTTTGATAATACCAGGAACCCTACTTACCTTCTACCCCACTGAATCTCTGGTACTTACCTCAGGGCTTGACACATGGCAGGCAAATGATAAAAATTTTGTTAATGAGTTAATTAAAAATCATTTTTTCTCTCTTATTACACTTTAGTCAAATTTAAGGATTTTTTTAAAATGAGTTTTATTCAATATTTAGCTTCTGGCATTTAGGATTTTTTTTTAATTTCTGTAATTCTATACACAAGGAAGAGTAAAACAATTGGAAGAGGGACAGTTTAGTGTTTGGAGGCATAACTGCTTGTGCTGGCTGCCTTTTCTGAGTTGCCGTGCGACTGTGGCTAGTCAATTAAACTCTGAGTCACAGTTTCATAATCTACTGAAAATGATAATACTTTTCACATACCTTTTACACAGTGCTTAAAGGGATCAAGAAAATAATTAAAGTGAAATTATAAACTCTAAAATACATACCAAAAGTAAGAAGACGTCATGCTGACAGTTTTTACATATGGAGTTTTTTCCATTTTTATTGATTGCCTCTCAACATATATACAAAAAAATACTTGTAGGTGAAAATGAAAACTTTTATAGTACTCTGGTATAGCCCATATCACTATAACATCATTGAATATACCACTGATCTATCACATAGATAAAATAATTGGTTACAGCAAAAGCATAATAAACAGAGTTTAGACCAAATTTTGAGCAATGTTTCTTAAGCAAAAATGAGAAGTCCCACTGTGTCTTTATGCTTTATATAAAGAATTTTTGTTGCAATGGTGAATGGGATTGATTTCTTAACTTATCCTTCTGATTTTTCATTGTTAGTATATAGAAATGTAAGTGATTTCTGTGCATTGATTTTGTATCCTGCAACTTTGCTAAATTCACTGATTAGCTCTAGCAATTTGCTGATACTATCTTTAGGGTTTTCTATGTACAGTATTGTATTGTCTGCAAACAGTGAGAGCTTTACTTCTTCTTTTCCAGTCTTGATTCCTTTTATTTCTTTTTCTTCTCTGATTGCTGTAGCTAGGACTTCTAGAACTATGTTGAATACTGGTGGTGAAAATGGAAACTTTTGTCTTGTTCCTGATCTTAGGGGGAATGCTGTCAGTTTCTCACCATTGAGAATAATGTTTGCTGTAGGCTTATCATATATGGCCTTTACTATTCTGAGGTAGGTTCCTTCTATGCCCATTTTTTGAAGAGTTTTAATCATAAATGGATGCTGAATTTTGTCAAAGGCCTTTTCTGCATATATTTAGATTGTCATATAGTTTTTATCTTTCAATTTGTTTATGACCCACCTCCTAGAGTAACAGAAATAAAAACAAAAGTAAACAAGTGGGACCTGATTAAACTTAAAAGCTTTTGCACAGCAAAGGAAACTATAAGTAAGGTGCAAAGACAACCCTCAGAATGGGAGAAAATAAAAGCAAATGAAACAACTGACAAAGGATTAATTTCCAAAATATACAAGCAGCTCATACAACTCAGTACCAGGAAAACAAACAACCCAATCAAAAATTGGGGAAAAGACCTAAACAGATATTTCCCCAAAGAAGACATCCAGGTGGCTAACAAACACATGAAAAGATGCTCAACATTGCTCATTATCAGAGAAATGCAAATCAAAACTACAGTGAGATATCACCTCACACGGATCAGAATGGCCATCATCAAAAAGTCTACACACAATAAATGCTGAAGAGGGTGTGGAGAAAAGGGAACACTATTGCACTGTTGGTGGGAATGTAAATTGTTAACAGCCACTATGGAAGACAGTATGGAGATTCCTTAAAAAACTAGGAATAAAATCACCATATGACCCTGCAATCCCACTCCTAGGCATATACTCCGAGGAAACCAGAGTTGAAAAAGACACATGTCTCCCACTGTTCATTGCAGCACTATTTACAGTAGCTAGGATATGGAAGAAACCTAGATGCCCATCAACAGATGAATGGATAAAGAAGTTGTGGTACATATACACAATGGAATATTACTCAACCATAAATAGGACCACATTTGAGCCAATTCTGATGAGGTGGATGAAGCTAGAACCTATTATGCAAAGTGAAGTAAGTCAGAAAGAGAAAGATAAGTATTGTATTCTAATGCACATATACAGAATCTAGAAAAATGGTTCTGAAGAATTTATTTACAGGGCAACAGTGGAGAAACAGACATAGAGAATCGACTTGTGGACATTGGGAGAGGGGAGGAGAGGGTGAGGTGTATGGAAAGAGTAACATGCAAACTTACATCACCATATGTAAAATAGATAGCTAACGGGAATTTGCTGTGTGGCTCGGGAAACTCAAACAGAGGCTCTGGATCAACCTAGAGGGGTGGAATGGGGAGGGAGATGGGAGGGAGGTTCAAAGGGGAGATGATTCATGTTGAGGTTTGGCAGAAAACAACAAAATTCTGTAAAGCAAGTATCCTTCAATAAAAAAATAAATTAAAAACAAGAATTTTCAAAGAAAATGGTGAAATTATTGTTGTTCAGTGACTAATTTGTTTCTGACTCCTTGGGACCCTACGGACTTCAGTATGCCAGACTCCTCTATCCTTCACTACCTTCTGGAGTTTGCTCAAATTCGTGTCCATTGAGCCAGTGATGCCATCCAACCATCTCATCTTCTGCTGCCCCCTTCTCCTTTTGCCTTCAATCTTTGCCAGCATCAGGGTCTTTTCCAATGAGTTGGCTCTTTACACCAAGTGATCAAAGTATTGGAGCTTCAGCATCAACAGTGAAATTGAGCCTCACTAAAAAGCATTCTTTCTCTATTGTTGTTCTCCTAGACATCTCAGAATTGAATTTATGGTGGTAAAATCATTAAGAAGTGAGTCTCGTCATCAGACATGCAAGCTAAAAAACAAAATGCCACTCTTAGCTAAATGTGATGTGATGTGAAAGCTGCTCAGTTGTGTCAGACTCTTTGTGACCCCATGGACTATGCAGTCCATGGAATTCTCCAGGCCAGAATACTGGAGTGGGTATCCTTTCCCTTCTCCAGGGGATCTTCCCAACCCAGGGATCGAACCCAGGTCTCCCACCTTGTGCAGCTAACACTAGACTAAATGACTAAAAACTTAAAACTTTATTTTACCAAGAGCAGGAACAAGAAAGGATTCTTAGTCTTACCACTTTTATTTAACATAGTATTGGAAGTCCTAGCCAGAGCAATCAGACTAGGGGAAAAAAAAAAAACAAAAAACTCCCAAATTGGAAAGGAAGAAGTAAAATTGTTTGTTTGCAGATGGCTTTATTTTATACTTAGAAAACCCTAAACTTCATCAAAAAGCTATTATAAATAATAAACCAATTCAGTAAAATTGCAGGTCACAAAATCAACATATAAAAATAAGCTGCAACAAACTATCTGAAAAAGAAATAAAGAAACATTCCCATTTACCATAGCATCAAACAGAGTAAAATACTTAAGAATAAATTTAACCAAGAAGGAGAACGATTTATACACTAAAAAGTACAAAAACACTGTTGAAAGAAATGGAAGAAGACACAAATAAGTGGAAAGATATCTTGTATTCATGGATCAGATAAGTTAATATTATTAAAATCACCTTACAGTCAAAAGTCATGATATCCCTCTCAAACTCCAATGACACTGCTTATAAAATTAGGGAAAATAAAATCTTAAAATTTGAATGGGTCCACAAAAGACCCTGCATAGCCAAAGTAATCTTACAAAGAAAAAAGTTGGTGCCATCAGACTTCCTCATTTCAAACTATACTACAAAGCTATAGTAATCAAAACATTATAGTAAAAACCAGTATGACGTTAAAAACAGACACACAAACTAATGAAATAGAATTAAGAACTCAGAAATAAAAACCTGCAAATACAGTCAACTAATATTTGACAAGGGAACCAACAGCACTCAATGGGGAGAAAACAGTCTCTTCAAAAACTTGATGTCCATACACAAAAAGTGAAATTATATATAAAATGAAATTTCTCTTAAACCACTCACAAAAATTCACTCAAAATTGATTAAATATTTAAAAATAAGACCTGAAGTCATAAAACTCATAGAAGAAAACAGGACAATCCCCTTGACAGTTTTGGCAATGTATTGTCAGATATGACACCAAAAGCATGTACAACAAAAGCAAAAATATAATAAGGGATTATATCAAATATAGTTTCTGCAAAGCAAAATAAACCATCAACAAAAAGAAAAGGCAACCTATGAAAAGAAAGAAAATATTTTCAAATCATATATAATAAATATGCAATACATGCAAGGGAATTATACAACTTAATAGAAGAAAAACAAATAATTTAAAAATGGGCAAAGTGCCAGAATAGACATTTTTTTTTGTTTCAAAAACAACTATACAAATGACCAACACACACATGAAAAAATGCTCACTGATCATCAGAGAATGCAAATCAAAACCACAATGAGTCACCTGTTAGGATGACTATTATCAAAAAAATAAGAGATAACAAGTCTTAGTGAGAATGCAGAGAAAAGGGAACCCTTGCATTCTGTTGCTTGAAATGTAAATATGTACAGCCTCTATGAAAAACAGTATAGTGGTCCCTTGAAAATTAAAAAAAGAACTACCATATGATCTAGCAATTCCACTTCTGGCTACATATCCAAAGGAAATGAAATCAGGATCTGAAGAGATAACTGCACTCCCATGTTCATTGCCATTTGTAACAACATAGATGAATCTTGAGGGCATTGTGCTAAGTAAAATAAGTCAGACAGAGAAGAACGAATACTGTATGATCTCACTTATATGTGTAATTTTAAAAAAATCTTATAGCAATACAGAGTAGATTGGTGGTTCCTAGGAGCAAGCGGAGGAGTAGGGAACATGAGTGAAGGTAATTAAATAGTACAAGCTTCTAGTTATAAGATGAATAGTCTTGAGGATCCATTGGTGACTATGATTAACGGTACTACATTGAATACTTGGAAGTTGCTAGAGAAAAAAAATCTTAAAAGTTCTCACCACACACAAAAAGTAGAAACTATTTAAGGTAATAAATGTGTTAACTAACTTTATCATGGTAATCATTTTGTAATACATACATGTCAAATCATCAATTAAACTTATGCAACATTATATGTCAATTATATCAACAAAGTTGGGGAAAACTATTAAATGTGAGCATTAAGTCAACCTATCTTTCAAGGAGCGGACTTAATTAACCTAAGAGAGAATAATGTATAAAATTACAATTCTAATTTACAAATAGAAATAGGGTTGTCCTATCTCAAACACATCAGCAAAAGAAGTTCTCTCTCCCAAAGGCAGATCTTCAAGGAAAATCAAATTTTTATGGGAAGGGTCCTTAGTGAAAATAGAATCACAATAGAAGTGAGTTATATAATTTAAGTAACTCATGCCTGAAGCATGAATCTCCACAAGAAGTCCATTAGCCAGTATATTCTCTCTGTGTCTAGAATTGACACTGTCTATGTTTGCTTCTCTGGGTCACTTTTTCTTGACTTTAGGCTGAATAATGTCTCCATTGATTATTATTTTTCCTTTAGATGTGTTCAGTCAAGTCTTACACTGACCCTGCCAGTAAATTGGTTTTCTCCTCATTTGACTATATTTCTCTGCTCTGATACACTATCTATTGATTTTATAATTTATTTCTCAAAGAACAATCTCATTACCTCTATTTACAAGCTCTCAGGGGTGCTTCACAGCTGCCCCCAAGTACCAATCTCAATACAAACAAGAGAAAAACATTATTTGGATATAAGCTGAGTTGTCTATTGCTCAAAAGACACTGAATTATTAAGCCAGATCTCAAATATAGAAAAAAACAATAAAAGTGGCATCTGGTCAAAATTATATTAAAACAAGACAAGGGAAGATCTAAAAAGATTTTCCATGGCCTGTTTTGACAAATGATTTAACCAATTCTTAGGGAACATAAAATAGTTTTTCATTTAATGCATTAATGTGGGTAATGAAGTAGCAAAAGATATGAAAAATTAATTTCTTACACCTAATTAATTCATGTTAAGAAATTTATTTCCATTTATAATTCATCAGTATTACTCTTTTCATTGATATCTGTATATTTATAAAACATCACCCTTGATAAGCAATTAATTTTAATAACAATAGAAAAAATATTGAAAACATGCTTGGATTACCAATCATCTCATGAGTGAGACTTTTGATAGAGTTACATAGTGTATAAAAAAGAATTTGGGCAATGGTACAACTCAAAAATCTACAAATCTAATGACTGTGAGAAGATGTCAAAAAGAAGTTCTTGGAGCATGTAATTAAAGAAACAAGTTTTAACTTTGTCATGAATTTGCATAGATTATACTGTCTTAGTGGAGGTTAAGACAACAGGCATTAGAATGTCACAGTAATGTATTTTGGGTTATTGCCATGGAAATTAACTTTGATATCTATATTATAAATTTTTATTTTAGAAAAAAGTGCTCATTTTTTAATCAATGTTGTCAAAAGAGAGTAGGATCTTTTTTCAGTAAAATATAAGAGAGAAAAACCACAATGATACAGAAAAGATAAATGGATGTCACTCTGCTTCTGTCCTGGGTTATATAGAATTCCAATAACATTTCAATAATTTTTATCACGTATATTGTTGTAATAGGAGCACATATCCAAGATGATCACCACTAGCATGCTTGCCTTGAAGCTGTTTTATTTCAAGCTCATTTTGCTATTCATTTATGCCCAGACTCATCCCTCAAAAGATTTATGTTTGACATTTGTGCCATTTTGGATGTTTCAAAAGAAAGTACACAAACATCCAAAATTTTGTACCTTAAAGGAAAACTATCTTGCAGCAACTTTGTAATATAGTTTTTAATCTCAGTAAAGCCAAAACTTTAAAATACTTAAATCTATAAGCTTTATTTGGTGGAGAGGGGGCATTTCTATTTATCAAATATAAATTGCTAGTCCCTAGATGTTCTGTCCTTGAAATCAAGCATGTTACTGAGCCAGTAACCCTACCACCCCTCAACAACTGATAATAGATTACAACTTCAGTTTGTTAGTTATCCAAGTTGTCAGTATCATGGATTAAAAAGTCACATAGGATGATGTCAACATCTTGGTGAAAGGAGACTCTCCTTTTTCTCTCTCCTCTTCAACGTGCAGCTAGTAAAACACCCATAACTCAGCAAAGTTTCCTCTGTCCAACACACCAGGTTGCCAGAGAGATCCATACATCTGCCTGTGTGAGAAGTATAAAAGTGGCTGTATCCGAACATATAGAAGTGGAACAAGGAGAAGAGAGGTGGCTCCCACAGTGCCAGGCCTCCCGCAGTGGTGCTTTGAGCCCACAGCTCAGAGAACCCAGCAGCAGCTGAGGAGCTGGCACATCTGACTCTAACCCCAGTTAAGAGCGGCCTACAGCCACAGGGAACGGGGCAGCTCTGTGGGAAGGGCCCATAACCTCACTTCCGTGGGGATGCCCATGATTCTGCCCCCCTCCACCACCCTCAGTGACAGCCCGAGCAAACCTGACAACCCAATAGGCAGAGGTGACCAGGTCCCCCTACACTCCCCTACGCCCCGCCACAGTAGCAGGGCCTGCCACTTAGGTCACCCCAGACACATCGGGGGTACTGAATATCCTAGTGCCCTGGCCATGTTGTCAGGGACAGCAGCAACACTGTCAGCACCCCGGCACCAGAGACTCCAGAAGCACAAGCAGTAAAGAAGAGGACGCTGGCAGCACCTCTAGGAGAGAGGAGGGTAGAAAGTGCCAACATCAAATACTGCCAAAGGCATAGGGGTGAGAAAGACCAGAACCTTGAGTTAGAGTATCACCTACTGAAAAACAAAAGAACAGCATGGCCTCTAATACCAACCCACTGAATTGCTAAAATC
The DNA here is from genome assembly GCF_023699985.2 of Odocoileus virginianus. Lineage (NCBI taxonomy): Eukaryota > Metazoa > Chordata > Mammalia > Artiodactyla > Cervidae > Odocoileus > Odocoileus virginianus. The sequence goes on along the minus strand of NC_069692.1, from coordinate 80,336 downwards.
ATGGTTATTTAAAAAAAAAAAAAAATTGCCTAAATAAGAAAGGTGCTCACTATCAAATGCAACAGCAGAGGAACAACTGATAAGCACCATGAAAAACCAAGCTAACATTGTATCACCAAAGGAAAAAAAGTCCTCCAGAAACCAAACTTAAAGCTGCAGAAGATTGCAGTCTAAATGGTAAAGAAATCAAAATAGCTACCATGAAGAAACTTAAGCTATAAGAAAACTCAGCAACAGTGTAAGAGGGTTCCCTTTTCTCCACACCCTCTCCAGCATTTATTGCTTGTAGACTTTTGGATAGCAGCCATCCTGACTGGCGTGTAATGGTACCTCATTGTGGTTTTGATTTGCATTTCTCTGATAATGAGTGATGTTGAGCATCTTTTCATGTGTTTGTTAGCCATCTGTATGTCTTCCTTGGAGAAATGTCTGTTGAGTTCTTTGGCCCATTTTTTGATTGGGTCATTTATTTTTCTGGAGTTGAGCTGGAGGAGTTGCTTGTATATTTTTGAGATTAATCCTTTGTCTGTTGCTTCGTTTGCTATTATTTTCTCCCAATCTAAGGGCTGTCTTTTCACCTTGCTTATAGTTTCCTTTGTTGTGCAAAAGCTTTTAACTTTCATTAGGTCCCATTTGTTTATTTTTGCTTTTATTTCTGAAATTCTGGGATGTGGGTCATAGAGGATCCTGCTGTGATTTATGTCGGAGAGTGTTTTGCCTATGTTCTCCTCTAGGAGTTTGATAGTTTCTGGTCTTACATTTAGATCTTTAATCCATTTTGAGTTTATTTTTGTGTATGGTGTTAGAAAGTGTTCTAGTTTCATTCTTTTACAGGTGGTTGACCAGTTTTCCCAGCACCACTTGTTAAAGAGGTTATCTTTTTTCCATTGTATACCCTTGCCTCCTTTGTCGAAGATAAGGTGACCATAGGTTCGTGGACTTATCTCTGGGCTTTCTATTCTGTTCCATTGATCTATATTTCTGTCTTTGTGCCAGTACCATACTGTCTTGATGACTGTGGCTTTGTAGTAGAGTCTGAAGTCAGGCAGATTGATTCCTCCAGTTCCATTCTTCTTTCTCAGGATTACTTTGGCTATTCGAGGTTTTTTGTATTTCCATACAAATTGTGAAATTATTTGTTCTAGTTCTGTGAAGAATACTGTTGGTAGTTTGATAGGGATTGCATTGAATCTATAGATTACTTTGGGTAGTATAGCCATTTTGACAATATTGATTCTTCCAATCCATGAACACGGTATATTTCTCCATCTGCTTGTGTCCTCTTTGATTTCTTTCATCAGTGTTTTATAGTTTTCTATGTATAGGTCTTTTGTTTCTTTAGGTAGATATACTCCTAAGTATTTTATTCTTTTTGTTGCAATGGTGAATGGTATTGTTTCCTTAATTTCTCTTTCTGTTTTCTCATTGTTAGTGTATAGGAATGCAAGAGATTTCTGTGTGTTAATTTTATATCCTGCAACTTGACTGTATTCGTTGATTAGCTCTAGTAATTTTCTGGTAGAGTCTTTAGGGTTTTCTATGTAGAGGATCATGTCATCTGCAAACAGCGAGAGTTTCACTTCTTCTTTTCCTATCTGGATTCCTTTTACTTCTTTTTCTGCCCTGATTGCTGTGGCCAAAACTTCCGAAACTATGTTGAATAGTAGTGGTGAGAGTGGGCACCCTTGTCTTGTTCCTGATTTCAGGGGAAATGCTTTCAATTTTTCACCATTGAGGGTGATGCTTGCTGTGGGTTTGTCATATATAGCTTTTATTATGTTGAAGTATGTTCCTTCTATTCCTGCTTTCTGGAGAGTTTTAATCATAAATGGATGTTGAATTTTGTCAAAGGCTTTTTCTGCATCTATTGAGATAATCATATGGTTTTTATCTTTCAATTTGTTAATACAGCCACTATGGAAAACAGTGTGGAGATTTCTTAAAAAGCTGGAAATAGAACTGCTGTATGACCCAGCAATCCCACTTCTGGGCATACACACCAAGGAAACCAGATCTGAAAGAGACACATGCACCCCAATGTTCATCGCAGCACTGTTTATAATAGCCAGGACATGGAAGCAACCCAGATGCCCATCAGCAGACGAATGGATGAGGAAGCTGTGGTACATATACACCATGGAATATTACTCAGCCATTAAAAAGAATTCATTTGAATCAGTTCTAATGAGATGGATGAAACTGGAGCCCATTATACAGAGTGAAGTAAGCCAGAAAGATAAAGACCATTACAGTATACTAACACATATATATGGACTTTAGAAAGATGGTAACGATAACCCTATATGCAAAACAGAAAAAGAGACTCAGATGTATGGAACAGACTTGTGGACTCTGGGAGAAGGCGAGGGTGGGATGTTTCAGGAGAACAGCATTGAAACATGTATATTATCTAGGGTGAAACAGATCACCAGCCTAGGTTGGGTGCATGAGACAAGTGCTCGGGCCTGGTGCACTGGGAAGACCCAGAGGGATCGGGTGGAGAGGGAGGTGGGAGGGGGGACTGGGATGGGGAGTACATGTAAATCCATGGCTAATTCATATCAATGTATAACAAAAACTACTGTAATGATGTAAAGTAATTAGCCTCCAACTAATAAAAATTAAAAAAAAAAAAAAAGAAAAAGAAAAAAAAAAAAGAAAGAAAACTCAGAAAGGCAATTCAATGAGTTCAGAAATAAAAATTAATGAAGAGAAGAAATATTTTATTGAAGAGGTTGAAATTCTAAAAAAGAACCAAACATAAATTTGGGAGCTGAAGAACTCAATAAATGAGATGAAGAATGCAGTAGAAAGAAGCAGAGAGAGAGCAGACCATATGGAAGAGAGAATTAGTGAGTTTGAAAACAAAAATCTAGAAATAATTCAGGTGTAAGATTGTAGCCATGAAATTAAAGAACACTTACTCCTTGGAAGGAAAGTTATGACCAACCTGGATAGCATATTTAAAAGTAGAGACATTACTTTGCCAACAAAGGTCCATCTGGTCAAGGCTATGGTTTTTCCAGTGGTCATGTATAGATGTGAGAGTTGGCCTATAAAGAAAGCTGAGCACCAAAGAATTGATGCTTTTGAACTGTGGTGTTGGAGAAGACTCTTGAGAGTCCTTTGGACTGCAAGGAGATCCAACCAGTCCATCCTAAAGGAGATCAGTCCTGGGTGTTCACTGGAAGGACTGATGCTGAAGCTGAAACTCCAATACTTTGGCCACCTCACGTGAAGAGTTGACTCATTGGAAAAGACCCTGATGCTGGAAGGGATTGGGGGCAGGAGGAGATGGGAACAACAGAGGATGAGATGGCTAGATGGCATCACTGACTCAATGGACATGGGTTTGGGTGGACTCCAGGAGTTGGTGATGGACAGGGAGGCCTGCTGTGATTCATGGGGTCGCAAAGAGTCAGACACGACTGAGCAACTGAACTGAACTGAACTGAACTGAAGACGAGGACTGAGATTTTAAAAAGTGAAAAAAAATTTTGAGAATTAACTGAGTCCATTAGAAAAAACAACATAAAGATAAAGGGATCCCAGAAAGAGAAGAGAGGGAGAGGAAATAGAGAATTTATTTAAAGAAATAATAGCTGAGAACGTCCCAAACCTAGGAAAGGAACCAAATATTGAAGTCCATGAGGCTAAGAGAACACCCAGTTATTTCAGTGCAAAAAGACTTTCTTCAAGACACATATTAAAATTGTCAAAGTCAGTGATAAGAAAGAATTTTAAAGGAAGGCAGGCAAAAATATACAGTAACCTACAAAGTAGCAGCATTTAGCAGCCAAGGTAGTTATAAGCATATTTCTCAACAGAAACTCTACAGGCCAGGACAGAGTGGAATGACATTCAAAATATTGAAAGATAAAAACTTTCAGCCATGAATATTTTATCCAGCATAGCTATCCTACAAATATGAAGAAGGAATAAAGGCTTTCCCAGACAGACAAAAGCTAAAGTGAGTTCATCACCACTAGACATGCCTTACAAGAAATGGTGAAAGGAATTTTTCTACTGAATTGAAAAGGCAAAAGTACACAAAACTTTAAGTAAGGTCATAAACTGACAGACAGAACTAGAAAACTGCTACTCTATATCAGAATAGGTTGCTAATTATAGCATAAAGATTAAAGAGAAAGAAGGCAGGAAAAATAACTACAGCTACTTTGATTTGGTAATGAACCCACAACCTGAGAAGTGATCACTTGTGACAGCAAAAACATAAAGCAAAAGAAGAAAAGGACACAACATATATAGGAGGCAAATGAAAAATGAGATTCTATAAGCAGGAAAAGGACTATTTTATCTGAGACATTTTATACAAAACTCCTGGTAACCACAAACCACAAATCTGGAGCAAGGACACATAGAATTTTTAAAAATGGGGAACTGAGAGAGCATTATAGGAAACCACTCAACTAAAATAGCACACAGGAACTCAAGGGGAAAATAATGAAGGTATAGAGCAATCAGAAAATAAGAGGTGAAATGACAAAACCAAGTCTCTACTGATCAATAGTTATTCTAAATGTAAATGGATTGAATTCACCACTCAAAAGACACAGAGTGGATAGAAGGATGAAAAACAAGATCCAAATATATGCTGCCTCCAAGAGACTCATCTCATTTCTAAAGACAATACCCAGGAATAAATTTACCCAAGGAAGTGAAAGACCTGTATGCTTAAAACCATGAGACACTGTTGAAAGAAACTGAAGACAAAAAGAAATAGAAAGATATTCAGTGCTCATGGATCAGAAGAATTAATGTTGTTAAAATGTACATGTTACCTAAAGCAATCTACAGATTCAAAGCAATCCCTATGAAAATCCCAATGGCATTTTTCAAAGAAACAGAACAAAAAAATTCCAAACTTTTATGGAACTATAAAAGCCCCAAATAGTCAAAGTAATTCTGAAATTCTGAGAGAAAATAACAAAGTTGGGGGTATCCCATGCCCTGGTTTCAAATTATACTACCAAGGTACAATAATCAAAACACCATAGTATTGACAGAAAAACAAACACATAGATCAATGGAAAATAATTGTGAACCTATAAATAAATCCACACATATGAAGACAATTGATTTATGACAAAAGAGCAAAGAACATGAAATGGAGAAAGAAGAGTCTCTTCAATAAATAGTGTTTGTGAAACTGGACAGCTACATGCAAAAGAATGAATCTAGACCACTGCTATCACTATACACAAAAATTAACTCAAGATGGTAATTAACAACTTTGAATGTAAGATCTGAAACCATAAAACTCCTAAAAGAAAAAATAAGCATTACATTTTTGTCATGGGTCTTAGCAGTATTTTATTGGATGTGACTACTCAGGAAGGCAAATTAAAGCAAAAATAAACAAGTAGGACTACATCAAGCTCTTCTGCACAAGAAAGTAAACCATCAACAAAATTGAAAGACAACCTACCAAATAGGAGAAAATATTTGCAAATCAAATATCTAATAAAAAGTTAGTATCCAAAATATACAATTAATTCATACAATTTGACAGCAAAAAAAAAAGGAAATACAATCTATGGGGAAATCCAGATGCTTACCTACTCAAGTGGGGCTATCAGACAAAATATGAGGTGGGTGATTAGACTGATGATGATGATTATATAAACAGCATTGGTTGAACACTTTATGACCTAAACACTCCTCTAAGGGTTTTATATCACTTGGTCATGTCTGACTCTTTGCAATCCCATGGATTGTAGCCCACCAAGCCTATGTCCATGGGATTCTCCAGGCAAGAATACTGGAGTGGGTTGTTATTTCCTCCTCCAGGGGATCTTCTGGACCCAGGGATCGAACCTGGATCTCCAGCATTGCAGGCAGATTCGTTACTGTCTGAGTCACCAGGGAAACCATTTTATATGTGTTACATACTAATGAAGTAGATGTTAATAATCTCATCTTCACAGATAAAGGAACTTAAGAAAGATACTGATTTTCAAGAGGCCACACAGTAAATCTGGCCCTTGAACCTGCTTTTTTTTTTTTTTTTTTTTTTTACTACTAAACAGAATACTCCTTTAATAAAAGCACTATGGCATCTGGACAAAGTAGTGATGTCATTGACAGGAATGAAGTTAGGGAATCCTCATGGAAGAAGTGATAATCAAATTGGGTTTGAAATAATATGCCGTGAGGTTTCATGGAGAAACTCTAGGAGAAATACAATGAAAGGAAACACGAAAGTACATGCTCAACTGAAGAAGAATATGGGGTGTGTTAAAGACAATTTGTAGAATATAATTGTTGGAAAGTTCAAAAGGAAAGTCTAGAACAAAGAGAAAAAATAAGCCTGTAAAAAACAGGCATAGAAAATTAACTTAAGATCCTGACTACAATGTTAAATAATATTTACTTCATTTGGTAAGTAATGGGAAATATTTAAGATTCATATTTTGAAGAAATATACCTCTGGTGTGTATGTAGGGGGTCAGAAATAATGGATTTCAAAGGGAAAACTGGAAAGAAGAGGATAATTTAGGAAGATAATGTAATGATACAAAGTAGTCATCTTAAAAACAGATGAAAAGAAATGCACATGGGAGATATTTCTAGGGGGACTCCAGGAATCTCAAAGAGAGATTTAACAGGGAAGGAGAGAGAAGTCAAGAGTCATTCTGAGCCTTCATGTCCTACATGACCAAGAGAATCATCAACTGAAGGTAGGTAGGAGGAGCTGGCTTGGGAGGTGGGAACATGAAAGTCAAGAGAAAAATGGATTTGGTTTTGGCTGCATTGAGTTTGAATTATTAAAGTCATCCTTGAGACTGACCCATTCACCTGATCCCCGTAGCATATCACCAAATTTTGCCCTTGCTTATCTAAAATCTTGGGAAGAATTTTTTCTCTACTCCAGCTTCTAGAATGTTTGAAATAAATGGAGAAAATTATTTTATCAGGCAAACTAAACCTCCATATTTTTAACAAAACTGCATTTAAAATATTGTTTAAAATCTGTATGATTTGAGAGAATAGCATTGAAACATGTATATTACCATATGTGAAATAGATCGCCAGGCCAGGTTCAATGCATGAGACAGGGCACTCAGGGCCAGTGCACTGGGATGACCCAGAGAGATGGGATGGGGAGGGAGGTGGGAGGGGGTTTCAGGATGAGGAACGCATGTACACCATGGCTGATTCATGTCAATGTATGGCAAAAACCATCACAATATTGTAAAATAATTAGCCTCCAATTAAAATAATTAATTAAACAAAAAAAAAATCTGTATACTTATCCGTAGCAGAATAAAGATCAACACATGGACAAACTAATTACCAGTTTCTTAACTTCAAACATATTTCTATGTTCTGGTTTCCTCATTCTAAGCTGGGCCTAGTAATACTTTTCTCATAGGTTATTGTGAATATTAGTATATATAAATTGCCTTGCCTAGATCATAACACATAATAGGTTCTCAAAAAACTGGAGTTGTAGTGAATAATATGAATATTAGGTAAATTATTTAATAGTGTATGTTCCAGAGATTTTTGTTGTCCTAATGTACTCCTCCTTTGCTCTCATATGAAGGTTTATTGACAATATCCATTCATTTAAATATGTATCAAGCACAGACATATGGTAGGTATGCAGTATGAACAGGACAGACTAATCTCATGAATTCTACATACTAGAGGTGCTGGTAGGTATTAAGCAACTAAATAAATAGTTATAACAAAATAATTTTAAGTAGTAGTAAATGTTATGAAGAAAATAATCAGATTGATAGAATGATGGTTGCGGGGAGGAGAATGGATGATTATTAATAGATAACCAGCCATAAATATAAAAGTGTTCAATTCATTTCCTCTACCCTTCAATTCTCTTCCTCCACAATCCTTGTTGAATTCATCTATCTTTGTCACCAAGTTTCCCTTATAATCTCTTCTTATATATTCACTTTCTCCTTCCAATAGTTTCTTTCACTGAGTCTATGACTACAACGTTACAGAAATTCCTGTGCATTTATTTTCATAAATCTTCAGAGTTGAAATTCATTATCTCTTTTCTCTCCTAATATACTAATTATGTTTTAAATATTTAGCAGTCTAAACCAACTCTAAAGTTGACCACTTGTAGACCAGTGCTAGCAATGGAAATATGACACTATCTGCACAAGTAACAAATACAATGAACAAATCAGGAAAATTTTTGAGGAAGAACTTCTGGGACATACCAACTTCGACAAATTTGAAAAGCAGAGAAAATTAGATAACCTAAACTATCTGCACTTGAAGGTAAATGTTTGAGACAGCATAATGCATGGTCAATGGGAAAGTCAACATTCAAGTGGGTCCATCTCTTTACATATAGGTAGTATGAGTAAACAACTCCCAGCCTCATACCACACCTCCCATTGTACATAAATAAGCCATTTACAAATCCAACCTATGAAAGAAAAAAAACATGAAATTTCTTCTAAAAATATAGTCACACACAAAAAATCATAAATTTTCAACACTCAAAACTATTAACTCAGTTTTAACTTTGTGGCCATACTCATGGATACCTTTTAGATATTTCTTATCTATTCCTCTACTGGCTTATGCCTTCTTGTACACTGTATACTTAAGGCTCAGAAAAGTAAATACAAAAACTGCAAGCTGAGCCAGGTGGAAAGATAAGAAAAATTGAGTATAATTGAATACGTCTTCTGAAGAGGACCACATTCATTCCTATTATTAATCTCTTTAATAGCCTGTTCCTTGAACGAGAAAAAGAAGCAAGATTTGTCAGAGCACTCCAAATAACTGTTTAGCTGTTGACTCAGGGAGATTTACTCACATGAACCTCTTAAGTTTTGTTTCTTTAAGAAATGGCACTCACAATTTTGCAAGGGTTAATTTCCTTGCAGTTTTAGATGAGGGAAAACTTTAGCTGAGCATCAAACATGGTGTGCAGGCATCACTGAAGCTTAGACATACTCCAGGTGTTAAACTTGAAGAAAAAAAGAGAGAGAATAAAGGGAAAGGAAAACAAGGATGTCGAGAGAGATGTGGAAGGAAGAGAATAAAAAGACTTCAGAATTCTTCCAGCCCGATGATGCCAAGGAATCAAACATAGCTCTGCCTGTCCCGAGGAGCTGTGGCTAGTGCAGTCAAGGTCTGATACAAGTATCATGTCCCTTAAATGTCTAACTTTTTAAGTGTATGCAAAAAATAAATCACTAACAGTTACTAATAATTCTAATATAATCAATTAAAACAATAGAGACAGTTAATATGTATAGTATTAGCATAGGGAGAACAGTTATTCAGGCTACATGCCCATTGCTTTCAGCTTCCTATACGACCAACATATTTCTTCAAAGTACTGGTATAAAAATACAGTGAAATGGAATAAACGATGTCTTCTAAACGATGTTTCCAAGTGGAAAGCTTATTGACAAAAACATAGTAACTGGTACAACGTGGTAAAGAACTGACTTATTTTCTTCTTCATTCAATATGAACTACAGAACAATGCATACAGATAAAAACAGGCTAACCACAGATCTGAGTACAATATTTGACAAAAGTAATTGCTAATTTCCTTCTAAAACTATTTCTTTGGTATGCAATAAAGTTGTTTGTTGCAGCAAATTTTCTCAACTACTTCTCAGTATATATGTAGTAAATAATTTGTACTCCTGGTTCTAAAGAGATGATGTAGAAATTTTAATGAAAGCATGAAATGTTCTGATAGCTTTGAGGATGTTTTGTAATTTAAGTCTTCAAACTTTCCCAGGAAGCTTTAATTCCATTTCTACTTGCCCAGGGGAAAACATATTATTCTGATTTTCATTCTGGTTCCTGAGGTTCTCAGCTGGCTTTCCTCATATTCTTCATTCGGATCAGAGTTTCCCTGTGATTCTCTCCCTAGTCACTCTACTCTTGGGATCATCTCTTCCCCATTCTGTCAATAACCACAGAACTCATTATAGAGAGAGGATGCCCACAGTTACTTTGGACAAAAGGAATGGGCTTTAAGAGTTGTAAACATCTACAAATTTCACATACTAGGATTTAAATCATGGTACCAGTTTTCAAGTTAAAAATAGGAAAATGAGGAAGGAAAAAAGAAAAGGAAATAAGTAAGTCATGCAGTCAGGAAGGAAGAAAGGATACCTTTCAAGAACTGGAATTCCTTTTTCTGGGTTCCAAGTTGTCATTAATCTTCATGCTTTCTCTCATTTCGTTAAAGCTTATTCTGCAGTAACTAACGTATATGTATATTAAATCATTACACTGTACGTCTTAAATCACATTGTTCAACCTAGTTATGGATAATTTTGGTCTGTCAATCATACCTTTATAAAGTTGGAGAAAAAAGACATCAATGATGAATCCATGATGAATCAAAGAATCAGTGACGATTGTTTTCATTCTTGAAATACATTCATTCTATATAGATATTTGAATAATAGTTGGGTTTACAATTGTAAGTTGAAACTATGCTCCTTTTGAATTTTAAGCTCTCTCTGCATAATATTCTTCCTCCAATGTTGCTTTCAACAATTCTAATGTTATTTTGATTATTTTGTTTCTAGAGTCTTTGGAGGTAAACATGCTTCTTTTTTGTGTTTTTGGTTTAATTCTCTCTTTGGCAAGTTTTGGGAGTCTCTGCTTTTTCTAGATGTTCTGAAAGCTCATAAAAATGTGCTTTCATGTGAATCCTTTTTTGCTGGACTCCTGCTGGGTCCTTTTAACTTGGAGACCCTTGTACTCCAGTTCTGGAAATATTTTTTGTGTGTTCTATTTCTTGAGTAATTTTCCACTGTCTGCTTTCTTTGCTCTCATTTTCTGCAGTATCTATGAGCTGAATGCTGTAACTCCTAGAGTGATTATTTAGTTTTCTTACCTCTTTTGTTCTAGTTTCCATTTCTTTATCTTTTGATACCTTTTTCCCAGGGATTCTCTCAACACCTATTTGATTTTTCTAAATGATTTTATTTTCATTTCCAATAACATGTTCTGATTTTGCTTATTTATATAAGCATCATACTCTTGCTTTTATTTTGGTTTGTAGTGGATGCACTATATCTTATTTTTCTGAGGATTTCAATTACAACCACTACTTTTGTTTAAGTGTTTCCTATTTCTCCTTGCATTGTCTTTGCTTCTTTCAGTTTTCTTTTAAAAATTTTGTCACACTCGTATGTTGCTGTAATTTATGTACAGATGTTTAGAGCTTCAGAGGTTCAATTTCCACTGAACATTAATGGAAAGTCTCTTACTTGGGGGAGAGACACCTAGTATCCAGAACGGAGGGAGACGTGAAGGTCTAACTACACCTGGTACAGATCTTCCTCTGCTCCAAGAACACATTCCTAGCTTAATGAGCCATGGAACATCTTAGGAGTGAGTTTTGCAGACTGTGCTGGTTTCAGGGAGGTAGGTCTGCCGTAACAAGCAACTTCATGTACTAGAAACAGAAATCACAGCCCTCACAGAGCTTTCTGGACGTCTGCCTTGATTCTGTGCAGTGTTTATGCCTGTGTGTCGCTCTCCTTTTGCTTACCAGACTCCAGTCACATTCATTTTCTTTCAAATGTTCTAGCACCTCAAGTTCATTCTTATGCTTATTTCAGAACTAGGACAATACTTCTGTATATAAACTGTATACAATAGATACGGACTAAAGGAGCAACCATCAGAAGATCAGGGACAAATAAAACCCCCTGGCTTTAGGAACCATAAAACTTTATAATGTATCTATTCAAGTAACATAAAGTAAATCAATTCATTGTTGATCATAGGAAATCATATATTTAATATAGCATGCTTAAAAATAGATGTTCCCTAAAAGTATGTTAATTGATGGGGAAAGGACTCACCTTTAAAATTCCTTTCAGTAACTATTCCTAGCACTATAAAGGATTGACTTAAACAATGTTCACAAACTGGATCATTACATAAAACTAAGGGGCTTCCCTGGTGGCTCAGATGGTAAAGAATCTGAGATTCTGCAATGTGGGAGACCTAGGTTTGATCCCTGGGTTGGGAAGATACCCCGGAGGAGGGCATGGCAACCCACTGCAGTATTCCTGCCTGGAGAATCTCCATAGACAGAGGAGCCTAGAGGGGTACAGTCCATGGGGTTGCAAAGAGTCGGATATGACTGAGCAACTAGGCCCAGCATGGCAAGAATGTAAACTAAATCCAGATATTTGTAAACCTAAGTAGTAGTGATGTTTAGTTGCTAAGTCATGTCTGACCCTTGCAACCCCATGGACTAGATGAAGCCCACCTGGCTTCTCTCTCCATGGGATTTTTCAGGCAAAACTACTAAAGTGAGTTACCATTTCCTTCTCCAGGGAATACTCCAGACCCAGGGAATGAGCCCCCGTCACCTTCATCAGCAGGAAGATTCTTTATCACTGAGCCACCTGAGAAGCCGCTAAACCTGAGTACTGCAGACTAGTATTTCTTTGACAATAGTAGAGAGTTTCTGTGATTAAAGTATTTTATGTTCTTGAGATTTGGGAGTGATTATCCTGTCCAAGATCCTTCTCTGAGAGCTGCCACCACCTATTCCTGGAGTCATTTGTACTTCCATGGCTATAACCCACTGGGCAGTTTACATAAGGATTAATGATGAAAACACTGGGCTAGGCTACTAACAGTTTCTCTCCAGGAATTAAGAATTGGATCAAACAGCAGCAAATTCAGCCAATGGTGGTTCTTCTTTGTCACATGATGTACTTTCTTAGGTCAAAACCCCACTCTGAGGAAGCTCTGATAGAGAACTATGCAAACAGAGTATAGAAAACCATTCTTTAGGAAGAAAAGGACAATAAGAGATGCCTTGAAATGGTCCAATGTATTACCAGAGAGAACTCTGCTTTGGGTCCTGGTGAATTTCAGTTCTAGTTCCTTTCTATCCCCCGCTACCTTTCCTTCTTGGATCCATGAGAAAATCCTGTACTCCTCTGGTTAAGCCCTCTTTTCTACATAAACAAAATAAACCACTCTATACAAAGTTATGATTCTTATTTGACTGATGTCAGGACACACCTCACAACTGCCATATAAATGTTGAATGAAATATTGGAAATATATTGCAAATTAGGTGCCCTTCTACACTTAAAAAGAGAGAAATTCCAAAATGAACCTTTAATCGTAACTTACATGTTCTATGTCGTCAGACTCATAGTCAAAATCTCTAGGATAAACTAAGTATTCTAAATCAAACTATGTTTTGATTTAATAAATGGGAATGATAATTTGACCTTTTAAAACTGCTTGATAAATTCATGGAGTTTAAAAATGTGAAAGAACCAAATATGTTTGCTTTTTGTGTGTTTCTTCATCCCATCCTTCATTTTCAGAATTTATTTTGATATAAATGAGAGTTGTTCTTCTCAAAGGACTAAAAGAAAATCAAAGAGTACAACTTTTTCTTGGAGAATTTCTGGTCCTGGTGAAAGTCCCTTTGAGTTTTGACCTTGGAGTAAAGAAGATTTCTAAAGCTGAATTTCTGAGTGTGGACAATTATGTCATGGTGTGAATGTGTTTAAAACTGCCAAATATAAATCCTGCAGTTAAGAGCCTGCATGAAAATTAAATTACCAAGTTAAAATATAGCTTGAAGAAATAATTATCAATCCAATGTGCCTTTATGCTTAGAAATGTTTAGTCTATTGTAAATGAGCCACCACGGTGTTAGATTACCACATGCCTAGAATTAGAGAATGATTTATATGAACTCCTGTGCTAAAAGGAATAAGCACATTAGCAGGAAGGAGTATAAAATAGAATTACAGGACTATCTAATAACTGACTGTAGGTAACATACTTTCAGGGAACCTCATAATAATGACAACAATGATAATAATTAATATATGCATAATAGTCTATTGTGTTAAAATACCTCTTTAATATAGTTTAACATTACCTTATTGGAACTTCCCAACAATTCTGTGAAATATATATTCACTATTATTTCCTAAAGAAGATCCTGAAATTCAGGTTGTTGAATACTTGCTTAATAACACAGCTAAGAAATGGCTGAATTCAATCTGAATTCAATCTAAATCTAAAAATTCTTAGATCAAAATCTGTCACCTAAAGTAAAAGAGAATACTGCCAACTAAAGAAAAAAAAATGTAGCTGGGAGGATGCAAATCACTTTAACATTGCATTTTTTTCCCAGAATGAAGTCACAATCTGGAACATAGCTCAATAGCTAAACAATCAACACACCAGAAAGCGGAACACTGTGCATGGCCCTCTGTGATGTGCAGATGAAGGCCTGCTCTCCAGGTCCAAAGACTGTGGTGCCTTTCAGGAGTTTTCCCAGGGTCAGTAGCAGGGTGAAGCATGTGGTCAGCTTCAGGCAGTTAGTCACTGACCACCAGGATTAGCAAGCAGAAAAGCTCCAATAAGCTATAGCCACAGTTCAGTCAAACCAGAGGAGTTCCTCTGTCATTGTGTAAGGAGGCCCAGGGGCCATTATAAGGCCAACAGTAAGAGCAATATGAAAGTTAAAAGAACACTTTGAAAATAGAACACACAAACCAGTGAATTACCCTTGTCTTACTTACCGTGACTTTTCCCTGTTTAAAAAAGAAATAAATAGACATATGCTCTGTCTTGTCCTCCTCCCCTAACCCTTCAAGCATCTTCCTTTTGTAACTTTTTCTTTAACAAGAATAGCAATTCCTACCTCATAAAATTGTTCAGGATAGTTTAAAATAGAATGCATCTAATAAATTGCTGAGAACTATGGGTAGCAAGTAAAAGGTTCAATAACTATTGGTATTTTTATCATTCTTATGAAGAACCAAAACCACACAGCCCAATATCTACATTAACTTGATTCTACTCTTCCAAAGCACTCTTGCCCAAGAGGATGAAAGTACAAATAACTATTTTCAATTTCAGAAACTTCCTCCAAATCCACATATCAGAACTTTCAACAAGCCCTACTTACCTCCCTTCTCGGGATAGTAGGCACTCACTGCCTTGTCAAATGACTACTTACACTTCCACTCTTGCCCAAAAATCCTTCTTCCCTGTGACCACTGAATCTAAACTATGATGTCAGAAACTTTGTTAAATCTCAACCAGTTCACTGCATGGAAAGACCTATCTTGAACCACCTCCAAAAATCTCATGAATATCCTGGCTCTCACCTGCCCCCTCAGGATTATTCATAAGATTTCAAGACACTGATGTTTCTTACCAGATTAAGAACAAACGCAGTTTGCTTCTAAATTAATGCTCATTTTGGTGAGTCAGCCATTAACATTATTTTTTATCATGCATATCTTTCATCTTTATAATCATGTGTTTTCCCAAATGTGGCCCATAGGGCTCTGAGACACTGCAGTGAACTCACAGGGTGCAGTGGGACATGTGAGATTTTGAGGAAAATACATCAATCCCTGACATCTGTCAGACACTGTGTGGACCATTTTAACAATAGATTGCTGTGTTCCTTTGGAGACGTCATATCTTTGTGAAACTGGGTTTTCAGTTGTTGCTATGAGAAAAATCAAGTACTACATGATAAAGTGAAAAGAAAAATGCAGAAGAGGATGCCATCAAAATCTGAGAAATGTTCAAGGGCTTCCCAGGTGGCTCAGTGGTAAAAGAATCTGCCTGCCAATGTAAAAGATGCAGAAAACATGAGTTCAATCCCTAGGTTGGGAAGATACCCTGGAGGAGGAAAAGGCAACTCACTCCAGTAATGTTGTCTGAAAAATTCCATGGACAGAGAAGCCTGGTGGGCTATAGTCTATGGGGTCGCATAACTGTAGCAACTGAGCACAGACATGCAGTGCTCAATAAGTACACATGAGCCATCAACAAGTTCAGTTCAGTTCAGTTCAGTTGCTCGGTCATGTTTGACTCTGTGACCCCATGGACTGCAGCAGGCCAGGCCTCCCTGTCCATCACCAACTCCCAGAGCTTATGCAAACTCATGTCCATTGAGTTGGTGATGCCAACCAACCATCTCATCCTCTGCTGTCCCCTTCTCCTCCTGCCTTCAATCTTTCCTGGCATCACGGTCTTTTCCAATGAGTCAGCTCTTCACATCAGGTGGCCATAGTATTGGAGTTTCAGCTTCCGCATCAGTCCTTCCAGTGAACACCCAGGACTGATCTCCTTTAGGATGGACTGGTTGGCTCTCCTTGCAGTCCAAGGCACTCTGAAGAGTCTTCTCCAACACCATAGTTCAAAAGCATCAATTCTTCGATGCTCAGCTTTCTTTATAGTCCTACTCTCCCATCCATACATGACTACTGGAAAAACCATAGCTTTGACTATAGGGACTTTTGTTGGTAAAGTAATGTCTCTGCTTTTTAATATGCCGTCAAGGTTTGTCATAGCTTTTCTTTGAAGAAGCAAGCATCTTTTAATTTCATGACTGCAGTCACCATCTGCAGTGATTTTGGAGCCCCCCAAAATGAAGCCTCTCACTGTTTCCATTGTTACACCATCGATTTGCCATGAAGTGATGGGACAGGATGCCATGATTTTGGTTTTTTGAATGTTGAGTTTTTGGGGGTTTTTTGGACATAAGATTTTTTTTCCCCTTAAAAAAAATTTTTTTTAATTGGAGGCTAATTACTTTGCAATATCGTGTTGGGTTTTGCCATACATCACATGAATCAGTCATGGTTGTACATGGGTTCCCCATCCTGACCCTCCCTCCCCATCCCATCCCTCGGGGTCATCCCAGTGCACCAACCCTGAGCACCCTGTCTCATGTTAAGCCAACTTTTTCATTCTCCTTTTTCACTTTCATCAAGAGGCTCTTTAGTTCCTCCTTGCTTTCTGACATAAGGGTGGTGTCATCTGCATATTTGAGATTATTGATATTTCTCCTGGCAATCTTGATCCCAACTTGTGCTTTATCCAGCCCAGTATTTCCCATGATGTACTCTGCATATAAGTTAAATAAGCAAGGTGACAATATACAGCCTTGACATACTCCTTTCCCAATTTGGAACCAGTCTGTTGTTCCACATCCAGTTCTAACTGTTGCTTCTTGCCCTGCATACAGGTTTCACAGGAGGCAGGTCAGGTGGTCTGGTATTCCCATCTCTTTAAGGCTTTTCCCCACTTTGTTGTGATCCACATAATGTCTTTAGCATAGTCAATGAAGCAGAAGGAGATCTTTGTCTGGAATTCTCTTGCTTTTTCTATGATCCAAAGGATGTTAGCAATTTGATCTCTGGTTGCTCTGCCTTTTCTTAATCCAGCTTGAACATCTAGAAGTTCTCAGTTCATGTACTGTTGAAGCCTAGCTTGGAGAATTTTAAGTATTACTTTGCTAGCATGTAGTTTGATAGAGATGAGTGAAGTTTGATCATTCTTTGGCACTGCCTTTCTTTGGAATTGGAATGAAAACTAACATTTTCTAGTCCTGTGGCCACTGCTGAGTTTTCCAAATTTGCTGGCATATTGTGTGCAGCACTTTAACAGCATCACCTTTTAGAATTTGAAATAGCTCAACTGGAATTCCATCACCTCTACTAGCTTTGTTCAAAGTGATGCTTCCTGAGGTCCACTGACTTTACACTCCAGGATGTCTGGCTCTAGGTGAGTGATGACACCATCGTGGTTATTTGGGTCATGAAGATCTCTTTGTATTGTTCTTCTGTGTATTCTTGCCACCTCTCCTTAATATCTTCTGCTTCTGTTAGGCCCATACGATTTCTGTCATTTATTGTGCCCATCATTGCACGAAATGGTCCCTTGGTATATCTAATTTTCTTGAAGAGACCTCTAGTCTTTCCCATTCTATTATTTTCCTCTATTTCTTTGCATTGATCACTTAGAAGGCTTTCTTATGTCTCCTTGCTATTCTCTGGAATTCTGCATTCAGATGGATGTATCTTTCCTTTTCTCCTTTGCCTTTCTCTTCTCTTTTCTCAGCTATTTATAAGGCCTCTTCAAACAACCTTTTTGCCTTTTTGCTAATATGCTACTTACAATAGTAAGTAGTTTTGTCTATTTATGAAATGAAATAAAAATTCTTTTTCTTTTAAACTGTGTGTATTATTTATTCACATGGCTATTAAGTTGTTAGGA
Organism: Odocoileus virginianus; assembly: GCF_023699985.2. Lineage (NCBI taxonomy): Eukaryota > Metazoa > Chordata > Mammalia > Artiodactyla > Cervidae > Odocoileus > Odocoileus virginianus. The sequence goes on along the minus strand of NC_069692.1, from coordinate 62,273 downwards.
CTCAAATATGTATTAAGTTGTTTATACCTAATTACTTAGTAAATGGAACTGTGTTTTTTTCCTTTTTGTCTAAGAGTATCATTAAAACAAGCTAACCAACACACTAAGGGCCCTGGGAACAAAGGAAGTTTAAGAACATCTACTCTAACCTCATCTCTGTGCAACTGTGATTGGATAGAATTAAAGGGAAGACTTCCTAACTCCAGGGTAAATTGCCTTTGTGGCTCTCTCCAACCTTCAAACTTACCAGTCTTTCTATGGGTTTCTCCTTTCCTTTAATGTACTCATATGAATTCCCAGAACTCCCCCTATGCCCCAAGGAAACTTTCTGTTTTTATAATTAGGAAGATTAAACTTGTTCACTGTAAAGATGGACTTGCCTCTATCAATTTAATTTATTCATTCAACAAAATATTTACTGAATAGCAGATAGGAGCTAGGCATTATTCTATACCAAAGATATGCTGGTTAGCAAATTTATTGCACTAATAGTTCTAAAGCCCTGGCAGCTCATTTGTAACTGGATAAAGATTTTCAAGCATAAATGCACACCAGAATAATCATAATTTCTGTATTAGATATCTGCCCAAATCAATAGCAGAATTTTCAGCTGAGAAATATAGATATATCACCTATTACTGTCACATTAAATTTAGGCCAATATGGATGTTAGTTATGAAACTTTCTAATATGTTTTTCCAGCTTTAAGAGAAACATGTATGTGAGGGACCAGTCCTATTTTCACTTTTCTGCTTCACTTCATGCATATTCCAAGCACTTTCATCAACATGTGTATTTCTTTCATAGAATCTAAAATCAGCTCTGGATCATTCAGCTCTTCTATCAGGACCAAGTGATGTCTCTTCTATAAGTGCAGCTAATACTTTCTTGTAGTTCAAATGTATTTTTCTAAGGGCCTCCTGGATACAAGTTCAAGTTATATTTAATATTAGAATGTTCTGAATTATCTTCTGAATATGCACTATATTTTGTTTTTCCCATACAAGAAAGATCAGGAAATATATATACATTTAAGTTTACAGAGAACTATATTTTGGGGCTTCCCTGGTGGCTCAGACTATAAAGAATCTGCCTGCAATGCAAGAGACCCAGATTTGATCCCTGGGTCGAGAAGATCCCCTGGATAATGGAATGGTCACCCACTCCAACATTCGTGCCAGGAGAATCCCACGGACAGAGGAGACTGGCAGGCTACAGCCCATGATGTCACAGACAGTCGGACACAACCTAGCAATTAAACGACAACAAAGGTGAAACAAGTGAAATTTCTTCCAGGAGGCTCTTAATTGCTCTATGTATTCTACTTACCCTGTAACAAATTCAGACAAATGGAGCGGTGCCTCCAAACCGATGCTTCATTTCCAGAACAAACAAGCAAATAAGTGACAAACTCAGAGCTTCTGCATGAGGAGCTCCTACTTTGGCTTGACAATGAATGTCTGTCATTTTCAAACCACAATAAATAAAACAAGACCTCACTGGAACCATGGAACAAATTCAAATGCACTAAAATGCTATTATCATTATCATTTAAAATGAAAAACAGAATAAAGGAATACATATTTCCCTGTGAAAGTCTGAACATACCCTGCTACCCTTTCACTCCTCTTTGACTATTACTGTCAGGCAAGGTTAAAGGGTGCCCACAAAACCTTTGGCTCTTAAAGCCAGGCAAACCAAGAACAAGCTCAGTAATTTTTACGGTCCACCTTTCTTCTTCACACCAAATTGGTACAATAAGAGAATGACACAGTGACAGGAAACGGCATCATCAAACCAGCAATCCATGAAATTAAAAGGCGCTTGCTCCTTGGAAGAAAAGCTATGACCAACCTAGACAGCATATTAAAAAGCAGAGACATTACTTTGTCAACAAAGGTCGGTCTAGTCAAAGCCATGGTTTTTCCAGTGGTCATGTATGGATGTGAGAGTTGGACCAAAAAAAAGGTGAGCACAGAAGAAATGATGGTTTTGAACTGTGGTGTTGGAGAAGACTCTTGAGAGTCCCTTGGATAGCAAGGAGATCCAACCAGTCAATCCTAAAGGAAATCAGTCCTGAATATTCATTGGAAGGACTGATGCTGAAGCTGAAACTCCAATACTTCGGCCACCTGATGCAAAGAACTGACTCATTGGAAAAGACCCTGATGCTGGGAAAGGTTTAAGGCGGGAGGAGAGGAGGACGACAGAGGATGAGATGGTTGGATGGTTGGATGAGATGAGATGGTTGAATGTCTACCAACTCGATGGACATGAGTTTGAGTAAGCTCTGGGAGCTGACAATGGACAGGGAAGCCTGGAGTGCTGCAGTCCATGGGGTCGCAAAGAGTCGGACATGACTGAGCGACTGAACTGAACTGAAACCAGCAATCCCTTGTGACAATAAATGCTTCTCTGTTTCCTCAGGGGAAGTGAGGAACAGAGAGCTTTAGTAAATGGAGCAGTTTTAAGTCCCAAGGTCTGGTGTTTCCTAAGTGAAGGCAGGAAAAACTCTCTCTGAAATCCTGCTTAGGAACATCCCTTGTGGTCCAGTGGTTAAGACTTCACCTTTCAATGCAGGAGGAGCAGCTTTGATCCCTGGTCAGGGAACTAAGATCTCACATGCCTCATGGTCAATAAAACAAAACAGAAGCAATATTGCAACAAATCCAATAAAGACTTTTAAAATGGCACACATAAAAAAGTCTTAAAAAAAAAAAAAAGAAATTCTGCCTGAATGAAGCCCCAAAATTATTAGGGACAAATAGAAAGAATGATGGTGCTAAGTCAGACATGACTCTGCGACCCTATGGACCGTATCCTGCCAATCTTTTCTGTCCATGAGATTCTCCAAGCAAGAATACTGGAATGGGTTGACATTTGCTTCTCCAGGGGATCTTTCCAACCCAGGAATTGAACCCATGTATCCAGCATTGCAGGCAGATTCTTTACCAACTGATCTATGCAGGGACAAATACACAAAACCAAATACCAAGTTTGCCTTGCCTAGCAACATAGTCTACAACACACACACACACACAGACCCCCACACACACACACGCACACACGCACTGCAAGAAGTGGTTCAGATGAGAAAAATTGCTCTTCTCAATTGTTTCCAACAAGTTTAAGTCCTCAAGGCTTACTTTAAAAATCATTAATGTCAAAGAAAATTCATAATAATGTGCACACAGTGTTAGCTCTGAGCAGGTTTAAAGTCAGCTGTTTTTATTCACAGAATTGATGCTTCAAAGAATTTATTCGAGGAATTGATGCTTTTGAACTGTGGTGTTGTAGAAGACTCTTGGGAGGCCCTTGGACTGCAAGGAAATAAAATCAGTCAACCCTAAAAGAAATCAGCCCTGAATATTCATTGGAAGGACTGATGCTGAAGCTGAAACTCCAATACTTTGGCCACCTGGTGCGAAGAACTGACTCACTGGAAAAGACCCTGACACTGGAAAAGACTGAGGGCAGGAAAAGGAGATGACAGAGGATGAGATGTCTGGATGGCATCACTGACTCGATGGACTTGAGTTTGAGCATCCCTGGAAGTTGGTGATGGACAGGGAGGCCTGGCGTGCTGCAGTCCATGGGGTTGCAAAGAGTCAGACATGAATGAGCAACTGAACTGAACTGTCTTTATTCCCAGGGTCCTAAGTCTCCCCTTTCCAAGTGTTCCTAGCATGGCCCTCCCCATGTGGACTCAGGGACTCTTGTCCCCTCCTCTGCCCACTGTCCATGCACTCCCATCCAAACCCTCTCATCTATACCTTCATAGAAACTCTAGTCACCATACAACTTGTACCAGGGATTTGGTGGTTAAATTTTATCTCCAAAAATGCTGTAATGGCTATTATCCCCACTGAGGAGATGGTGGACATAAATGAGACGAGAGAGTTACTGAAATTATCTTTTCTGCTAATGACTTATAAAAAATGCAGAGTTAACAAGGACCTAATGTACAGCACATAGATCTCTGCTCAATTTTATGGCAGTTTGGAAGGGAGGGGGGTTGTGGGAGAATCAATACATGTATATGTGCCTGAGTCCCTTCACCAGGTCACCTGAAATTATCAAAACGTTGTTAATGGGCTATGCATGCTCAGTCACGTCAGTCGTTTCCAACTCTTTGCAACCCCATGGACTGGAGCCCACTAGGCTCCTCTGTTCATGGGATTCCCAGGCAAGAATACTGGAGTGGGCTGCCATGCCTTCCTCCGGGGGATCTTCCTGACCCAGGGATCAAACCTACATCTCCTGTGGCTCCTGCATTTGCAGGCAGATTCTTCACCTCTGAGCCACCAGGGAAGCCTCTAACTGGCTATACCCCAATACAAAATAAGTTTTAAAAAATGCAGGGTTAAAAAGCCTTCACTCTGCTTTTACCCTCAGGGACTTACTAATGGAGAAACTACCTCTGAAAAATTTTCTTACCTTCAATATTTCTGTATCTTAGCTTTGTAAAAACTTACACATATTTGAAGTTTTCTTTTTTAAAAAAATCCTGGCCCCAGCAGGGGCTAGGCTCACTTCAACCTTACTGGGAGCTGCCTTTTGGCAGTTACACTTGCCGGAAGGGGATGCTGGTTACACTGTTTCTGAATTGGAATGTGCAGCTGAGGCTGTGATTGTTAGGTAAGAGTTCTGATTAATTGCATCTGTTTATAAACCTGCTACAGCATTCATTATGTATAAGATTAACAAATAAAGCAATTCAATTTGAAAAATAGATGTTTAGCCTCTGCTGTGTACCCAAGACCTCATATGTAAACAACTAAGAACAGCTTTTGGTAAAAGGCATGATCCCTCAATAGGCATCACTATTACATACACATTTTTGCCTCGATTCAGATCATACTGATGATTCAGATTCAGTTTTATGACCTCTCAGCCTCAGTACTGTGTTCCCATGGGAGACAAATTCAACACCAACTTTAGATGCTAAGTTAGGGGAATCAACAACCTCAGATATGCAAATGATATCATTTTAATGGCAGAAAGTGAAGAGGAACTCAAGAGCTTCTTGATGAAGGTGAAAGAGGAGAGTGAAAAGATTGGCTTAAAACTCAACATTCAAAAAACGAAGATTGTGGCATCCAGTCCTGTCACTTCATGGCAAATAGGTGGAGAAAAAGTGGAAAGAGTGTCAGATTTCATTTTCTTGGGCTCCAACATCAATGCGGATGGTGACTGCCGCCATGAAATTAAAAGACACTTACTCCTTGGAAGAAAAGGTATGACAAACAACATACTAAAGAGCAGAGACATTATTTGGCCAACAAAGGTTATATAGTCAAAGATATAGTTTTTCAAATAGTCATGTATGAATGTGAGATTTGGACCATAAAGAAGGCTGAGTGACAAAGAATTGATCTTTTGAACTGTGATACTGGAGAAGACTAGAGAGTTACTTGGACTGCAAGGAGATCAAACAAGTCAACCCTAAAAGAAATCAACCCTGAAAATTCATTGGAAGGACTGATGCTGAAACTGAAGCTTCAATACTTGGGTCACCTGATGCAGAGAGCCAACTCATTGGAAAAAACCCTGGGGATGGGAAAGATTGAAGGCAAGCAGAAAAGGGGGTGACAGTGGATGAAATGGTTGGATGGCATCATCGATTCAATGACATGAGTTTGAGTAAACTCTGGGAGATGGTGAAGGACAGGGAAGCCTGGCATGCTGCAGTCAATGGGATCACAAAGAGTCAGACATGACTTAGTGACTGTACAACAATGGCAAAAGGGATTCATCAAGAAACCACAGATTTCAATGCTGTGACACTCTCCAGAGTCTCACAGTGGGGAGTTAGTCCTGCAGCATGGAACCTTTTAAGGTTTTCTATGCTTGTGTTCTACTGGAGAAAAGCCCAGATATTTGTGTGAAGGACTTTGCTGGATGCATAGCCTATTGAGTGAGGGAGAATATTCAACTCAGCTGTTCGCCAGTGCTTAGAGAGACAGTGTCATTTCCTTGAAATGCAAGGCATTGTCATGTCCCAGAATGAATGAGCTGATGATTTGATCCTCTTCTGAGCAGTGGGAACTGTAATGGGAATTCAGAGCTTTCAATGGCATGGTACATTTATCTGGCACTTCCTTCTTCCACACTGCCACAGTTAAGGAAGGCTTTCAAACTTCTACGTATGTATCTAAAATAATTGAGAACAGGGACTTAAACAGATGCTTGTGTGCCAGTATTTGTAGTAGCATTCTTCACAGTAACCAAAAGGCAAAAACAACCCAAGTGTCCATCAACAGATGAGTGGATAAGCAAACTGGACTGTTATTCAGCCACCAAAAGGACTAAAGTTCCAAAACATGCTACAACATGAATGGATCTTGAAAGTATTATGTGAAATAAGCAGACATTAAGAGGATAAACGTTGTATGATTCCACTTACATGGGTTGTTTAGAATAGGCAAACGTATAGAGGGCAGAAAGAAAAGAGGTCGTTGGGCATCGTGGGGAGGGAGAGCAATGGCAAGTTTCAGTTTGGGATGACAAAAGGGTCTGGAAATGGATGGGGTGATGGTTATGCAACATTGCGAATATATTCAGGGCAAGTGTGCTGCATACTTAAAAAGGATTATGATGGCAAGCTTCATGTTATGTATATTAATCACAGTAAAAAAATAATCTTAAAAAACAGTGTCTCACAGTTTTAGTGATATCCTTCACAGTTGTTCTACTGAACCAAAGTGATGTTGAGGCAGCTGAGTGATGTGAAAGATTGGCTGCTAGCCGTGGATGGTTCATGTGCTTTGCTTTTTGTCTGATGTTTATTTTGCTACATAAATCATCCTCCACACTCATCATTGTCCAGGGCTTAGTTTAGACCAAAATCATCTCCCACCTGTTCTATACTGCAAAAACCTCCAATAGGTTCTCCTACTCATTCGTTACTCATTTTATTTCATATTTTAAAAATCAGAAGTCAGATCTTACATCTTAACTCTAATCTCTGCTTTAATCACCCTGCAACTTACACAATAAATCCCTTAGAGCAAGGTGTGATTCTCCCCACACACACCTAGTCTGTCCCCTGGCCATCTGCAGCAGCCTCATCCTTGGCCCTGCTGTGCGTCTGCCGGGCTGGGCTTCTTGCTGCCCAGGTGTGTTCTCCATGGGAAAGATCTTCACAGCAACCTGGTTGAGGCAACCTGAAACCACCCTCTCTACATGAGAGATACACGTGACGCTCTGTCCTGAGAGCTTCACTCCTCTTGCTGTGCAGAAGTTATAAAAGCATCAGCATGATGGGGGCAGCACTCAGTATTCTCACCATTTCCTTTCTAGTCCAACTCCTCACCTGCTCCACACCGCCTTCCTTCAGCAGGTTATCATCGTCAGTAGGTCTCAGTCATATGTTTCTCTCCCCCAGGAATGAGTCTGCTGCTGCCTGCCAATGCAGGCAGATGCAAGAGACATGGGTTTGATCGCTGGGTCAGGAAGATCCCCCGAGGAGGAAAGGGCAACCCAGGCTAGCATTCTTGCCTGGGAAATCCCATGGACAGAGGAGCCTGGCGGGCTCTAGTCCACGGGGTCGCAAAGAGCCGGACACAACTAAGGACACAGCACATACACACACACACACTCCTTAGCTGACTTGTATATTTTTGTTGCAGTTCACTGGGCGTTGATTTTTGCTTTCACTTTCTGAGAGCAACTCTACCCAATATTACAAGTCAGCTCACTGTCACACATCTCAGTCTGGGCAACATCCTAGCCATGCAATCTTTAATCAGTTTCCCTGCACATGTTCTTCCAGGCTATTTGCTCCTTGGAACACTGCCAGGTGATTTATTTCCCTATACCCAGGGCCTCTGGGAAATACAGAAACTGAACTCAATGTGCTAGTAAGAAAATTATTATCAGAAAAAACTACAAATATGTGTAGAGAGAGAGAGAGCTTATTGATCACTACAGACATTGAGCATTACTAGATTCTTTAAAACCTAAACTTTACTTCAACCCAAAACAATGTATGTACTCATTCAACAAATATTTCACTAAGATTCTACTAGACGTTGTTCTAAATTGGAGGTAATAAAAATAAATATGACATCGTTCCTACCCTCAAGGGAGAAGAAAAAGGAAAGATAAAAGGAAAGACACACAATTCAGTGTTTTAAGTGTAACAATAGAGTTATTCACAAAATAGTGGGAGAGGTGAGGACTGGTTAAAAAAAAAAAATCCTAGAGCTGGAAATCCATGAGAGCATTCCCAGAGACCTTCATTCATAAACTGAATCTTCAAGAATGAATAATGGTGTAATATAAAGAATCCCCATTGAGGCCTAGGATTAATCATAAAGAACTCTAAGAATTTGGGTAGAAGCGTTTTACTTTTCCCTAGTCTCTGCCCAGGGATCTTATAGAATAGGTATAAATGGAGGACTTCATGTTTCCTCCATTTTTAACTAACTGAATTTTGGGAGTCGAAGATTTATTTAATCTCAGCTACTATGACCAACTTGGGCTTCCATGAGAGCTCAGTTGGTAAAGAATCTGCCTGCAATGCAAGAGACCCCAGGTTGATTCCTAGGTTGGGAAGATCCACTGGAGAAGGGATAGGCTACCCACTCCAGTTTTGGGGGCTTCCCTTGTGGCTCAGCTGGTAAAGAGTCCACCGGCAATGCAGAAGACCTGGGTTTGATCCCTGGTTTGGGAAGACCCCTGGAGAAGGGAAAGGCTATCCACTCCAGTATTCTGGCCTGGAGAATTCCATAGACTGTATAGTCTATAGGGTCACAAAGAGTTGGACACGACTGACTTTCACCACAACCACCATGACCAACATGGAGGGTGAAAAAGCAGGAATATGCATTTCTATATTTATATTACTATAAAATATAAGTAATTATCACTCAAATGCCTGGCATGGGAGTACCATAAAATTTTGCCATAGTCTATTTGAATAGAAAGGAACAAATAATATCTTGGAAAAGACAGGAATAAAATCCTTTCCTACCCATTTTTGCTAAATGAATTTTCATGATAGTGCGGGGAAGGGTAGCCTTTGGGGTAAAACTGAGGAAGCATTCTGATGAAACTTATGTGTCTTTCTTTGTCTACATGAGGCTTAAATCCAGACTTTGCTGACATGTGGGCCATTTCATGTAGAATAGCATGTGGCAGTTATAATCTTCTCACAAAATCTGCCTAAAAGTGTCATTTGACTTCTTTTGTATTCTTTTAAATTAGTCGTCCCAGTGGCTCAGTGGTAAAACCTCTGCCTGCAATGCAGGAGACACAGGAGAGGCAGGTTTGAAATATCCCCTGGAGTAGGAAATGGCAACCCACTGCAGTATCCTTGCCTGGAGAATCCCATGGACAGAGGAGCCTGGTGGGCTACAGTCCATGGGGTGGCAAAGAGTCAGACACGACTGAGCATGCATGCAGAGCAGAGCCCCAGGGTCACACACCAAAATGTTTAGAGATAGGTCCTAATAGCCACGACAAACAGGAATCAGCTAGTCATGGAGGTGAAGGGGTGAGAGCATTTCAGACAGAGCAAAGACGGAGGTGTGGAACCGTGTGGCCAGCCACACGCCACACAGCAGTGTCAGCTAGAGAGGTGATGGGACTGGAAATAGGTGGGGGCTGATGGAGGGCCTTGTATCCCACAGTAAGAAAACTGATGCTGTAGACAAATCACATTGAAGGCTTTAAGAAGCACAGTGAACATCAATCCATGTTAACAGAGTTGTAGTCTGTTAGCTGTATAGAAAATGGAGTTGAAAGGAAATGAAGATTGAATGCCCAGAGCCCACCTAGGAAGCCTGCAAGAGTTCAAGCAAATGAGATCAGGCATAACAGAGACAGACAGATGGGGAAAGAATTTTGAAGTACTTATAGATTGACTGGATGTGGTTAGTGAGGGCGAAAGAACTCTCAAGAATTGATCCTCACTTTTTGGTTAGAAGAACTAAATGGACAGTGTTATCATCGGTTGGAATAAAAACTAGAAAAGAAACTACTTCACAGGGAGAAATAGAGTTATTTAGGCTGTGCTGAGTTTGAAGAGCAAATAAGACACACTGCCGCAGGTGCAGGATGAAGAATGTGGATATAAGAAGGGTGTGTCAGTAGCAAGAGTATGGGTCTCACTTAAAACCAAGAGGTCTGGTGAGATCAGCCTAGGAGAGTAATAGATGCAGGGAGAATACTGGCTGATAACAAGAAGCAGAGCCTTGGAGAACAGACGCAGAAAGGACGGAGAACCCAGAGGAGAAAGAGATTCCTCTAAAGTATCACAGAATTCAAGTTTTGAAAGTGAGACTTTGAAGAGAATAGAGATCGGCAGAATCCAGTTCGACAAAGGAGCCCAACAGCGTGTGCGTGGAAAACACCCATGTGGCAAGTGCTGACTTTTCTGAAGAACAACTTCTGACTTTTTAAAGAACAATTCCTGTAAAATGGAGGAGGCAGATGCTAGTGTGCATTGGGAATAGAGTACAAGGACAGTGAAGGGACAAAGATGACTTTTCTCCTACTAGAACGTGAGGACGTGAGCGGGACTTCATACTTCTGAGTTCAGCACTCGGTACTCTAAGAGCCCCAGCGCAGACGCTGATCGTAAAGACACTCGGTTGTGGTGCAGGCTGTAGCTGTGGCTGTGGTCTCTTGGTTTCCACTTTCACTCCTCACACCTCCAATAAGCTGGACTGTAAGTTCTGTACATCCCACCTTCTGGGAGGCAGCACATAACATATTTTATCAGGCTACAGAGAGGAAAAAAAAGACATCTCCGCAGCCAAAGCCTCTCGGATTTTGCTGGAGAAATTAAAACCCAGTCTTTTTCATAATCACTCATAGTCGTATCATTTTGTTTTCCTTCTTTCTTGTATTTTTTATCATTCAGAGAGAGAGACAGCCTGCCTCTGTGTCTCCTTGGTCCTTCGCAGTCCTCCTGACACCCCTCCCCCAGCTCCACTGGAAAGAAGATCCAGGATTGCAGGGTTAGTGAATATGTTGCTCACCAATTGAGAACTGCTCAGTAAGAAGAAATGAATGAATAATGCATCTCTAACACCATCCTTGTTATACATATTTGCACATCTTTTTCCTTCTCTAGACTGTAGAATCCTGGAGAGCAGGAGCTGTCTTATGTTTTGTAGCATTTTTTGCCCCCAACTGTGAACTAGGTAGTCAAGGAATTTTTATCGGTGTTGAATGAATTCACACAGTAGTATGGAAAGCAACAGAGAGTATTATTCACTGTGAGACAAAAATGTATAGAATAAAGATAGCTTCTGCCTTGGAGAACTGGCAGAATTAAGCTAACACACATGAAAAAGTTTGGAGAAAATGTTAACACTGATTCTGCCCATAAAACTATTCATGGAGGTTAGAGAGCTGTGTATCCTAGAACTGGCAGGGAAAGTTTAGTAATAGAGATTTACATATTATTTGTCCCTTTGAGAAGGGATCATTTTCAAGTAAGTGAAAGGAGTATACATTAAATACCTGGTAGGCAGTACCAAATTGCAGAAGGAGCCAGAATTAGCATAGCATAGCATGGTGGAGAGGGCAGGGTAGCCTGAGATGAATGGGGCAGGAGAAGACTGGCAATGGGATAGAGATGAAAGCTCTTTTCTTTCCTGGAAGCTCAGTTCAGTTCAGTTCAGTTCAGTCACTCAGTCATGTCTGATTCTTTGCAACCCCATGAACTGCAACACGCGAGGCCTCCCTGTCCATCACCAACTCCTAGAGCTTGCACAAACTCATGTCCATCAAGTTGGTGATGCTATCCAACAATCTCATCCTCTGTCGGCCCCTTCTCCTCCTGCCCTCAATCTTTCCCAGCATCAGGGTCTTTGCCAATGAATCAGTTCTTTGCATCAGGTAGCCGAAGTATTGGAGTTTCAACTTCAGCATCAGTCCTTCCAATGAACACTCAGGACTGATCACCTTTAGGAGGGACTGGTTGGATCTCCTTGCAGTCCAAGGGACTCTCAAGAGTCTCCTCAAACACCACAGTTCAAAAGCATCAATTCTTCAGCGCCCGGCTTTCTTTATAGTCCAACTCTCACATCCATACATGACCACCAGAAAAACCATAGCCTTGACTAGACGGACCTTTGTTGGCAAAGTGATGTCTCTGCTTTTTAATATGCTGTCTATGTTGATCAAAGCTTTTCTTTCAAGGAGCAGACGTCTTTTAATTTCATGGCTGCAATCACCATCTGCAGTGATTCTGGAGCCCCCAAAATAAAGGGAGGACAAGATGACATACTCTCTGTGACTATATTTCAAGCCTGTATTCCCTTCCATTAAACACACATAGTGAAAAAGCTTTGTACCAACCATTCACCAGTTTGAAATCCCAGTTCTTTCTCAGGGCCATCATAGAGCACTGCAGCTGGCTTGGCTGTGGTCACATGACTCTCCCTTTCAAACTGCTGATGTTGGCAGTGAATCTGAAAGGCAGTCTGGAAGAAATATGCAGGAACAGACATTTCTCAGAAACATTTCTTTTCCCCTGGCTCATTAATATTGATACAATTGGTAAAATACACCTGGAAAAGAGAGAGAAGCTAGAAGAGAAGCAATGAAATGAAGCTGAGTAAACGGTTGAAAGCATTTAAAGTGAAAACTCTTGCAGAACTGATCATTTCCTATGGACAATAAAATAATATTTCTGCAATAACTCTAACAGGATTAACTGCACATGAATAAAGAAATCACTAAAAGTCAATGCTCTTCCTCAAGTGTTCTTAAGTAAGAAAAGAAGTCCCTCCTTTAATAATGTAAAAAAAAAAAAATCTTAATTGTGCTACGTGGCTATGTGTATCTGTTCTATTTTGAAGACTCATCTATGAATTCCATTTTGGCAGTCAGTGACAGTTTTAATAGATCATTAGACACAAGAAAATATTTTTCACAGGGTTTTAGTTTGCCATTCTCACCGTAGTCAACAAAGAAATCACTGTCACTCATTTAACAGTGTTCATCATAGTACTTGGCATATAGTACATCCTCTATAAATATCTGTTGAGTTCAATTCTTAGGAGATTTATTTGCTTTGCAGCTAAAAATGTAATATAAAATAATTTCTAAAGAAACATCTTTTTTTCAGATTCTCAAGTGCTGCAGTTTAGGATGTGCTTTGTTTTCTATGTTTACAATTACAGCAATGAGGTATGATCTCCCCTCTACTAGATTATAAATTCCTATAATGATGTAAAGTAATTAGCCTCCAACTAATAAAAATAAATGGAAAAAAAAATTTTAATCACAAAAAGAAAAAAGAAGAACAGAATCTTGACTGTGCTGTTTTTCTACCTGGCATATAATATATTCTCAACAACTTTTTGTTAAGTGAATAAATAAAATTGACTTTTGTGACACCTGTGTTTGTATAAGTTAAAGAGAGATTGTAACTTTAACATATGCACAGAAGTCACCTCCAAAATCCTAATTGTTGTCATAATTTATTTGAGAGCCCTCTTCTGACTATCCTGCTTAGAACTACCCAATTACCAGAAATGAACAGAATTAGAATCTATCTAATTCTAGGTGGACTGCACACAATTCAAAATTTTCAGGAATTGAATGTCAGTTAATTTTTTTAAATTTGTTGACCATTAAATTTTAACTTGGTTTGTAAGTGTTTTTAAGAAATTCCAAATTAAAAACAAAATTAGCAGCAAGATAAGCATCAGTTTTGATTTGATAATATTCTTATTTGGGCCAAACTTAAATAAGGAAATTATTCTGCTTTATTTTAACATAAAAACTTGATTCAAGAACACTTGAATATATCAAGTGAAACTAAAATTCAAACAGAATTAAAATAGAGTGTTTTTCTAGAAGTGTTTCATCACATTTCTCTCAAAAACTTTTCTTGTAGTTGATTTCTAACTTCATAACATTATGATCAGAAAGGGTACTTAATGTGATTTCAATTTTCTTAAATTTACCAAGGGTTGCTTTGTATCCTAGCATGTGCTTTATCCTGGAGAATGTTCCATGTGCACTTGAAAAAAAATGTGTATTCTGCTGCTTTTAGATGGAATGCTCTATAAATATCAATTAAGTCCATCTGATCTAAAGTTTCATTTAAAGCCTGTGTTTCCTTATTGATTTTCTGTCTGGAGGATTTGTCCATTGATGTAAGTGGGGGTGTTAAAGTCCCTCACTATTATTGTGCTTCTATCTATTTCTACTTTTGTCTGTTAACATTTGCCTTATATATTGCAGTGCTCCTGTGTTGGGTACATATGTATATTTACTTGTTGAGTATCCATTATTTGTGGCAGCTTGGAAACTTTTTGAAGTTCAGAACAATTCCTTCAGAGAAAGGGATTTGCATAGAAACAGTATGTAAAACAGATTGAGTTGCTTGGACTGAAAGTTGTGGGAAGCCACAGTGATCTAGGGAGTCCTGTTGTCCACAGAGAGTTGGAGGCCAGAAAGAGCTGGGTTCTAGGCACACAGCTCCACTAACTAGACCTTCCAAGCTTCAAAATTCCACCTATAAAGTGGAAAATACTAGCTATCTTGTTGAATTGTTATGAGAACTAAATGAGAAAATGGATGCACTCAGTGCAGTAAGTTGCAATAAAAGGTCACTGAACAGTATTAGGGCAGAAAATGTTGGTACTCTGCCACTTCCCCTAGGATCTTCATTCACCATTTTAGTCCATATCACCCACTACCTCCCTTTCATCAGCATTTACTCTTACTTTGGGGAGAACCCAGGCCAGGACAGGTGACGTGCCTAAAATGTACATCACCAACTCATTGCATTCCCATGGCCCTCACCTTGTGACCAATGGATCAGAGCAGGAGTGTTTCATTACCTTGTCCCTTCAGGATCAAGCCAAAGCCACCTTTGGAGCTTGCCCAAGAAGAGTACTCCCCTTACTTGACATCTCACCCTCCCCTGTTTTGTTGCCCTGCTCCCTAACAGGTCTCACAGGTCTGCCTCTGTAACAAATCATTTACACAGAAACTATCTTCTCAGGGCCTGCCCCTGAGCATTCCATCTAATAGGGGTCAACAAATGCTAATGAGAATGATATACAAGGTATTGGATCATAATCCCAATTTCATTTTCAAACACCCAGCCCCATTATTACATCCTCAACATGGTTTCTTTAATTCTGCCCCCAGAGGAGCCACGGGGCTGCCAAGCCACCATGAATGTGCATGCCTCCCTCATTTATGTTTAGAACACCTTTCCCTATGAGAAACACCACTCATCCTTCAGGACCTAATTCAAATATCCAGTCCTCTGTGATATACCCTGAAATCCCAGCAGAAATACCTGCTCTGTATAAATTTTTCATCTATATCTCTTATAAAATATGCCATGCTGTATTATGAGAACAGTGACCTGATCCTAAGTACCTTTGCATTTCACCCAGTTCCTCCCCAGCCGTTCTCCACCATCACCCTAATCATGTACATGTCCAAAACCCTTTCCCCAAACCCTTAGAACCAGATGAGCTTTGGAACTCAAAACCTCCCAAGCTTTGAATATTATTACTGACCATGTACCACACCTTACAGAACATCTTTGGTAGGTTCTGGGCTAACACACCCAAGCTGAATATAGTGCCATTACATCCATGAGAGAAATGCATATTCACACAAAATGAGATAAATAAAAAATTCATATAGCCTCACATCCATTCGGGTCAGGTTTTGCCACTAAATGAATTCAGCCTTTTTCTAGTTTTTTGAGCTGCAAATTTATAAATAAAAGATTGTAAACTTTTAATAGAAGTTCAATATATGTTTATTGAACTGGATGCCAGAAAACATCCTCTCACTGTGGTTTAATTTTTTTTGCTTAAAACAATTAAGAGTAGCTTTTTCAAAGTCTCTAGATACAACTGCTTTTTACCTGAAGCCAAGATGAACTACCCAAATTGCCAGATTTCTGTTCCCAGTTCCTGGATAAATAGATTATGTAATGTTGCTCCTGATCTGAATGTCAGACCATGTAAAGTCAGGTCTTCTATTATATATAGATATATAAAAATTGCAGAGCCTAGAATACTATTAATTTGACTACCAAATCTGAAGCTAGCAAATCACTTAAACACAGCTTTCCTTGGTTTGCACTTGGCTATTAATAATCTCACAGACATGAAAACCAAATCCCCCCAAAATGTGTAATACTATTTGAAGACTGAAAGCATCTTAGAGGGTACCTTTTAACCTTTTCACTTTATAGATGGTGAAACCAAGGCTCAGAGAGGTTTAACTGACTTTCTTGGGTTCACATAGTAGGTTAGTAGCAAAACTGAAGATAGAATAAAGACCTCTGGGATGAGTTTTTTTTTTCCATGCTATCTTGCCTTAATAAGAGTTCCTCTAACCCTGATCTTTTAAGCCTGATATTCTAAAGTCACAGCTATCCCATTCTATTCTCTGAGTAATGGTATTGCATGCATGGTTCCCTTCCTGATTCTGCATACCAAGACTATTGTTTGAAAATAGTGATAACATCAGCTTCCACTTTGCTGAGTCTACATAATATGTCAAGGAGTGCACTGAGAGCCTAAAAAAAGGAAGATAAAAATGGAAGATAATATCAGTAAAGGTAATTATGGTTCTAACAAACATACATTAAAAGCTTAAAAATTATTTTTAAAAATATTCTTAGATTTTTTTAAAAAACTATATTTATAGTAAATTAAAATGTATTAGGCTTATTCATCAAATTCTCAATATAAAGTGATTCCAGAGTTCAAGACCTTAATAACCACTCTATTGAAATACTGTCACTCATTTAAATGCTACACACGTTTTAATTTGTTGGCTCTGTAGTATCACTTAAATAGGGATTTTGAATTAAATTCTAATCATGGAATTTAAACATGAAAATATCAGTTCAAGGAAATAGCTATTTGTAATGTGTACAACATGACACTTGAACATGATCTTAAATATTATTGCCTTATGTAAAGAGGTACAAGTAATTCCCCCAAGAATCAGATAGCATTAAACTTCAGAAAGAGGTAGAAATTTTTAGCTAGGTTTCATCTATAGAAAAAACTTAAGTTGAATGAAGAAAGAAAAAAAAAGAACTCTGCATCTCTGTTTCCTTTCTTTTTTTTTATTGTATTTTTTTTTATTTATTTTTATTAGTTGGAGGCTAATTACTTTACAATATTGTAGTGGTTTTTGTCATACATTGACATGAATTAGCCATGGATTTACATGTATTCCCCATCCCGATCCCCCCTTCCACCTCCCTCTCCACCCGATCCCTTTGGCTCTTCCCAGTGCACCAGGTCCGAGCACTTGTCTCATGCATCCATCCAACCTGGGCTGGTGATCTGTTTCACCGTAGATAATATACATGTTTCGATGCTGTTCTCTTGAAACATCCCACCCTCGCCTTCTCCCACAGAGTCCAAAAGTCTATTTTGTACATCTGTGTCTCTTTTTCTGTTTTGCATATAGGGTTATTGTTACCATCTTTCTAAATTCCATATATATATATTAGTATACTGTAATGGTCTTTATCTTTCTGGCTTACTTCACTCTGTATAATGGGCTCCAGTTGCATCCATCTCATTAGAACTGATTCAAATGAATTCTTTTTAATGGCTGAGTAATATTCCATGGTGCATATGTACCACAGCTTCCTTATCCATTCGTCTGCTAATGGGCATCTAGGTTGCTTCCATGTCCTGGCTATTATAAACAGTGCTGTGATGAACATTGGGGTGCATGTGTCTCTTTCAGATCTGGTTTCCTCAGTGTATATGCCCAGAAGTGGGATTGCTGGGTCATATGGCAGTTCTATTTCCAGTTTTTTAAGAAATCTCCACACCGTTTCCCATAGCAGCTGTACTAGTTTGCATTCCCACCAACAGTGTAAGAGGGTTCCCTTTTCTCCACACCTTCTCCAGCATTTATTGCTTGTAGACTTTTGGATAGCAGCCACCCTGACTTGCGTGTAATGGTACCTCATTGTGGTTTTGATTTGCATTTCTCTGATAATGAGTGATGTTGAGCATCTTTTCATGTGTTTGTTAGCCATCTGTATGTCTTCCTTGGAGAACTGTCTGTTGAGTTCTTTGGCCCATTTTTTGATTGGGTCATTTATTTTTCTGGAGTTGAGCTGGAGGAGTTGCTTGTATATTTTTGAGGTTAATCCTTTGTCTGTTGCTTCGTTTGCTATCGTTTTCTCCCAATCTGAGGGCTGTCTTTTCACCTTGCTTATAGTTTCCTTTGTTGCGCAAAAGCTTTTAACTTTCATTAGGTCCCATTTGTTTATTTTTGCTTTTGTTTCTAATATTCTGGGATGTGGGTCATAGAGGATCCTGCTGTGATTTATGTCAGAGTGTTTTGCCTGTGTTCTCCTCTAGGAGTTTTATAGTTTCTGGTCTTACATTTAGATCTTTAATCCATTTTGAGTTTATTTTTGTGTATGGTTTTAGAAAGTGTTCTAGTTTCATTCTTTTACAGGTGGTTGACCAGTTTTCCCAGCACCACTTGTTAAAGAGGTTGTCTTTTTTCCATTGTATATCCTTGCCTCCTTTGTCGAAGATAAGGTGTCCATAGGTTTGTGGATTTATCTCTGGGCTTTCTATTCTGTTCCATTGATCTATATTTCTGTCTTTGTGCCAGTACCATACTGTCTTGATGACTGTGGCTTTGTAGTATAGTCTGAAGTCAGGCAGGTTGATTCCTCCAGTTCCATTCTTCTTTCTCAAGATTGCTTTGGCTATTCGAGGTTTTTTGTATTTCCATACAAATTGTGAAATTATTTGTTCTAATTCTGTGAAAAATACTGTTGGTAGCTTGATAGGGATTGCATTGAATCCATAGATTGCTTTGGGTAGTATAGCCATTTTGACAATATTGATTCCTCCAATCCATGAACACAGTATATTTCTCCATCTGTTTGTGTCCTCTTTGATTTCTTTCATCAGTGATTTATAGTTTTCTATGTATAAGTCTTTTGTTTCTTTAGGTAGATATACTCCTAAGTATTTTATTCTTTTTGTTGCAATGGTGAATGGTATTGTTTCCTTAATTTCTTTCTGTTTTCTCATTGTTAGTATATAGGAATGCAAGAGATTTCTGTGTGTTAATTTTATATCCTGCAACTTTGCTATATTTGTTGATTAGCTCTAGTAATTTTCTGGTAGAGTCTTTAGGGTTTTCTATGTAGAGGATCATGTCATCTGCAAAGAGAGAGAGTTTCACTTCTTCTTTTCCTATCTGGATTCCTTTTACTTCTTTTTCTGCCCTGATTGCTGTGGCCAACACTTCCAAAACTATGTTGAATAGGAGTGGTGAGAGTGGGCACCCTTGTCTTGTTCCTGATTTCAGGGGAAATGCTTTCAATTTTTCACCATTGAGGGTAATGCTTGCTGTGGGTTTGTCATATATAGCTTTTATTATGTTGAGGTATGTTCCTTCTATTCCAGCTTTCTGGAGAGTTTTAATCATAAATGGATGTTGAATTTTGTCAAAGTTTTTTTCTGCATCTATTGAGATAATCATATGGTTTTTATCTTTCAATTTGTTAGTGTAGTGTATTACATTGATTGATTCGTGGAAATTAAAGAATCCTTGCATTCCTGGGATAAAGCCCACTTGGTCATGGTGTATGATTTTTTTAATATGTTGTTGGATTCTGTTTGCTAGAATTTTGTTAAGGATTTTTGCATCTATGTTCATCAGTGATATTGGCCTGTAGTTTTCTTTTTTTGTGGCATCTTTGTCTGGTTTTGGAATTAGGATGATGGCGGCCTCATAGAATGAGTTTGGAAGTTTACCTTCTTCTGCAATTTTCTGGAAGAGTTTGAGTAAGATAGGTGTTAGCTCTTCTCTAAATTTTTGGTAGAATTCCGCTGTGAAGCCATCTGATCCTGGGCTTTTGTTTGCTGGAAGATTTCTGATTACAGTTTCGATTTCCTTGCTTGTGATGGGTTTGTTAAATCTACTATTTCTTCCTGGCTCAGTTTTGGAAAGTTATACTTCTCTAAGAACTTGTCCATTTCTTCCAAGTTTTCCATTTTATTGGCATAGAGAGGAGATAGGGAATCTACCTGAAAAAGAATTTAGAATAATGATAACAAAAATGATCCAAAATCTTGAAAACAAAATGGAGTTACAGATAAATAGCCTGGAGACAAAGATTGAGAAGATGCAAGAAATGTTTAACAAGGACCTAGAAGAAATAAAAAAGAGTCAATTAAAAATGAATAATGCAATAAATGAGATCAAAAACACTCTGGAGGGAACCATGAGTAGAATAACAGAGATAGAAGATAGGATAAGTGAGGTAGAAGATAAAATGGTGGAAATAAATGAAGCAGAGAGGGAAAAAAAGAATCAAAAGAAATGAGGACAATCTCAGGGATCTCTGGGACAATGTGAAACGTCCCAACATTCTAATCATAGGAGTCCCAGAAGAAGAAGACAAAAAGAAAGGCCATCAGAAGTTACTCGAGGAGATAATAGCTGAAAACTTCCCTAAAATGGGGAAGGAAATAGCCACCCAAGTCCAAGAAACCCAGAGAGTCCCAAACAGGATAAACCCAAGGCGAAACACCCCAAGACACATATTAATCAAATTAACAAAGATCAAACACAAAGAACAAATTTTAAAAGCAGCAAGGGAGAAACAACAAATAACACACAAAGGGATTCCCAGAAGGATAACAGCTGATCTATCAATAGAAACCCTTCAGGCCAGAAGGGAATGGCAGGACATACTTAGAGTAATGAAAGAGAATAACCTACAACCTAGGTTACTCTACCCAGCAAGGATCTCATTCAGATATGAAGGAGAACTCAAAAGCTTTACAGACAAGCAAAAGCTGAGAGAATTCAGCACCACCAAACCAGCTCTTCAACAAATACTAAAGGATCTTCTCTAGACAGGAAACACAGAAAGGTTGTATAAACGTGAACCCCAAACAACAAAGTAAATGGCAATGGGACCATACCTATCAATAATTACCTTAAATGTAAATGGGTTGAATGCCCCAACCAAAAGACAAAGGCTGGCTGAATGGATACAAAAAGAAGACCCCTATATACGCTGTCTACAAGAGACCCACCTCAAAACAAGGGACACTTACAGACTAAAAGTGAAGGGCTGAACGGAGACCAAAAGAAAGCAGGAGTCGCAAAACTCATATCAGATAAAATAGACTTTCAAATAATGGCTGTTAAAAGAGATAAAGAAGGACACTACATAATGATCAAAGGATCAATCCAAGAAGAAGATATAACAATTATAAATATATATGCACCCAACATAGGAGCACCGCAATATGTAAGGCAAACGCTAACGAGTATGAAAGAGGAAATTAATAGTAACACAATAATAGTGGGAGACTTTAATACCCCACTCACAACTATGGATAGATCAACTAAACAGAAAATGAACAAGGAAACACAAACTTTAAAGGACACAATGGACCAGATAGACCTTATTGACATCTATAGGACGTTTCACCCCAAAACAATCAACTTCACCTTTTTCTCAAGTGCACACGGAACCTTCTCCAGAATAGATCACATCCTGGGCCATAAATCTAGTCTTGGTAAATTCAAAGAAATTGAAATCATTCCAGTCATCTTTTCTGACCACAGTGCAGTAAGATTAGATCTCAATTACAGGAAAAAAATTATTAAAAATTCAAACATATGGAGGCTAAACAACACGCTTCTGAATAACCAACAAATCATAGAAGAAATCAAAAAAGAAATCAAAATATGCATAGAAATGAATGAAAATTTAAACACAACAACCCAAAACCTATGGGACACTGTAAAAGCAGTGCTAAGGGGAAGATTCATAGCATTACAGGCCTACCTCAAGAAACAAGAAAAAAGTCAAATAAATAACCTAACTCTACACTTAAAGCAACTAGAGAAGGAAGAAGTGAAGAGCCCCAGGGTTAGTAGAAGGAAAGAAATCTTAAAAATTAGGGCAGAAATAAATGCAAAAGAAACTTAAGAGACCATAGCAAAAATCAACAAAGCTAAAAGCTGGTTTTTTGAAAAAATAAACAAAATTGACAAACCATTAGCAAGACTCATTAAGAAACAAAGGGAGAAGAACCAAATTAACAAAATTAGAAACGAAAATGGAGAGATCACAACAGACAACTCTGTTTCCTTTCACATCACATATCCAGAGAAGATTTCCTCCTCCACTGAACACCCTCTTCCTTTCTATTTCAAGGAAAGTGAAGAGAAAAAGATAGACTACAAAAGTGTACTTGTGGGTCCACACCTGCCCAGGGAATGTGAATACAGAGGAGATGTGAAAATACAGAAATGAAGACTTTAAAACGTCAGTTTCCCTCCGACTTAGGCCATTTGAACTACAAAAGATAATCTAAAATATTCTCCCATTAGTTCTTTCCTTTAGAAGAAAGCACTGGTCTCTTCAGTGAAACGTGTGAACCCCTCCAACATGTCAAAGTTACTTTTGATTGGAAGTAAAATCAACAATTAACCATCCTGAGGCACCCGGTTAAAATATCCTGTCACCAAACCACTGATGACAGGTTTAGTACCTCTCAGAACTAATGAAGCAGAGCTACAAATGGATAGCATATATACATTTGAAAGAAAATCCTACAAGAACCCAAGAAGTCAGACCCTGCTCCACTGAGCCTCCTGTGAGCAAGAAGGAATCATCACAGTGATTCTTCCGTGGACCATGCCAAGTCTCATTTGGGTTGCTTAAGACAGTGGTTTAGCTGCATGTTTCATTTCACTAATGACAAAATTTCCCAACCAATATAATTAGAACAGCCCAGTCACTGAGCACTCTTAATTAATGAGAAATTCAAAGCTAATTCCACCACCACCTAGGTTTAATTTTCTATCCCCCTGTTTCTATTCATTTGAAAGTGTGGTATCTCTTTGAAATGTTTGCCCCAAAAGTAAGATGTTTTATTTTAAGTTTTTATCTTCAAAATGGCCACTGGCGTGGGATGGGGAATTGGGATGGGGATACATGTAAATCCATGGCTGATTCATGTCAATGTATGACAAAAACCACTATAATATTGTAAAGTAATTAGCCTCCAACTAATGAAAATAAATGGAAAAAAAAAAAAAAAAACTTATGAGATGTAACCAGAGGGAAAAAAAAATGGCCACTGGCACACAACCCATGGCTGCAAACTACTGTCTACTCACTCACTCACATGTGTACATATACACCTCTAGCATTTCTATAATCACTATGTGAAGTGATTTATTCTATTGATTATAAGACTAAGTAGTGCAAAGTGAGATGCACCTTGAAGTGTCAGGTGGACAAAAGATAATGTGAAGGGAATATCTGAATAAAATCAAATGCAAGGATTTTTGTTTTGTATTGTTTTTACACTCCCTTACTACCTAGGATAGTACCCAGTACATACTAGGCACTACGTAAAAACGTATTTTTATTTATTTATTTGTTTAGCTGCATTGGGTCTCACTTGTGACACAGGATCTTAGTTGGATCACGTGGGATCTTTTGTTGCAGTGCACAGATTCTCCAGTTGTGGCTCATGGGCTCAGTAGTTCGTGGGCTCAGTACATGTAGTGTATGGGCTTAGTTGTTCCACAGCACGTGGGATGTTAGTTCCCTGACTAGGGATCAAACCTGTGTCCCCCATATTGCAAGGTGGAATTGTAACCACTGGACTACTAGAGAAGTCCTGGTAATAAAATTTATTGAATGGGGGAAAAAAAAAATGAGTGAATAACTGTCTTATGTTTTGGTTTACACATTTAACACATGGTCCCAAGAATCGCCTTTGAAACTGCTTCTCTTCAGGTCACGCCCAGGGAAGGAAGCATCAACCCCATAGGATGGTCCGAGGGAGCACCCATCTCCAAATCACGTCTAGCATCATCTCAACATGAAACATCTGCTGACCCTAAATAAGCATGGCCCTCAGTATGCTTTGCAGATTTTCATAAAAGTATCTCCCATTTCAATCAGGATGCTACTGTCAACTGAAAAAAAATACATTCAACCTAAAAGTTGAGAGTTAGGTTTATTAGGTGGGAATCATAAAGACTCCAAACCCAGGAGAGCTGTCTCCAATGTGGGGGGTAGGAGCCAGGCTATATGCAAGTTTGCAGCAAGGGGAAGGTAATATGAATATTAAAAGATTACTATTATTAAGGAAAACCAGATTCTTTCTCTCTTTCTCTGTCTCTCTCACATGAAGAGATTTATCACTTTTCTATGTATGGCATTTTCTATGCAAGCATTTGGGCTTACTGAAATCATTACTTTCATATGAATCTCAGCTATCTGGGGCCAAATCCTGCTTTCTGATTGCTGACCTCCTAATTCCTCATTTACTGTAATGGGTGGTGAATGTGGCAGGTGATTGCCTCTTGTTCTTCTCACATAAAGTGTTCTTTAGCACTTGCCAGGGAGGAAGCAGCTGACTGCTTGCCAAATAGCTGGTATTGTTTTACCTGGGCTCAGGAACCTGCATTTGGAAGGCTGAAATCCCAGATGAGGCTGTGATATGCTTGTTTACTGGTAGAGCAGGAAACATTTCATTTCACAGAAATTTCCATTTCACACTTCTTAGAAGTCACTATTTTATACCCATGTGAACAATTGAGATTTGATGTGTAGCACCCTGGGTTCAGTTAGGAGATAGAAACAACAAACTGGGTTAAACAGAGGAAGATTAACACAAAGTAAAAGCCATGATAAAAGGTAGAATATAGTAAAACTTTACATGATGCAACATGATTGAGAGAGAATACTCAAAGAAGAACAAACTTGGGCATGGGCTCCCCTTACCAAGGCTGGGGATCAGACCCCAGGGGAAAAGGTATATTTCAGTCCAAAGTGTCAGGGGAGTGTGTAATTTCCTCAGTTCTGTCTCGCCACAGCAAAGATATGAAATGGTGGACCAGTGTTACAGCTCAGTTTCAGCTCAGTTTTATTGGCAAGTGAAAGATAGTATACCCTCGAAGTGTGAGGGCAGGCTGACCCCAAAGGGAAAGAGCCTCAATCTGTCTTGGCTTAATCTTTTTATACATTCTGTCTCCTCCCTCCTGAGCCTGCCCTATGCAAATTGGGCTAGCCAAGAAGGGGACGTGTTTGTTTCACCTGAATTTCTCATTCTTGTCCACGGATTTTCTTTTGTTCCATTTTCACAGGATTTTCCCTTTCTTTGTCTTTTAGCCACCGCCATTTGGGACTCCTTGTTCCTATTCTAACTACCTAACATTCCCCCCTCATAGATAGGAGGCCCAAATCTTTAGGAATAGGGGCGTCGAGGTATCTCTGGCTATCTCCTGCTGTGCTGGGCCTGGGAGGGGCACTGGGCCTCCCCTTCTTGCTAATCTCAAGCCTCAGAGTCCTTATAGCAGTGTCCATCTAAGGGTGAGTGATGTTTTCCATGGCTGGGTGTGGTTTTATACACCCTCATTGAACCGGCACTGCATATTGTAGCTTGTTGACCTGGGCAGAGACAAATCGGGTTAGACAATTGATAATACATGGAGCAATCATAAGCAACATCAATATGGTGATAACAGTGATTAGTGGGGGCATTAGCCAGCTCCAAATTCCCCTTCGCCAAGAGAAGGATCCACCAAAGAGAGATTGTAGCAACCCCAAGAACTCTCCAGCTCGTTCTTTGAGATCCCGTAGGATCTAAATGTTTTTCTTGAGGACCGTGAGACTTTCTTTAACTTGGCTGGAGTTATTTACCCAGAAACAACACATTTCATTCAAGATGGTTCAAGTCCCTCCTTGTTCAGGGATCAGGAGCTCTATCTCCTATCTATCCTAGAGTACAACCCCTGCCAAGCTGTGTTGGCTCTTTATAGCTATCCTGAGATTCTTATCCCCAGAAACTTATTTTGGGAGGTGTTCATTAGAATGACACTCATTCGTAGTCCTGAATAGTTAGTTATCTGAGATCTCCCAGGGCTCACAGGTGTATTGAGCGTCCTCTTCTGTTTTCTTCCACGGCTTGACATGTGAGTGGTGAATCTAGGAGTCGTGTCCTGGTACCTTGACTGCTGTGGGGGAAGAAAGTATTGCAGGGTAGGGGCCCTTCCATGTGGGCTGGAGTTGACCCTTTGGGGACCCATCTTTCCAGACTTTAATTAGAACTTGAGTCCCTGGAGCATATAGTGGTGGCTCTTTAGAATCTTTTGGGTCCTGGTTGACACCCCTCAAGCATATATCCTGTTGGAATTGCCCAATGGCCATGGCATAAGACCAGAGGGTCTGAGCCTCTGGATCTAGGAAAAGGTCACTGACATAAACAAAATGTCTCCCATATAGCATCTCATAATGACTAAGACCAACCCATTCCTTAGGGGCAATATGGGTGCAGAGGAGAGCTGTTGGAAAAGCCTCCTTCCATCTGAGGGAGGTCTCCTGGGTTATCTTTTTATCACTGATTTTAAGAATTGGTTGGATCTTTCTAGTTTTCCTGAAGACTGAGCCCTCCAGGCACAATGAAAGTAATAAAGAATGCCCAATGCTTTAGAGACCCTTGGGTGACCTTAGAAATAAATGATGTCCCATTGTCCTTTGTAATGACCTAATGATTTCATAGAGCAGTTTTTTGGGGTTTTTTTAGCACCTCCTCAGCTTTCTCAGTCTGGGTGGGAAAGACTTCAACCCATCCTGTGAATTTAACTATCATGACTAGTAGGTATTAATATCCTTGAGAAACTGGCATCTGGGTGAAGTCCATCTGCCAGTCTTCTCCTGGGTAGGTCCCACACACTGGATAGGCTGGGCCGGCTGGGGTCTTCGAGCTCCTTGGGGTTTGTTTAATTGGCAAGTGGGACAAGAGGAGACCACTTGCTTTATAGTTGTTTGGAGGCCTGTTCCTCTGAAGGAACTTCCTAGTAATCTTTGGAGGACCCTATCCCCTAAATGAGTGGTGCATGTAAGGAGTTAACCAACTTCCATTGGAGGGTCCCAGGCAGAAAAAGGAGTCCCTCCTCCTGGAACCACCGCATATGATCTTCTTAAAAGCCCTCGCTCTTAGCTTCAAGAGTCTCATCTTCAGTATACGAAGGAGTTTCTGGCAAATTAGCCTGTGGAACTAAGGTGGCAACCTCTATCAGGTCATTGTTCTGTAATGCTGCTCTCTTAGCTGCCTGGTCAGCTGATTGCTTCCCTTGTGCCACTTCCGTGCTCCCTTTTTGGTGTCTTTTACAGTGGGAGACTGAAACCTCAGCAGGCAGATGACTGCCTCCAAGAGCCCAAGGATTTGATCACTATACTTGACTGGGGACCCTGAGGTGGTCAAGTGGCCTCTTTCTTTCCAAATAGAAGCATGTGCAGGTAGCACCAGAACGGCATATTTGGAGTCAGTGTAAATGACTTCTCTTTTTCCTTTTCTCAGCTCTAAAGCTCAAGTCAGGGCTATGAGCTCAGCCAACTGGGCTGAAGTACCTGGTGGCAAAGATTTAGCCTCTATGGTCTTGAACTTGGAGACTATGGCATATCTGGCTCTTCTTTTTCCATCCAAGACAAAGCTGCTTCCATCAGTGTACCAGATTTCCTCAGGATTGGTTAGAGGATCTTCTGACAGTCCCTCAGGGTTTTGTCCAGTGGTCCAGCGTTTCTAGGCAAGAGAAATGGGGAGAGATCCCTTGGGGGAAGGCAAGAGGGTGGCTGGATTAAAAACCTCACAAACGGATAAAGCCAGGCCTGGAATTTCCATCAGCACTACTTGATATCTGAGGACCCTTTGATGAGACATCCATAAATAGCTTCTATGATTCAGGAGTTTTTTTCACTTGGTGGCTGGTAAAAATAGTTAGTTTGCCCCCAAGAGAGAGGTTTAAAGCACCTTCTATCAGGACTTCAATAGCTGCAAGATTTCAAAGGCAGGGAAAGATCTCTTCCCAATAAGGGAGTAGGACACTCAGGCACCACAAGAAACTGGTGGGAATATATTTGCCCATCCCAGCAACAAAGAAGGGCTCAGGTGAATCTTTTTGTAATTGTTTTTCCTATAGCACCCAAAATGCTACAGGTTTGGGAGGAGATGGCTCCGCAGTAGGAGGTCAGGACAGAGTATGTAGCCCCTGTGTCAACAAATTCTCCTTGTGTCAAGAAATTCTCGGCCCTACCTGCCACATCCAGTGTCACATGATGATTATCTGTAACAGGTGGACTGGCTGGAGGGGCCGCTTCAGTCCTATTGAACCATCATGAGGAAAATCTTGGCACTTGACCTTGAGGCTCTTATGTCCCCAGGGCAGAGTGCCACCCAGTGTCCCAGTTGATGGCAGTTATAGCAAATCATTTTGCCACGGTTTGAACTCTCTTTGAACCAATGTCCTGTCTGTGTCCAGATTTGCCTGGTGCCTTATCCTTCAAGAACTCAGGGTTTGCCATAGGGCTTCCTTGAAGGGAGGCCAGCATCTGGGCATGCCTTCTTTCCTTCTCTCCCTTCCCTGGACCTTGGCCTCCCTCTCCTGTTCTGTTGTAAAAGGTATTGGTGGCTGTCTGGACCATCTCATTTAAGGGGCAGCAGGGTCCTGCTGCTGTAGCTGTTGTAACTTTATCCTGATGTCTGATGCACATTGGGACAGGAATTTGTCCTTTAAAATCACCTGACCCTCATAAGAGTATAAGTATAGATTGGTAAAGTTTTGAAGGGCCTCTTTTAGCCCTTCCAAAAAGGCAATGGGGTTCTTGTTGGGCTCCTGAGTTGTTGCTGAGACCAGGCACAGTTGCACAAGTAATAGGCTTCCTTCTATTTCCATGGGTGGACTTCCTTAGGGATGAGTCTTTCTGAAGCTTATCTTACTCAGTACTGTTGCAACCTGAGAGCTGAGCATCCCTGGGTCAGGATGCAGATCCCCAGGCAGGCTGAGGCATGACAACCTCCTCGAGATCGAATCCCAGGCAGGTTGAGGCATGTCAGCCTTCCAAGAATTGGGTCCCTGGGCAGGTAAAAGCATGTCAACCTCCTGGGACCCCTGGACTGGCAGATCCCCGAGCAGGTTGAGGTGTGACAACCTCCTGAGGACAAGATCCCTAGGCAGGTCAAGGCAGGTCAAGGCAGGTCGACCTCCTGGGACCCCCAGGCTGGAGTTCAGCATCCCCAAGGTCTCCAGCATGACTAGCGCTGGGTAGGATTAAGGGGTTGTAATCTTAACTCGTTGCCAGTTTGTCCACCACAGATAGGAATAGATACCATGATGTAAAGCATCCCAAGCCTGTACCCTGAGACTGGGAACCTGGTGAAATAGCCGTAAGTCTTATCCTCTTATTGCTTTGAGGGAATGTAGCTCACTGATTTCCTTCCTTTATCCTCCATAAGGGCAGTTTAGGTGTTTCCAATGGTAAATATTTTATTGTCATAGACCCTCTTTAGGTAATAACAGAAGTAATGACAAAGGAGTGGGTTATCTTGTCCTGTTAGGGGCATTAAGAATATTTTAATAATAAGCTGGGTGGAGCGATGTTGCCTATGAAGGGGGCAGGGTCCTGATTGTAGGAGTTAATAAGTGGCTTAAGGACAAAATGATAAGAGGCAACAGATCAGATGTTCCATAAAAGTGGAGTGGAGATTTGATCTGGGGGTATGTTTGTAGCTCTAGGGGAAGAGTGGTAAGGGTTTGGGTGCAAACAGCCTGCAGGGCTAACTCCCAAAGTGGCAAACATTGTCCCTGGAAGCCCAGTTGCCCTTGATGGATGCCACCAACAGATGGACTTCTAGCAGGCATTGTGTGCCTGTCACCTGCCCTAGCAGGCTCACTGAGAGGTGCTGTTGACACACATGTTGTGGAAAACATGGAAGATGAAGGCCTGAATCTCTAAAAGGATTGGGTATTATACAGTATTTCCCCCCAAGGGCCAGCTACTTTCTGGTTGTCCCTCCAGAAGACTGTAGAGGCAACACTGTGGGCCCAGATGGGGCTCAGGAAGAGAGCATGAAACAGAATGGAAGGGGGCAGGGTGCAACTTTTGAAAGAATGATATAGCCCAAGGGCATAGCATGAACTGATTAAAATCAAATGGGTCCAAGATGGCAGACAAGCCAAATTCAACTAAACCTTGATCCTCAGTCTGCAAGCTAAATGATAACACCCAGAGGCACCATGACATTTCCAAGGCACTATCAAAAGACCAAGGAGTAGGTGATTCCCCAATTGTTGGAATGATCCTCCCATTCGTTAGCATATGAAATCACCCAGCTCACCAAAACTAACCACACATTTCATGGTTGCCACATTCACCCTCTGTGATGGCACACATTCTGTGGACTGTGTTTCTCTCTGAATCCGAACAAAGCTACCTCTTACCGATTGCTATGTCTCTCACTGATTTCTTTCTGCAATGAGAAATCAAGAACCTGAGCTCATTAGGCCCTGAAACCAGGCACTGTGGGTTTTGGTACCAGTCGGACATGACTGAGTGACTAAACAGCACAGAGTCCCCGCCACGTGGGTTTGAGTCCCAATCTTAGGTAAACAGTTTCAAGCACAACTTTTGGAAATGGAAAGATGATGATCTGTCCAATACTTTGTAGACAGTGGCATAGATGCAGAGAGGAGCTGAAGGACAGGAGGAAAAAGCAGTAATAAAAACATGCCAAGGAACCCCTTTCATAACTTTCTAGAAAAACTGCTAAATTCCTGACCTGTGCCCACAGTTTTCATTGGCCTGATCCTTGGCACAAAGGAGATTAAAGACAGATGAATCCTCATCTGCTTGGGCAACAGCTTGGAGCCTTCCAGACACGCTCGGCAGTAGTCCCTGCCAGAGTCCCTCAATTGCACCCACTGCCACTGTTTGCCTGTTTGCAAGGGGTTTGAGGAAACAAGAAATGAGAGACTGTAAAGGAATTAAGATTTTGTTAGCCATATGTCCTTCCAGACATAGGAGTGAAGACCTCCTATCTTAACCGGAAGTCTTCTGGAATCTGAGACTGAGCTGTGTGAGCTTTCTGCTGAGTTTGTTTTTGCTGTCTCAGTTTCCAGCACGCTGGGCTTCTCATCACTTCCACTGTGCTCAGTTCCCTTCATGTTTGGCTTCCACCATGTGAGCTTTCACCAAGTTGGACTTCTGCTGTGCTTGGTCTCCGCCTCGCTGGGGTCAAGCTGAGGTTGTTTCAACCAGGTTAAATCCAAACCACGGCACCAGATATGTTGGGGGAGTGTGTCATTCCCTCCATCTGTCTCACTGCAGCAAAGATTTGAAATGGCGGACCAGCATTACAGATCAGTTACAGGTCAGTTTGATTCAGCAAGCAAAGAATAGTAGACCTTTGAGGCATGAGGGCGTGCCGAACCCAAAGGGAGAGAGGCTCAATCTGGCTTGGCTTCCTCTTTTTGTACATTTTGTCTCCTCCCTCCTGAGCCTGCCTTATGCAAACTGGGCTAGCCAAGAAGGGGACGTGTTTGTTTCACCTGAAGTTCGCACTCTGGTCCACACATTTTCTTTTGTTCCATTTTTGTGGGCTTTTCCATTTCTCTGCCTTTAGCCACCACCATTTTGGATTCCTTTTTCCTATTCTAACTACCTAACAGTCCCCCCTCAAGAGATGGGGGGCCCAGTTCTTTGGGAATAGGGGTGTTGAGGTATCTCTGGCTACTTCCTGTTGAGCTGGGACTGCTGTAAGGTGGCTGAGGATTCTGGGCCCATGGCTGGGGCAGAACTCCACTAAATGTTTGCCCTCTGACACCACTGAGTCCACTCACCCCCTCCATAAGTCACAGTAAGAAACAGCAGGAGAGTCCCTCCTTTGAAGTGTCCTTCCAGAGCCCTTTCCATCATGCTCACTGTGAAGAAGAGATGCCTTATCACATGGCACATATGAGGGGTAAATTTGGAGCTGAAAGGCAATAAATGAATAATGGTACAGATCACTATCTCAAAAAACACCACTCTATGCTTATTTCCATGCATGGGCCAGTTGACGTGTACAAACATAGCTCCCACTTTTTGAACACAATGCAAATCCATAGAACTGTCTCTCAGAGTAGACATCTCCCTAGAGGTTGCCTGAAGTGAACTCTCAAACTTGAGGCAGTGTGAAACTTACAGCTAAATCAGGTTTGGGAACAGATTTCTCCTGAAATATATCCAGACAGATCCCTAGAACAATCACTTGTCCTAAATAGCAACAAGACCTTTCCAAGTATAATGATTACAGTTGTCAGAGAGAATCAATCCACCTCCATTCACATGAATGTAACTCTATGCCCACCATGAAACTGTCAAGATAACATTGTTTTGTGCTTTACTGTCTAAAATTTCACAGTATTTCAATAACTTGATTTTGTTTCTCACCAATTAAAGTCTCATACATGTCATACCAAACTATTAGTACTTGCTACATCCACTACAGTGAAAAGACCACCACTCTTTGTTGTGACCCTATGTCAAAGATCCTTTGATTCTCAGGCATGTGGGAAGTATACATACCTCCAATGACAAAAAGCATTATAATCCTTTAAGTATAAGTAAACTCTTCAGTGAGTTTCCATAGATTTGAAGTTATAACAGAAAGAATCCAAACATTTTCATTTCTAGAAATTGTGCTCATCTCCAGATCTTAAGAAACAGATCTTCTTCAGGTAGTCTATTTAACCTTTCATATACAGTCTTTGTCTTTTCCTGAAAATGACAATTCTTGACTATTGTAAGATTGCTTTAAAACTTTAAAGAAAGAAGAGGAAAATGAAAGAAGTTAATGTTTATTTTTTAAGATAATCCAACTCTAGGGTTTGTACATCTATCTGTCTTTCCCAAAAAAAAAAAAAAAAAAAGGTAAATAAGAAAGAAACCTTCCTTTTGCTTTGTGATTGTAGAGACTGTGGGAGAATCTAGAAGGTGATAGTCATAAAACCTATGAGGGGGACCTCCCTGGCAGTCCAGTGGTTGAGACTTCGCCTTCTAATGCAGGGGGTGCAGGCTTGATCCCTGGTCAGGAAGCTAAGACCCCACATGCCTTGTAGCCAAAAAACCAAAACATAAAATAGAAGCAATATTTTAACAAATTCAATAAAGGCTTTAAAAAGGATCCACAGCGGGGGGGGGGGGGGACCTAAAAAAAAAAAAAAAACCTGTTAAATATTGTCATCCGACATGACCTGAGAAAAGAACTCTGATAAAACGGAAATGTTAGAGTATCAGTGAAGTGTTTCTCCCCCAAAAGTGACTAGCATCTTTAAAGAAAATAATTAGTTAACAAAAAGTAGGCTCCCATATTGAATTTTCTGAACTAATCCTGATTATAGCAATCTTCCCTAAGTATCCCCTTAGTGCCTTTTTAAATGTATTTGTTTTAAAATAATTTTCACCTAGATTGGCCACGCATGGTTTGTGGAGGAAGGTTTGAATTCCTCTTGAAAAGAGATTTGATAAATTGCTTTTTACTGCCCAGGGAAGGTATGAAAAAACTTGGTGAAAGTTAATAAATAAACACGGTGAAAGTTAAATTATAGTCTCAGTTTGTAAATTTTTGAAAGGCACTCTAGTGGTAGAAAGTGAAGAGGAACTAATGACTCTGTTGATAAAGATGAAAGAGGAGAGTGAGGAGAGTGAAAAAGCTGGCTTAACACGGAACATTCAAAAAACTAAGATTGTGGCATCCAGGCCCATCACTTCATGGCAAATAGAGGGAGAAAAAATGGAAACAGTGACAGACTTTATTCTTGGGCTCCAAAATCACTGGGGATGGTGACTGCAGCCCTGAAATTAAAAGATGCTTGCTTCTTGGAAGAAAAGGTATGACAAACCTAGACAATATATTAAAAAGTAGAGACATCCCTGAGAGAGTCATTTCCTAGGCAGGTTGATAAGAAGTCTAGGGATCCCCAAGGAGAGGTCTGGAATACTCAAGGAGGAAGAAAGGACAAACTTTTTACTTTTTTTCCTCTACATTCCTTATATAACAGTGATGTATCCTACCTGAGGACAATCGTTGGATTAAACCTTCTGGCTAATCCTGATAACTTAAAATGTAAATTATGGGAGTTGCTGCTGCTGCTGCTGCTACTGCTAAGTCATTTCAGTCGTGTCCAACTCTGTACGACCCCATAGACAGCAGCCCACCAGGCTCCCCCGTCCCTGGGATTCTCCAGGCAAGAATACTAGAGTGGATTGCCATTTCCTTCTCCAATGCATGAAAGTGAAATGTGAAAGTGAAGCAGCTCAGTCGTGTCCGACTCTTCGTGACTGCAGCCCACCAGGTTCCTCCATCCATGGGATTTTCCAGGCAAGAGAAATGGAGTGGGGTGCCATTGCCTGGAGTAGGTCTGGTCTTTACAAGGATTATATAACAATAATTTATCCTGACTGAGGACAGGCTCTGGATTGAAAGTTTTGGCTAATCCTGTTATCTTAAAATGTAAATTATGGGAGTAGGTCTGGTGAGGTCTTTACAACCTCCAGACATTCTTTGGATTCATTAGAGAGTATATAACTCCATTGCTAACACTAGCAAGTGGGTACTCTTTCTACCCCCTTCTGATGCCTATGTCAGAAGTTTTCTCTATCTCCTTTATACTTTAATCAAACTTTACTACACAAAAGTTCTGAGTGATCAAGCCTGGACCCAGTTTGAATTCTTCTCCTCCAGAGGCCAAGAACCCCAGCATCTTTGCGCGATTCAGCAACAACCTTTCATCCCTTTGCCAACAAAGGTCCATATAGTCAAAGTTATAGTTTTGCCAGTAGACATGTACAGATATAAGAGTTGGACCATAAAGAAGGCTGAGTGCCAAAGAATTGGTGCTTTTGAATTGTGGTGTTGGAGAAGACTCTTGAGAGTCCCTTGGACAAGATGGAGATCAAGTCAGTCAATCCTAAAGAAGATCAGTCTTGAACATTCATTGGAAGGACTGATGCTGAAACTGAAGCTCCAATACTTTGGCTAACTGATGTGAACTGCTGACTCACTGGAAGACTCAGATGGTGGGAAAGACTTAGGGCAGAAGGAGAAGGGGGCAACAGAGGATGAGATAGTTGGATGGCATCACTGACTCAATGAACATGAGTTTGAGCAAACTCCAGGAAATAGTGAAGGACAGGGAAGCCTGGCGTGCTGCAGTCCATGGGATCTCAAAGAGTCGGACATGACTGAGTGACTGAACAACAACAACAGATTTATTAAGCAGTTGCTAGAACTTCCTTTTCCTTATAGCCCCAATAACCCTTCCTGTATAAATACCTGCAACTAGCAACAATTAATGAAGCACCAGATGCAAGAACATATGTTTTGTTTAGTTATGCCGTACATTCAGTTCAACTCTCCAGTGGTGTAGCTGGAAAAGAGAATGTTGTGTAGAGGCTTAATTTACAGGTATATGTGTTCATTTCTCCTATTGAAACTTCAGTCTCTTTTTAATAAACTGACAAAAAGCAACTGCACTTATTTGACTTCTAACTGTCTATCACGTGATTTATGACTAGAAACAGTGAATGTACATTACTTAAAAATTACATCTTCTTCTGACTTACTCTAAGAAGACTCAAATAAGACAGCTCTTCACAAATACCTGTTCTATGGGCAGTGCTCATAGAAGAAAATTAATTCCATTCCAGTTGTGGTGATACTAAACTGTCAGAATTAATACTTACCTGAAATGCACAGTCTTCATTGTTCTAGACCAAAATGGCACAAGGTTAACTGAAAAGTCTCCAACTTTTCAGATTCTTCACATTTATCAATGATAATGGTAATGACAGCACACTTTTAATGAGCATTTATTATGGAATAAATAAAAACAACTATATAGATATCCCTTTATCAGTCTTCAAGGTACATTTTGTTGAATAACATTATTTTTAAGTCAGTGTGGCTTAACAAGTTGATTTTATTTATTATACTGGATATGTGCTTCCATGTGGATAACCCAGTTTTATATTATCTTAAGTTTTTAACAGAAATTTTACTTTAATTGAAAAAACAAGGATGAATTTTAGAAAGGTGATATTTTTGTATGTATGATATCTTGTTATGGGCTTTCCAGGCAGCTCAGTGGTAAAGAATTCACCTGCCAATGAAGGAGACGTGGGAGATGTGGTTCAATCCCTGGGTGGGGAAGATCCTGTGGAGGAGGAAATTGCAACCCATTCCAGTGTTCTTGCCTGAAAAACTCATGGACAGAGGATACTGGCAGGCTACAGTCCATGGGGTCGCAGAGTTGAACATGACTGAGCATGAAAACACATCTTGATATATTTCACATATTCATATAAAATGGTAACACAGTGGCCTTTGCCTTTTATTTATATATGTATATATCCTGTATTCTCATCATGATGCTGAGAACAAGAACTCTACTTGCCTTACATGATGGCTAACATGAAGAATTCGAGACTTTCATATAAAGAATTGTTGATTTTTTTTTATCCCATTCATAAAGATTCAGAAGACAAAAAATTGGACCAAAAATGATAAAAAACAAACAAACAAACCCATAAAGAATGACTAAAAATGTTTCAGTTGAAAAACTTACCTCCTACAGTTAAAGTGCCCACAGCCCTGCTATCACTCCAAATTTCCTTAATATGAAAAAGTGTTCCGTAAATGCATACACCAGAGTCATGGTGCGAACAAGAAGCAGGATTCCAGGTAGTCCTTTGTTTTCCAATGAACGAAGGCTGAGGCCTTCTTGCTGCGGACGCTGTGCCTCAAACAGCTTTGGCAGCACCAGGCACTGCTGCCCCAGAGGCATCCTGGAGTGTCTGATCCTGATGGAAGGAGCAGAACCAGAGGCCCCCAGAGGCTACCAGGAAGCCTGCCCCATCCACCATGCTCCATCCCAACTCCCTCCTTCATCTCTGAAACTCGGAGTTGCACTGAGCTCCGCTGGACACAACCCCGAGCAGTCGTGTCGGAGCTGATACATGTCGCTCGGCGGCACAGCTCTGGGATCATCCTCAGATGACCTGCACAACTTCCTTCTCCACTCCCAAACCCTGAAGGTCTGTGAGACGCTCAGTGCAAACAAAGGGAGACTTTCCTTGGGGGAGACGGTACTCCATCCCTACAATGCATCTGTCCACCGACGCTACAGCCAAACATCAGCAGGACTGGGGTCCTTCACGGTCACCGAGAGCCCAGGAGCGGGGAGGCTCTGAGGTGCCTTTCCACCCTGACTGGGGAGCATACCAGAGCTTCTCTTTCTTGGCTTACTTTTAAGCACCTAAATGTGGCTCAGTAAGTACCAGACCTGGAGCCGGGTGCCAGATTACAGTGCCTTTCCCAAAGGCCTTCCTGTGCGTGTGGACGTGAAGGGTGAGGTTGACCTGTCAGGCTTGTGTCGACTCCACTGCCGCTGGAGGCACTGGCCTGTCTCGCGCAGCCCCAGGACCTTCCTCTGCCTGCCAGACTCTTTTCCTGTCACAGAAGTTTGACGCACACAACCACATATAAAGGCTGAGTCTCAGAGAGGTACAGAAATGTCAATTTACATTTCAAAGGTGTTTTTATCTGTTTCAGGGAGACATATCATCTGTTCATTAAACATCCACCTACCACCAGCTCTGAAGCAGAATGGACCTTGATCCACCTCTCACGGATTTCTGGAGAGTTTTAAACCCCTCCCCTAATCTCAGGCTGGTTCACATCTAACTGCGAACCTTTTTAGCTGAGTATTCAGAAGCAATCACCACTTCATTTGATCATTTAAATAGAGGA
The DNA here is from genome assembly GCF_023699985.2 of Odocoileus virginianus. NCBI lineage: Eukaryota > Metazoa > Chordata > Mammalia > Artiodactyla > Cervidae > Odocoileus > Odocoileus virginianus. Next base: position 24,657 of record NC_069692.1, on the reverse strand, counting down.
ATGTATTTTTCCTCTTGATGCCTTTAATCTTTTCCTTATTAACAAAAAAGGCCTTAGGTCAGAACGTAGGCAGCGATATGAAAGGAATTACTAATCTCTTTGGAAGAAAGCTCTGTACAAACATAAGGCGTTATTGCATCTGATCCTTCTAAAACTGAGCTTCCTGCCCTTTACAAAACTTTCACCTGTGTTAGGGCTTTATGAACCATTGAAAACACCCATATTTTTGTCTTCCTAAGAACTTCCTACATATCTCTTTAGTAGTATAAGACTTCATAGTGGAGTGGAAACAAATTGAAAGTGAAAGTGAAAGTTGCTCAGTGTGTGCAACCCATGGACTTATAGTCCATGGAATTCTCCAGGCCAGAATACTGGAGTGGGGAGCCTTTCCCTTCTCCAGGGAATCTCCCCAACCCAGAGATTGAACCCAATGGAAACATTACCTGGGTTGATATGCCAGCTCTGGTAATTTCTAAATGTCTTAACCTTTCTGTGCCTCAGTCTTCTTATCTGTAAAATGGTCACATAATAGTGCTTTTTCTAATAAAACTGTTTGCAGAATGAGTTTAATATATGTAAAGTTTTAGAACAATCACTGGTGCAGGTTTGGGTTCTATAATGTCAGCTATAATTTCATGAAATAATCTGTCTAAAATGATACACCTTAAAAATTTTAAATGAGGTTAAACTCTGAATTTTCACTCTTGTTACTGACCAGGTACGCTTGCCAAAAGCGAAGCAAGCCAAATACTGAGATACCGAGGACTGTAGCAAAGAAAACATTTGTTCAGATGTCAGCCAAGTGAGGAGATGGCAGACCAACTCTCAGCATCCCTAAAAGCTTAGGGATTAAAATATTTATGAAATAAAAAAGCAGATGGTCTGAGGTCTGAAGAAAGATGCTTGAAAGCAAGAAAAAGGTGAAGTAATGAGCATTCTGTACAGGTACAGCCGAGTTACATGCATCTTCGTGTTCAGAAAATGGCAGTGTTAACATGAGCTGAGGCTGGAGTTTTTGGCCCTCTGAAGTCAAAAGGTCAGCCACTGCACACTTGCAAAGGCCCAGCTGAATGGTCAGTAGTCTGACCAGTTTGACCAGTCTGACCGGTTTGTCTCCATGTTTCAAAAAAACAAATTAATCAACAGTTTCTATAGCATCTATACATCAGAAGTGTTATCTCTGGGGGATGGTTAAAGGAGTCTTGTGATATATGTTCTAAGCTACATGAAGCCAGGAGGGTATGAAATTTGCAAGCACAGTTAAGGCGAGCTTGACTGGTGAGGGCAGGCTCCAGGATATTATTTATTAAGCAAGTTATGGTTTAAGGAACCTAATTGATGACTGCCCCCGGCTTCTCTCTCTTTGAAGTCATCCGCCATCAGATGTGTCTAGCTCAGCAAGAAGCTCTGAGTCTGTCACCTTGAAGAAACACTTTAATGCTTTCTTAAGTTTTGGTGTTTTAGCCTGTAGAATAGAAATGATCATGATGTTTATCTCATAGGATTATTGTCCAGCAAATGAGGCAAACCTGTGTGGTGAGATTCTGAGGCCGAGAGAATAATGCCTGATAAGTGAAGTCAGGTAACGTGGAACAGACGCAGTGGCTCTAGGCAAGGCCACAATATCAGGTACACAGGATCCAGCCTGGGATCTCCAAAGGCAGACACAGGAATAGCTGGGAAATCAAAGTCAACATAGCTCAGAGAGGAACCAAATACAGGAGTAAAAATAATTAACATATTGGAGCTGGGGAAGGAAAATCAGAATGGTGTTGGTATTGTTAAGAGAGCTCTCTACAACAGAGCTGGGAGGGAAGCCACTGCAGAAGTGGGACTTATGTGTGACTCAGCCTGGATGGAATCAGAACTTGTAACCACTTACTGTCTTAACACAGGCATCCAGAATATTTGCACAGCGTTCCAGAAACTCAAGATACTTATCAGTCCCTTACCCTAGATAACTGCGGACAGCCTGTCTCTTCTGTGGAAAAACAGCCTCTCGGTGGAAAAAACATTCCTTTTTCCACATCAATGTATGAGTGCTAAGTCACTTCAATCATGTCTCATTCTTTGCAACCCTATGGACTGTAGCTCACGAGGCTCCTCTGTCCATGGGATTTTCCCAGGCAAGAATACTGGAGTGGTTTGACATGCCCTCCTGCAGGGGATCTTCCTGACCCAGGGATCGAACCCACATCTCTGAAGTCTCTTGCACTGGCAGGTGGGTTCTTTATCAATAATGCCACTTGCAAGATAACTTTAACAACCTTGCATTGCCTTTATAGGCTCAATTCTCTTCTCTGGAATTCTTTTTCTGGCTTGACCTGAGTCTGTGTCTCCTAAACTGCAATTCCTTAGACCATAAACAAAGCTCTTTGATCCTTGTAGTCTCAATACTGATCATGGTTCAGCAGAGCAAGTAGGGAGAATTTTCCCAGTTTTTTTTCTTTTTTGTCCCCAAACCAAGCTCCCTCCAACGTATGTTTCCCCTCATCTTTCCAATTATGTGAAACGTGTGACAGAAGGAATAGTTGAATGCTGGCTGAATAAGATCCAGGCTCTCTAGGGAAGGGAGAAAGAGTGAGACATTAGGGCTTCCCACAGGTGAGAGGGTGAAGGTGAGGTTTGGTCAGAGAGCAAGATGTCAAGATGAACTGACACTCTTCTGTTTGCATTAATGACAACAACAACAAAAATTATAAGAGTTTTTATTTCTTTGTTTATGTAGTTTTATATATATATATATATATATATATATATATATATATATATAAAGGACTGATGCTGAAGCTGAAACTCCAATTCTTTGGCTAGCTGATGCGAAGAACTGACTCATTGGAAAAGACCCTGATGCTGGGAAAGATTGGAGGCAGGATGGGAGAAGGGGACGACAGAAGATGAGATGGTTGGATGGCATCACCAACTTGATGGACACGAGTTTGAGCAAGCTCTGGGAGTTGGTGATGGACAGGGAAACCTGGCGTGCTGCAGTCCATTGGGTTGCAGAGTTGGACACGACTGAGCAACAGAACTGAACTGAACTGAGCACAAAATTAGTTAAGTTTCTACAGAATAACAATGGGGCTGGCTACAGACATGCATTTATTCGGGATTCAAAAGTCAACTTCAAAGCAGGGGGCGGCTCTGCCCTGGTCAGGAGAGCTTCTGGCAGAAATTTTCTGTTCCAGTGAATCTCTACCTCTCTTACCTGGGGACCTTGCTAGAATAAAGATTCCTAGGGGGAACCCAAGAGTATTTTCAATGAGCTCTCAGGTGATGCCGCTTTGCTGCTCAGAGGTTCACATTTTGTGGAAAGAGGTCTAGTCCTCAGAGGGAAAGGGTTTTGATGGTGGGTGACCTGGATCTGAGAGATTCTCATTTATTATTTTGCTGTATCTCTTTAGAGACCTCTAAACGTTGAAAGGGTTTGCCCAGGTTTGGTCTTCAGGGAGTGGGTAAATTATTCTCATTCTTTCAAGAAGCTGTGTGCTGGAAAATAAGATGTTTGGCTTCCCTGAAAGTTTTTCTGAGTAGGCTGCCCACTTAAGGACCTGAGAGCACTTTAGGGCATTCTTCAAGGCATATTCGATCCCTGTGCCATCTTTCACAGATCAGAGATGTCAGATCAGCCCCCGTGGTCTGATCAACCACCCCATTGGAGCCAAAATACCCAGTTGTCACATAACGGGTGTGACTGGATAATCTCTTAGGATTCATTCTGCTCTAAAGTGACCTGATTCCAGGTTCTGGTTTCTGGGGGCTCTTATGTTTTAGTTACTGTTTGTTTTCATCAGGTTTAACGCACACTGTGCTCTGCTGTGCTTAGTCGCTCTGTCGTGCCCAACTCTTTGCAACCCCATGGACTGTAGCCCAGCAGGCTCCTCTGTCCATGGGGATTCTCCAGGCAAGAGTACTGGAGTGGGTTGGCATGCCCTCCTCTTAATACACAAGCAAAGGGGAGACGTCAATACAACCTACTCATCTAGCGGTGGAGGATGGTGCCCTTCTGAGATGTCGATGATGGTAAGTAATTTAAACAAAGTGTGTGGTTAACCCAGGGGGAAAAAACCTCCTGAAAAATTTGTTTTAAAAATTTCTTCACAGGTGGGCATATGAATTCACCCATTTTCTATGGCATAGCTATAAGCAACTTTTCCTTTTTACCATGAATACTGGTGTAGGATCCTTTTGAATAAAAAAAGATATGTCTAAACCGCTCATGCTCACCTCCTCCATGTGTTCACTCTCCTCTTTTTCCAGTAGCATCTCTTAATATCCTTCTGACAGACTATGTAATTTAGGGAATTTTTACATTTATATTTTGTTGCCCATCACCATACTGCCAGCCCACAGGGGTGGGGATCTTTTTTTCTTGTTAACTGGAAAACAAGATAGTGTTTGGTATATAGGGGGGAAAAAAACACCCTAAACCATATAAAAGCTTCTAAATCCAAACACCCTGATTCTAGTCTCATGGGAAGAAAGAAAGATGAATAAGAAGAGGAAAATGAAGCATTTGTGAAAACAGATTAAATTTCTGCACTCTGCATGATACCTGCTGGATGATTAGAATTCTTCAGAGCTTTAGAATAAGCTTTACTAAGAAACAGTCACGTTAACTAATGTCAATTGCTTCACTGGCAAGATATTTAGAATTCAAGCAGAAGAAATGGCAATATTTGCAGCAAACAGTTTATTATAACTGATTTCTTGATAGAGGAGCAAAGGCAGATGAGGGCAGACCTTTTGTGTGCGTGTGTTAACTACAGTGTCTGCGTGTTAAGTCACTTCAGTCGTGTCTGACTCTTTGAGACCCTACAGACTGTAGTCCACCAGGCTCCTCTGTCCAAGGGATTCTCCAGGCAAAATACTGGAGTGGGTTTCCATGCCCTCCTCCAGGGGATCTTCTCAACTCAGGGGCTGAACCTGCATCTCTTGAGTCTCCTGCATGGCAGGCGAGTTCTTTACTACTAATGACATCTGGGGAGCCCATATTAACTATGAATGTTTGCTTTATTGTCTGTCAGCCTTTCTCCATCTATGAAGACAAAAGGATTTCAACAGCCTACAAATACTGACAACCGCTATCTTGAGAGTCCACACAGAGACGATGGGGCAGGGGATAATGGAAGTGAGCTCTGAGCCGCTCAGAGCCAGTGAGTTCCAAGAGGAACTCGGGAATGCCACCTGCAGCAGGAGGAACTGAGCAGGAACGTCCCGTCTCTGCTGGCTTCTCCAGTCCATGAAACCGAAGTGTCAGTCTCCTCATCTCAGGATTGTCTCAGTTCCCACTACAAAGCCCTTCATTCAATCATCTTCCATGTACTAGTGCCTTGGAACAATCCTCTTTCATGCAGAAGTCATCAGTTTAGTTCACTGAAGAAGCATTCTTTTTACCACTACATTCATCTCCCAGTAATCCATTTAATAATAATTATTACAATAACATCTTGAATTTATATAGCGCCTTTAGCACTACTGTCTCATCAGTCAGTTGCTATTTCTTTGATGGTTTTCCTCTTGATGCTCACTTATAAAATGGAGAGATGGAGAGGACAGAACACTTGAATTATAAATATTACTTTATAGGATCATTTAGTCGAATACAGCGATGCCCAGAATACATTACTGCAGACTGTGTTGTGATTTATCACTTATGTGCTAAACTGCTCATGAAATTCAGGCTCAGTAAGAGCCAGAGGCCTTTGAGAAGGGATCATCTGTTATAAACACAGTCCACCAAGAGAATACAGGGCACATTCTCCATATAGCGGCCTGGCATGGAAGAAATAGTATTAACTTCAGAGTCAGAAAGACCAAAAGTGAAACTGAAATTCTGGCTCTATCCTTACTAGCTTTATAACCTTGAGCAAGTTTCTAACTTCTTTAAAAGTTAGTTTTCGTTACAGAAAGCTGCAGTGCAGATTAAATTCGATAATATAAACAATCAGTGGGCAAGCAATAAAAGGTAGTTGGCATTTTTACTCTTCTCTAAATCTCAAAGATATTAACTTAACCAGCTTCTATGGCATATTATTATTAAGAAAAATAGTGATTATTACTAATAAACATTTATTGAGCATTAAGTATGTGGTAAGTCATTATTTTCACAAAAATATATATTGAGACAAGATATATTATTACCCCATCTTAGAATTATGTGCAGCGTGTGCTCAGTCACTCAGTAGTGTGTCTGACTCTTTGCGGCCCCAAGGACTATAGCCCACCAGGTTCCACTGTTCATGAGATTTCTCAGGGAAGAATAGTGGAGTGGATTGCCATTCCCTACTACAGGGGATCTTCCCAATCCAGGGACTGAATCAGAGTCTCTTTCATCTCCTGCACTGGAAGTGGGATTCTTTACCACCAGCACCACCTGGGAAACTCCATCTTAGAGACAGTAGTAGTGTTAATAGTGTTAATCACTCAGTTGTGCCCAACTCTTTGTGACCCCATGGACTGTAGCCCACCTGGCTCTTCTGTCCATGGGATTCTCCAGGCAGGAATACCAGAGTGGGTTGCCCTTCCCTTCTCCAGGGGATCTTCCCAACCCAGGGATCAAACCCAGGTCTTGTTCACTGCAGGTGGATTCTTTACCACGTGAGCCACCATAAGTCTAGGAATCCTAGAGCTAAGAAGACAATAAATAAATCACAGTCTTTCAGAGTCCTGTCTTGAAGCCTCCAGAGGTTCCCCATTGCACTTGGAATCAAATCCTAAAACTCAGATTCGCCAAGTCCAACAAAAGCTGGTCCTTTCCTCTCTCTGTGACTCACCTCGCACCATTATCAGTACCCACACCCCAGGTTTCCCAAACTCAACAAGCTTATTCCCTCTGGGTAGAGTCCCTGCACTGAGGTCCCCTTACCCCTGTCCCAATTCCCATTTTTGCAGGGCTAGCTCATTGTCAGGAGATCTCAAAGTAAATGCCATTTCCAGAGAGGCTTTGGTCAGCCAATCAATAGTAGCCACCGGGTCATTCTCTGTAACATTACCTGATGCTATTTTTCTGCACAGTTCTTATTACTCTCTTATTATCACACTGGTTTAGATATGTATTCATTTGTTGTCTACACACACACACACATATGTGCACACATCAGCCCTGGGACCCTCAGGAACGTCGACAGGTGTGTTTATGTCTGTGTCTTCTGTTCTTAGAACACTTCCTGGAACCTGTTGGATGCTCATAAATACTGTTCACTGAAAGTGATAGTGAAAGTTGAAAGTTGCTCAATCGTGTCTGACTTTTTGTGACCCATGGACTATAAAATCCATGAAATTCTTCAGGCCAGAATACTGGAGTGTGTAGCCTTTCCCTTCTCCAGGGGATCTTCCCAACCCAGGGATCAAACCCAGGTCTGCCCCATTGCAGGTGAATTCTTTACTAGCTGAGCCAGCAGAGAAGCCCAAGAATACTGGAGTGGGTAACCTATCCCTTCTCCAGGGGATCTTCCTGACCCAGGAATTGAACCAGGGTCTCCTGCACTGCAGGCAGATTATTTTACTAGATGAGCTACCAGGGAAATCTGGCACCTACTGGATACTCATAAATACTGTTGACTGAATGAAGAAATAAATGGACAAGTGACCTTATCACTTTGATATGTAGACGCTTTCCTTGTGTCTAGGCAAAATTTAAATTTAGTCATTTCCTCCGGTTTACTTGTCTATAGACACAGAGAACAAACAGTGCAACTCAGGCATCAAACGTCCTTTATTTGCTAAAACATAGTTAACTAGCTCACCTCTTAGGCTTTCAAATGCAAAGTACCACCTCAACATAAACATAGCCACCACTTTCTCCTCTCCTGTGACTCAATTAGTTGTAATACATTGATTTATCTTACATCTTCTCTAGTCTTGGTTTACACAAAGGTACTTTTTAATCTTCAGCTGATGAGATGGTTGGATGGCATCACCAACTCAGTGGGCGAACCCTGGGAGACAGTGAGGGGTAGGGAGGTCTGGAGTGCAGCCATCCATAGGGCGGCAAAGAGCCGAACGTGACTTAGCAACTGAACAGCGATAACAAACCCACCACGGATATCGCCACTTGGCCACTCTGCCCCCTAGAGGCCTGCACAGGGATGACAGCCAGCTCTCCCAGAGACCAGACACCACCCCAGGCTCTTTGTACTGTTTCTGAACTGCCCAGCTCTAGGTGAACAGAGTTCATGACCATTTGGTAACATCGCTGTAATGTTTCCTCTTGAGATAATATCTATTCTGTTGATTAGAATGAGAATTAAATGAGGTAATGAATGTAAGGTGCCTGTGGATACTAAAAATTGTACCTCATTTTGTATGTGCTTGACAAGAGAATAATGTCAAGAAAGAGAAAAATATCAGAAATTTCTTAAAGTTGCAAAAAGCAGAGTTCTCTGGTAGGCATAAATTTTCCTGGCCTAGAGTGCTGTAATAAATAATTAACCTTGGAGCTATTTGCTTCTAAGACAGAAATCCTGTTGGATAACAATAAATTATTGCTATAACATAAGGAACAAAACAGAATATGTTTTGTATTTTTTATAGGTATATGTTTTAGATTTTTTTTTTTTTCAAAACAATCCAGATGACTTGTAAAGAGACTGTCTTAAATCCCCACATACCAGGAGCCCTTCAGAACATACTAGTGACTACAGATAAACTGCATAAGCCTTAATGGCAAATAGGGTAGTAAAGAGGGCAAGACTGGGGTTATGAATGGGCAGCAAGATTCTCTTCAACAGAGCAGCAGAGCTGCCCAAAGTTACAGAAATTTTTTTTCAGAATCAATTAAAATTATCACAGGCTGTAGGGCTTTTCCCAGCATATAAAATTAACAACATCCAAGAGGCAGACAAGTAGAAAATAATTCTGAAATAAATCTCTTACTTTATTTCCATGTGCTCTCAGATAGGAGTTAATATAGGTCAACACAGAGATTAGACAATTGACAAAAACCAGAGATAAAACGATATTCAAGTGATACCTCCAAAAACTTATCCAAATACTTGTTCTTAATTCAATTAAGTTAACGCTTATTTAGTTAATTAGTTCAGTTGCTCAGTCATGTCCGATTCTTTTCGACCCCATGAATCGCAGCATGCCACGCCTCCTTGTCCAACAGCAACTCCCAGAGTTTACTCAAACTCATGTCCTTGAGTCAGTGATGCCATCCAGCCATCTCATCCTCTGTCATCCCCTTCTCCTCCTGCTCCCAGTCCCTCCCAGCATCAGGGTCGTTTCCAATGAGTCAACTCTTTGCATGAGGTGGCCAAAGTACTAGAGTTTCAACTTCAGCATCAGTCCTTCCAATGAACACCCAGGACTGATCTCCTTTAAGATGGACTGGTTGGATCTCCTTGCAGTCCAACAGACTCTCAAGAGTTGTCTCCAACACCACAGTTCAAAAGCATCAAGTCTTCGGTGCTCAGCTTTCTTCACAGTCCAACTTTCACATTCATACATGACCACTGGAAAAACCATAGCCTTGACTAGACAGACCTTTGTTGGCAAAGTAATGTCTCTGCTTTTTAACATGCTATCTAGGTTGGTCATAACTTTCCTTCCAAGGAATAAGCGTCTTTTAATTTCATGGCTGCAATCACCATCTGCAGTGATTTTGGAGCCCCAAGAAATAAAGTCTGACACTGTTTCCACTGTTTCCCCATCTATTTGCCATGAAGTGATGGGACCAGATGCCATGATCTGAGTTTTCTGAATATTGAGCTTTAAGCCAACTTTTTCACTCTCCTCCTTCACTTTCATCAAGAGGCTTTTTAGTTCCTCTTCACTTTCTGCCATAAGGGTGGTGTCATCTGCATAGCTGAGGTTATTGATATTTCTCCCAGCAATCTTGATTCCATCCAGCTTGTGCTTCTTCCAGCCCAGCGTTTCTCATGATGTACTCTGCATATAAGTTAAATAAGCAGGGTGACAATATACAGCCTTGATGTACTCTTTGTATTTAGAACCAGTCTGTTGTTCCATGTCCAGTTCTAACTGTTGCTTCCTGACCTGCATATAGATTTCTCAAGAGGCAGGTCAGGTGGTCTGGTATTCCCATCTCTTTCAGAATTTTCCACAGTTTATTGTGATCCACACAGTCAAAGGCTTTGGCATAGTCAATAAAGCAGAAATAGATGTTTTTCTGGAACTCTCTTGCTTTTTCGATGATCCAGCCGGATGTTGGCAATTTGATCTCTGGTTCCTCATTTAGCCGCTTCTATACAAAACACTGGGCTTCCCTGGTGGCTCAGTGGTAAAGAACTCTTTTGATCCCATGGACTGTAGCCCACCAGGCTCCTCTGTCCATGGGACTCTCCAGACAAGAATACTTGAGTGGGTTGCCATTTCCTACTCCAGGGCATATTCTTGACCTAGGGATGAGTCTCCTGCATTGGCAGGCAGATCCTTTAACACTGGACCACCTGGAAAGATGCTGTGTAAGATACTGCACTTCCCAAGTGGTACTAGTTGTAAAGAACCCACCTGCCAATGCAGGAGACATGAGAGACCAGAGTTTGATCCCTGGGTTGGAAAACTCATCTGGAGGATGACATGGCAACTCACTCCAGTATTCTCACCTGGAGAGTCCCCAGGGATAGAGGAGCCTTGTGGGCTACAGTTTATAGGGTCTCAAAGAATCAGACACAGCTGAAGCAACTTAGCACACACACACATATAAAATATTATGCCTATTTCTCCATTGTGTATATTATGCTTCTCAAGACATCTCTCAGTTTAAACTTTCTCATAAAATTTTCTAAGCTTTCAGTTGTACCTTGATAGTTTTCACTCATTGATTTTGGATCTGAACTTAATATTAGATAAATAATGAAACTTGAAAGAAAAAAATCAATGAACCTAGTTAAAAATAATGCTCTCTTATCCTTTTCCCTTTATAAAATTGTAATTTGCTCCTGTTGGTTCCAAAACTTGATGATAGTCTCACCAAAAACCTGCTCTTAACACAATTATGATCTATTCATGCACAATACTTTTAAAATTCATTCCAGTCTATATAAAAATGTAAAAGAATCAAAATGAGGATTTACTATTCACATTGGAGATCACTTTACAAAAGGATTTATCACAGGGTTTCTTAAAATATAGCACTTTTTTATGTAGTTACTATATTCATTTAATAAAATTGAATTTTCACAATTTTCAGGCATGTATCTATTGCCCAAAGTGCAATAAATGGTAATCTGTGAAAATCACTACACTTCATGACAGATTGAATAAAGTGAACCACACATATTTCTATTAAACACAGACACACAAACTTAGTTTGAAGCAGTTTTGTTTGCTTTTCAAGGAAATCCCAGTGTTCATTGTTGCATTTAAGCATCACAAGATGCTCTGAATAACCTAAGAAGGGTAGTCAAAGGAATGCTGATCCCCTAAGGAGACATATGGTGGGAAGAGAGAGAATGAAATGAGGGAGAGTAAGGAAAGAATCCCAAATAATGTCAGGATTCAGTGCTCCATGAATGCCCCCATGTTTCTGCACAGGCTGGGTTAGAATATTCTACCAAAGACTGTTAGCAATCTGGATTAAAGGAGAATTGAACAGCAACCCTACAGAGACCTACAGATAGATATAAGCCCTAACTATCTGTGAAGCCCTTCATTTCCCTCCTGGGCTTTGAAATGAGATCTTCCCCTCCTCTCTCCAGAGAGAAGTTGGCTGTATTCCAGAGCAAAGGTCTCTCTCCATCTGCTGTGGGGAGGATAAGCAGATATGCAGCCACTCTACACGAGCTCTGAGGTTCATCATGTTGGGGCTCTTCCCCTGTGATGCACAGGCAGGGTAATTAGGCCTCCTTCCTTGTGCCCTTCCATGGGGGGACATCAGGCCTGGGGGATTGGCACTAACAGGCTCTGTGAGAAGTCATTTGTCTATTTTCCGGTCCATAATATGGTGTTCCCTGTCAGGACAAATAAATAAACATAGATATAAGAATCAACAGATAAAAAAGAGCATCTTTGGATAAACAAAAAGAATTAAATTGATGGCAGATGGAAAACCCTCTAACGTAGACAAGAATTTCTCAATCTTGGCGTTACTGGCATTTTGTATCAGTCAACTCTTTCTTGTGGGGGCTGCTCTGTGCACTGTGAAATGCTTAGTAGCACCCCCCAGCCTCTACCCACTAGACGTGAGTAGCTCCTTTTCAGTCAAGACAATGAGAGATATCTCAAGACTCTGCCAAATATTTCCTGCAGTGCAAAATTGCCCCTGGTTGAGAACCACTGAAATAGACAGATGGAATGTCACCAACTATGACCTCAAATTTATAACAGGTTTCAAATATAACCTATTAAGTGACCTTAGAGCAACTGCCTTCCTTTCGTTTTAGCAATGCTATCTCAATATTAATTTGGGTCATTAAGTTAAAGCCACCTTATCCCAAAATAATACTTTAAGGGATTATCCTATTTAGAATGATAGCTCTCCTACAACAAATTGTGGAATAAAGTATGTGATTTACTAGATAGAGCAGTCCAATTAGTTGCACAGTATTAGTCCAATTAGGAAACAAAACACTAATAAGTGAAGCTGTGCACCACATACAAAATGTCAAAGTTAGAAGGAATCTAACTGTTCACAGTCTCTGACCACACTTTGAATGTTTTAATATTCTTCACAATATTCTTCACTGGGTGGTGGTCTATTCAGTTCTTGGACATTTTTACTGAGGTTCACTCCTCTTAAATAGGTCCATTGATTTCCAGATAATTTGGAATTTTAGAATTTTCTTCTTTAAATTAAGGAAACACTATCTTCTCTGAGCTCCCTACCACTGATCCATTGGATTATTCAAACAAATTTAAATCCCTTCCCAAATGAAAAAATATAACATATTTGTATTCAATATCACATTTCTCGATTATCTACCTTTTTCTTACTAAACACCTATAAACACCATCTTTTGTAGGGCAGGATTTTAAGACTTTCCATCACCCTGGCCATTCTCTGGCACATTTACAGTTTGTTCCTGCAGCTTTTATAATCTGGTTGTCAAAATTGAATGGCATGCTCTAAGTGTGGTCTGAACATTACACTGTGAGAACAGAACCAAAGGGAATATCATGTCCCCCTTCTAGACACTACACTTCTTTTAATGTAGTATTACATTAATGTAATGTAATTTCTTTTAATGTAGTATTTTAATGTAGTATTTATGGCTGTGTTTAGCAATGAAGCAAACAAAGAAGGGACAAAAGGATTTCTTGATGCTATAATTCTGGCAAATAATAAAAGGAAATAGATTTCTGTTATGCTTCTCTCTTCTCTAACAAGGAAAATTATCTCCTGAAAGAAAACTTTAAAAGAGAAAATGACTTCATCTCTTCTGTTGAACAAACCATATTGTTAACTTATATTGAATTTTTTCAATTTCAACTAGAAAAATTTCCCTTTCATATGTGATGCTGAAAAAGCCTCTCCTCTACTTATTTGTGAAGCTTGTATTTGGATCCAAGTTTAGAATCTTACACTTAATTTCAATTTCATACCAGTAAATCTCTGTAATAATATTTTCTAGATTTATAAGATTAACATTGAACTCGAAATTTAGAATTACAAACTCAACATTTTCGTGTTTTTAGAAAAATGCTCCTTTCTTGTAGCACTTCCTACATTGTTTACATCTTCATACATATTCAGTCTCATTTATAGACATTTTCTATAAATATTTTTACTAATATGAGTGAACCACTTCAAGAGGGGGGTGATCTTGCCATCAATCAATTTGTTCAAACATAGACTAAATATCAGTTTTTGATAATTCTTTTTCAGAAAATAATTCATTTTGATAGAAAAGACAGAATCAAAGTATCTAGTCTCTATTATTAATCAAAATTTTAGCATCAAGTAGTCCATCTATTCTTTCTCTGTTTGTTCTACTGTCAATATAAGAAACTTGAGTCTCTTTTGATATTATTCCCAGTTTTTCTGAGCCTCAGTTTTTGAACTCCAGTCAAGGTCACGTTTGACCCAAGATGTTTTAGGAGATGTAAGCATGGCTAAACTCTGAGCTTGAAACATTGTTCAAAATAAGAAAGGTGTCTAAGAAACTAAACAGATGCAAATGTCCAGGATTGCACAGATACACTGAATAACTGGCTTTGTCCTCACTTACTATAAAATATAAATTTAAAGTTTTGTACTACTTTACCCGAAATTCTTTAGAAGTCCTCAAGCAAAGAATCACAATTAAGAGTTTTATTAACAGAAAAAAAAATGTTAAATCCTGAAAGTTTTGAAATTCTTAATAATATTATGGCTTCCTCTGCAACTTTACACACACACACACACACACACACACACAAATATCAGACAACGTATATCACAAAATGCACAGTAACTCTGATGTGCAGTCACCATCTACTTTCTATTCGTATCTGTCCTATACTTTTAAAAGGCAACTTAAAGCCCGCAGATACTGTTAAAGTTTTCTTGAACAACCCTGTCATTTGTATAACGTCTTTCTTAAAGTTAATTATTTAGTGTCCTGTCTGGCCTTCCCAATACCCTCTAATCTATTGGAGACCTTATTTTCCAAAGGTACTCCCATGAAACTAAAAGGAATAGGTAAAATTTCTTGAACTGAGCCCTCCACCAAAAGCTGTACCTAGAATATATGTTTGAAAGATAAAGTTATTTTATGCACCAATGTTTTTACTTTGTGGTAATAATCTGTCGACTTTAGTAGACAGTATTTTTTCTGATTCACTGCTGTTCCATTTGCTGTCCCTGATAGCCCTTTAATTAGGCTGCTTGTTTGTCAAATGCCAGTTTGCTGTGCTTGTTCTCCTCCACAGATTCAAAAATAATCAGGGCAGGTGTTGTATAAGTTGTATAGGATGACATGCTGTCATGATCAATTGCTAATTAATTTCAGATTATTTCTGCTTCTGTGATGTGGATGCACTCTCTCAAATGAAAAACAATAAACCATCATTATTCATTTTGTGTTTGTTAAAGCACTTCATAATTAATAGCCAAGATGGGATTAATTTTTAAGCAAGTGTTTTCATCCAAGTGTTAGCAAAGACTCTGTTGGCTAGAAACTGTTGCTGATTTTATTTTTTACTCTGAGAAGTCAGTGACTGTTACTAGGCAACACACAAATATATGGGGGGAGAAATCCATCTTGGATAGAACTCCCATATACTGTTATAGGTGGAACATTTTAAAGAGGAGTCAATAAATATAAGGGTCATTCATATGTTTAGCAACATAAATAGTACCCAACAACTACTGAGTTCTTCCTGTGTACCCAGGTACTTAACATGCCTGGTACCATTTAACCTCTACACCAACTAAATGGTGCTGTTACCACCATGATATAGATGAGGAATCTCATCCCAGATACAAGATGAGTTCCAAAAAAATCACACAGCACTGGCTAAGCAACAGGCTTTATTGGGGAAAGGGAAAAATGTTAAAAGCCAGAGTAAGCACCTAGAAAGTGTGGTTCCCATTTGCTCGCTACCTCATAGTGACGCAGGCTGGGCAGGATACTAGGCTGAACTCTCACTGGGACCCCACATTTTTTACCTTTAACAGGGTAGGTCAGATACGGCAGTTGTGTCAGAGAGAAATAGTCAGACTGTGTTTTGGGTGCAGTCTGGTTTGGGTTTCCAGCAGTTTACAAAAGTTGTTTGGAAAGCCAGCTCCCAGATCCTCGGAACCATGAAGCCCATGAGATGTCCCAGCCTCTTGTACCAAAGAAACAAACTGTCCCCACTGACAGAAGGAAGACCTGGGTCTCAGCAAGCTCTTTGCCCCAGTGACTGGCATGAACAGCCCTTAGTTACACTTGGATTATTTTGTTCATTAAACCACAAAAGTAAAGTATTAGAGAGATTAAAGTACTTATTCAGGATCAGAAAACTGTTAATGATGTTAGAGGAATGCCAACAGAAACAGCTGACCTAGAATTTTGAAACTGCAAAACTACTTTTTTGGAAAAAGATGGTCAAAAACCAAGTGTTTGCTATCCACAGATCTACATAAAAGTCCTACCAAGTTATACTCCAAGTAGAAGGAAAAGGACAGCAAAAAGAATTATGAGATGTAAGAGGAAATGATGAGCAAAATAAGTGGCTAATATGTAGGTAATTCTCGATAAATGCTGTCTGAATTAAGAAATAAAAAGAAAATAATATCTAATTTGTGGGATTAATAAAATAACAAATAATGGACAGTAGTTACACATACTTCAGGAGAAAGTGATTGGAGTTTATATATCCTATGGTTCATGTTTCTTTGGGAGGAGAATTTCAATATAATATTTAGACTCATAATATTTCAAGAATAACTAGCAAGATAAACATGTACTCCTACGAGACAGATGAAGGAAAATGAAATATGAAAGCAAAGATAGGCTATCAAAAGGTTTAAAAGGCAAGAAAAGAAAAAAAAAAGAAACAAAGACTATAATGGAATATCACAAAGTAATATATAGAGACAAATGTCAACAATCAAAATAAATTTTTAAAAAAACCTTGCCAAGTAAAATACAGAGAATTTCAAACATTTTTTTTCATTCAGTTATATGCAGGGTATAAGAGGCACACTGTCTCAGTCAGCTCAGGGTGCTATAACAGAATACCATAGACCAGGTAGTTTAAACAACAGACATTTACACACTTCTGGGGGCTAAATCTAAGATAAAGGCACTGGCAGAATCAGTTCCTGGTGAAGGTTCTCTTCCTGGCTTGCAGATTACCACCTTCTCATTATCCGCACATGGCAGAGACAGAGAGAGGTCTAGTCTCCCTTCTTACGAGAACAGAGAACACTAATCCCATGACAGGGGTTCCACCTTCATGACCTTGTGTGTGTGTGCTGGGTCGCTTCAGTCATGCCTCATTCTTTGCCACTCTATGGACTATAGCCCACTAGGCTCCTCTGTCCATGGGATTTTCCAGGCAAGAATATTCGAGTGACTTGCCATGTCCTCCTCCAGGGTATCTTCCCAACCCAGGGATGGAACCCACGTCTCTTATGACTCCTTCATTAGCAGGCAGGTTCTTTACCACTATCACTACCTGGGAAGCCCATAAGAATACGGAAAAGCTGAATATAAAAGGATTGAAGATTTTATATATATATTTTATATATTTATATATATATTTTATATATTATATATATATATATATATATTTATATATATATTTTATATATTATATACATATATATATCAGGCTGATACTAGACACAATAGAGTTATTGTGTCTCTATTTAAGTATGAGCTAATATAGCTCATATTTCTGTGAAAGCATCATTAGAAATTGATAAGGATGCTACATTATGGAGAGAGATCCAGTTCAATAGGGAGTTATTACAGCTCTAAGTCTCCACTGGCCCAATAAACTACATAAAGCAAAAATGGACAGACATATAGAGAGAAAAGGGCAAATTTACCATTATAGTGAGTTGTCATATCACTTCTCTGACAATTTTTAATGCAGGCCCACTTCCTCATTCTCAGATTGTCTGTGGCTCTGGGGCTTCTAGGGGCAGAGTTGCGTGGTTGAGACAGAGCAGACATGATACACGAAGTCTAAAATATTTACTATTTTGTGTTTTACAGAAAAGGTTAAAGTTTCCTCTTTGCCCTAGAGGAAGATCCTAAGACAAATATTTTAATAAGTAGTAGCAAAAGTACAGAAAAGGTACAGCAAAGTACAGAAAACATTGACAGTGTAGTCAGGAAAGATGACAGGGAAGAGAAGACAGTCACCAAAGTGTGAGTCAGCCACCTACGACTACAGACAGCTGAAGCTTCGTTCTGTGGGATAACTCTGGGAACTGGCCTAGAACACATACATCAGGGAAAGAGCCAGGTTTAGGACATCTACCAAGACAGGCAAGAGGAAACATCAGTGATCCCAGCTTCAGCCCTAACAGATCCAGCGCCATGTGCTGAGAAGGGAAGATAAGTCTTAAGAGCAAAGAAAAAGAGCAGACCCTCATCCTGACCCTAATGCTACCCCCTCAAGGTGCACGTTTCTGAGCCAAGTGCAGGTCTGATCTGAGGAAATGGGGAGAATTTTTTAAATTGGACAAGAAATCAAAATTTAAGATTTGAGTAGACTTTTTGACAACAAAATATGAGACAGTTCTAATACCTAAGTGAGATGGGAAAATCCATGAGATTTGTCTGAGAAGTCTTCTGAGGCAGGGCAGGAAGAGCCTACAGAGTTCAGGATTTTGAAGGGATTAAATGAATACTATTTCATAATTGCACCTCACCAAGTCCAGCTCATTTAATTAAGCATTAATAAAAGATAGTTCCCAAGATGCGAGGCTCTATGAAGATCAGAAAACAGCAAGCTGTGAGGGAGAGGTCAGGGTAGGAAGGGACACTTATTAGAGAAGGTTTCTCTTAGTAGGAGGCCTGGGGCACACCACACACTGTGCCAGGGGCTGAAAACACAGGCATGAAAGACCAAGATTCCACAGAAAGAGAGCCACAGGAAAGACTGTCAACGAGACCCGCTGTCATAGGAAACAGTGTCACAAAAACAAAAGTACAAAGCTGGTATCTAACCAAGCCTGAAACACACGAGCAAACTGCAAGGAAATTGGTGGTTGTTGAAGGATTTTAAGGAGCACAGTGACATAGTCGATCTCTGCTTTCTAAATTTTACTGTGACAGTAAAACTGCTGACTCAATGGGCATGAATCTGAGCAAACTCTGGGAGATAGTGAAGGACAGGGAAGCCTGGTGTGCTGCAGTCCATGAGGTCACAAAGAGTCCGACATGACTTAGCAACTGAACAACAACAAAATGGAAGGTGCGCCAGAGGAGCAAGGGCAGTGGGGGAAGGCAGTAAAAACAAGAATATAAAGAAAGGGCATTAAGGAATGGAAACATGGTCAGCCCAGTCTGGTCATCGTCTGGAGGTAAATATGTGATTTCTCAGTTAAATGATGAGTTCCATGATTGTCCCAGAAAGAGAAGCATACGAAACAAACACATTTGGAAAGAAGTTACCCATCCCATAAAAGACCCACTGAAATATCTCAGATGGGTTCACAGGAACCTTCCCCTTCACCTATTCTTCAAGACTCATGCCATACACTATTCTTGGGAAACAAATTTTCCCTTCTTGCAATTATTGTCTGTTATTCATCTATTGTTGCTCCAAAATTTGTGATTTTATTTAGTCCCTTTAATATGACCTTAGAAGTTTGGGATGCATTGAATCAGTTTCACTTTACACAAAGCTAAAGTAGGCATGAGACCATAATAAGGTACTCAGCAAAAATTGAATAATTGAATGAATGAATCGATGCATAACTACTTGTCTCTCAAACCAGGTTTACCCAGCAGTTCCCCTGCTGAGAAAGCTGCTTAATCCAAAGGGAGAAGGTAATCCAATTAACTGTTGGGCTTCCCTCATAGCTCAGTTGGTAAAGAATCTGCCTGCAATGCAGGAGACCCAGGTTCAATTCCTGGGTCGGGAAGATCCCCTGAAGAAAGGAATGGCAACCCACTCCAGATTCTTGTCTGGAGAATCCCATGGACAGAGGAGCCTGGCGGGCTACAGTCCATGGGGTCACAAGAGTCAGAAACGACTTAACAACTAAACCAACCAACCAACCACTGAAATGATTGAAAGTGATTTCAACCAAGAATTGAAATGATAATCAGTCCTCCCTCAACGACCATAACAGGATGCAACACTGAAGTCATAACGTAAAAGAGAAACAGAACTTTTAATAGTAAGCTAACATGTATTGAGTACTTTCCATGTGCCAGTACAATACTAAATACATTATATCCATTATCTCATTTCATTCATTCAACAAACGTTAGTTGAGTGAATGGTCCAGGTAATGTTCTAAGCATTAGAGTCACAATAGTGAACAAAATATATGTTCTCTGCCCTCATGCATATGAGAGTTGTAGGTGAACAGGGTAACCAGTAATAAATAAGCAAATTCAGATTGTGCAACTGTAGTGAAGGACATAAGTTGGGAGATAGAAGTTGGAGGCAGGGGCACAGGGTAGGTTGAAAGGTCTCTTTGAGAAGATAACATTTAGGCTAAAATCTGGATGAAAAGGACATAATCCTATAAATGTCTGACCAAAACTGCCTCAGGCAAAGGAAAGAAGAAGTGAAAATGTCCTGAGGCAAGAAATACTTTGGTTTGTCTGAGAAGAGAAAGAAGATGAAAGAGACTCAAGCATGAGTTAGTCAGAAAAAGATGCTTCTAAGAGGTGGATTAGGAAAGGTAAGGAAGGCCAGGCTGTGGAGGGCCTGGTAGACCATGGTACAAAAGGCTGGTATTATTGAACTTGCAATGGGAAACCACTGAAATGTATTTAAGTAAGAGGGTAACATGACTGGAAGACCGTTCTCTGGCTGCAAGCTGGAAAATGGATTTGGAGGGTAGTTCAAGAATAGACATAGTTGGACCAGTTGGAAGGCTCTCTCCCTACTGATGTGGAAAGAGATTTAAAAAAAAAAAGGCAGATACATGACTGAACTCATTCTTTGGAGGTAGAACATGCAAATCTTGCTGGGGTGTGGGTAATGAAAAGCAAACAGATAGCAAGCGTAAAAACCTAGGTTTTGGTTTGAGCAACTGAAACATGATGTTGCCACTTATGAATATAAAATAGAAGAAAATAACTGGGGAGGTGGGGGAGGTAGAGAGGAAGGCCCACTTTAGCTTCAGGGCACAGGTAGAAATAGAGAGGTGGGGCTGGATAAATAGAAAGAAAATCAGGAGAGTGGCTTATAGTCAAAGTTAAGGGAAGTGTTACAAGAGGGATATAATATTCCAAATGCTGTTTAGCGGTTGAGTAATGTATGAATAACGAAATAGCCACATAAAGTTTCACAGTAGCCCTGAGGTAATTAGTACTACTATGATGTCTACTATAATGTTGAGAAAACAAGTTTTAGAAAGATATCACTTAAAAATTAAACTCTGGAAATAGGATTCTAATTGAGGCTATCTGACATTAAAAAGAAGTTTATCATAAGGAGGTAGATACTGAAAAAGAGCACATAGAAGATCTAATTTGGGAGAGAGAATACTCTAAAGTGATAAGAAATGGGGTTCAGAATACTAGCTTACTATTCAGGCTGGTGAAACATTGCTCATTTTATTTCAAATTAAGTGATTTACCAGTTAACTTCTGAGTGTTCACTCTGCACCATACACTATTCTAGACTCTGGACATACAGTGGATCCTAAACTCAAGGTTCTTATATCCCAGTGAGGAAAGCTAACAAGTAAGAATACAAATAATATTACAGATTCATGCTCAGTCATGTCTGACTCTTTGCAACCTAATGGATTGTATCCTGCCATTCTTCTGTCCAGGGAATTTTCCAGGCAAGAATACTGGAGTGGGTTGCTACTTCCTACTCCAGGGCATCTTCCCAATCCAGGAATTGAACTCAGATCTCCTGCATTGGTAGGTGGATTCTTCACCACTGTGCCACCAGATTCAGGCAATAACTAATGTTAGGAAGGAAAATAAATCAGAATAAGGAGTGTATGATGGAAAAGCAAGGGCTGTTTTAACAAGATGGTCAAGATAAGCTTCACAAAGCAGGTAATATTGGGGCACAGACTTAGAGAAAAAGAGTGAGTTGTCTATAGGTCAGAAAGCAGGTCCACCAAAGTAAAGGGCCAGGAATTGACTGAAGCTTGATCTATTTGACAGAAGAGCCAGAATGTCACAGTGACTGGAGAAGAAAGAATCAGGAATGGTGGGGGGAAAAATGTAGGCTACAGGAAGGAAATGGCTGGTGTGTGACCATGGCAGGGAGCTTTCATTTTACTCTAATTACAATCACTTAGAGAAATCTTGAGTAGGGTGGAGATTGGTTCTGATTTATGCTTTCCAAGTTCATTCTATCTGCTGTGTGGGAAATAGACTCTGGGAACAAAAATGGATGAAGGAAATTGCCAACTGAGCAATGTGATAGAACTTATCAGGTACAACCCACAGCTTTAAATTCTCATAGGTCCTCATTATGCTGAGAGTCAAACTGTGCCAGATGTGTGATAGTGAAAAGAAGCTGATTATGAAAAGAAGCTAAGGTCAGAGTGAGGTAAGCTTGTTACCAGGATCACAAGCATTTGAACCCATAATTAACTGCCATGACTTTATGAGCATTTATCCAGACCCAATCTGAGGGCTTTATTAGATCCAGTTTATGTTTCCATAAAGTATAATAGGGTATTTTATTTTGTTCTTGGAGAGACTTTAATTGTAAAATATTTTGCAAGTTATAAGCATCATTTATATGGCTACTAAGATACAGCATTATTTACATGTATTAAAGAAAAATGAGAAATATTATGAACCATTTGAATATTTTTTTATAACAAGTGCATTTCAGTATTAAAGGAAAAAATAAGTATTAAGACATATGGAATAGGCAAACATATGTTATAGAATGGGCTTCCCATGTGGTTCAGCAGGTAAAGAATCTGCCTGCAATGCAGGAGCCACAGGTTTGATCCCTGGATTGGGAAGATCCCCTGGAGGAAGGTATGGCAACTCACTCCGGTATTCTTGCCTGGAGAATCCCATGGACAGAGGAGTCTGGCGGACTACAGTCCATAAGTTTGCAAAGAATTAGACACGACTAAAGCAACTGAGCATTCAAGCACGTATGTTATAGAATAACCCAATAAAAATCGCCTGTATTTCTAAAACTAGGATTTAATTAATTCCTTTTTATTAGTTTTCCAAGGAGGCATAACAGCCCTCAAGAATATTAGAAAAAAAAACAGTTAAATATAAACAAGCTTCCTTCAAGAAAATTAGAAAATTCTTATGTGCCTGTATGCCTAGGACTAAGAGTATTAAAACTCCAAATAACTTAACTAAAATTAAATTTCTCTTATTTTAAATTCTATTTTACCCTTAGGGACACTGAATTAAATTTTAGTAAAGAGGATTATTTCTAAATAGGACTATAATGGTATATTTTTATTGATACTGCAATGTTCTTTAAGTTTATACAATTGTTCCCTGCCTTAAGCAGATTGAACATAGTTTCAAACGGCTCAAATGAGTTTAAGGAAATACCATAGATTACTTTCAATGTCCTTTTCACAGAGGATGGGTTTAGAGATAGAGAAAAACTAAATCCTTGTAGACTGTACTCTCAGTGAATCAAAAAATAAAAGTTGAGAAAAGCCTGAGGAATCATCTACCTCTTTACCAGAGAGTATAGACTCTAGGCCTTTCAGTTTAAGAAAAATTGAATACACCTCAAAGATCATGGGACATATTCCATTAAGTGTTTTTCACCGGACTTTCAATTATTTAGCTTGGGATGTGGGATTTGAATTTAATCCTCCCCCCAAAACACACTTGGTTTCCTAATATTTCAACCATGGCTTTGACAGAACTTCCTACTCAGTCATGGGGCAGAGGGTGAGCTCTTAATGAAGACAAGTGGAGGTCTGCTATTCTCAGTTGGAGTAGGTAAGACTCACAGTACTTTCAAACAAACTAACCTTAATATTTTCTAATATAGCAAAGGCCTGAAACTAAGCTATTTTTTCCATGGACGGAAGAGCCTGGTAGGCTACAGTCCATGGGGTTGCAAAGAGTCAGACATGACTGAGTGATTTCACTTCACTGGGTAACCTGATTTAACCAATAAAATGTTTGTATTAACGTGTGTGTGTGTGTGTGTGCATCCTCAGCTGTGTCTGACTGCTCAATACCCCGTGGACTGTAGCTCACCAGGCTCCTCTGTCCATGAGATTCTCCAGGCAAGAATACTGGGGTGGGTAGCTATTCCTTCTTCAGGGGATCTTCCTAACCCAGAGATTGTATCAGCATCTCTTGCATCTCCTGCATTGGCAGGCAGGTTCTTTACCACTGTGCCACCTGGGAAGACCCTTATATTAAAACAATTCTTTGAAAAACTAAAAGAAAATTTTGTGCCTAATTTAAATATAGCTTCAATAATCTTTTCTATACTATTAATTTAGAAAGTTGGCATTTTATACATACACAGAACAAAGAAGCAACATATTAAAGCAAGAGATAACTTTCTTAGGAGGTCCGTGGGTCCCTGTGAGGAAGCTAACATTCTGAGAGTTAACATTTGAAAAAAGGGGGATAGTGAAGCCTAATTCATTATATTTTTGTGAAATCTAAATGAATTAAGGTTAATTAATTTATATTCATAAAGAAAGTGTAAATCTTGGTGTTTAGTAGAACATATACATGAGTTCTTCCACTCTTCTGACCAATCATTGCAAAAGCATAAATCCACAAGAAGTAGACTCTGAATTAATGAAGCACTATCTTGTGTAAAATGTTATTGATGAAAATTGACCAAAATAAGTGACAAGAACAAAGTTTACATGAAAGTGACAAAAGTATGTCCTATAAACATATTAAATAAATATGCTGAAGACACAGACTTTGGGAGGGCAGGAAATCAAATTAGTGGAAGCAAAATCTAAAGTACAGTAAAAGAGGAAAACTGGAGGGAAGATGAATTCTATATAGTAGTAGACATGCTCCCACCGTAACCTGGAGACTTGAGGAAAAAGAAAAGGAGGATAGACCAGATACAACAAAGGGGTAACATTTTAAAATATAAAGAACTTTTGTAGATAAACATAAAAACCATGGAATTTATATAGAAAAT